>NC_141761.1:58558919-59758919 GCF_982258835.1 Parasteatoda tepidariorum
TGTCGATGGGATTAGAAAATTGCAAATTCAGTAAGTTGTAGATGCTTTGTGATGTTTGGGGTGATGTTGCGTACCCAGCGTGAAATCTATTATACTTGTAAATATTTCTGTCTGTGTTCATGAAATGGCTTTTATTGTGTGGGCTTGTACTGTTGATAGTACTTGGAGTTACATGTTTTGAATGATGATAAACCCAACAATGGCTATGGCAGATTCGTAAGCGTAATAAATTGTAAATACTTTGAAAAATTTTATAAGTAGGATCGTAAACCCAACATCTGGATTTACATACTTGTTAATTCTTATGCTTTGTAATTTTTGGAGTGGATGATTTATTATGTGACCTCTCACTGTAAACACTACTATAAAATGTTTCTTGTGAAGTGATGATGATGTCCAGTATGCCCAGCATAAAATCAGAGATACTTGTAGATATATTTGTTTTGTTTGTGAAGTGGTTATTGCCTATGGGTGTTTTAACATAGTTATGGATAAGATTTATTTGTTTTTGCGATGATGATAAATTCAACATTAGCAACAACATATGTGTAAATAAAATGTATCATAAACACTTTGCATAATGACATTGAGGATGGGATCTTGCGTTTAACTCTTAGCCTTGCAAATTTGTGGATTTATATGTTACGTCTTTTGTCACGATTGATTTGATATGTGGCTTTCACTGTAAATACTACTATTTAATGTTTTTTAAAATGTTGACGATACCTAGTTCTCCAAATATAAAATCTAAAATACTTGTAAATTTATCTGTTTTGTATATGCGAAATGGTTATTTACTGCGTGGATTTTACCATGGGTTTTACTAAAATTCTAATTATTATTGTTATGATGATAAACCCGACATTGACTATAACGGGTTGTAAATAAAATGAATTGTAAATTTATTGTAAAATAACTTTGTGGGTGAGGCCGTAGGCCTGGAAAATGATTTCACATATTTGTTGATTTGTATTGAAATTTTTGATTGATCTATTTTGAAATATTGAAATTTGGAACGGGTGATTCTATGTGATATTCGCTGTAAATACTACTTTCAAATGTTTTTGTAAACTGGTGATTATACTCAGATGAATTGTGATGATAAAATGAATTGTAAATATTCTGTAGAATGACTTTGTTTGTGGGATTGTATGACCAACATCTTGTAATGTGCAACTGTAAAATTTTGTGTTTTGTAAAATTCTTTGGTACGGTTGGATCACTATGTTAATTTCCACTGTGAATGATACTTTACGTGCTTTTTTGCAAAATGATGTTTACAAACCCAACACTTGCTTTGTAAACGGAACGAAATGTATTTACCTTAAAATTTGAGGATTTACAGTAATGTCAATTTTCGTTTTCCTTGCTTGTGAACTTGTCTACTTTGTGTTTTGGGGCTTTGTTCTATTTTGTGGATCCGCACTGTGGAAATCCACTTTACTGTACTTTAAACTGTTTCTCTGTTCGTTTCTTTTTGAGTCAAAAATTGTAGCTCAACTTTTTGTCTGGAGCATGCAAATTTGTTTTTGTTTTGCACACCTGTACAATTATGTAAAAAAATTTTTGGATAAATAAATCTTTGCGACCTTCTGGGACGGGGCGGGTCGGTAGATTGTGGATTGGTGGCCGCTCTGCGCGTGCAGCAGCCAGACTAACCAAATTTTAAATCCTGCTCTTTTATTCTAAAGCTCTTGTACCCGTCATCACCCATTGCTCCAAGTCGCGGGCTTCCCCGTCAACGCAAGTGTTGCCATTCCGTCGTTACCAAGCCAAAGTGCCAATTCTCTATTGATGCAGGTCACGTACGCGCACAAGGTCTTCAGTATTACCTGGATGCCCCCCTACGGGTCGGGACAGGGCTAAGCTTGGCTTACTAAAAAGATGCAATTGTTTTTGTTTTTTTTTAAAGTTTTTATATGGATTTGAATGAATGTTTTGAATTCTTAGAATTCTGTGCATTTGCAACGTACCTAAGTTAGTAGCGAGCGAAGCAAACCATATAAGATTGCGTAGCAATTTTCGGGGGGCGGCGAGCGTTAGCGAGCAGGGGGTGCAGCCCACTAGTGTATATATATATATATATATATATATATATATATATATATATATATATATATATATATATATATATATATATATATATATATATA
Organism: Parasteatoda tepidariorum; assembly: GCF_982258835.1. NCBI lineage: Eukaryota > Metazoa > Arthropoda > Arachnida > Araneae > Theridiidae > Parasteatoda > Parasteatoda tepidariorum. The sequence goes on from NC_141761.1 coordinate 58,561,073, forward strand.
TATATATATATATATATATATATATATATATATATATATATATATATATATATATATATATATATTCCATATGAGAACCGGTCACTAGTGTAAAGTAACGGTAACGATTTTATTAACTCACAAATGTAGTTATACACAGTACACATACTCAAAAATAGTCGCCAAAACTCTTGGAACACATTTATCCCATTCGACACTAGCCGGTCAATTCTTTTCTTGAAGAAGCTAGTAGGCTGCTGTCGGATCCAGGCCTGGACCCAGTCTCACACGTCGACGTCTGTTGTGAATCGATGTCCGCGAATAGCTTGCTTTAGAGGTGAAAAAAACAGGAAAGTCACACGGTGAAAGGTTTGGACTGTACGGTGCATGTTGTTCCTGCTTACTTGCTTCTCGTTTTCCTGCTTACTCGAATGCATGTTCCGTAATGGGCGATAACTTGTATGACCACCTTCTTTTCGGCGTGTAGCCACACTGTCGTTATGCAACGTCAAACGTTGCGCATGCGTCAGTCTCTCTACTAATAGATGGTGCCGCCATACACGCAGTTACGTGGCGCCCTATTATGTCTAATGCAAAATTAGACGCACTGACCAGGTTTCATTTGAATGACCCTCATCGAGCAGGGGGGAGGATGAAACCTTCTAGTCTTCCTACATTAAAAAATTGTAAGAGCTGCTACCACCATTGTTTTAGGTGCTTTACGTTATGCGTTGTCTTGTTACTAAAAAACTATTAGACTTCGAAATTTAAAATTACGAAGATATGTACAGAGTACAATAAAGTAAAAAACTATATTATTCGATAATTAGTTCAAGAATTATTGACTGTTAAAGTTGTAATGAAAACTACCATATGGGTCAATCTTACTGATCGCTGAAATGAAACTACATGATATCTGATAAGCTGGAAGAGTCCCATTTGATTATGGACATAGCACATTTTTTTTAAATTCAAATTAGTTCAAATGTCAATGAGAGTTTGGGTGCTTTTTTCGCGAATTTTTTCTCACCTCTTTCTTTTTATTACATTTTATTTTGCTTTACAAAAACTGCAAGAGCTTAAAAAAATGGAATTATAATGGATGTCAAAAAATGTCAACAAAACGACGAACGAGTACGATGAAATAAAATAATTTAACATTTGATAATAAGCTACAGAATTTTTAACTGTTAATCTTGTAGAAAAAATACGTCGCCTACCGATCTACGCCCGTGTTGGAAAATTTCGTTTGAAAAAATGTTATTACGTATTGAGTTCTTACATGAAACTGGAATAATTTTACATTTTGTAAACAAAATTTCCTTGGTTTTTATCGGAAACTTCGGCTTTTATGTAATGAGAAAAATACATTATGAGAAGGAATTCGGGGAATCGGTGAAACGAAGACTGGACCTCTTAGTTTCTTTTTTTTTTTTTTTTTTCCTTTTTCTTTCCTTTTGTTAATTTCAATGCATTTTAAATTTTGAAATAACTTAATAAAGTTGAATTAAAGTTATAAAATTGAAGCGACAACATATTTTTTTTTTCATCAGGCGGATGCAGTATACGAGATGTGACGGAAGATGGAAGAATGGTTCCCATTAAAAATGGTTATTCATATGACTTCGAGGACGAAAAATGGAGCGTCTTATCACCCATGAATGAGCCCAGATCATTACATGGGGTGGTCAATTTTCAGGGAAGAATTTTTGTGATCGGTGGCATAAGTGATTTGAAAAAATTTCGGTTTGTACGAAACATCTTTTAAATAAATCGTGTCTACTTAATTACTTTTTAAATAATTAGGCAAAAGGAATTTTTTTGTAACTAAATCTAGTCATGCCTATTTAATTATTTTTTTTAATAATTAGGCAATAGGAAACTTTATGTAACTACTAGTCACTATATCTAGTCATGCCTATATTGAAATACTTTTTTTAACAGTTAGGCAAAAAGGACCTTTATGCAACTATATCTACCAATGTCTGTATCATCACTTCCTTATAATAATTAGGCAAAGAGAACTTTTACATAACTACTAGTAACTATGTCTAGTAATGTCTATCTAATTACTTTTTTTAATATAATCAGGCAAATGGAACTCTTACGTAACTACTAGCAACTCTGTCTAGTAATGTATATTTAATTACTTTTTTAATAACTAGACAAAAGGAACTTTTACGTTACTACTAGTAACTATGTCTAGTAATGTCTATTTAATTACGCTTTTTCAAGCATTAGGAAAAAGGGAACTTTTACGTAGCTACTAGTAGCTATGTCTAGCAATGTCTAATTACTTTTTTTATAATTAGACAAAACTAGGACAAAGTTTAACCTAGACAAAGTTTAACCTAACTACTTACTAATTACTGAACTAAAATTTAATGGCATATTTCAGACTGAGTAACATTAAGTTAGCCAAATAATTAACAATAAAATAAATTCGGCTAAAAAGCACAATACCGAGATAATCGCCATAATTTAAGTTAAGGTACAAGGAGATTTAGCACATCGATTGGAGGGGAAAAAATGCAGTGTAAATAGGATTGAGAATTGATTGTCCAGCAACACATTGTCGGAAATGTCATCATACGCCGCTAGGGACTTTTTACTTTTAGTACTTCAACTAGATTGACCATAGTTTTAAACAAATGTCATTCTTTTCACTTCATTATCAATTTGAAACTACTAAAGTAGATCGTCTTTTGTTTTCATTTTTTTTTTCGATTTGAAAATGGTAACAGCATTAATAGTTTCTGCAAAAACTATTAATGCTGTTTCCTGATTACTTGAAGATAAAAATATTTTAAGCTAATACTTTTTGATCTGAAATTTGGTTGCCTTCAATTCAGGGATAACACCCCGATTCACAGAGACTGCTTAATTTTACGCATTGCTTGTGAGCATGATTCAATTCAAAACATTTAATTAAAAGTATAAAAATTAAATAGTTAATATAATAATTTCCAGAATGCAATTGTGCAACTTTTATTATAATATTTAATCTCATAATTGCCTGGCTTTTACTACAGCTATAAGAACATTTTTTTCTTAAATTCTTTTTTGATATCCAAAAACTTTACTTACCAGTATATTATCATCAATTGAAATGCTTGATGAAGCTTCTGGTCAATGGATGGAGTTTCAACCTTCTTTGCCACAGCCTCTGTTTGGAATGGGTGTCGCTGTATACGATGGCCTTTTATGGATTGCTGGGGGTATAACACAGATTAGTGATGAAGAGTCCTATACAGATGCTGTATGGTGTTATGACCACAAGTTGAAACGGTAATAATCTCCTCCTATGTATAAAAATGGAACGTTATAGATCCTAAGTAGCAAATTTTCAGTAATAATATATTTATGAAAAGCTCACCAGGCAAAAAGTTAGTCGCCCTAAGGGAAATCTTGAAAAGCATCACTTAGTGGTAGTGTGCTTTTGAGTATGAATTGGGTCCACTATTTAGGATCCAACTAACATAAACCAGTATGACTATTTTACAGTCTGGATAATCAGATCTCGTCAGATCTCGTCATCTTCATAATAAGTATGCTGTTGATGCCTCTTTTGTTTTTCAAGATAACCACGGAAAGTTTATCAGGCTGAAAGAATAAGAGTATATATTCTGTTTGGAGCAACAGATAGTATAACCGTTGTTGAACAGTCGACCCAATTTTGGGTTTACGGCTACTAATGTTCAACTCCGTAGCCTTATAATTTTGAACCCATTCCAGAAGACAAGGGAACTCCTGGATCAAGTGTTAGAAGAAATTTGCCTTCGTGGAGTACTTTTTGATAGAACTCACGCGCATTTGCGTTACATGGAGAGGAAAACCTCCCACGGTTAGGCTTACGGCAATGGGACTCAAACCCATGATCCGTCTACCACTGAGGATATTTCACGTCAGCACTGTGGTCGGTGCAAGCCGGATGCAGTATTCGTATCGACCAGTCATCACTGGAATTCGAATCCGGTTCACCCCATTGGAAGGCGAAAGCTCTATCCCCTGAACCATCGTGGCTCAGAGCAATAGATAGTGAAAGTGACCCCTTTTTGAGTTCCAGCGGTGGCTGGTTGGTGCGAATTCTGCTTCCGGCTCGATCTAACCTCAGTGCTGATATAAAATATCCTCAATCGGAATCCTCTCGCCTTTGGACTAATAGTGTGAGGTTTTCGCAGTTTTTCTCTTTCCATGTAATGCAAATATGGGTTAGATCTACCAAAAAGTCCTCTACGAGGGCTAATTTGTCCCAATGCTTGATCCAGCTGTTCCCTTGTCTTTCTGGGTTGGATCAAAATTACAAGACTACTTTGTTGAATATTGATAATCGTAAACTCAGATTCTGGTCGTCTGTTCAATGCTGGTTATAAAATAGTTTAATATAATCTGTAGGATCTTCGCTGAGTTGGCGGATCTTTTCTTACGTACAATTGATGTGATTAGCTCTGTCTATCATAACTTTGACGTCAACCAGCCAGAGGTGCCGTGTGTCCTGTGGCTAACAGTTCGCTATTAGTTCTCGCTAAACAGAATTTAGTTCCATAGACCCGCACACTCCCAATTAAACGTTCTGGCATTGCAAAAACACCTGTCTTAAACACTGTGGAGAATCTATAGCCTATGACAATTTGGCATAGTAGCAAAAATGACGAAATCAACACCCCCTCAATTTGGTGGATCTGCGCAATCGAATTCTCAACTACTGGTTTAAACTGGATATGACATAACTGCAAAACCTTGCGGATTCACTTCCTAAACGAATTGCAGGCTTTTAGCAGGTCCAGAAGTGTAATTACATGATTTATCTGAAAATTTCGTAATATTTTGTCTGAACGGCTTATTAAATGACATGAGACCAACAAAACATTTTACGAAACTTTTACAGCGTGAAAATTTTTTTTGTTTCGCTTCAAACAGTTTGAAAACCAACAACCGTAAAATTTAAGGATGTGATGCAAAATGCAAAAATTAATAATTTTAACGGATAATAATAGTAATCTAAAATTACGTGAATAGAAGAAGATGTTATGTAAAAGAAATATCGATAGCATGGACGTCGAAAGATTGTAATATTTGAGGGAGATGAAAATAAATTACAGTCATAATAGTTCCTTAAATTTCATTCATAAAAAAAAATCATAAATCTGCTAAATACCTGCAAAAAGATTCATTTTTGCTATTAACATTAAGGAATTCCAATCGTTGATAATTAACGAAAATTTTCTATATTGATCTGAAATATTGGGAAAGACTCAGAGATTTCTAATTTTTGAGGACATATATACCCTGCCAACGATGCCCATTACAGATAGCAACTAAAGGACGCATCTGTATTTCAACAGCTTTAATACTTAATACTTTTCCCGTGTTGCTAAACCACCCTATCATTTCTTGGCATTAAAAACGTGTTACTGAAATCTATTAGGAATTAATTATATACGTATTCTCAGATTATTAATTTGATTTGGTAACTTAATCCTAATTTATCATAAGTATAAAGCAGGCTAAATGCATATAGTTCTTAATATCCATGAAAAATATAATGAATGCTACTGCAAGCGACATGCTAACATTGCTTTGCAACAATTTACTGATTAAAATTAAAATTGAAATACATTCAGATTAAAAAAAAAAATACCATGTGCGAAATGTCGAGGGAGCCTATTGTTGAAGGACGAAATATCTGGGCCCCAAAAAATTCCAAAACTAGTATCTTTATATAGAGTAAATAAATTTTTGCTTCTGAATTTGTATCTAAAAAAAGAAGTAGACATACGTTTGGTGATTTTTAAATGAGACAGCTTGAAATGCGAGTTTATGAAAATAGACACTGCTCAATGTGCTCCTTTTCAGTTTTCAACTCAAATCTGATAACGAGAAATTCGGTCCTTACTATTCCTTATTTATTTAAACATTATGAGTACTATCACATCGGGGCAAAGTCCCGGACTTCTGGAACAGGGAGGCCAGGTATATTACAGATGTAATTTCTTGGGTGATGTCTTCATATTCAGAACTTATTCTTTTTCTTTCGGATTCTTTTTCAGTTTCATCCAATCAATAAACTATCCCTTCTTTACAGTAGTTGACCTTGATGATAATTCGTCAGATTTTTAATAACTATTGGTTATTTGTTTATTTATTTTATTTCATTGTTTTTTTACATGTTAGCTTGTAGCTCTATTGCACCCTTTTTGTCAAGACTTCTAAAGGTATGGATGATAGTTACGAAACACTCTGTGCAGCAATTTTTATTTTCCAGGTGGTGCAATCGTCCATTTTTACCACAACCCATAGCATTTGGTACACTTCTTGCATCCGGACATAATCTGTTTTCTATTGGTGGAACAATTCGCTCACGAAGTGGAAATGATATTATAAGCATAAACAACATATACAGTTTTAAAAATGGAGCCTGGATCGAGAATACACCAATCCCAAAAAATCTTCACAGTGTTGTTGCAGGCATTTATGGTAATCTTTATAAAATTTCACAAAAGCAGATGTTCATAAATGTTGTATAACAAAATGTATGATATCATACATTTTGGTTAGAATTTAAATATTCAAAATCAGCATATTAAATATTTTTATATAATTAGTTTATATAGTCGATATATGCATTTATAATTCGCACTTTTCAACAAAATAAGTGCACATGTAATCGTTATTGTTACGCAGATCTCATTAAAACATTTAACTAATGTTCAAAAATAAAATTAGAATAATGATATGTAACATGAATTTTTGTTCCTAAACTGCAAGTACGTATTTTTGCAGTATAACGTGACAAGAGGAATTGGGGCTAGGAAAAGTGCGACACTTTGTGACAAAAGGGAAGAGCGCTTTCCTCCCCTTTTTCGCCATGGGGCTCAGAAATATTGGGGAAAAAATGTGACATCATTAATGAACAGTCCCAAAATAGATATTATATCAAACCCGATTTAACGAACAACTATTTCGTGATTTAATGAATTATTTTTCTTGATTAAAAGAAGGGAAAAAAGTATTAACCACAAATTAATGAATTATTTTAGCAGTTAAAAAAACATTTGTAGCTCTTTTTGATGAAATTTAATTTACTTTAACAATTTCTTTATGGGTTTTTAATTTCATCAGATAAGTTAATGAAGATATAGACTTCAATTTTTATTTTTATTTATCCATGTTTCAGCCATCTTCTAAATTGCAATTCAAAAAACCTTAAAATGGTGTTTTTTTTATTGTAAATTTCACAAGTGTGAGTCAATCACTAGACCTCATCATTCATTCTGTAAAAATTTATAACAGAACTTTGTTCATGAAAAAAAGTGAGCATCGCGGAGCAGAAATGTGGGTTAAAGATACAAAGTTAATTTTTCGAATGCTCTATATTTTGTGTAACAATCTTTGGACTAAGTTCTTCAAAATACAATTGCAAAAGGCTTTCAAAAAGGTTTTTATGTCCATCAGGCACAGAGGTGCAATAAGGTATAGATGCACTCACTGTATTTTTAGCTGTAGATTAAAAAACATGCAAACTTTAGCTATGGATATTTTTGGGTAGTTGCATGTTAGGGCTATCCCATAAGATAAATGTAAAGTTTTGTTTATGTTTCTATTTTTGACACCTATATTACGAATAATACTCTGACGAATAAAATATTTGATTCTGATGACTTCCTTAAATCCAGATATTGTATATTATTTAGCAAATTATTTAGTATTTTAGTAAATTATCTTTTTCAAAGTAATTAAATTGTCATTACTGAAAGCAAATTTTCTGATAGTTCTGAGAAGATTCTTAAGGATTCTTAACGTTCTTATTGATTAACCGGTTAAGACCGATTGATTCGAATAAAATTGGAAAGCAAATCTTTGGTGACGGGCAGGAAATGCTAAGCAAAAACAAACAATGAAATCATTTTAGGCAACGTTTATAAAAACAATTTTTTTTGCACTTCTTAGTTGAATAATTTTAGCTTTTTCCGTGAAAAAATTAAAATGATTGAAAAGCAGGCTTGTAGAGTTGGTGATCGAAGGTCTCTTTTTTCACATAATAATGATAATTGATAAAAAAAAATGATTTTAATAATTAAAACTACTATAACCTACTTTAGAGCCGCGATGGCTCAGGGGATAGAGCGTTCGCTTTCCAATAAGGTGAACCGGGTTCGAATCCCAGCGATGGCTGGTCGATGCGAATTCCGCAACCGGCTTGCACCGACCACAATGCTGACGTAAAATATCCTCAGTGGTAGACGGATCATGGGATAGAGTCACCTTGCCATCAGACAAACAGTGGGAGGTTTTCGTGGTTTTCCTCTCCATGTAACGCAAATGCGGGTTAGTTCCATCAAAAAGTTCTCCACGCAAATTTCTCCCAATACTTGTTACAGGAGTTCCCTTATTTTCTGGATTGGGTTCGAAATTACACGGCTACGGACTTGAATATTAGTAGTCAGAAACCCGAAAATTGAAAATATATATAAACCGAAATATATATATATATATATATATATATATATAGCCGTGGCAGAACAGGGAATAGAGCGTTCATTTCTCAATAAGGTGACACAGGTTGGAACCCAGCGGAGGCTCTGGTTAATACGAATTCTGCTCCCGGCTTAAATCAACCACAGTACTCACGTAAAATATCCTCAGTGGTAGATGGATCATGGGTTAGATTCCCTTTGTCGTCAGTCGAACTTTGGAGGTTTACGTAGTTTTCCTCTCCCTGTAACATACATGAGGGTTAGAGCCATCAAAAAATCCTCTACGAAGGCTTGTCCCAATGCTTCATCAAGGAGTTCTCATATCTGCTGTATTGCGTTTAAAATTCCAAGGCTACGGGGTTGAACATTGATTGCCGTAAACCCAAAAATCGTAGGGTCAGGTTGACTGCTCAACGCCGGTTATTAAATAAAATAATATAGCCTATTTCAAAAACAAAATTACCAGCTATAAAAAAAAACTATTTTACGTTTTCTACTTTTTTACGTTTACTTTTTAAAAAAGTTTTACTTTTGAAGGTTCGGAAACACCTGAATAAAAAAACAATTAATTTAATAACATACGCATATGAACTTAACAGTAAATAATATTAAAAACTATCGGGTACAAAGTAAATCACAGAAAAAACATAAAAACATTACGAAATTTTTTTTTAAAAAATTTTGGTTTAAAATTTATCAGCAAAAATTGCACTATAGCACCCGAACTATGTAAAGACCCAGGTTATTTATTCGCCAATAACATCTTTCGTGAGTGTTACACATATATTTATTCTTAAAAATCAAACTCAATAAATATTAAAACTTTTGAACAAAAATTTTTCATTATAAAACTAAACTCTGTAAAAGAATGACCTTGAAAAGAAAATTTAAAGTTTTATGAATTACAAATAAAAATAAAAATTTACTCTTTGTATTTTTAGCATATGCAAAATTTATTTGACTTAAAAAATGCTTTTTATCTTAATGATAAATAATGACCAATATTTTGGGATCAATACTCGAGAATAATATATTTATAATATATCTTTAATATGTAATATATCTATAGTATATATTTAATTTACAATATATCTTTAATCTATATATCTTTATTATAGAAAAAAATATCTATATATTTGGTGCTCTGAGTTTAGAAACGAGATGCCCTTTGGAACAGCCAATCTATTTTGACGGAAGAGAACAAACATGGAAACGCATGGTGTCACTTCCTGAATCGTCTTCAGGATATATCATCGCCTCAGCGGCTCGGCATGATTTTATCAAGAAGACAAGGGAGGAGAACTGAAGCTTGCACAATAAATTAATGAATAAATAAAACGAAGATTTTCACACGGAATATATAAGATTTCATCTCCTCTCTTTTGATAATTTAATAAAGATACTCAGAAAAAAAGTTTGCGCCGCATTTATTATTAATTTAGAAGAAAAACTGTGAATAAGCAATTGAGTAATTTCATTTAAAAGTAGTTAAAAAAGTATTATTTTTTATTTTTGTATAATTCAACAAAAATAATTTTTAAAATTTTAGATCTTTTTTTGAAATTTTAATTCATTATCGTTTCGTCAATACAGTAAACCTCCGATTATTAATTAGGTCAATTATTCTTTGCAGCCATCCGACGCTAAAATATGTTTTTTTTTTTTTCAGGGCTCGGTCGAATTCAAATATAGTACACAGAGGTAATGTGAGTCACCTGAAGCTCAAAAATAAGATCGGTATAATATACTGTTTGTCTAAGATAGGTACTCTTCCCGCCACAAAGTCTGCCGGCAGTCTGGTGCCCAATTATAGTGCTATGGAAACAAGAAGCTATGGAAACATAAGCTATGGAAACAAGAAGAGGGCATTTTAGGGCAGGGCTAAAGAGAACAGAAGGGCTAGTTCACTCCGCTCTTAGAGCTGAAGCTACGATTTCTCTCCTCATGACGTCACTGTGTCCACAAATCTCGGAGATCGCAAGCAAAGTTATTATGATAACTTTGCTTTTTTCTCTTTGTAAAAATAAGGTAGACTTTTTCTGGTTATTAGCTTTCAAACTTTACGTAATTAATACATTATTTCCGTTCATAAACATAGTTCAGAAAAACTTTCTTGGCCATTATATTAAAAAAAATACCATTTTAAACTTATAAAAATGTTTTACTAGTTGGCGAAAATGACACTATAAATACTTTATTTAAAAAAGTTCAGTTTTAACTTTAATTATTAAAAAAATGAAAGCATATATCGACACTTTTTTATCTACATATTCTTTTATAACAATAAGTTGAGTTAAATTTAGAATCCCTGATTTTAAAATATGCCGTTAATAGCAATTTGTTCATACCTTATCATTAGGAAACATCAACCTTAAACGCTAATTGCTGAAACAAAATAATAATTTAGATTCATAATGACATTAGAAATTTTACAATTGTTTATAGATATTTAAATTTGCAATGATAATTTATAGATATTTAAATTTAAGAGAATATAATTTTCAAAAAAAATCATAAATATTTAGAATAACTACATTAAAAAATATGTTATGAAATTAGGAGAATTCCAATTATATACTATATATTTTATTTATACTTTATCCATATTTAATTTTTTTCACCTGCTTTCTTTTTGAAGTAACGAGGCGGTTTCTATTTAGATAATGAATTTTTATAAAAGTTCTTAACGACAGAATAAACGTATGGCTGTTTTATATTAACTGTGTCATTTCGGAATCCATTCTTTACACAGTTGTTCGTTTACTTTAGGGAACACGCTGAAAATTATATTTTTTCCTTTTGTTTTTCTATCAAAATTTTTTCAAGTTGCAATCGCGCAAACTGGCATTTCGATAATAGTTTTAAATTCTTGTAAATTCACTGCAAAAACTGAGGAAAGTCATTATAGAAAATAACAAATGTCTTAGAATATCTCGCAAAAAGAAATGCTCCAATATTAGTTGGAGCAAGTAAGGCCGAACGCTCCGTTCTCGAAGTAAAAGTGCGAGCTTTGCGCCAAAGTGACGTCAGTAGAGAAAATCGGAGGATTGGCGCGGCGAGAGCTACTTCAAAGGAGTGAAGCCCTGATTTTAGGGAGGGTAGCTTCGATGAAGAGGTCTCCTTTTCTCTCGCCGAAACCAGTCCTAAAGAGGGACCCCGCACCCCTACTTGAAATAATCATACCTCGTTACCATAGTCACCGCTACAGCTCCAGACGAATGTATGGAAGATCTTAAGACAAGCAGTAATTGTTTCTTCTTTGGCAGCAAATTCAGGGACTGTAAAACTACTGCAAGTGTTGCATCATGCTAAAGTAGAAAAAATTCATTAAATAATTTAACTTTTGAATATTAAGTAAAACTTTAACAAACTGAGGAAAAAGCTAAATAGATAGAAGTTCTAAATGACATTTTAGGGAATTCAAGTAAGTTAACTTCAAAGTTTATGCGCTGGCAATAGGAAATAATGACCAGGGTTGATGCAACAATGAGAACAAATAGAACTTTAAGAAAATATTAGAAAAAGAAAAAAAATGCTGAATTATTTTATTTAAAAAATATTAATATTTATTGGAAACGCTTTTGCCGGTAATATAACTTAATTTTTATTCATGTTCCAAATTAAAAACGTCTGCATTAAGGTCAGTGGTGTAGTACCGCGCTAGTGGCAGGCCTGGTTTTAGCCAGGCGTGCCAGCTCGAGTGGGGGCGCAAAAATTCCTTGTGCAGTGTAGTAAAAAGTTTTAACGCGTCAAAAAAAATGGTGAAAGACTAATATTCTTTTATTTTTCCTTCCAAATATTTGTTTTTCTTTCAATTAGTGACCTTGATTTATCAGGAAAAACACTTTTATGCAACGGTAAAGGTTATTTCCTGCTTGTTATTACCCTAGACAAAAAATAATCAAGGTCTACGTTAGAAATTCGTTTTGAGTAACGTTTCACTTCCTTTTCTTCTCGACGCAACAATGCTTATCTATGGATTCACTAATTACAAAGAATTGCGGGGTTCAAAGTTGTTTTTCTGACTCACTCTTAATGGCTGAAGGGTGTGACCTCAAAAATTCTAACTAATATGTGCAGACGATTTTTTTAAGCTACAAAATCATTCACAAAAACGTACTTTCCCTGAATAAACATACCATATTTTTCGACGAATTCGGATTTCTGATCCCCAAGGCATTGGGGGTACCTGTAATCTGAAAAATATGCTCCCAATAGTTTGGTCAGGATGGAGCTTCAAAGTTTGGACCCCATTATGTTTACAGGGATCGTGGATTTGGTGACAGAAAGGGCTTTAGCTCCCTCACATTTTATAAATGAAGAGGCCCAGCCCCTTCTAAAATTACAAATTTTCAATGAATATTTTTCGTGTGGTTAAATTTAGAATTTAAAAAATAGACAATTTTTATTTGTCTGAATTCTAAAAAAATGTCTCTACTATATTAGAGAACTTCAACATTTCCCTGGAGGGAACTGCTTCCTAATCATTGAGCGCAAGGCAATGTATGTTGTCCCCATGCTGACAGATGGAGAAATTTTTAATTTCAAATAGTCACTCCATCTTTTTTTAACAGTGGAGAAGAAAAGAAAGCAGAGTGAAAGAGTGGGAACAGCGAACAATATCTCTTATAACAGATAAGTTCGTCATCGCTTGTGAAATTCTGATATGTAAGATTATTATAGACCGAGACCGAGATATGTAAGATTACTTAGAGCCCGAAATATATGCCAGATAAAGACCAAATTTTAAGGTCTTGCCACTCGGCTTTTTATGTCTAAACAAGAAAATAATATTCTTGTTGTTGTTATTGTTACTAATCCTTCATGACCTAGCAACAGCTAGATCTGGTTCATGAGTCCATGCATGTTGGCAAAGTCAATAACAAGAAGTGGAGATGTTTTTAGGTCTTCCAAATCCAGACCCAAGCAGTCCAGGATATGCTCCGGACAGGCTGGCTCTGAATGACACTTATTGCAGGTTGAAAAAATTTTGCAGCCGGAGCTAAAAGTCATTCCTTTGAGATGGCCACTATTTAGTCTTGAAACTGCTGTCATATCTGGCCGATCCCCCTCGAGCTCAAGAATGCAGCCGGGGCGCTTTCTACAATACCAGTGGTGAGCAGGGGGAGTTAGCCATCTTATGCCATAATATTCTTAACACTAACCTGCAAAACAAAAAGTGAGAAGAAAGACTGAACTGACTGAAACCCCAAAAAGACTAAAACGAAAATTAAAAGTAAAATCTGAAGCTAAATAAAAGTCATTTGCAGTTCCGTCTTTACGAATGAGCAAGCTCTCGAGCATCCTTGAAAATCTTACTTTCTATAAATTGTTTTTAAAAAAATTAACAAGAAACGCATTGTTTTACATTTTTTAAAAATGCAAGGAGGCTCTGCCTCTGTTAGCTTCGCCCACCAACTCCTGTATTTGCTTTTCATTCATTATTGAAGATCAAAAGAGAAGAACGATTAATGCCCATTTTTTACAAAAATTAAGATTGGATTGCCATCTGTTGCATTTTGAGTAGGACTAAATTTTGGCAAATCAATAGTATAAAAGATCGGTACCTCCCCTCCCCCTCTTCAAAGAGTCATGATTCCTTGAAGGTGCTAATTGTTATGGGAAAACTGTTCCTGTTCGTGCTAAAATTCATTCTTTGTAAAAAAAAAAAATAATAATAAAAAAATTTAAAAAAAACTTTTTTTAAATAAAAAAAAAACATTTTAAAAGTCGCAAAAGTTTTTCTTCCTTGAAAGTCGATAAAAAAATGTTTTTGAAAAGTATGTAAATATTGTAATTTATGTAATCACATTTTATTTCGTAACCAAATGAAAGGGTAGACGTGTTTGAAAAATAATCAATTGCACTTGAAAAAAATTTAAACTTAGGAACTCAAAAGCAGCAATTAATGAGAGCAATTTTATTTCTTAGCAATACATTTCTAACAATATATAACCATAACCTCAGATCATCCTACATAGCACAGATTGTCGCAGTGTCATCCCAATAAAACCAAGAATAGACACAGTTACAGGTGTGAACATTTCAAATCGTCCCAAAAAAGCCATAGCATGATTCTGACTTTACTTTATTTTGTGATATCACATAAAAGCCTCACCGACTATTTATTGTGACCTTTGATACTTGATATTTACAATTATACATGACTGTGACTATTGTTGAAACTTTGAGCCTCTTAATTTCCATAACATTTTTATTTTAAAATGATAAATTTATTTTAAAAGAAACTTCAAAAGCAAAATAAAGTTCGAAAATTTGCTTTTTTTTAATGAAATTTTATTATGAATTAAATAAACAATTAGAAAATGCGATAATTAAGCAAATATTCATCACATCCTAATTTTTTAGGGAAGGTTTTTTTAATGAAGATAATATTTCCATCTTGTCTTTTAATTTATTTTTGACTTCAAGTTATATATATATATATATATATATAACACTTTAACGTTTATCTCTTAACTAACTCGTGAGAAAGACTTTTTCCCTTGACCTATTTAATAAATCAATTAGAATTATTAAGATTTCCTCCGTTCACTAAATCGAAACATTTTTACAGATTTATTTTGCAAGATTTTCCCTAACTTTTATTGAGGAGCATTTCGATTTTGTGCCTCTTGGATGATTGTCCTCTCTCTATCAATTATTAAATGAATATTGTGCCCTCTTTCCCAGCCTAAGACCTGTTTGTATCCTTTCTCTCGGCAACGACATTAGAAGTAGGGTGGATAAAGTGGTAGGGAAGAGGGTGCATCGAAGATATAGATTATCTGATTTAAATGGACAACTGAAAATACATCAATCAGCATCCTCTTCAACGAATGATAAATTAATCGACTTCTTCAAACCAAACTATTCCTGGATAAAAATTAGTGGGTTACGCCCAGTGGAACCTCACTTAACGATCGTCAGTTTTTCATTTGTGTATACAGCATGTTATGTCTATACGTTCTGAAGGTTATTAGTACTACTGAAGAGCTTCAATATTTTTTTCTTTCCCCCTTGGTTTGAAAAGAAAAAATGCGTCTTAATGCTGATAGCTATCAAAGAGCTATTATTATTGGATTTGACATTCCATCCCTTCCTTTAAAAGTGACTTTCGTAAAGCGTAGATATGCCTCACCTCGTGATACTCTGAATTGCTTTAACGTTGATTTGTTCTCACCACGCTTCATTCAGGGAGAAACATGATTAATAACAAATTAGATTTAATTATTTCAGAATCATTAGAATATTAGTAATTGTACGATATATTTAACTCCTTCCTTCTACTTTTTTTGTTGCTCTAAGAAGGTTGCATCTTTTATGGTATTTTATAAATTTGAGTTTTAAATGATTAATAGATAATATTTTCACATTTAAAATGAATGCTAAATCTATCATCAAAACGAAAGTTCTTTTCAGGAAAAATTATCTTTTCATTTATTTACTAATTGTATTGCTAAGTTTTAATTTTTTTTCTCGTTTCAGATGCGTACTTGGTTTCATATTTAGACTTGCTATGCAGATGGTGTTTTCAGCGAAAAATAAAAGGTGTTCATTTAAAGTGTTAATCAGATTTTCAGGCTTTTTATTCTTAAATGTTTCACAGGAGTTCGATGAGATTGTTATTAAATTTGATTTATAGTTTTTAATATTTTGGAACAATTTTTACCAGTGTTTATTTTTATCTATAAAATAGTATTGATTTTATTTAATGGTTTATTGATGATTAATGACTTTATTTATTTTGATCTGTACTTTTGTTCTAATAATATTTTGGAATTTTCTAACAATAATTTCGAAATATTTCACGATTATCAAAGTAATTAGCGTTTAAATAGCAAAAATAATCATGCTATTTTGATTTTAATTCTTGAAATTTTCTTTTCTCATCCTTTTCATCATCCTCCATCCATAACTTTTTTTTTCTCATCTTAAAACCGAAGAACAAGTCGACATTAGTGATCAGATCACAGCCTGGCTCAAACATTTCCATAGACAAACCAAGTGTCTTATTGCTGAGAGTCAATTCCAACGTAAGGATAAGAAAATGACCAAACAAATTGACAATTAATAGCATTCGAATACACTCAAAATACTGTCAAAATAGAAATGAAAGCATTAAAATGACAAATACCCGATTGTGACTGATAAAATTATCAACAGGGTGGGTACAAAATACTGTTACAAATATCGAATCATTTTATTGTACAGATATTAAATAGAAAAATGATAAATACACAACTATGATGAGCACTATAAAGTTTACCTTAAAAAAATTTTATTCGAATCGACAACCATCATCATAAGTTACAAAAGATAATCTCTAACGTCTTTGTCCGATGCGGGCATGAATGATTCTAAGAGGTAATTTGTTCCATTCACGCAATCAAGAAGTTCTGAGAGTGTCCAACCTTCTGTGCTGCTTAGTATTAACTGTATACTCTAGAATTTCCCAAACACAGTAGTCTAAGAGATTCTGATCCGGTGTAAAAGGGGGCCCCTCTTTTGGTTTAGTAAATTTCGCACGATTGACATGGAGCCAAGCCTGTGTTGTTTTGGCTCGGTGTTACGGTGCAGAATCTTGCTGAAATATCCAATCGATTTTGGGATACAATCTGTCAGCATGTGGCAATAAATTTACAGCCAACACTTCCTTTTTGTAAAATTCATCATTGATTTTCACCCCTTTTTCGATGAATTTCAGACCAAATTTTCCGTTATTTGACAATGCAGCCCAAACCATTACAGAATTCCTGCTCTGAAAGCGTTGCACAGTATGCTCTGTGCAAAATATTTTCTCAACAGAAAAGATTATTTTTTCAACATTTTTATTACCGTGCCGGTTTAATCTTTCAATTTTTGTGCAGTTGTTAAGCCTTGAATTTTTTTTTTTCAATAAGAGCAAAAATCGAGATCTTCATTTAATATAACTTGCATATTTCTGAGACTCACATTCTCTTCATTTATTTTATTAACAGAGCGTTGTAGATTTATTCATATCCCTTCACGAATTCTTTTAATGCGTTCTTTTGTACGAACTGAGCGTGGAGTAGCAGGCTGGGTGTATCTTTACATCTATCAGTATCCAATAATCGATTTATAGTTCTATATACAGGGTGATTCTAAAAAGATGGGCAAAATTTTAGGAAGTGATAGTACACACCCAAGCAAACAATTTTTATCAAAGAATGCATGGTCGAAAACAAAACGCAAAGGTGTTGGCGCATTTGGAAAGTTGTTTGATGCAAACGTGAAAGCGCCATTCCTGTTGCGAGTTACTGCGCTGCGTTACTAGTCGCCAAGCTTTCGACGGTTGCAGGGAAAGTTCGTGATATGCCTCTGGGGTGTTTCAGAATGTTCGCCTATCTTTTCTTTGCCGTTTGTACTGCGTGCATAGCTGCTGCCGGCCACTGTTTTGAACACTTATTGTAATCACATGACATTAAATTTGCTTTTATAACTTAACTTCATCGTTCTTTGTGTGTTTTGCCTCATATAAGAACATAAACTTTGACGCCCTCTAGCGGTTTTGCGTTTTGTTTTCGACCATGCATTCTTTGATAAAAATTGTTTGCTTCGGTGTGTACTATCACTTCCTAAAATTTTGCTAATCTTTTTAAAATCACCCTGTATAAATGTTCTACTAAAACCCAAGCGATTTTAATTGCTTGAAGATTCTACCTGCAAAAAATACGTGATCGGAAAGCTGTTTAGCCATGAAACTTTTCGATGCCATCTTTAAATTTATTTTAAATGTTTTGCTTTAAGTAAAAATCGTCTGCACTTATAGAAACCGCCACTCACAAGAATAGTGATAGACAAACTGACGATTAGCAAACGAACGTTTAACTAAACGATTAAAATTAATTCCTATTTTTTTTAGTGTCACAGAATTTAATATCCACCCCGTGTATTGAAAGTCGACACAAAGAGTAAAGAGTACTTTCAATATTATCCAAACTAAAATTATCAAAAAATTAATTGTCCAAAAAGTCCCACTTTCAAAATTTTACCTTGTTAAGAGACATTAAGAACATGATTAGTTCTAAATAATAATCTGATTCTTGTATATTTATTTGTTACAAAATGTTTTTTTTTGTTTTTTAGAAATATGTAAAGTATACACGAGAAGAATGCTTAAAAACCAAATCTGTATTTAAATTTATCTATAATGGCAGGTTTGACACCCGGTGGCTGAGTGGTAGCGCTTCGCGCTCCCGTGCCACAGGTCCTGGATTCGATCCTCGGGCCGGGCAAGGTTGACTCAGCTTTTCATCCCTTCAGTGGGTCGATAAATGAGTACCAAGCATGCTTGGGAACTAAACACTGGAGGATCTGCGTTCGGCTGACCACCTGACCGGAACATCTTCCCCTGCACCCCAGAGCCCTAGGTCAAGAAAACTGAGATGGGCACAGTAGGCCTTGGCCCTCTATTGGCTGTCGCGCCACTGAGTTTAGTAAAAAACATTAAATTTTAATTTGTGTATTTAGTAGCTTGAATTTATGAGTGGGACCTTTAATTTAACAAATTATTGCTATTTTAATTTATTTTGATTTCTAATAATTTTTGACAAATACTCGTTTATTCAAGAATTGTTTAAACTCAACCGAATCTCCTTTCTTATGTAACTTTACTTACCAAAAATTTTTTTAGAAAAAGTTATTGTACTAAAAGGAAGAGAATTGTTAACATTTTTGGGTATGTTTAACCCATTCCTTCTCGCTCCCGTGAAAAGGACGGGGTGAGGTTTCACACTCTATTTCTCGCTCCCGTGATATTTCCGGGCTGGAGTGTTCAGTAGTAACGCGCCAATAAGGATAAAACTAATTCATTTCTTTTGCCCGGAGAACCTTTTATTTCTTATTTTACACACCAGATGGCAGTACCAGGATATTTTTTAAGGCAATTGTAGATAGTTAGCTTATTTTAAACTAGATGTCAGCACGCTAATCAAATACGTGTATAAAAAAATAGGCACTTTTATAACCGTTTTCTTGAAAATTAACCGATTATTGATAAATTGTTTTTATTCATTTTAATTAGTAAGAAATGTACATTTTATTCTTACATTTTTTTTAATAACGTTCCCATTTATGCTTGGAACAGCGTTTGTAAAACAAATCATGATCATGATCTAATTACTCCAAGGAAGAAGGAAATATTGTTATGATTTCACCCAGTTATTGTTTCATAATTGATGTGCTTACAATAATTACAGTGTTATAATTGCTTGTACTTTTACAAAGGTATTAGCAGTTAGAATAACTTTGCACATTTTATTTCCGCCATGATTAACCCTTTATATTATTTAACAACAGAAAAAAAACTAAACAAACTTAATAAGAAAAAAGTCAATTTCGAAGATGCAGTAGAGATTGTATCTCGTCTGGATTCTTCTTCAGATATTGGATTTATTTGTCTGCAACTGGTATCAATTATATTGGAAAAATGAATGAGTAAGCAATCATTAATATTATTTAGATATTTTTTTTCTGATTTGTAGACGTTAAGATTTGCGATCGTAAAGAATATCGGAGTCAAACATTTTCTTCCTTTTTCTTGGAAGTTCAAATAATTATATCGTGAAAATTCGATGCAACGAACACGACATATGTTCGCTATTACGTCAGATTTCCAAGTCACCGTCAAAATGCTACAATTGTAAATACAAAAACTATATGTTTATAACGAGTTTCAAAAATTTGCTACAAAAGATTTTTTTTTTGATGGAAATACACATTTCTAATGTTTAAAATAAGCAAAATTATACAAAAAAGGAAAAATGGTAGGCATTTTTATGTATGACTGATATTAATACAGAAAAATTAAAACGAGCATCATTTCACCTCATTTTCTTGTTACAATCTTAATCTATTTATATTAAATAAAGCAAACTTTTCCAGGCAACCATCGGTCACGTTCCTCATGAAAGAAAAGAAAATCTTTTGTAATTTTCGGGAATGCTGCAGCACACTTTAAATGGATGTATCATTTGCTGGCCACTTATCCACTTATTTCCCTTCCTGATAGTTTATTACTGAAATCAACATTAAGTGTTACCAAGTTCTTTTTTAACATTAAATATATGTAAATAACTACGTGCTCGCTATAACGACAATTGCATCAGCTATTGTGAATTGTCCTCGTAACGGACATTTATTGCATTTATACTAACCGGTTTCGGTGTCCAACTGATATACCTTTACATTGATCTTTTAATTTTAGGAGTAATTTTTAATTATGTTTATAAATATTTTTATCGGGTAACATATGCTATTTTGAAATTTTTTTTTAAATAAATACAGCCGTGATTCATCGATTCATCGCCGTGATTCATAGAGCCGTGCTATCCATTTTGTAAACTTCAAAAAAAGGAGAGAAATATAAAAATACGAGCAACAGCTGCGTCTTAAGACTGCGACAGTCACTAATAAAATTAGCCTCTTTTTAAAATCATATCTGCAGAAAGGGAATCATTGCAATATCAAAACATGCTAAAACCATCGTTTTTTACTAATTAGTAAAAGAAAAGCAAAGAAAAGGAAACATTGAACACTACGAAAACTTTTATAAATATTAAAACCATGATGTATCTTCAATTTAAAATTTTGCTAATCAAACAAATATGATATTATTTTAAAACCCTTTCGTAAATTAAAAAACAAAACGTAGCTCATGCTTAATTAAAATGACATTTGGGTAAGGTTCCCATACTATGAGAGCTGAACTATCAGCCATTATGGAGCAAACAAGTTCGCAGGTTATGTTATGTTAGTAGTATTAGCGTGAGAGTTTGAAGGCTAATTAGATACCTAAAATTATTGATATGGGTGGTTGTGCAGCGGTAAATTGCACAAACAGTTCAAAAAAAGGTTTTCGAATGTTCAGATTTCCTTTAAATTAGAAAAAAATAAGAAGACATGGGTAATAAATTGCAGAAGATACAACTGGCAGCCTGGAAGTGGAGCTCGATTATGTGAGGTAAATACGCATTTATTTATAACTTATTGGATTTATTTACTTATGCAGTTTATAAACGATATTAAGTTGTTAGAATTTGTTTCTGAATGCTTGTTTTCGGCTATTTTTTTAAATAAGTAAGTAACTTTCAGGGTTACTTGAATTGTACAGTTTTAACTGTGTACCAAATATAAGAATTTTCATTAAAAATTGCATTTATTAAATATATATTTATTTAAAATATATATTTCAACAACATTTATTAATTTTTTTAACAATTTTAAGTGTTTACGTGCAATAAAATCAATGAATGAAGGCAAAAGATTGACTGAGTAAGTATTCGCCTAACTTATTTCAGAATCGCCAAGTTTTGTGTTAATTTTTAAGTATTTCCTTTTGTTAAAAATAAATATTAACTGTTTTTTTTTTTTTTTTTTTGTACTCCTTTTTATTTCACCAATAGATCAGGTAGTAAGTTTTTCTTATTCAGGTAAGTTTTACCCTTTTAAGTTTTTTATCCTGGTTTTTTTTATTTTTAGTTACCTATGGTAATGTATTGCTTAAAACTTCAAACCGTTCGCTTACATTTATCATAAGAAATATATTTAATATGCGATCTTTTATGTATTTTTGGATCTATCAATATTTTTTTTCTTTGAAATTCTTCTGTTAAATTGCTGAAATTGTTAGTTTCTGTATTAGAAAGTTTCAAGGGAATATATTAAAAAATTTTAAACTCTAAATCTTTTAATGTGATTTAATTTAAGCATGAAAATTTTCAAAAAAAGTATTCAAAATATTTTATCAGGTTCATTTTGAAGAATCTCAATTAGAAATAAATAGGAAAGATGGTGAGATTTAGGGCCAAATTTACTTTGAAATCATTTTTAAAAAAAGATTGATGTAATTGGCATGCAGCACAAACACAATTCTTTATTCGAAACTTTCAACCGGTAATAAAATTTGCAGTGAATTTGTATAAGTATTAAAAAAAATCGATATACGACGCACGCTTAAATAAATTCAAATCAACGCACACCTTTCTTTACTGATTATCCTAGTTGATGTTAACGTCGTTTGTAGCGATAAGTTGCTAAATCTTGCTCCGAAATGGCGGATAAGTCGGCCTCTCCTGCATTTGGGTACATGTGACCTATGACGTCAGCTACTTGTTTATAAGCAAAATGGTGTATTAAAGTTCGACCGGCTTATGTAGGGGACAGGGAACTGTCCTTGCATTAGAAAGGTCCTGGGTTCGAATCCCGGGCAAGGCATATATGTTTCTTTCTCTCTATGTGTTCTATGTCCTTTCTCCTTTGTGTGTGTGACTGTGACCCGCCCTATAAACGGGATTGTGGTTGTGTGAATGGTGTGGCAGAAGTCGAATTCTTGGCAATAGATGGCGCCACTAAGAAACAAGAACAATCGCACCCCTATGCCTAAACAGGCATACGACGAAGAAAAAAAAAATGTTGAACTAAGTCACTTCATATAAATTAGAATGTTAATTAACAAAGTTAATTAAATACAGCGCCGTATCTCGAATCCAATTAGTCGAAATATAATTCTTTCTCGTCTACGTCTCTCATGTATTTTATTGTTTATGTATTTTACTGTAACCCTGATATATTTTTGTTTTGTGTACCTGATAACTTCGATACATAATTAGTTTGTTTATGATCTGCATGCTTTTGGCCTGTCTTTTGCATTAAGTAAAAAATGCATAGTGAAAGAATTAAAATCTTTGTGAAGGATTTTTGAGTAAGGATTTGGAATGTGACACTTAATGGATACTTGACAGGCTTACCTAACGCGAGATAGAATGAAAAGAACAGTTGCTTACGTAAACAAATTCCACGTTTCAACTACCAATTAGGATCGAGATACCCATACTACGATACTTGCAGGCATCTAATTGTAGAAAAAACAATTAAACGTAGTTATCAATGTAGCTTTTAGTATATTTGTAACGACTGCAATGTACCTTAATTACTAATTAATTCGTGACCTCGGATCAACCTTGTTGTCTTCTGCGTGTATTTTTAATTATTTGTTTACCCTTAAGAACTCGCAGCTTTGCAATTTCCAATTGATTCGTGACTTCAGATTAACCTTGCTGTCTTCAGCTCGTTTTTTATCGCTTTGTTTACTTTTAAGGATTTATTGTTTTGCAGCAGGATTTTTTTTTTTAAATTTGTGAATAAGAAATAACAATGAGTAAAATTTTAAAAGAAGTTCGAGTCCTCAAAAATTATTCAGCACATTATAGTCCCCGATATGTGTCAAGAATTGAAATACAATAATTTTTAAATAATATCAAAAATTTAAGTCTTTATTTCTCAACATATGTAGGGGAGAGGGGGGCACTTGTGAACAGGGGGCACATGTGAACATGGTATGTTTTACCAATATAATTTGAAATAAAAAATCTTGAAAAATTTTCAATTGATGGCAGTACTAGTCCTACCTCTCTGCGAAACTTTCAGTACAATGAGACATTTTGTTGTTCTATTCTGACAATTTCTTTGTATCAGCTGGTGTTGTATATATTATAATCACTAGCTTCTTCAAGTGAAAGCATAGTATAAATCAACTAATAAACTGAAATTAACTATTGCAGACCATTATATGAACATTCAGGTAAGTTTATGACAATTAATTTTTTTTTTTACTCATTTAAAAGTTCTTTATTTTTCAAGTAAGGTTTAAGAAGGATGATGGGGCACTTGTGAACAAATCATCTGGGGCAGATGTGAACAGTTCACATGTGCCCCTACATAGTATTAAGCTTATTATCCTCATGATATTATAAGTTTAAAAAATATGTATGCATTTAAAATTATTATTATTTAATTTTCCATAATTAATTTATTAATTTTTTCTTTAAAAAAATTTTTTTTTTATTAAATGGTTGATCGCGCATCACGCATATTAACTGATACACCTGAGAAAGATAGAATTGCTAAACTACAGATGAAAATATAGAAAAATGAAGAAAAAAGCATGAAAGAGTATCAGAGAGGAAAGAAAAAGGCCCATTACAACTCCTGAGGAACATGAAGTTGCGAAAAACCCAACAGTGAAAAAATTATTGTACAGCTGAAAAATTATTTTCTTATTGACAGTACTGTTGTACAGTTTAAATTCGCATAGTAAGCTACAACCCCTTCAGTATAATACGTATCTATATCTGTCATATTAAAGATTTTTTTCCCTTGAAATATGATGATTGCTTTGTGTTTTTAATCTTGTTCATATGTGCCCCAGGCATGTTCACATGTGCCCCCAATAGGGGCACATGTGAACAATTGAAGTCATTTTTTTAAAATATCATAAAGTAAAAAAATATTTTATTAAAAAATCTCAAAAAATTCCATAAGACAAAGAAAAGACTACTTAAACATATGAACTTCTTTACTGTGAGAAATTTATGATATTTTTTGAAAAATGAAGAAATAAAAAAAATTGTTCACATGTGCCCCCCTCTCCCCTACATATAGAGCTTCTAAATTTTTGACCATTATTTCCAAAATCTAAATTATTCCATCTGTCAACATCCATTTGAAATTTTGCCAATTAGAAATTTAACCCACTGAAAGAGCAACCAAATAATTATGTTTTTCATTCATAGCTACGTTCCAATAAAACTGGCTTATGACGTCGCAGAACCAATGTTTGGTCGTGATGAAAATTTGTGCCCAATAATATTCATCCATGGTTTTAATCAGTCTAAAGAATTGTGGCATCAGATTCCTTACGAGATTGCAAATGAAACACACAGAAGAGTAAGAAAAACTAATATAATCTAAGCCTAAAAAAAATAACCATTAATTAGAATAAAAATTATGGTACTGATTAAATTTGCTATTTGGAAACTCATTGATGATTTTTTTTAAATCCATTTATATCTGCTGTCTACTTTTTGAAGTAATTTTAAAATTGATCTTTGTGACTTCAGCTAATTAGGGGGACTGGAAAGTAGTGTCGTTTCGGCGCATTAAATATTCGTTAGTCTTAAAAACCGATTCATTTTTTTCGATTCATTTTCGATCCGGCATTGAAAGGTTGTTGCTAACGAGGGTGAATACACTATTGATTAAAAATAAAATCGTGATAACAAATATCAAATGCACCGAAACGACATTACTTTCCGGTCCCCTAATACTTGAATAAAAACATATATTGAATAAAAAATAATTTTTCTTAAAAATATATTGTTTCTCTACTTTTTTTTCCCTTGAAAGATTAAGCTCTAACAAGTAAATAGCACCACAAAGTGTAGCATAAATTATTGTAGTCAAATAAGAATTTTTTTTTTCCTTCAAAAAAAATTTTTTTATGCTGCATAAATAGTTCGATTCGTAAACGAAAAAAAAGTGCTTTTTATTACATTAGAGAAAGAAAATGATTGCAGGCATCATGGTGTTCAGGTGGCTCAATTTAAAAGCGCATGAGTTTTTGTTCAAAAGGTCACCAATTCAAAACCGATAGTCGATATAATTTTCTTGACAAACTCTAATGCGAAATTATGTCAGTTTTATTTATTTATTTTTTTTACCTTGAAAATTTTTAAATAATTTTTATTTCTTGGATAAAGAAAACTACAGTTTGATCTGTTTGATAACAAAATAAAATTTTGAACAGCATTTTGAAAAGTATCAGGATGTTCTCCGTCATGTCCGGAATTCTTAAAGAAATATCTAATTATGACTCTGAATAACGCTGCTCAGAACTACTTAAAAATAAACAAAATTACCTTAAGAACAAATTATCCTTTCATATATGCTGTCTCTTAATGACATAGTTTGATTTCTTCATAGATTTGAAATGCTATCAATCATATTATCAATTTTATTTCCAAAAAAAGAAAGGTTCATAACTAGGGGCTGTGTTCTCTGTATTTTTTTCTCGAGATACCTCAACTTTCACTTTTTTTTTCGAGGGAAAAAATTAAGTCTGTTATATAGTAGATGCATAAAAGTGCTTTCTGTGTTAATAAATTAAATCATTTTTCTTCAGTTTTCTTTTTCTTTTCAATCAATGAGGAATGAATATTCAATTTTTTTTTTTTTTTTACAGGCATATGCATACGACATAAGGAATCATGGTGACAGTCAATGGTCTAATACATTTAATTGTGATCTCATGCTTAAAGACCTACAACATTTCATGAATTCAAATAAAATACAGAAAGCTATAATCATAGCACACAGTCTTTCAGCATATGTGGCTCTGAAATTCGCTATAACTTCGGTACTGTTTCATTATCTACTCATTCATTCATCCATTTTCATTTCATCCATTTTCATTGATTTTTTAATACAGCAAACAATTTATTAATAATACAGAGGATTAAATAAAACTTTTATTCTAAAAACAAGCTCACAGGTATACACATAGGGGTCAAACATCCTCCTTCATGTAAAATTTTGTATCTGTATTTGCGACAGTTTGCCCTCAGTACGCCATATTAATATTAATAAGCAAATGACGCTAAATCTATTATGGGGTGACTTGAATGATTTCTCAGTTATTACCAAAAACTTGAAGAATCATGGTGACAGTCAGTGGTCTAATGCATGGACTTGTGATGGCATGCTTAACAACCTACAACAATTCATGAATTGCAATAAAATACAGAAAGCTACACTCAGAGCACACAAAATTTCAGCATGTGTGTTTCAGTGATTAACTATAGCTTTGGTACTATTTCAATATATATTCATCAATTTCTGTTTCTTTTTCAATGCATTTTTATCAAATTCTTAAATTCAGCAAGCAATGTATTAATAATACAGAGGATAAAATAAAACTCTTACCCTAAAAACGAGTTCTCAGGTTCACACGTTAGCCTTCATGTTCAATTTCGTATCTGTAAATGTAACGGTTTGCCCATAGCTCGCAACATAAATATTCATCTGGCCAGTGCATTGTGAGGTGACTTGAATTTCGGTGGTGTTGCTTGAATGGTTCTAAGTTATTAAATAAAAAATGAATAAAAACGTGTTTTATGTTGTCCATCAATGAGGAAAAGAACGAAGACATCGAGGTGTTCTGGTGGCTTAATGGAAACTATTGCAACATATCAAGCTATATTAAGAAACATTTCTTTGTTTTTTACACTTATTTCACACCACAACAAATACAGTAACAAATATAAAGTACACGTAACGGGATAGTTAAATCGTATAAAACAAACTAGAAAAAGCTCCCGTTACGGGATATATGAAAACTTAAATTCCAAAACAAACTAATCTCTAAAAAAAAAAGAACTCTGTTGTTCCACAAAAAAAATCTTCTAATTTTATCGTCTGCTTTTATTTTATTGTTTATCTCGTTATGTGTTTATTTTATTTTATTCATGCTTTTGCTATCCCGTTATTTTTTAATATTTTAACTTTTATTCTTGCTTTTGCTAGCCAATTATTTTTAATATTTTCAGTCTTTATACTATATTTATTTTTTGTTCAAGAAATCACCCTGTACAGATTAGATGATCAACTTTTCTTCCTATGTAGACTTTTCGCTTAATATTTTGAAATAATTCTTTAATTTTTTGCGTATTTAAGTTTTTTTAATTTAAATATTTCGCATTTTTCTATAAAAAAAAATAAACTCAATTTTTGTTAACGATAATGAAAATTGCCTAAGCAACACCACTACCCGTAAAATATTTTTAATGATATAAGCTGGATATTACAATATCTGTTTGATATCATTACGATATCGTACGGGTATTTGCGTTACTTGGATGTCCATCATTAAAGCTATATTAGAGGGCCAGCAAGTTAGAGCGTCAACGAATGGTTCAAATTCCAATGTGTGTGCGTAGATTAGTGAATTTAGTTACAATGAATACATTTTATAAAGTCTTTGATGAAACATTTGCATATAATATATGAAAAGGAAAAAAAAATTCGGAATTTTGAAAATTTACCTGGATGATCCTAACCGAGAGGTCGGTAATAGCGCGCTATTAAAAAAATCGAAACTAAAGCAGTTGCCAATTTTTTTCAGCCGATTCGGATTTCTGACTCCTAAAATATAGAGGGTAGCAACAATTTGGAAAATACGGTCCCAATGGTTTGGTCAGGAAAGTGCTCCAAAGTTTGGACCCCTTAATTTTAAATTTACTTTTTGCGTATTTCGTTATATTTAGAAAACTTTTTAATAGAATTCAAGAAGTTTTGCACACAATCATAATATTCATTTATCCAACAATAATTCCGTAGAAAAAATAACTTTTAGTAAATATTTATTATTTTATTTAATAATGGTCCTAAGAATTGAGAGGTATGCTATTTTTTAAATCATTTTAACGAATATAATTTAATGGCAAAATACAAAATTTGAGCAAAATCGGTCAAATAGTACTTGAGAAACTTATTTTCAGAAAAGTCAGATATTTGAACTTCGATTTCTAAAGAACTATTTGATCAATTTTGCTCAAATTATGTATTTTGCATGCAAAACTATATTCTTTAAAATAATGCAAAAATTGTATACCTAACATTTCAAAAATTTTTGACTATTGTTAAATATTTAATTAAGGTTATTTTTTTGCATGGGATTATCTTTGGGTAAACAAATTTTATATTTGTGTGTTAAAATTTTTTTAATTCCCTTAAAAAGTTCTCATATAATGAATTACGCAAAAATTTTTTAACATTA
Source organism: Parasteatoda tepidariorum (assembly GCF_982258835.1). Taxonomy (NCBI): domain Eukaryota; kingdom Metazoa; phylum Arthropoda; class Arachnida; order Araneae; family Theridiidae; genus Parasteatoda; species Parasteatoda tepidariorum. The sequence continues at coordinate 58,590,164 of NC_141761.1, forward strand.
ACACTAAGTGGTCCAAACTTTGGAGCACTCTCCTCACCCAACTATTGGTATCATATTTTCCAGATTGCGACCGTCCCCTATGTTTTGGGGGTCAGAAATCTGAATCCGTCGAGAAAAAGGTATGTTTATTCAGAGAAAGTACGTTTTTGTGTCTGATTTCGTAACTTAAAATATCGTCTGCACTTATTAATTGGAATATTTGAGGTCACACCCTCCATTAAGATTGAGTCCCAGCAGGTGAAGGTGGGATCAAAAGTTATTCTGGGAGATTCATTTTTTTTCCGCATTGTACATTCATGGAACATTAAAAAAAATACTTAATGTTATATCAATGGGTGGAAACATATTTTCCCAGTTCTTCTATTTCTTAAAGGACGTAAAAGAGGCTTAGTGAAGTTGCAAATATTTTATAGAATCCTAGCGTTTCCTAAATTAAATATTCACTGTCCAGAAAGGCATAAAAAGTAAAGAAGAAGTTAAAAGAACAAAGTATAAAACACTGGCTAGTGCAAATATGATTAAATATTTCATAATAATTTCTTCTGTTAAAGCAATTTTTTTTATTCAAAACTATTTTTAACACAGTTGCAAATTAATTTCTCCAACGAAAGTTCATCACCCAAAAGTATGGAATTGCATTTCGAAAGTAGTTTGTAATCGCTACTGTTGGAAAAAAAAGTTGTTGTAGTTGCTGTAGCTAACAATATTTGTAATAATGCAGTAGTAGTTAACTGCAAAAAAAAAAAAATATTCCAAGTACTGTCCTCACCATATCCAGATTTCTTAAATCTTGGTTTAAACACAAATAAAATAATAACTTTAAAAATTTAACCTTTAATCTTTTTGAAGTGACATAGTTTGATTTATTTTATATATTCGATGCATCATCACTAGATTCCACAATAAAAAATGTATTAACAAGCTCATATTTATTTAAAACTAGCTGAATACCCGTTCTTCGCAAGGGAATATTTAAAAATTAATTTAGAAAATCAATAAATCATTATTGAGAAACACTACGAAATCATGAAATCAAACTGAAAATCATATACCGACACAATTAAAGAACTTGGAAGAACCTGATAAGTGATATTTTTAGGGGAATCAATGAATCAGAATTGATAAGATTTTTTTTAAAAAAAGGTGGTTGAATAAATACGGGTATGCTTAATGTAACAAAACTGTTTTTGCTTTCACTTAAATTTTAACATAACTAATTACATCAGTTTCCAGTATTCTTGCATGATTTTTATTTCAAATTAAGTCGTGGTAAATAAATAAAAACAAAGAAATATTTGTCATACTTTCGAATAAATTGGTAAGAAAATAGTTCAGATGCAACTTTTTTTTTTGTTCTGAAAATGTCACTAACCTGTTTCTTCCACTAAGTTTTTCAATTTATATAACTAAAATAATTTAAATTTTTTAATTTAATTTTATATGTTGTTATCTTTGGTGGCTTTGTTATTGAAGTAAGCAAAGCTGGTTGTTTGTAATTCATACCATTGAATAGAGATAAAATGTATTTAACATCTCTCAGCATGATGCTGTTGCTCACTTCCGATTCATGATAGTTAAAATTCCCCTTAAATTAATCATTTAATTCCAAAATACAGTTAATAAAACTGCTTGGTGCAGTTTTAAAAATCACCAAATATATCAACATAATATTTTATACCTATATTAGTATATTTGGAACTTATTATATAATCCTTAAACATTTGAGTTTATACATATTTGTCAATGGCAGCCAACTAAAGCCGAATTTTTAATAAAATATATATATTCGAACTTCATAAGGATTTTGGAGCCTTCTCTATCTGACTTTTAATTTACTGTTAAAATATTTATAAATTTCTTTTATTTCTAATTCTTTAAAATATTAATACACTGGATATTAATACCACTGGAAAAAATGTTTTCTGAAACTGCGGAAAACCCGTTGTAGAATTCTTATCAGAACCAATTACTATAATACCAATAGTGCATATTACCGTCAGTGATACATATGAATTAAGCGTCATCTGTAAATGAGAATTTTTTACGGTTTTCTTAAACAAATTTCCCATTAATCTCTCTTCCATCAGCTTGGCTCTTAAGCACATAGCTTATTTTATTTCACTTCAATTAATACACATTATCAGTATTAATTGAGCTTTAGTGTCAATAATAACATGCTGATTTTTTTACGATTACCCAAAGAGCGAATAAGTATCTTTTCTACTTATTTTTGCTTTTGAGTTCAGAAGTTACTTTTTTTTTATTTCAATTAATACATATTACCAACATTAATTAAGCATCATTGTCGTCAATGATAATATGACGATCATCATGCACTGGAGATTTCTTCAGTGTAGCATATTAAATTAAAAAAAGAAAAATGTTTGATATTCTTTCTTATGCAATGGAAAACAAAATGGAATCTTTTTTTTAAGGGAAGGAACATCCACAACACATCGAGCAACAGCATTGCGTCAAATGAATACAGTTAATCTTTATTTTGATGGGATGACCTAACTAAAAAAGTGTTTAGCTTAATCTAATAACGTAAAGTCACCGGAAAGTAAAAAATTTCAAATTTAAGTAAAGAAAAAAGAAATAATTAGTTTAGCTTTATAAATTGTGTTGGTATATGTTTTTCAATTTCGAAAACTGATTTTTTAATTCTTTTTCTTATTTACCCCGTACAAAGAACTGGTTTTCAGGTAGTAAAAGACAAAGTTTCTGATAAAAAAGAATTGCTAAAAGGAGAAAAAAATATGAAATGGGTTTAAATTTAAACAATAGAATCGTTACAGAGAGAGGTTTCGAAATTTCAAGCAGCCTATAATTTTGTAATTGAACCTGATTATTTACCCATAAAAACCTGATAGTTACAAGCTTTTTTTATACACGTAGCTTGTATAATTCGCAAGGCATCAAAATTGTATTTCATACTTGTAGCCACCTTTGCTGGATAACATTAAAAATGATAATTGATTTTATGTAATTTCTCAAGAGCAAAAAGATATTAATCTAAGACTTTGGATTACATAATTATGCTGGCGCCTAAAAATTAACACTGACTCCTAGAAATTTTGAATCTTTTGTAAACCTCTGGTGTTGCGGATGAATAGTATTTGATTTTAAACAATTCATTTTCTGACAGGAACCATAACAATTGTTTTCTAATAAAAATTGTAGAAAACACGATTCAATAAGAACTATCTAATAATCGTCAAATATCGTTTCAGCCAGAAAGAGTTGAAATGGTAATAGCAGCAGATCCATTAATTGGAATAGAGACAAAAGAAGAAAGGGATGCAAGCGTGCCCTATGGTTTGTTATGGGCAGAAGCTATCAGAAAAGTGCCACCTTTTACGACCAAAGATATGGCAATAAAACTTGCGGTTGATTATATGTACGATCAAATACCACCGGAAAAACAAGTAAAAATTATGTTTCTATAAATCCATTTGGTATTCATAAAATTGGTTTGCAACTAAGCAAAATCGAATGAATTTAAATCTCTATTCCAAACGACGTTCCGGTATTTCTTTACTAGCCAGAACGTCGTTTCGCTACTATAATTCGTGTATTACAAGTTTTTATTTTATTCATAAGTCGTTAGTTTCCACCAAAGCTAAAGAGCTAAATAGTATTAGCGAAAATTTTGAGCACAATTTTAAATTTCAGTTATCCAAAGATAATTCCACGCAAAAAAAAAAAAATATTTTGTTGATTATTTTTTTATTTAATAATGGGTGAAAATGATGTACTGTAAAGTATACACGCTTATACATAATTTTAAAGAATGTATTTTTATATGAAAAAATAGAAATTTTGAATGAAATTGATCGAATAGTTCCTGAGAAATCGAACTTTGAACATCCGAATTTAAAAAAATTCTATTTCTCTGAAAATATTCGACTGATTTCACCCAAATTTCGCATTTTGCCATAAAAAATTGCATTCTTTAAAATGATTTAAAAACTTGCATGCCCTGCATTCCAAAAATCTTTCTACCATTATTAAATAAAATAATAGAAAATAAAAAAAATAATCATTAGAAAATTTTGGGGAGGGAACTATCTTTGCATAAGCGAACTTTAAAATTGAGTGCGAGAATTTCTCAAATCGCTTTAAAAGTTCTAAGTATGGCGAAATACGCAGAGTAAAATTAACAATGCGGGATCCAAACTTCTTAACCAAACTATCGGAACCATATTTCCCAGACAGCGGGTAAACCAGAAGGTCTTGGGGGGGGGGGGGGGGGAGAATCATAATCAGTCGGGGGAAAAGTTATGTTTATTCAGATTCTAACTTTTTGGGTATTAGGTTGTGTGCTGCGTTGTTAGGACTCTAGGAAAGAGCTAGGACTCTGCATTTTTATAGCAGAGTAATTTGCATACATCCAGACAATGGTCCATCTATCGGTAGATTTTGGAACTACTTCATTTCCTCACTATTATTCTGCTATAATATCAGGCAATTCAGACGAGTACTTTTAAAATTGATTTTTTAAACCGTAACTTTAATTATAACCACTCTGTATTGTAACATTGAATACAGAGGTTGCTGTAATCATTGATCTTAATATATAGCTTTAGAATCCTGGCCAATGAAACTAAAATTACAATATAAACTTATATAAGTTTTTTAAAAAAAAGGTTATATAAATCAAACAAATCACTATTGAGAAAAACTGGATTGAAACAGTCAAATTTAATCGGACTTGACGGATGAAATTTGAAGATGTTTCTTATAATCTCCATTAATCTTTTCCCAGTTTCCTTCGACTATCAAACAGGTTTTGGATATTTTTTAACTCACCTTACTCAATATTGATACATTAGGTTTTAATAGCGTTTTTGTTTTTCTTCGCTTAAGTATCTATTCGTGCGCACAAACAAAAATGATAATAACAATTAATAAATAAAAGAAAATTAATGCAATTTTGAGAAGTATTCTAAAGGTATGAGAAATGTTATAAATTTGTACTACAATTATATGCATTGATCATAGGATTTAATCCTTTTCCAATGCTTTATTCCACATTCCAACATCTGTTGAAAAAATTGCATTTCGGTAACGTAATTAACCTCTGTAATTCAACCCCCCCCCCCTTTTTACGAAGATGCGTTCCAGGAAGAAAAAAATTCAGCCCTACAACGCTGCTCCATTCACAAAACATTCGTTACGTTGGAAAGCGCGAGTAATAGTATGAGAAAATGCGGCGAAGAAGGAAATTCCCTAAAATATTGAATATATTCCTGTCACAACGCAATTTTTTTTTCCGTATAGTAAAATGGCGACTGATGCACGCAAAATCTGTCGAGTCACAAAGTCCTCAATGTTCCCATAACAAATCATACCTCTGGGGGAAATGATCAAGGAGTTTCCTTTCTGGATTGGCTAAAAGTTACAAGGCTGCGGAGTTGAACATTAGTAGTCGTAAACCCAAAATTGGGTCGGCTGTTCAACGACGGTTATGAGCAAAAAAAAGAAAAAAGATTTCGAAGTGCTGAATTTACTTTAGCAAAATTGAAGACACTCAACTGATTTGATTTTTTTCCTCAGTTAAAAATTGATTCAAGACCCCCAAAGTGAATTTTTTTTTCTTTTAAATTTTGGTTTCAAGGATTCCAAAAATACATCAAGTCAGGTTACTGCGGAAAACTTACATAGATCAAGAGAGGCATCCAAAATTAAGTATTTAACTTTTGAGTACTCAAACATTTAATGCAAGTCAAATTTATCGGTCATCTACTTATAATTTTTAAAATGCTTAGAAATAAGTATTTTTTGATTAATTAAATATATTGTTAAAATTGACTTGTTATGCAGTCCTTTGGTTGTTATTTTCTAACTTAAAACATGAAGCATTTCTTTTCTTTTTTTTTCTAAAAACTTCCATATTTAAAATTTTACTTCTCAAAAACTATTCGACCGATTTCGTTCAAATTTGTTTGTTCAAATTTGAAATTACACTTTTTTAAATAGTTCAAAAATTTGTAAATTTAAAATTGACTATTGCTAAATAAAATGTAATAAAAAATATTAAATAATTATTAAAAATATCTTTTTGCAATTCGCAATATTTGGATAAACTAATTATAAAATATGTGCCAATTTTTTTTTTTATACCCCTTTTAAGTTTTAGAGACATATCAAAGTTCGCCAAAATTAACTTAAGGGCAAAATTAACCAGATTTTCGCTACTCTCCTAACCAAATTCTTGGGACAAGGGCGCCGGTATGGGAGGTCGCTGTGTAAAGAGTAAAAGATTATAAAAGATGGTAAATAAAATCTCCTTTGTATCAGTTGCAAATAAATAGTTGCCTGTTGTCACTATTAAAGTTCCAATATTATAGAAATAAATTAAGAAATCTTATTAACTTTTACTAATCCTTTTCCTTACTTTATTTACAGGAGACTCTCAGTGATAAAGAACATTTATACCAGTGTAATTATATTCTTAATCATAAGGACGATGGCAGCTATGACGTAAAACTCAACGTTGAAGTCGTAATAGAAAGCTTTAAGACTGATGTGAGGTTATATCCATTAGAAGGTGTCTATGAAGGGCCAGCTTATTTTATAAATGGAAGCAAGTCTTATTTTAAAGTGTAAGTAATTATAATTACTACTAATTTATTTTTATTAACTCGCTTTTGTCAATTTTTGCAGTGGCTAGTATATTCAAATCTTTACTAGAGATAACGGCAATCGTTTTCTGACTGTTATAAGTAGAATTTACCGTCTTGTTATCCACCAAAATTTCGACTCAAAACATAACTATAACATATTTATTCAGGTTTAGATATTTTCTCAACATGTTTTAAAATTTAAACAACAAAATATAGAAAATTTTGATAAAACTTAGTTGATGTTCACAAACTAATTATTTAAACAAAATAAATTTATGCACGGCCCAACAAAAAAAAAGTCTTAGTATTACAGAAAACCAGTGTGTGTTTACTGACATTTTGTTCAAAGCAATATCAGTGATTGTTTTTTCGTCGCCAATTTTGGATGAAGTGCTAAAAAAATTTCAAATATACATCAATCCTAACGTTTATAACTTTCAGTTGACGCAACTTATTAAAATTAGACTCTTTTAACTGAAATCTTATGTTTATATTTATACCTCTTCGGGTAGTTGCGCATTGGTTAGGTAGGGTGAAGAACGTTTGCCTTAAATGTCAAGTAAGAAAAGAGCATATGCTTTACATTACAATAGTCGATGCGAGCTGGTTGCAGAATTCATAACATCCGGTCATTGCTGGGATTTGAACCTCGACCACCACATTGGGAGGCAAACGAGCTCTCACGACTCAAAATTCTCCTTGTACCACAAGTTATTTTATTTTTTAAACGCAATATTGCCTCTCATAATAATGCTGCTTTTTCGAAGGTTTACAAAATGCTCTTCTCTTCACAGTTGTACGGTTAAGAGTACTGAACATACAGGCACAAACAGAAATTATAAAACTTAAGTGTTATTTATGGAAGTTAATTTAAATGAATGTTAAATGTGCCCATTAAGGTCCATAAACAAATCAGAAAATTCATCATATTCAGGAAAAGAAACCAAGTGATTAGACTACAGCTTATATCCAAAGTAATAAAATTCCAACATTTCCTGCTATATTTGTCTTAAGCAAATATAGACAACAAAAAAAATGAAGTTTATTGTTATCATGAATACGGATTGTAGTGCCCATTGCTTAGCCTACAAATAGTAGTTAATTTTTTATAAATAACTAAGCCTAAATCACGCCTTCCAAACCGCCGATACATAATTCAAAATATCTAAAGGTAGATTTTTAATCAAAATACTTATTTATTTCAATGAATTTTCATTCAAAAATTCTAATTATTTCTTTCTATTAATTCTCTTACAGTTATGAGAAAAAAGAAGAAATATTGAAACACTTCCCCAAAGCTGAACTTTTCTTAATAAATGGTGCTTCACATCATGTTCACATTGATGCAACTGAAGAATTCATACAATTACTTTTCAAAATTCTTGTAAAAAATTGAAAATTTTCGAACTATTTAATAGAGTTAAATAGACAAATAGTAATAAAATGGTACTGAAAATTAAAGTATAAAAATTAACAAATATTTTTTTATGAATAAAATACTGTGTTTTTTACTGCCTGTGTATGTACAATCCTTTAGAATTATGAAACCTGTATAAAACTGACACAAAAAATATCCACAGTAAGTTGTAAGATTACAAAAGAGTATTAGTTTCTTTCTTATTTAAATGTTAAATTGTGACAATGATTTTAATAATGTAGATTAAGAGTAGTCAGAAATAAAAATCATGTATATATATAAAGGTTGTCTTTTTTTTCTTCTTTTTTCTTTTTGTTCTAAAATATTTTTAAGTTCCAGCTCATTACCAAAACTTAATCTCAAGAACAATGAAATGTGTCTTGCGAGTAAAGATAAAATCTACAAAAAAATATATGTATTTATGAATAAATAAAAGGTAATTTAAAAATCAGCAATTCCAGCATCAACTTTAAAAACTGAACTTTAGAGAATAATATTGATAAATTTCGAGAATTTTCACAAAATTTTGAAAATTTCAGTGCAATGCAGGGCATATTAAAACTTTTTGAAAAATGGGAAGGAAAAAATTTTATACAAGCTAATAATAATTTTTACACTATAATAATCCTTCTTATTCTGTTAAAAAAATATATAAAAATTACAACAAATTTAAAACAGAAAGTTGAATAATAAATAAAAACTACAATATGAAGAATGCTTTATATAGTATGATTTCATTATACAATGATAAATGAGATGATGCAATAAAAATTAAACAGTAAAACAACATAACTAAGTGATACATATTTAGTTTCTAACTTAGATAAGTTTAAACAATTAGAGTACAAAGAAATCATAATTAATTAAACAGAATATAAAGCTGTTGTTAAAAATTTTTTTTAAGGAAAATCTCAAAATTTTTTATAATTCTACAGGAGAAAAAATCCCAATACTATTAAACTAATAATTAAAAAACTATACTTGAGAAATATATAAAACTTAAAATACATCACTTAATTAGTTCTTACAATACAATTTTTGATGCAAATAAACTTAATAATTCTTTAAAGAAATTATGTCGGTATGCTTATTGATGTTGCAGCCATCATTAAAATTTGCTCAGTTTTTTTCCTCCAGTTAGCAATATTTTTAGAAACTGCACACCAATACTCGCCATGGCGAGGTTCTGCATGGATGCATCGTTTTTTCACATCTTCTTGTTGTTCCTAGCAAAAAAATATAAATAAAAATATAATTCAAAATCCCTTTATTTAAAAAAGCACAACAGAAAACAATGTGAAATCAGAATTAATTAGCTTAAGTGTTCCCACACAGGTTACTCCCTTTTAATCTTTTACTAACTGATGGAACACCAGTTTAAGGAAGCGAATGTTATTGCAGTAACTGAAAGTTATTGCAAACAACCAGCTAAAGGTAAGTACAATCAACTAATTGATAGACAATTGCAGCCATAGATTAAATATAATTTATAAGTTGAGCTGAAATATCATGCCAAAAACAGTGTGAAAAAAAATTTTATCTTCTAAGGTGATAAGCTTTTCAATATTGTTTTTTTAAATAATGCCTTAAGAGACTTTGAGTTTTTAAAAAAAGATCAATAAGTTATAGAATACTGAAAATGAGAATTTATAAATTCTTTCAATTATACAATTCAGTTTTTTTATTAAAGAAATACTTATAAGTAATTACATGGAGAGAAAAAAAATTATTTAGAATTTATTTATTAGAAACCAACGCAAATAATTATTAGAATAGTTCCAAAAAATTTTTATAAGCTGAAACAGGAAATATGGAAGTTCTGTGGAAATTTTAAAAAAAATAAATTTGCTGTTTTAAATACAGTAGGGAATCGATTATCCGGAACGATCAGGATCATCGCTATTCCAGATAACTGATTTTTCCGGTTTTCTGAATCGCTACAAAAAGCCGTTTTTTTATTGTTAAACCCAACAAAAAAAAAAATTTGGAAATAATCTTAAAAAGAAGAAAAAACGATGAAGTAATACACTAATGATTATTTCCAAAATGATGGTAAGGTAAACATCTTTCAAAAAAGAAAGAAAAATCTTATAAGGAAAAAAAAAAAAATTTTTTTAAATTGACGGGAAAATTTATCGAATTTCGTTCCGGTTTTTTGGTTTTCCGGTTTTCTGATTTCCGGATAACGGGTTCTGTACTGTACTTGGTTTGGTTGTTAACATTGCACTAGAGCAACGCTAATAGGCCATTTGAGAGAGTCTGAAATTTATCCTCAATGATGATTAAAATTTTAAATACTTACTTCAGTTCCATGTATTTGTTCAAATTTGTGAAAATATGCCCACGCATCTCCTAGATCAGGATCAATCTTAACTGTTTTGTTGAACCATTCTCTAGCTTTATTTGTCTTCCTTTCAGTCCAAAACAATCTAGAAATTCAAGCACTCTTTTCAGCATTAAAACTTTGCAATTAAAAAAAAAATTTAATTATTTTATTTCAAGATCAATAACAAATCGAAAAAAACTATTCCTGTAATTTAAAAAAAAAAACTGAGTGTAACATAGCCAGAGATATATAACTTGGATTTTTTTAATAGAGTAAAAATACTCCATGACCTTTTTAGAAAGAGTGAATTTCACTTTAGAGGAGTGAGACACAATTACATTTTAAATTACACAGACGGACATAAAAAAAATGAGCCTAAATATCATTTTTTTGCATAACAAATAAAACAGTTTAAATAAAATAAATAATTTAAATAAAATATTTCAATTTCATTAATTTCTTTTTCATGATTTTACAGCAGCATTATAAATTAAAATCACAAATATTTTCCTTTTGTTATTTAAATTCAGGCTTTCGGTTTGATATTCATGTTATTATTTTGAACTGTTAATCAGTCAATTTATTTTATGTTTATCCTGTTTAGAATTAAAATGCCTCTTTCACATTAATTATATGTTTGAAGAGGAGTTAAAAATATCTCTGAGTACATATCTAGAATATAAATTTCAAAACAAGAAGTAGAAACTTCAACTTTAAAATGTTAGTAATTATTATAATACATGAAAATGTATGAAAATTTCAAGTTTTTTTAATGAAATAAAAATTTAATTTTAATATGATCATGCAAATTATAAAGGTAAAGGTAGTGATAAGGTTTTGCATATTTAAATTATTTGTAACTAATTATAAATGGATGATGAGCATAACGACAAATTTTATTTGGGATTAATTTGATTGGAGTTGATTAAAAATTAATTTTGGTTCCCAGTTAAATCAGGAAAAATACAATTTACAGAATAATTTCAACAAAATTTCAAATTTCCAGATCACCATTTTTTTGTTCCATCCGTATCAAAACTTACTTTTTGATGGGTAACATTTAGTCAAAGATTAGTTATATAGCGTGCCTTCAAAATTTTAAGCAAAAATAATTTTAAATTACATAATAAAATGAAGTCAATAATAAATTAATTAATCGAGTTTAACAGTCATCTAGATATTACTTATGTTATGTGCCATTAAAGACCAGAAATATAAAGTATATATGGATATACAGTAACACATCCTCCGACCAGTACAAAATTTCCAAATTTTCAGAATATATCTTTCCTAGTGGTAACAAAGTACGTCAAGAAAAATAGTATTAAAGAACATTCGCACACCACATAATTTATTTAAACAGATATATGTTTCATGCTTTTGTATTCTGATAAAAGTTTCCTAAAAATTCAATTAGTTTTTGAATTCCTGCTTTAGCTTAACACCACTGGAAAAAATATTCTCAAAAACCTTGAATATTGAAGGATATACGATAAACTTAATTTATTAAAAATAAATAAACTTTATTAGCATAAATATTGTCGAACTGCAAATATGGATATATCAGATAACCTAAAAAAAAATTTTTGTATAAAATTAAATATTCAAAACCTTTTTAAATAATTTAAAAAGGAAAAAAATTTAAATACATTTCAAGAAATTTACTTCTGGGGAAATAAATTACAATTACCCTTTTCAAGTATGTTTATAATTATTAAAGACTATTTCAATTGTTAAAATGAAATACAGGCATAAAGTTTTTTTTTTTATCAACTACAATAATTTTTAAGGAAGTTATGATTCATTCAAGTATTAAATATAAGGGATTTCACAGAAATTTTGCAGAAAGTTGAGATTTAGTGTAGTATAAATTACAAGTCATTTTAACCAAAATTTTCTATTCAGAAATAAATTGAGTATTAAAAAAAAAATTTTTTTTCATTGAATGTATCAAATTAAATGTTGATTTCTCACTATAATTTATTTACACAATGTGTCAATTGAAACTACGTATGTATATGACATTAGTCAGATAGTAAAAAGCATTTAACTCTGAATATTTTGCCAATTAATACTTTTCACCATACACTCCAAATTTAGAAAAACTCCAAATTTAGAAAATCCCTATAACTCCATAACTCCGAATCTCCATAACTCCAAATTTAGAAAAAACTCCTAAAACCTAATGGCCATAAGATATGGTAGAAATATGGATAAAGCCCTTACATTTAGAATCATAAATTATAAATAAAAAACAGAATTAGGCATCCTAGTGTTTGCAAAGTAAGAGTGTAAAAAGCAGTTAAATGATCTATCACTCAATCAATTACTGCCTAAGTAGCATGTATTAGGTGCAAAACTAAAAATTCAAACCGTTTTCAAAACATAAAAAGACAATTTAGAAAGTTCTATAAACTCTCAGAATTCTTTGGTTTGTAATTGGTAGCAACCATTTTTCTTTGGGGAAAAAAAAAACTAGAGAAGATAAAAAGTATCAGATTTTTTCTTAATATCTAACTATCAGCTAATTTTCTAACTATCAGCTGTCAAATAGATGTGACCTCAATCAATTAACTAAAACTGGTCACTTCTTCAGTTCTATTAAATTGAACAAAAATTTTAACATTGTTTTCAATGATTTAATGCTTGTGTCATTGTTTGATACATTGTTTCATTGTCGAGCTTGATAAATCAACCTCAATCAATCAACTGACACATATAATTGAAAATAGGAAAATTTTAACATTGTTTTCAGTGACTTAATACGCTGTCAATCTCACTCAATCGACACATTTAATTGAACATTGCTGAATTTTAAGATTAATATCCTAAAATAAATATGCTATAATATTTTTTTTCACCAGCAGAATTGCTTATCTCTTTTAGAAATAAAATTCTCTGATTATTATTGGTTTCCTAGGAAAATTTTAATGAAATTCCAGACCACATTTTTGCTAAGCACAACAATATTTCCTCAGAACAAAAAATTACGTCTTTTTATTTAATAACCAGTATAACTTTTCAATAAAAAAAAATTCTGTCAAAAATATTGCATTTTGAAAGAAAGAAAATTTTACACGGCAAAGATTTAACATGTAGATTTTATAATACAGATGTATATAAATTAAAGATAATGTGATATAGTTGATTAAAAGAGTCACGTCGGGTATATAGCCACTATCTATATTTCTTTTGTAATAAAGAATCAAAGCTTATTTATACAGAAAGCTTTCTAAAAAACGTAATAACCAACCTAAATAAAAGTATTACTGAACTGCAAAATGTTAGATTTTTGGAAAAAAAATTAGAAACAAAAATATACAAAGAATATTTTGTACAGACTAATATTTTAATTCTAATACACTATAATACAATCCTTGAAACCCCAAACTTTGAATTTTATAAAATTTTGTGCTATGTAGATCAATTCACCTATCTTTAAACTTATCTTACTAAATATGGCATTATAAGTCAGGAACAGATCAATAGTAAAATGCTTTAAAATAATTTTTAGATAGAAATATTTAAAAATAAAAAAATTTAAAATACAAATATTAAAAAATATAAAATATGTACTTTAATATTTACAAAATTTATGAAATTTTCAGCAGCATCAGAGCTAGGTACAAACAAATTAATCAATTTTGGTTTGCTTAGCTTTTAAAACTTTAGCCTCTTAGCAAATAATTAAGCTAATATTGTGAAAAGTTAATAGTTCTTTCTTGGTGATAGAAATTTCTTTACTGTGAAAGACATTATTTACACCCACAAAGCTAGTGTGGTTTATGAAGAATTGTGTTGCATAGGTTTTCAACTGTAAATTTATAAAAATTTAGTCATGTTGTAGTGGAATTTTTACATGAAATGATAACAAAAAGTATTAATTTTACTTTGAACCTTTATATCTACTTAATGTAAATATCAATTTTAAATACGATCATTCTTTTGGTTGGTTGTAAGATTTTTACAAATTTTAGCAACAAAAAAAGAAGGCATTATTTTCCAAATAACTTTTTTTATCAAGTACAAGAAATTGCTCTTTTTTTCTTTTTTTTTTTCTTTAGATTTCCTTAATTCAATGGGGAACAGTTGTCTACAATTTCTTTCCATGGTATTTTATATTGCATTTGAAAATAAGTGACTGGATTCACATTTATTAATTCAAATGTCAATAAAATTGTCTAATGTAACTAATTTCATAAAATAAATACTCAAATGCTTACTTAGAAACAGCTAATAGAACATGGGGATCATGTTCACATCTCTTTAAAGCATCAACACTTTTAGTCTTTCGTTGAGGCCGAGGTTCCAGAAAAATAGCTTCAGCCCACAGAATTCCACTATTAGGACACTCTTGCATTGCTAATAACATAAAATATTTTTAGTAACTTATAACGAACAACAAATAGAGAAAGACAATGACCATTATGTAGTAAATTTAAAAATCAATTCTAACCGATATTACATAAACATAATAATTATAAAAAGAAAAAAATGACAAAACAAGAGTAAGATTCTACATATGATAACATCTAATATTTTTTTCTAAATAAAAATAATTAAAGCAAATTTATAAAATAATTTTATCAATAATTATTTAATATTAATATTCAATATGATTATGATCACAATGCACAGCTAACTTGTTCAGTACTGAGCTGAGTGCCATTAAGCAAGTATTACATATTTAATAGTTTCAATGCAAAATACACTGAATATCTCAGGAACAATTTGAACAGTAACTACAAGCTGTTTTTATCTGTAGCATAAAATGTATCTAAGCTTACAAGCATTTTTGCTTTTATACATAGTTAAAATGAAATAACTCTAAGTCAAAGGGAACTATTACAAAATATCCGAACATTCAAAATACATAGTATATACTTTCAAACAAGAGTGAAAATTAATTGGAAAAAAAACTAAGTATTACTAAGATCACATATTAAATGCATAAATTTAATCTACTGCTACATTATTTTTCATAAAATCAAAGACATTGTCAAAAAATAATTCCATAAAACTAATTCTCTGGTGATTTCTTTAATGCTCTCTTCCAGTTTCTTTATCACTAAAATTTTTTCAGCTCAACAAACAGTGGTTTTTAGGTACTAGGACTCAGTCTTAATGGTTCAAGGGTATCACCTCAAATATGCTAATTAATTAACGCAAACGATATTTGAAGTTTCAAAATCAGACACCAAAACGTACTTTCTCTGAATAAATATATCTTTTTTTTGTTGAAAGAATTGGAATTGTGATCCTCAAAATACAGAAAGTAGTCACAATCTGAGAAATATGTAGTATAGAAAGAACTGAGAAATATGCAGTATTTATAATATAAAGTAGAAATAGAAAGTAACCACAATCTGAGAAATATACTTTTACCATTTAAATGTTAATTTTACTTTTTGCATGATTGGCCATTTCTCTAGAATTTCTTAAGGGAATCGAAAACTTTTGCACAAAATTATAAAATTCCTTTATCCAAAAATAATCCCATGCAAAATAATAATTTTAGATAATTGTTTATCATTTTATTTAATAATTGTTAACGAATGTTTGAATAATAAAGCACACAAATTTTTACACCTTTTTAAAGAATAGAATTTTATATGTCAAAATACTAAGTTTGAACAAAATCAGTCAAATAGTTTCTGAGAAATTGAATTTTAAAGTAATATATTTAAAATTCGTTTTCTCAAGAACTATTTGACTGATTTTCTTCAAATTTGGTATTTTGACCTATAAAATTACATTCTTTGAAATTATATAAAAATTTGTATACCCTACAAATCAAAAATTTTTTTACTATTATTAAATAAAATAAAAAATAAGAAATTATTAATAAAAAAAAATTTGCATAGAAATATCTTTGGATAAATGAATTTTATAATTATGCACAAAAATTTTTCAATTTTCTTAAAGAACTTATAGTTATGGAAACATAAGCAGAAAGTAAAATTAATTTCAAAGGGTCAAACTCAGGACCTCTTTCTTAAGTAAACGACTAAAACCATATCTTCCCCATTGCGGCTATTTCCTACAGTCAGAAATCTACATTTAAAAAAAGGTATGCTTATTCAGAGAAAATATGTAACCCCAAATAACATAATAATGGGTGCACTAAATAATTAACATATTTGAGGTCACCCACAAAACATTAAGATTGAGTTTCAGTATGAGATCATTAAATCAAAAATTATACAAGGTGATTCATTTTTTACTGAAAATTATAAAAAGCAACTTACTGAATAAAAGAATTCATAATACTGCATTGTTTTTACAAGCTGTTTAGTAAACATTTTAGTAGCTACTAAATCGTCTTTAATACATTATCAGGGGGAAATAATTATTTAAGTATTGCCTTGACGTGGAATTCAAGGAGGAAATTTCTGTTCAAGTAGGTAGAGTATTTGTTGTTACCCTCCTTCCCAATTAAGCAGGACCAACAGTATATTGAATTGCCCAATAAAACCAACATCATTGTAAAATGCCAATATTATAAAAACCATAAGGAACAAATTAATTTGGAGAAATTCATCAATATTATTAAACAATTACACTTACTTTAGCTTTACTTTCTACAATTTTTCATTCTGCATATTTTTCTAGTGCAATATAGAACTGAGCTTTTCTTTATGAAAATCGGATCTCTGAAATTGAATCTTTGAAAATTGAAATCTTTTCAGATAAAAATTAGTTCTAATGTGAAACTCACTTCCTATTACTACAATGGGAAGTGAGTTTCACATTAGATCTAATTTTTATCTGAAAATATCTGATCATCTGTTTCACATCTTGCCACTTTACACGATCAATTTGAATCTTTGCCCAGTAAAGAGGAGTATAACTTAAAATCTTTACATTGATGTTCATTGATATTTCGAAAAGATTTATTGATATCTCGAACAAGAAAAACAAGAAAATTTGAACAAGAAAATTTTCACGAGGCTCAAGATAATTTTCTTAATAAATCACTTTTGTATTACTTTTATAACAATTCAATAGTTTCGTAACTTTCTGTGATATATCTTTTCAAATGCAGACGAATATCCTTTGCAAGTAGTCAAATAAGCATCACCCCAATACGGGTAACGCAGCAGTCAATGTGTTAAAGGGTTTTCTGTAAGCGCGGATGTGATTTACATTTAGCAATCATATTTATATCTTGGGCAATATCCCAAGTTTTCAGAACACTGATAAATAAATAAAAATATTTAAAGGATTTACTGTAATTAGGTGATATTTACCTTTGGCCATCAAATTCAGAGCAATATCTTTTAGGCCCCCACGTAATTCAACTCTGACAGACTCCAGTAGAAGTTGAGGATCCTTTGGATTTTTCAATCTTGCTTTTTCCAACACTGAACGTGCTTTGATAAGTGCACCGTTTTTCTCTTCCAATCTCGATAACAGTAACCATAAAGAAATCGAAGATGGACATTTCTTTATCTGTGGGTAAATAACAATATAACAAAAACTGAATTTCAAAACTCAACTCACAAAATGAAATTTTAAATTTAACTTACACCTTGATTATAAACATCTCTTGCATCATTTATGTTCTTTTCCTGTTCTAAAATTTGTCCTCTCATCATCCATAGTTTTGCAAAATCTGGATATTGCCTAATACCTTCATCCAACAATATATTTGCTTTCTTAAGATCACCTAAAGCCCATTCTAAGCGAACTGATTTCATTATAACCTGCAATATAATAATACAGTTTAAAATTAATACAGTAGAACCCTGATTATTCAATGTCTCTTTCAACATATGCAAAAAGCATCCTGACACATGTTGCATCATTATTAAAGCTGATGTTACCCAGTCACTGATACATTTTTGAACCTTCTTTCACTAGATCCAATATTTAATTCTATTTAATCCAATTACAGTTATTACAACAATCTCCTATTTCAACAGCTAGAAAACAACAATAGAGATGTTGAAACTGTCAACTAACAACTTATCACTGATCAATTGGTTACGGATAGTAACCAACTGCAATGCATTTCATTTCAAAGTAAAATAGAGTAAACAGCTGGCTGCCATTAAAAACCATGATATTACGTTTTTGAGTGATTTATAATACTCAAGTGATTTTGCCTTCGGCTTACAAACAGAAATCAAAAAATTATCATTGATTTTTTTCCATCAACTTTGTATTGTTACTTATAACAGAAAAGTCAAACACAAGTAAGGGTTTTTATTAAACTTTTTTAGTTGCTAATTGTTTTGAGTAGTTTTAAATATGGCTTAAAGCATTTATGCTCACAAACCAGATTTTTAAAAAAAGCTCCCTCCCCCCTACTACTTGATGATATTGATTTTTGGACATACTCTCAGTCCCATTAGTGTCAGATGATTGGGAAACTACTGTAAAAATAATTAAAACTACATTACAAAAAATGAAATGCATTTATTTACCCTATTACAAGGACCCTATTTACTTTAAGAATTACTTACTGCAATTTTAAATTTCACAATCAAGAGAAAACGTTTTATCGCAGTATAAATACTTTTTACAAAATAATTTGTTAACTAAAAAATCTTGAATTCATAAAGGTATAAAAAAAATAATTATGAAATTAGGTGGTACAATTTAGTAAATTACATTTAACCAAAAATTCATACTGAATAAATCAATATTTTACAAAGGGAAAAAAAACACAACTATGAAAAGTAGGGATTCTTCATAAATTTTCCATTTCTATACTGTATTAAACTGTTATTGATGATTTGTAAGCCTTATCCAAAAAGTTGTCCAATTCCTTTTTATTAAAAAAAATAGAGCTTTGCTTTCATGTTCATGCAAGTCATTTTTATCTTATTGCAAAATTGGTACAACTTTGACTTATTTATTTAAGATCAAAAAGAAAGTAACAAAAATCAGATAGGTTAAACAATTTCCTCATTAAGCTTTAAGGCTCTACATCTTAAAATAAACTAAAGTAAAATTGTTCTATTATTCAAAAACGGTAATGTGCCAAATATTTGAACAGTTACCTGATTTTAATTTTTTATTTTACTAATTAAATAACAAATGGCACAATAAAGTAAAAACTGCAGAAACAAAAACATTTATTAAAATCCGAATTTAAAGAAAAAAATTTTTTTTAAATTAAACGCATTTATACAATTTTAAAAAATTTAAGAGAAAAATTTTAAAAAGAAAATTTTGACTGAAATGACTAACACTTAGAATGTGATAGATAATAGACTTTATTGAATTTTAAAAATATAATAATAAAGAAAAGTTCACATATAATATAGATAAATACTCACTCTAGCTGTTGGAGCACTAGCCCTAGCTTTAGCTAGTAGACGTCGAGCTCTTTCAAATTCATTATTTTCACTTTCCAGCTTAACAGCAGCAAGCCAAATTTCTTCACTATTAGGATTTGCTTGGAAAGCCAATGATAAAATACTACGAGCAGCTGGAACGTCACCCTAAAATTAAAAAATGTATTCTAAAAGAAATATAATTTTTATAAAATGACGAAATAGATGTATCTGTGATACTGAATACAGAACCAGTTATAGACTCAATTATTCCTTTTTTTTATGGGTTATAGATTAAAACAGGAGTCAGAAAAGTATGGAAACAGTAAAATATCTCAACAAATACATATTGGAGCAAAAATCTTAAAAAACCCATGTAAATGTTTTGAAAAAAGATACATTTATTAATAAACTCCCCAACCTCATTTGTGGGCAGGGCAAGGAACAACTTTAAAACCTCATGTATGCATCCTTATTTTTAATTGTAGATCTAGAATCCTCCAGAAAAAAATATCACAATTTGACCAACTGGTTTCAGTATTTTGGTTCAGAGACGACAATAATATGAGATAATGTATGCAATCACAGATTGCACAATAAAAGTGGGGTACAAATTGTAAAAAATGAAATTGAGAAAAACAATTCGGATCATCATATAAAAATAATTGAGTTTGAAATTTTAAAAAACATGCTTAATATCAAAATCAACCCAAATCCCCAAAGAGTTGCCTCAGCCATGGGACATGGAAAAGTTTGGGAAACATTTTTTACAGAGAAATTTTGAGATTTTTTTTCCTATAGAGTGGCTCACCTTGGGACATTTTTAATTTTGGTCTGAAATTTCAAATTATATTTTAGTTCCTTTAGATTAAGATATATGTCAGCATCACCTAACCTGGGAACATATTTTGATTCCATTGATTAAGCAGTTAAGAACTTATAGGAATTTTTATTTTTTGAAGCATGCTTATTTACATTTATATAAAAGTTTAATTAGCTGTAGAAAGAAATTTTAATAACTTTTTTCTTTTAATAATGGGTAATATAATGAAGTATAAAGCTTTGCCTTATCAGTTTTGAGAAGAATGAATCAATCTGCAACATTTATTTATCCCGAAAAAGAAGACAATTATATGTACTAGGGACATATTATATACATAGATTCAAATGACATTTCGTTAAAACTTAAGCAGAGCAAAGCCTTGAACGTTCTTTAGGTTTGATATTTGATTCTGAACAATTGGATTTGCATACAAGAAGTTGAAACTAACAAAATAAAACTCTATTAACAAATTTAAATTTATTTAGTTATACTATTTTTAGAAAATTTCTACTTAAATTTTCACATCCTTTTGACTGTCCCAAGGTTCCCCACTAGGAGGTACATCCAGGGACAAATAACAAGATAACTAAACATTTTTTTTTTAAATTTTTCTATGACAGATACAAAATCAAAACCTAGTTAAAAATGTCTTCAAATGTTACAAGAATACCAGGTAAAATTTTGCCAATAATTGATCAAAATAAAAAAATTAAAATAAAAAAGTGTCCCAAGGTGAGCCACTCTTCCCTACATGCTTCTTGATAACATTTCCATACTTTTAGGACACCCTGTACTCTGTCAAACAGCTTTGAAAATATAGAATTTTAAAACATCGCCACTCAATTGAGCTAATAAGAAATAATAAGTTTTAGAAAAAACTTACAGTAAGCCATTTCGATTTTGCACCCATCAACCACAAAACTTCAGCTTTGGGGCAATGTGCTACAGCACGCTGTAAGACTGCTTCTAAAGATTCCCTATAATTAAAAAGCAAAATAAATGGAAAACAAGAGGGGGGAAAATATATCATTACAAAAAATTTGCATGTAATAATGACACGTGAAAAAGGTGAAACTTTTTATTATAACATTTTCTTTTCCAGTTTTTTTTTTTTTTTTTTTTTAAATATAAATCTTGTTTTTACTTCAATTTCTTATCACACATTTTCTTTTAATAACCACAGAATTGAAAATTATTTGGGTAGTAACAAAAGTAATCTTAACAAAATTCTTTTAGACAAAAACATATGTTCTAGTAAAAAAACTTTTATCCTTGCAACAAGACATTTAGAAAGATTGAAATAAAATAATTTTTATTTGTGGTGGTTTTTGATAGGCCTACAAGGATTTTTGGGACAATAATTACATAAGAGGTCAATTCCAGTAATTATATAGCAGAGCTTTCCAATTTAGCTATTGGTAATCAAAAGTACAATGATACATATAACATTAACAAAATTCAAATTAGTGCGATATTTAGGTCTTTTTACTATTTGATTATATACACCTGATATTAACAATAAAATGTCCGAATTCACCATTAAATTTAAAAAAACAACAACACAACAAAATTTTATAACACTTGATAATTAAAGAAATAAAATAATAACTTATACAAAATTATTCTGAAAATTCTCAAAACCCATCATTTTTATTACTCAACCGTAATTTTGACTAAACAATCATAATAATTACAGATTCATCATAGTTGGCAACTCTGTATAAGTATCAACAATTGGCAAAAGTAATAATTTAAACAAAGTGGCTAACCCTTATAATGGTGTTTCCTATTGTGCTTTCCTTAAACCAGAATTAATTCAGTGGTATTAAAAATAATCTTAAAAAACTACCATAATGGCCTTAGTAATAGGTGATATACAAAATAAAAAAAGTACACATACACAAAATAAAAACATATAATAAACATATACAAATTAAAAACATAATATTGATAATAATTGTAATACTTAATAGGTTTTTAAATATTGTTTTAAACTACACATGGTTAATTACATTAGAATGAAATATTACTAGTAATAAAATTTGCACAACAGCTCTTATAAATAATTTTTTTATTTGGCTATTTAACTTAAATTAGAAAAAGAGCAATTGAGAAAGCTATAACCTTCAATTTTATGTATATTTAATTAACCTACAACAAAACACTGTAAGCAGCAGCAGGTTGTAAATTACTTGAACTCAATTCTTTTAAAGAAGCGTGCAAAAAAAGAAAGGAAAAAAAAAAGATTTTGAATCATGATTTGATACACACATAAAAAAAACTAAACAGAATAATGACAAATGAAATTTACCTAGTGCCATGATTTTTCTCAAAATAGGCTGCACGCAACCAAATACTCTTCTTACTTGGAAACATCGACAAGGCATGAGCATAAATTGCCCTAGCACACTCATATGCTCCCTGTGTAGCACACTGCAAGAAAACATTAAATAAGCTAAATATGGAATGGGATTTTTAAAATGAGCTGCCTTTAACAGCTTGGATGTCTTTACAAAGCCAAAACCTCAAAGTTCTTACTGGCATTGTGTCTATATAACACTTCACAAATTACTACAAAAGATAAAAAAATAAAAACGTCAAGTGCAAGAAACATAAAGTCACTACTCATAACTGATGTCCTATTGTTTTGCACAAAGATTTTTTTTTTTTAGGAAAGTTTAAATTTCATGATGTTCAGCACACAAAAGGATCAATCCAAATAAAATTACAAGACAAATCTTAGGGTGAGGAATCGGTGACTTATGCAAAACCAAATAAAAGAATCATTGAGTGCTGAAACATCCAAATTTGAGTTTTTTTTAAAAAAAAACAAGATTGGCATTAATGGCCATCTAATTAATATTCTTAACACTAATGGCCCCATAGTCTTGAATAATGTAAAAAATTGTAAATTTAAAATAAATAAAACAAATTTATAAAGATTTATAAAGAAAAATATAATATTCCAAAAAAAATTACCGCCTCAGCATCCTCCATCCAAGCATGTTTACGATCTTCATCTTCCACTCCAATTCCAATAATTGTACGTACAATAGATTGACACGTGAGAACAGATCCTGCCTTCTCACATTCTATAGCATCAGTCAACCATTGTTCTCTATTTATTTCCACGCCATTCGCACGCAAAGATGTCACAGCACGATCGACAATTTTTTCAACCATTCTACTATTACCATTGGCTTCCTCCAACTTGGCAGCAGTTATCCAAATCAAGCGATCAGTGGGAATATTCTCACGTGCTTTATTCAAAACTTTACGAGCATTTTCGTAAGTTTCGAGCCTAGCCAATGCCAGCCACAAATCTGTGTTAGTTGGACAGCATTCCACGGCTCTGCTCAAAAGAATTCGAGCATCTTCAGCATCTTCTAATTCTACAGCTGCCTTCCATAATCGTACAGAATTGGGAATATGTCCTAAAGCCTAAAAAAAGATATATTTTTCACTATTTACTTAGAACACATTTTATGAAAATATTATGCAAAAAATTCAAATTTAAAAAAGATCTTGCATAAACCTCATGGAAAACAGATTTCGGTGGATTTAGCTGAGATGTTTAATACATTGTTCCAAGGATAGCTAGTTTAAACCAAACTTTTATTTAAACAAACATTTTTTTAAAAAAAATATTTTTATTAATAAAATTTTCCATTATTTATATAAATTTCGTTTGCTAGAATGTAATCAAGTGAAAATGATTAAGTTTTCTCCGATTTTTATCAATTTTGAGTATAATTGCTAAAAGGATCTGTACCATTTTAAATAAACATAAATCTGAAATTTTTGAATGTTTACATAGAATTGAGTTTCTACAAAAGTACGTCTAAAAAATAAATTAATGTGAATAAATTTAAGATCTAGTTTAGTGTCTCTTCATGCTTAAAATTAAAAAAAAGACCATCACTATTTGGATGTATCACAACAAGAGCATTTCGAATTTCAGGCACTACTTCATGAACTGCAAACGAAAATTTTATCGTAATTTCATATCGTTTATTAATATGATTTCTCTGACATTTTCAACATGGGTTTTCCAATTTTTGATATTTTTAATACATTATTCTGACAATAAAATTTTGTATTTAAATAATGATGTTTTGACGAGCTTGATTCAATGAGCGGAGAAAATACGCTTAACTTGTTTGTCAGATAAGCATGTTTTTTCGACATTTAGGGCAATCACAAAATTGCATCAGCTGTTCAATGACGATTACAAAAATATTCTTAGATTTCGAAAAACAAAGTCGGAATTAAATAATAAACGCTCTTTATATTGTAATCCCATAATTGTCAAGACATCAATTTCCATTTAATTTCGACTATGTCAAATGAATACATATAGAGCATTAAAAAATTTTAGTAATCAAGGACATTTGCAACAGAGAAAAACCATTAAATATATGAAAAAGCTTACTTTCTTGTAAACTTTCTTTTTAGCTTTTAATTCAGCTTCTAATTCAGCTGCTTTGATCCATGATCTCACAGACATTGGAATATGGCGTAAAGCTTGAGAAATAACACCTTTTGCCAAATCAGGAGGCTAAGAAAGAATTTACTAAATATTACACACCAAAAAATAATAAAAACATAGATGAAATTAAAGCATTCAGTTTAATAAAATAAAAAACTCAAAAAAACTTACAATTATTAAAATCAGGGTGTGCAGCCAAATCTTTCAACAAGAAATAAGTACCTTTTAAGCACTTAAATATATTTAAGCACTATATACATTAACAAAATGCAAAATAATTTTCAAAGACTTTGCATGATCATGATAAAATAACTAGTTTCTGATAAAGAACATTTTTCTTGATTATATTGGCCACAATAAAAAGATAGAGAGATTTTTTGGTTTGATTTCAGAGGACAGAAAATAAAGCCTGAAATCATGAATATCTTGCAAAATGCAGCAGAGTTGCACATGAGAGTGCAAGAAACTTACTGAATCCAGCTCAGTATACGCACACATGCAGACCCGCTAGTACTTCATCAAACATGTAAAATAATTGCCGGTTTCATGCGCTACTGACTGATGGCATGTGAAAATGTATTATAAAAAAGTTGAATAGAACAATATGAAAACCACACTTTTGCATAATATGTGGCAAAAATAGAAATGGTAAAGAAAAGTACTCATTTTTTAAAAGGTATATTTTAAAAACCACTATTTAAAAATGCCTAATAAAAAAAGCACCTTAAAGGGTTTAAAAAACGAAAATCGGAAATAAGCACCTTTAAGCACTTTTTAAAAATGTTATGCACCATGTCAAATACATAAGAATTTTTAACTTTAAATTTATTTGAAGCGAAAAATAAAAAAGAAATCCATTTTCCAAAAAGCAAAACACCGAGTAAGGATGAACAGAGTATATTCAACAGCGTTTGATGATAGTTAAATTTTCCCAGGAAGAGAAAAATTTTATATTGATCCTTTTTCTCTTCAGAAAATACATCATTTGACAAAAATTAGCTGAAATAAACGATAAAAATGAACAGTTCCTTAAGCTAAAATCAAGGTTCAATGACCATTCAATTGAAAGATAACTGCACAACACTTCTAGGATACCGTGCATGAACTGTTTAGGGCAATAAAAACTAGAATAATAATTTAGAAACATAAACTTGCATCTAATTTGCAGTCTCATAAGACACATCTTAGTAATGACTAATGCATTTTATAAATTCCTTATACTCCTTTTGAATTTTAGAAGTCAAGATGCGGCTAATTATATTTTAAAGCAAATTAAAACAAACTGTATTTAAAATTAAGGGGTAAGCAGTTGATAAGTAGCAGAACGGAAGACACCGCAGTATTTCATTAAAAGAAAAATAGCAACAAAAGCAAAAGACAATTGAAGATAGATCTTCTATTTTAGTATCAAGTAAACATAATGAGCAATTAACGCTTAATCTATAAGATTCAAATGATATGCAAGAAAATTTACCTGTAATCGAGCTGCTTCCAGCCAAACATCTTCAGATTTAGGACACATTTCACACCCCATCATGATAAGATTTCGAGCAGACTGCAACTTTCCTGTTACTTCCTCTAACCTAGCTGAGGCTATCCAAGCTACATAAAATGAATTAATAATCTTAGTAACAATCAAAAGCTCAAAACTAATGACTTATTTATCTTCAAACTTAAAAATATATTAGTAAAAAAAAAAGTTTCAAAAGGGATAGTTTTATTTAAAAGTGCTTAGGTAGTTTATTAATGCTTACAATAATATAATAAACAAAACAGATGAGTAAAAAGCAACAAGTCTTAAAAAGTAATCAGTCTTTAAAAATATAAAAATTATGAAAATTTTCATAGGATTTTATATTTAAAAAGAATTTTTGAAAATTTTTTAAAAATAAAAATGGGCAGTGTTAATTCATTGACAAACTGAATTAAGAGCAATCTCCAACTTTAAAGAAAGTCAAACAATTAATTTGATTACAAATTTTTTTTAATTTTTTTGTTAAACTTATGTATAATATATTACCACTTTGTTTTTTTAATGGAATTAATAAGCTGATACAGTTAGATGAAAATTAGAATTAATATTAAGAGCTACAATTAGGCAAAATATTAAAAAAAAAGTTTAGGGTAAAATAAAAATTTGTCAGGTGGACACAAAAGAGTATATATTATTTGTTATTTTTTTATTTTCTGTTAAATTGGCTAATGACATTTGAGAGCTAAATAGGAAAAAATTACTCAAAAACAAAAAGTATAATAGAAATAGTTCAAAAAAAAAATTTTATTACAAACCTGGTGGATGATTGGGATTTGTTTCTCTAACACTTTTAAGAAGAAGTCTAGCTTTTTTAATGTCACTGAAAAATAAAATTTAAAAAAATTCTTAACTCAGGGTATAAAACTATTTACTGAATACATTAGATATGATGAAAATCATATGAAAAATATTAAGAAATGAGCACTTTTATGAATGGATGAATAAAATAAATTGATATTGAAAAAACAATAATCAGAGGTGTTTATTTTTGCATTATTCTAAAAAATGAAAGACATGATAAATACTGTATATTTTAAATATAAGCAAAAAGTACAATTTTTTAAATTTTTTTCTTCTTTTGAAAATTAACCCACAATTTGAAACTCATACATAAAAATAAATTCATTTAAAACAGTAAGGCATACTATTTTTTTTAACTTTCTCTTTTATTTCTTGTTTTGTTACCCAGCCTTCTAAGTTTATTTGTTCAGAAATAAAGTCCCACCAATCCATTCCTTCCGAGGGCCGGGATAGCCTGGTCGGTAGGGCGCTGGGCCCATATCCAAGAGGTCGTGGGTTCGATCCTCGTCGACCGAAGACTCCCCGTGTAGTAAATGGTGACTGATGCACGTTAAATCTGTCGAGTCTCAAAGTCCTCCATGTTCCCACAACAAATCAATACCTCTGGGGGTACTGATCCAGGAGTTTCCTTGTCTTCTGGATTGGTTCAAAATTACAAGGCTACGGAGTTGAACGTAAGTAATCGTAAACCCATGAAATTGGGTCGGCTGTTCAACGACGGTTATAAAATAAAATAAAATCCATTCCTTCCAGTTTTTGTTTTCCCTCTCTCTTTTTTGCAAACCTTTCAACTTACCAGTCCAGATTGAGGCCATCAGCAAATGAGTTTGACACTAACAGCTTCAGCTACGTAAATTCTAAAAACAGCATGTTTAAATTTTTTCATGCTGTTCTAATCATTTTCTGATTTATGAACAAAAATAAGTGGTAAAACAAAATATAATTTAAAAAAAATTCCTTTCCTATTGTGTTTTATATGTGCTTAACATCCAATTGTTCTTTCAATATTTTATTTTCGCCGACTGGTCTGTGTAGGGGTAAGGGAATTGGCCTTGCATCATAAAGGTTCTGGGTTAGAATCCCACGCAGAGCATTAATGTTCTTTCCTTCTCTGTACTATCTGTCCTTACTGTGGGAGCAATGTTGGCCCACCTCATATGGTGCCCCTGAAAGAGTGGCCAATAAATCTGCCCTTCAGATGCCTATATGACGAAAGGTCATTTTGCAGGTGGGCATTGGAGAAAAAAAAGTATTTTATTTTCAATTATTTTAAGTTTTTATATTTTATAATCAATCACTAATGCCGGATCAATGTAAAAGTATTTTTGTCAGCTATGTTAACAAAGAATTTTGCAAAGTAAACAGATCCAAATATAAGCAGACTATCCTTTAGCTTTAGAACATTTTCCAAAAAGTCTGTTGGAAATATATGGTAACTTAAATGTAATCAAATAATTTACGAGTGGAAAATTTTTGCAAAACACTAAAATAAAAATAGGAACTATTCATAAAAAAAAAAGAAAAATTGTGTGTTCCCTTATTTTAATTCATATAAAACACTCTTGCAACAGATAGCTATGGAGCTGGTATACAGAATTTTAAGACCAATGACAAAAGACACTATTTATTAAGACAAGGTCCATTGTGGGTTGTAGTCCTTCGAAATAAAGAAGAAGGCCAATGGCATGATGATGGCAATGTGGTCAGCAGTGCACATCAGATGCCTTTACTACCCAGATAAGCTGGTATACATTGATCTGAAACAAGGTGAGCGTTCAGCCGCCACTAAGGATAGAACCCTGGTCCTACAAAATGACCTCTCAGTGCCTTAATCGTTATACCAGGTTCACAAAAGGCAGGATGTACTTCAGATGCATCAGGTATGATTGACTCTTTTGTGCAGTGTTGATGCACCCATTGCCTCCAAACATCTGACAAATTTTTAAGCATCTCCTGTAAATGTGTAACATGTATCGGAATACAAAGAAATAAAATGATTTTGAACAATTTCCTTTTTTTGACCTTTTATAGTAAATTTGCAGCCCCCTCTAGTGGCTCTGGTTAACATTTGTGACCCCACATTTCTACATGATTAATTATTATTTTAGTAAGTCTCTTCATTTTTGGTTATGGTTTTTTGAAGCAATCTGAATATGTATCTGATAAATAAGCAATATTTTTTCTTAACTTCATAATTTAGAGGTGAAATTTCTATATTATGTACACATATCCTGCAATATTGATGATTTACTTTGATATGAATGAATAATAAAAAAAACAATAAATAAAAGAATACAAAATAAAGAATGAGAAAAAAGTAAAAAAAAAACTTAAACCATTATCTATTTAAAAACAAATTGCTATTTATGACCATCACCTGATATCAGCACCATGAGCGGGAATCATCGACTGTAAATCTGTTAGATATCCCTTAGGATCAATAACGGTTTGCCCACATACAGAATCAGAAACCTAAAAAAGTATAAATAAAAGATAAAAAACAACAAATAATTATTTCTTACTTAAAAAACAGTTATTAAATTAAACATAGATCTAACTTAATAATGACAATTACCTGATTCAGCTTGATGTCCATTAAAGCATTTCTAGCTTGACCTATCTTTCTTAAATCAAGATCTACACTTGAAGTAGCCCAACCAGGGGTCATGATGCCACCTGGGGTATTTGTGCCAGGGTATGGGGTTATTAAACCCCCACCATATCCCTATAAACAATGAAAACAGATATACTTTAAATAGCAACATAATAAAAAAATAAGACAAAAACAAACGTTGTTATAAAGAGAAGTGATTGTATTTATTACATGCATCAAATAGAAAAAAGAAGAAGAAAAAGAAAAGAATGAGGGTTAATAGCTCTTAAATGCCATTCTATTATTTCTGTACCAGGTGTCCTGAAAATGACCAGATATGAAAAATCAATTAAAAAAAATAGGGATATAAAACTAACCCAGATAATTTATTCACCACAAATTTTAAACTTTAAAACTTTTTTGACTGCATTCGTACAAAAATATTCCAATTCCAAATAAAATATTTCCACGTGAATCCATTAATTTTGACCTCAGACTTCAACACATAATTGACTTAAACGGTGATTATTTTAAAAACATTGTTTTATAGTTTTTATCAATTAGCAGCAGCATCTGTTCGCAACTTATTAGGAAACTGAACAAGAAAGAATAAACGCCTGGTTTGCTCAGTAAAATGCCACAAACTATGCATTTTTATCAACTTCCAATTTACATGAATGAAATTTTCAAATCTTTGATTATTTTTGGTACACACAATATATGAATACAACACATAATTCTCAGTCATTGTATCAGAGCAAAACTTTAGTTACAAATTTTAAACTATTATATAAAACTTCAATATTATTTTTATAAAATCCCAAAAAATGAAATATTCTAAATCATCTAACACATTTAAATAACAAGAAAAATACAGTTTTAGTTTCTATTGCTTTGTCGATTCTAGCAGAAACTAATAACAATTAATACTCGACATAACGATCATATTGGTCCAAGGTAAAATTGGATGTCATAACATGAGGTCATTACATCATGAGTGCACAAAAATAGTGTAAATATTAACTAACAGATAAAATACTTGATCAATTTTAAAAAAATATTACAGTTTAATAAAATTTAATAACTAATAGAAAGATCAGAAATAATGCAACTTAGTCTATAAAGGTAAGTAAATACGTAAAAAATTAATATTTTTTTCTAGAATTCAAAAAAGCAGAACTTTCTTTGAAAAGGCAAAATTTTTCCTTTTATTAAATAGGAAAAAAAACAAAAAAGAAACTCTTCTCTGGAAAATTTTAATAAGAAAAATCATCACAGACTGAATTACCTGCTGTAAAGTATCAAGAGAGGAAACTCCATCTCCAGTAATTCCTGCTTTAGCCAAAATAGAATCTGGTACAGGTGTATATCTAAGATCAAATTAAATACAATTATTCACCTTTACACAAATCTTAAAATAAATCATGCAGAATGCAGAAAAAACATCTTAACTAAAATTCTCCATAAAATTGGAAGAATATAATTCTTAAAAAATCTATTTAAAAAATATTTTTAATTCTTCAAAATAACTAAATAAATTATTCACCTATTTACACTATTCTACTTGGTTCTATAAACCAAGATAAATAAAAGTCAACAATACCAATTAATTGAAATACATACTGCCGAACCATTACTGTTCACTTTGTCCCAAGAGTCGGAAAAAAGAAGTAATTTTTTACAGTAGCAATCAAAATATTAAGAAGAAATTCTTTATATTAAAAAAAATAATTCTCTTTAAATGAGTTAAAATATTCAAAACAACTTTTTTTTTTCAAAAATGACTTTTATGATTGTATTACATTATGTCATACAATTTAAAATGCATTTTTTTAATGAGTGAAATTAATTAATAAATATTTTAAGAAATTTATATTATTTAATTAGGTAATAAGTATTATAAGAAATTTATTAATAATTTATTTCAAAATTCCTTTATAACTAAATTATAGCCAGTTTTTCAATCATTTTATTAAAATAACTCACATAAAGGGTACTTTTACTCATTGTTTAAAACCCAATGATATTTCATTGAAAAAAAATTAGGGGCTCCTGTAGCTTTAAGTCCAACTAATAAACAAACTTTTTACAATGCTTTCTTTTTCAAATGACCATTAAAACACATCACTCATTTACTAAAAACACACATTTGTGACAAATATTGCACTGAAAACTTTAGTATTAATATTTCCTACTTTACAGTTTATATTTAGCAAAAAAAATTTTAAATTTAACCAAAAAATTATAGATAATAAGAACACTAAAAAAAATAGGAAGTATAGAATTATGTGTATCCTTTTTTTTATTATCACTTCAGATTCAAAAATATGAGAGATAAACCCATAATATAGAACTTATATTAATTATGACAGACAATACCAGTCAATCAGAAAATTATTAAACGTCAAAAAATAAAATCATAAAAAATTCATAATTATAAAATATTCTATTTTGTATGAAAAATTTCATGATTTAGTTAAAATTAACAATATTTCATGATTTAGTTAAAATTTATGAGGTTAGTTAAAATTTAACAATAATTTAAAATAAGCTATAGGGCATAAATTCATACTTTTCTGGTCTTGGATTTCTTTGCCTTTTATTTCGAGCATCTCCTACTTCTGGAATGTTTTTCCATTCATCTTCAGTAACTTCAGCCAAATCTCTCTGAGAAAAATGAATACAAAATAAAATTATTCATTTGAAAAACATTGAATTAGTCAATCTAAAAATAAAAACTTAAAAAGCTGAAAATTAAATTACCTTTAGATCAGAAAACTGCATTTGAATCTTTGGCCTCTCTTGACGATATCTTTCTAATTCCACCTTTAATTTGGTTTCTCTAAAAACATTGCAAATTAAACATCCTCAAATCAAATCATTTAATCAAATGATTAGTTGCAAGAAAATTGGTGAAAATAACTATTTATTTTAAGAAATTATATTAAAATAAATAAGAGTCAAATTGCAAACTCAAAGAGAAGAAAAAAATTAAGCAGAAAAGATTCAAATTTATTATAGTGCTTTCCCTAGCATTTTTAGAAAGGTGGCCCACTCTGCCTGTTCTTTCTCAGAGGCAAATGCACACTCCTTGCCCTTTTTGTAAAAATGCTGTCGCTTTTTTCGTTTTTTTAAAAAAAAATCTTTTTTTTATTTTAAGAAAAGAGATAGCAGTTAGCAGAAACCAGGATAGAAATTTTGCACACTTTGCCCCTAATTAAACCATATCAGGTTTGATATCATATCAGGGTTCTAAAAAGAAAAATTAGTCATATATGTAATTTTTTACAAAATAGAAATTTCATAAACATTTAGCTTTCAAATACAAGCCTTTTTTTTTTTCTTTTTGTTTTTTAAATTTCTCCTTAAAAGAAAAGACTTGAAATTATGAGAAACGTAAATTTTCTGTCAACTTTGAATTTTTTATGTTATAGTTTCATTTAATTTTTTTTCAGTCTTTTGAAATTAATTTTAAAATATTTTTAAATTTTTTTATGTAAGTCATTTAGGTTTTTCGAATAACATTGATTTACAAAGCAATGATTGTACATTCCCTTTCAGCTCCCAGGCTGCAGGTTGTAAACCCTAGACTAGAACAAAAAATTCTAAGCAAAATAGAACTAAAATAACAAACCTATATTCTTTTCGTTTTTCATCCATTCTTTTATCTATGGCTTCATAAATAGCATCAGCTTCTTCATCATCTTTATCATATGGATCCTTACTAAACAAACTACCACCATAGCCAGCAAACTAGGAGTAAATATTATTTTCATAAATCATAACAAATTATAAGAAAGTTTTCAAAGTGGGAGAAAGAAAAGTTTGTAATTTTGAAACCTATGCATACTTCATCATAATTAGAATCATTTAAATCTTCTTCATCCTCTTCTTCTTCATCCTTTTGTTGCATTTTTTTTCTCTTATTGGGCGGAGCATGTCGATCATCGCTAAGATTATAAATAGTAACTTTTTTTAAAAAATAAAGCTTTAAAATGCAATGCTATAGCAAAAATGCCTAATAGTTTTAGAGTATAAGTTGCAAAATTAAATATAAAACAATATTTTCTGACCTATTAATCTATTTTCTTTCAGAAAAGTAACAAAATAACAACGTATTTGTTCACAAAAAAATTAACCTTTATAAAAAAGTATAGCAGATCATATCTTAAAATGCATAGATAAAGTGTCGTTCATTCAAAAGTGTTAGGAATTTTGAAACTCCCAAAATGGAATGAAAGATTTCCAGAAACAATTCACGATAAAAGATTACTTTCGGAGTATTGCTGACATATGGAGTCAAGTAAAAAAATGAAACCCTGGTCAATGCTTGGCATAAGGTTAGGCTGGCATCAATTTTTCATGGTGGGAATGAGAATAATAATAAATTTCTTGGCTTTCAGGTGTCTTAGAATTACTTGAGTATGAAAACTATTTTAAGTGCTACGAAAAACCAGGAAAAAGTTATAGAAGACTATTAAAATAAGGATAAAAATGTGCTAATGATGATCCAATCAATGGATGATAAGATTGTTAATGAAGTGCTCAACGAAAGTGATACCCACACATGTTCCAAGTCAGAAGATGATGATACAGAAAAGGTAGAAAACATTTTGTTTGATAATTGGATAGAGTTAACAAAAGAACTTATAACTGGAATGGAACAAATATCACTTTTTTAAATAACCCAACATTATGTCATTGTATAAATTACTATAAAACTTGATATTAGGAAAGCTAATGTATTTAAAACAAAGAAATATTAATGAAATATTCAAACCTATAATACCCAGGGTACAAATATGATTGATGAGTTATTCCAACCAGTGAGAACTATTTTACTGCTGTGTTTTTCTCACTAGTTGGCATAACCTGACATTTTGCATTAACTGCTACTCTTGCAAGCGCAGCCATTTTATATAGCTAAAGAAAGTGTATTGTGAGAATCAGAAATGCATTTAGATTTTAATAAATAGGCTATTTGAAATTTTAACAACTTTTCTACTTGATCCTAACTCAAACTTAGCACTTATTTTATTTCCTATCAAAAATACTAAATATAATTCAACAAATAATTTAAAAGAAAGAAGTTATATGATAGAAGTATAACAGAATGTGAGGTTAGACAACAAACAAATGTAGATGTCTGATATAGCAAAAGATAATTTTGCATAAAATAAATAGTAATATAATTAACATTCTTCTTGTATATAATAATTAAATATGTATAGCTCAAAATACAGTTTATTAACTATGAAGTAAAATAAATCAAATAATTTGCTTACATATTTGAAAATAATGAGATAAAAATATTAAACACAAAATGGTGAGTAAAGTGTATTTAAAAAAAGTTGTATAAATAAGGTATACAAAGTTATTACAGCACAATTTTACTATCAAACTAAACTTAAATCTTAGATTATTTGAGAACTTTCAAATTCACCAATTAATAGATAAATAAAGGTATTTTCACTAAGATCAAAACATACATAAATATTGTGTATGATTACTTATTCATGATATTTTTATTTAGAATATAATTTATTCGAATAATAAAAAGAGAATAAAAAAAAATTACATGTTACAAAGTATTTTACTACTATGAGTTACCTTCTATAACACACTTTAAATAAAAATAATATGCACAAAAATGAAAGATCATGTAAACAAGAAAAACTAAATGCTAACTTACGGTACATCACTCGCATCTCGAGCAGGACCAATATCAGAACGAGTCGTGAAACCAGTAGCTCTGAAATAAATAAAAAAATAACATTACATAAAACAATTTAAAAGAGTTGGTGAATTAAGAATAATAAGAATATAATATAAAGAATATGAAATAAATCATTTAAAACTAAGCTCATAGTTCAAAAATATTTCTGTTGTCAATGAAAAAATTTTTTTGTGACTAATGTAAACATAGTTACAAAGTAGAGTAACACTTAAGTACACAAATGCAAAATATAGCAGAACAATGTATAGAACAATTTTTAAGAATTTGCCCATTTTTTTACATATTTCTAATACAATGTTATTCTATTGTACTTAATACTATAAAACAAAACAAAAAATATTTATTACACTTTATTCTTTAAAGACAAGCATTATTCAAAAAAATAATTTGGACTAATAAGCCTTTATCAAGGATGGTAAATAAAAGTGTCGTTAAAGAGATATTAATATAATTGATAATTTTTAAAAAAATCCATCATCTAGAAAAAAGACAGAAGATAACTTTAAAAATCAAGAATTCTTCCAAAAAGTCAAGAAGAATTGACAGCTATGCATGATACAAACTAATACTTTGAAATGAAATGTAATTGCATTTTGTGAAGGATGTTTTGTCTTCTACATTATTTTATTATTATTATGAATCCTGGAAATTTTTTGCTGCTGCTATGTTTTCACAATCTGACCATAAAAATTTGATTCAAACTCCTTTAGAAATTTCCCAGCAACCGATTTTTCAGAAAGTTTTTCCATGACCTGTCTAATAAAATTCAATTTGCTTTCATGAACAATGTAAATTGGACCATAATCTCTCTTCGAATTCAAGATTAGTGATAATGGAATTTCGAAACTTAAAACAGCTCCTTCTTTATTCATTTGATTTAGTATAATTTTTTATAAGATTAATATTTTCATTTCAATTATGCAGAGTGCACTTCATAAGCATTTATTTTCCGCCTGATATCCTTTTACAGCTTCTCTAATTTAGAACTTGGCACAATTATACAAAATCAAAATAGTTCGTTTATTTTTAAATTGTTTAGAATCAATGAAAAATTACAAAGCATTGTTAAAGAATATTCAAGTCTCTAATATTTATTCATTTCAAGTTTAGTTACTTTCAACACAAATTAAGTATATCATTTTAAATCCTACAGATTCATCTATTTCATTAACTTGTTCACGACATAAAGCAACTATCGAAATTTTTCATGAGTATTTAAATGATAAATAATGAGGAATTTCAAGAAATAAAAAAATTATAAATGTTACTATTTTTAGCTAAAATATAGTAAAAGTTGGCTTTCATATAAGTGTTAGTTTTAATTAATTAACCCATATTTAAAAAAAATATGGGTCCAATATCAATATTTTGAGTAAATGTCCTAACCTTTACTGCTACATATTTTTGCCTGTTATTCTGTGGATAACTATTTTGTTGTCAGATAAGATCAATTTATCAACATTAGTGGCTGATATTTAGGATGCAATTTATTTGAAAAATTTATTTATCTACTAGTGTATAATTTATGTAAAAAAAAATATCTATGAGTAAAAGAATAATATATATAGTGTTATTTACAGTTTTTATTTTAAATTCAAATTCTTAATCTGTTGTGTCCATAATGTCAAATTTTGTTAAAACATTCCTGTTTGGAAGAAAATGTTGATGGCAATATAAGAAGTGAAAGCTACAAATGATGCCTTTCTTATCATAAAAATATCACTTACTTCATTTTTCCATAGATATAATACTTGTTGATTGAAATTTTAAAATTAACATAATTATACTTCTCAATTTTTTTTTAAATATTTATTGTATTATGTTACTAAAAATAATTAAAGCAGAGCAAATACAAAAATTATATTGAAACATAAAATTTGATCAAGACTTTTAACTTCACATATTTTTGAGAAGAAATTAATAACTTAATTACTTTCACTGAAAATTACGTTTTAGTAAAATACTATTAAACATCAAACAGCATAACAGTAAAATACATCCTTAAAAGCTAAATGATTCATCAATAATTATAAAGTTTGAAATTTCAGCATTTCAATTTAATTTTGGTGGAACTACCAGATAAAAACATCACGTATTAATCACATAGATGGCTTACTTTAACCGAACTGTTTATAGAAAAAATAAAAACAGGTTCAATTACCCTCTTCCAACACCAGCAACATAACCAAGAGGAGCTGGCACTCCAATAAAATGCTTTTTCTTTTGGCTTACTAAAACACTCGGTGGTGCAGCTGCTGCCATGATGACAACTCAGACTGAAAAAATATAATATTAATTAGCATCAGATAATTTTCAATTATACAATACCATAATCTAGGAGTGCACAACCTTTTTGAGTGAAGGGCCACTTGCACAGCAGGTTGGCTAACGAAGGGCCGCACATGTATTTAGACATATTAATGACAAATGTAATAATGTTTATTTAAACATTATACACTGGTTATCATAAATTAAGGAAAATTCACAAAAATCGCGATAACTCAAGAAATTACACATGGAATTTTATGAAACTTACCCACAATATACAACACATAGTAAGGTATTAAACAACATAAAAAGAAATTATCAGACATTAATAGTAGTATAGAAATTAGCACATGTATAAAATAAACAAATTGGAAGTATCGGTTTGCAATAGAAAAAGTACCTTTAATATGGAATATGATTGCCTCTAGAAGCAATACAGCACAAACAGCGATGTGTGATGCTTTCAATTATGCGGTCTATCAGTTCAATAGGAAGTGAGAGCCATTGCTCTTGTAAAGCAGTTGCAAGCGTGGCAAGGGTCTGAGGGGTCGGATTGATGGCAGATACACGCCTCCCTAGAGCATCCCAAACGTGCTCGATAGGATTCAAGTCCGGGGATCGAGCTGGCCACTCCATGCGAGTAATTGTTTCCTGTTGAAGATAATCATCAACAATGCGAGCTCTGTGTGGTCTTGCATTATCGTCCTGTAACAGGAAGCAATCACCAATTGCCCCGGCATATGGGCGCACATAAGCATCAAGGATGTTGTCTCGATAAACCTGAGCATTCACGGTTCCCCTTGGAAAGACATGGAGGTATGTGCGCCCTCCTAAGGATATGCCTCCCCAAACACAGACACTGCCTCTTCCGTATGCATCTCTTTCACGGATGTTTGATGGATGATAACGGGTCCCAGGTTCTCTCCATATCAAATAACGTCTACTGTCACTTTCTAGACTAAACCTGGACTCATCCGTAAAGAGAACAGGCCTCCATTGATCTGACGTCCAGTGGACATGTTGTCGGGCCCACTGCAAACGGTCTCTCCTATGGCGTGATGTGAGCGGCACGCAAATGGCTGGTCGTCTCGCATACAGACCACCTTCGTGGAGCCTTCTGCGCACAGTTGACGTTGACACCAACCTTCCGGTGGCTGCAGCAAGAGAGGATCTAAGATGTGTCGGAGTAGCGGTTCTATTCCTGCGTGCACTTAATGTCAAATATCGGTCATCGGCACTGGTCGTAACAGTTGGCCGTCCTTGACTGAACCTCCTAGATGCCGAATCTGTGGTTTGAAATTGCCTCCAAAGTCTATGAACCACAGATGGACTCACATTTAGCCATCTGGCCACTTCTGATTGACTCTGCCCTGCCTCTAGTCTCCCGATGGCTCTCCATCGTAGTTCTTCAGGCAAATGATGCCTAGAGGTCATTATTACGAATTGGCTATCTCAGATTTTCAATGTCGCAATCACAGTAAAATTTGTGTGCTTTCTCTCAAACTTGGACTTTTATGCTCCAGGCAGATGACGTAAGCCGAGTGCAGCGCCACTAATTTGCATATTGCAATTTTACTCAGCTACTCTTAGTGGACAACATATGCAAATTTTGCACGGTTTGGCTTACTTTTGAAAGAGTTATCGCTATTTTTGTGATTTTTCCTTAATTTATGATAACCAGTGTAGTTCCATTTTTTTATCAATAAAAAAAACTTGCTATTGCTATCATTTGAACAATAGATTTATCAAAATAAATAAACATTGAAGAAAAGAAAATTTTTTTTTTATCATATCATGCAATATGAAAACTCATTTTATAATTAAATTCTAATAAATTAAAAAAAAACTGCAATTCCCACTGAAGGAAAGTAGGAAAAAGTTTAGTCGTAATTAAGTAATATAAATTCAAATTGAATATTTTAATTGAAGAAAATTTATAGGTTTTAAACAAAAGCCTAAAATAAAAACAAAACAGAGATAGTTCAAAATAAAATTCAATGCATATTTTGTAATGTACTTTATTATTTTATTTTATTAATAATTAGATTTTTTATATCGTAAACATTTTCCTTTTTTTATCGAAAAAGTTCACTTAAACAACAAAAAATTGAAATCTAAACTACAAACAGTGAGCAGTTTAAAAATTCACGTTTTCCGCCATTTTATGAATTTCTCAAGTTGCAATAACATTGCATTTAAATTAAGGAGGGATGTAACGAGTATTTGGCAGAATATTTTTTAGAAATGTATTTTACTAAGTTTCTTTTATTTCTGAATTTTTATAGATATTACTTGTATAGAAAAGTGTGATTTTCAGTATTAAAGTTTTGTTTCAGGAACTGAGAAAAATTTGTTTTTTCTGTTTTTCTTTTTTTAGGCATTCTTATTATGACTCAGCATTTTTTTTAAAAATAAAGTTACAAATAAAATTTATTTTATAGCAATTTCTTTTCTTCTAAAATTATGGCAATGAGAAAAATTTAAATTGAGATTTTCGGCATAAGATTTTCACTTAACTACATTTTTGAACTACATTAAGAACATTTTTTCTATCTTTTTATTTTCTTTAAATAAAAAAAAAACTTTTTTCAGACGTTTTCATTATAACTCAGTAATTTTTAATAGCATTTCTGTTGACTTAATTCTTTTTTCTTGGCTTTTTCTGGTAATTGGAAAACTGAGATGTTCAGCTTTAAGAAAATTTTTCAAAAATTAAGATTGATTTTTATGTTCTCTGTTTCGCTTTTCGTCATTTTCAAAAACGTTCTCGATTAGCCTTATTTTTTAGAGTTAATTTATGAATGCGTTTTTCCGGGAAATATTATTCTCAGTCACAAATAAAGTGCACAAAAAGTGATTATTTAAATTTGCGATCTGAAACTCGCGTCGCAATAAAAATTTGGAATTTTCAAAATTACGTAGAAAAGCGGAAATAACTGTTTAAAAAAAATCATTTATATTTACGATAAATTCGGCTTCAAGAAAGCGCGTTAAACGTACATTTACTAAAGAATCTGTTAAAATTGATTGTGTCAAAACGTGATTACTTAAAAGTGCGATTAAAAATTGCCATTTTTTAAATTTTTTTTTTTAATTGTGTTTAGAAGCTCTCGCGGGCCGCACTTCAGTAGTCAAAGGGCCGCATTTGGCCCGCGGACCGCAGGTTGTGCACCCCTACCATAATCAATGATCAATCAAAACGAATTTGTAGACAA
This sequence comes from Parasteatoda tepidariorum, assembly GCF_982258835.1. Lineage (NCBI taxonomy): Eukaryota > Metazoa > Arthropoda > Arachnida > Araneae > Theridiidae > Parasteatoda > Parasteatoda tepidariorum. Next base: position 58,631,280 of record NC_141761.1, read on the forward strand.
AATGTATTTTGTTTTTTTCTAGAATGTATCAATTGTATATGAAACAAAAAATAAAAGTATAAGCCTAAAAACACATGGTCCATGCTCACAGGCATTTAAAGTTTATCACTAAGGTGAGCTGCATAATCACTAAGGTGAGGATGTGGGTAGGAAGCAAGGGTTTAAGCTCTATGAAGTAGATAAATGGGAGGATAATTCCTGTACATGAGCACATCACCTCTCTGTATTTTTGTATAATTTAGCGATAATCACTAACAAAAATTCCTTACATTGAAGGGAAAAAATATAAGATAGTAAAAATGCAATAAGCGTATGAAAATTAATTACAATATATGACTGTGTAGAAAATAAAATATAGGAGGCATTTTTGTTACTTTATAGTGTTTATGTTAAGGATACTAATTTAAATATTTTTTATGAGATATGAGAATTAAAAAATTATCCAAAAAGAAGTGTTTTTAAAATGAGCAAAAAGAAAGAAAAATGTGACATATTTTCATATTTAAAGTCAGAGATCTGTTTAGAAGAAATTTGGGTCCGTTAACAGATCCTTCACAAAATATCTTTTCATAAAAACAGACCCTTCACAAAATATTTTAATTTAAAAACAGACCCTTCACACAATGATTTTTCTTTTAATCGGACCCTTCACAAATTTGTTTATCTTTGTTATTGTTTTGTTAATCGAATAAACCCTTCCCAGGGGGAGAAACAAGAAAGACGGATGTAAACGAATTAAGTTTTGTCTTCGGCAGAGGCTTCTTCCATTATTCGTCCTAAATTAATATTCTGTATTCAGCAGTATAGGCTAAATACTAAATATCTGTATGCTGCATCTCTAATTTAGAAGCAGAAATTGCTGTTTATTTTTGAAAATTTATTATTTTTTTTATTGTAATTTTACAGTGCTGAGCATAATCTTGTATCTAATTACAATTTAAAAACTCCTTGAAAAAGCTTTTTGCAATAACCGGACCCTATTTGCACAAATTCATAAAAGCAGGACCCTGGTTGAAAGAATGTGACTTAATGTTTATTTTATATTCACAAATTACGAATAACGTTTCACAAATTACGTTTTTTTCACAATTTTACAAACACAGGACCTTTCACAAAATGTCTGGACAGACTCCTAAAAGTAGTACAATACTGAAAGTAGCATTCGACGAGCGTCAACACAGTTAAGGGATATTTTACATATCTTTTATGAATACAGAAAATAACTAGTTAGTATACTTTCTTAGGTAATTTTAGAAGCTACCACTCCTCTTAAGAACCATTTTCCACATTACAAATATTTCGCTGTTTATAAACCTAGCTTTATAATTGGAAATTGGATACGAAAATCTTTCCAACGTGATGAAAGTAAGGAGAAATAAAAGTTATTTAACAAAAGTTTTTTAAATAACAATCAACATTTTAAATATGAAAATCTTATTCAGTTTTAAGTACCATAATCAATTACTTATAAGATGTAAAAAGAAATAACCCGGTAATCCTCTTTTCGGTTCTGAAAATTTCAAAATTCAGAATCATAGCAGAAAAAAAATCTGTTCTTACCGTATACAGGTGAATAACAAAATTATTGCTTTCTTATTTTATTCAGATAACAGCCAGCTAACTACTTCTAGGAATATCTATAAAATCAAATGCATATTACCAAAATTAATAAATATATCAAATTGTATCTTTTTAGTCACGATTTCGAAAAACTGTTGTTAATTTTAGGGATGGTGTACATAGATGATGTAGAATAGTCGGTGCTTTTATTGCTTTTAGCTCAGGTGGGGTGGAAAAGAATAAAAATTAAGGACTTATAGCTTGCATAGACGAAGCATCATTTAGCAGGATTGTTGCTGAAGTTGTAGTTAATTTACGTCGCACTAGAATTGCACAATAGGCTATTTGCGACGGTCTGGGAAACATCCCTCAGGATGATCCGAAGACATGCCATCACAATCTTGATCCTCCGCAGAGGGGATGGTACCCCCGTTTCGGCAGCCTGACGACCAGCTCGCGAAGTCCAGAACTACTTTACGGTAGAACAGTTTAACGAGGACCAACACCGCAAACCCTTGGATGTTACGCAGACTAACCCAAGTGGTCACCCACCCGCACACTGACCGCAGCCAGTGATGTTTGACTTCGGTGATCTGCTGGGAACCGTGTCTTAATGATCAGTCCACTGTGGGACGCAAATTTGTGGAAGCTGGACAGTGGGCAATGGACTAGAGCTGGACAATGGGCTATTTTCGATGGTCTGGGAAACATTCCTGAGGATGATCCGAAGGCATACCATCACAATTTTGATCCTCTGCAGAGGGGTTGGTACCCCCGCTTCGGAAGTCCGACGATATGCACGCGAAGTCGAGCACTTTACGATAGAACACTTTCACGAGGACCAGTAAAGCGCACCCTCGGTTCCTCTGCAGACTGATCTTAGTGGTCACCCAATCTCTTACCGTCCGCAGAAATACGTAGTTTTTAGTTTCATATAGTTTCCTAACTTAAAAGTTTTAATATATTAGAAAATCAAGACAGAAACTAGCAGACTTCCTTCTTCTATGACTCTCCACACGCTAATGATGAAAGCATGCGAAGTGTTACCATAGGTAGAAAGTTCTGCTGTAAGCCAACTGTAGCCCATTTCAATTGCCAATAACTTTTGATCTACTGATCGGATCTTCATATTCTGGGACTTTACTTGCTTGAGGAGGTGACCTCAAATATGCTAATTAATAAGTGAAGATGATATTTTAAGTTACAAAATCAAACACAAAGAAGTATTTTCGTTGAATAAACATATCATTTTTTAATTTTTTCTTTTTCCTTTTTATTTATTAATTTATTTATTTGACGGATTCAGATTTTCGATCTCGAAAATGTAGGGGGTAGGCGTAATCCGGAAAACATAGTCCCAATAGTTTGGACAGGAAAGCGCTTCAAAGTTTGGACCCCTTATTGTTAATTTTATTTTTTGCATATTTCGTTATATCTCGGGAACATTTTATGCAAATCGAAACATTTTTACACAAATTATAAAATTTGTCTACTAAAGATAATTGCATGCAAAAAATAACTTTTAGTAAGTATTTATTATTTTTCATTATTTTATTTAATAATAGTCGAAAAAATTAATTCGATTTCTCTGGAATTATTCAATCAATTTTACTCATACTTTTTTTTTTGTCTAATAAAATCATATTCTGTAGAATGATGCAAAAAATTGTATACCTTGCAAGTCAAACAACTTTCGAGTGTTATTAAATAAAATAATAAAAATTTACTAAAAGCTATATTTTACATGGATACATCTTTGGATAAACGAATTTTATAATTGTGTTAGTCAAAAAATTTTCAATTCGCTTGAAAAGTTCTCGAATTATGGTGAAATACACAAAAAGTTGAATAAATAAATAAATAAAAATGAAAATTAAGGGTTCCAAACTTTTGAACTTACCCCTGATCTAACTGTTGGGACCATAATTCCAAGATGGCTGCTAACCCCTATAATTTTGGAGTTAAAAATCTGAATCCGCTGACGAAAAAAATAGTTTATTCAGAGAAAGTACGTTTTTGTGTCTGATTTCGTAACTTTAAAATATCGTTTGCGTCTGCACTTAATAGTTAGCACATTTGAAGTCATCCCCTCAAACCATTGAGATTGAATTACTAAAGGTGAAGATCCGATCATTAGATCAAAAGTTATTCAGGGTGGTCCGTTTATTTATTATTTATTTATTATTATTATTATTGCACATTGTAAGACACACTAAGAACAAAATCACTACATCGGAAACGCAAAGCAGCAATCCTCATCACATGAACATGGCCTTTTTTATACCGTCAACATGTGGAAGTATAGAGACGACCTGCACTGGATCACTTTTTCTTATAACCGTCATTGAACAGTCGCCCAATTTTAAGTTTACGGCAAGAAATGTTCAATTCCGTAGCCTTGTAATATTGAACCTAATCCAGAAGACAAGGGAAATCCTGGATATTGGGAAAAATTTGCTGGTATTGGGAGAAATTTTCCTTCTCTGAGGATTTTTAGATGGAACATTTGCGCTGAATGGAGAGGAAAACCGCTAAAATTTCCCACGGTTAGCCTGACGACTGGGGACTTAACCCATGATCCGTCTACCACTGATGATATTTTACGTTAATATTGTGTTCGGGGCGAACCAGATGCGGAATTTGTATCAATTAGCGGGATTCGTAACGATCGCTGGGATATGAACCCGGGGATTCGGTTCTTGCAACTTATCACAAAAATGTTCACAAGATGATCTTTACAATGTTAATTTTTCCCCAAGTTAGAGACCGGCCTAGCCAAGGGGTAGGTATAAGAAGAACAAAGGTGTTAAAAGTAAACAAATAAATATTAATAATAAGAAGGTGAAAGAAAGAACAATTGTCCCAAGAAATGATACAATTCATATTCAACATCCGGTTCAACAGGTTACTGTGGTAATCGACTCTTTTTGGACAGAAATGAGAAAACCAGCCTGGATATTTACAATAAAAATAAATGAAATGACTCGAATTATTTTTGTTAGTTCAACGTGTTACGCACCTTGCCTGGGTCTGAAAGAGCCAGTTTTGTTCGCGATATCAGTAAACAATTTTTTCCGTAATAAATTATCTACGTAATAAATAAACTTTCTATCATTTTACCGCATTTCAAAACATTTAAGCTATATTTTGCGACGTTTTTATAAGACCTCTATTTGCTCTCCGCTTATTATGGGCATTTTTGAAAGCTTTTTGCAAACTTTCGTTTTCGAATTAAATCAATTATGTAGTATTAAGCATTGTTTTGCCTCCTTTTACTTAACAAGCTTATTGTAGTTGTTAATGAAGGGAAAATATCTAGAGTTTCATCATCATCATAGTTGCCCAGACAGTCCAATGTGGGCCAATGTCTTCCTCCGAAGATTTCTCCATAAGAACTTCCGATTTATCTTTGATCTCCAATTCTTTTCATTAATTGCGAGAAAATCAGATTCCACCGAGTCAGCCCATCTCAACCATGGCCTTCCCCTCTTTCTTGTTCCAATGGGTCTAAAAAAGCAGTATCGTTTTTATTGTATTGTGAACACTCATTCGAATCACGCGGGCCATCCAATTCATTCTATTTATTTTTATGCATTTAATAATACCAGGTTGTTTATAAATCTGGTACAGTTCAAAGTTAAATCTTCTTCTCCAGTTACTGTTTTCGTTTACACCACCAAGTATACTCCGCACAATCTTTCTCAAGATGCAATTTTTCTCCAGTTTTGTCATTTCCAGGTTTCAGAAGCGTATATCAAGACGGGCCTGACAAGAGTTATGTAGATTAAAAGCTCTGTTTTTTCTAAAACCTAGAAGAAAAAAAAACACAGCACCTTGCCCCTCTAACCGGGCACCTTACCCCTGAGGATAATATCAGAGGATTGCCCCCCCCCCCCAGGTTGGGGGTTGGGCATAGAGTTGACACCTCTATCCTGCAAAAACTTCTTGCTACGAAATCCTTAGAAGAAAAAGTATCTAGAGTTTAAAAGCAGGAAATTCTGCCAAGCCGATCAGTAAACTATTTCGTCTTTCTCTCACCTCCATATGTACTAAAAGCTGTTATTTGATTGTCTTTTAACACAGAGCTCCATTTCAGAATTAAACACTCGAACTCGGAAAGTGGGCGGAATTTTGATTGAAAATGAATTCTGACTTACTTATATTCTTCGTGCCGAACTGGCACAAAAGGCATCTAGTCTTTTTCTCCACACACTCCTGTCTTTGGCCAGTCAACGCGCTTCTTCCCATCCAGTTCATATTACTCTATTAAGATCTTCCTTAATGCATCTTTGCCATGTTATTCTCGGTCTCCCTCTTTTTCTCTTTCCGTCAGGCACTCATGAGCTTGCAACACTTTCAGGATTGCTTCCATCTGTTCTTCGCATATGGCCGAGACATCTCTATCTTCGTTTTAAAATTTCTTCATTTACAAATGTGATATTAGCTTTTGTTAAAAGGTCTTTATTTATTATATTATTGGGCCAGAAGATTTTTAGTATTATTTTTAAGCATCTATTATGAAAAGTTTCAAGTTTTTCTTTTTCTGATTTCCGGGGACTCCAGCATTCAGCATAAACAGAAGAATGGAACGCACGATAGCTTTATAGACATTTATTTTTGTTTTTTATTTTATGTTTGATGCTCTCCAAAAACTGTACAGACCTCTAAAACAGGATCTAGCTTTTCTGATTCTCTGGGAAATATCATCGTTACTTTCGCCCTGTTTATTAACAAAAGCTCCAAAATAAACGAAAAGACCTCTTCGATCTTTTCGGAGTTGATTTCTATGCTTCTGTCAGATTTCTCGTTTATTCTCATTATTTTTGTTTCACTTTTATTAATTTGAAGGCCAATTTCGTTAGTATGTTTGTTAAAAGTTTGTGTTTTATGAGCACAATATCGTCGGTAAAATTATCGTCTTCCAAGTGGTGTCAAATTTCCATCGAATATCTCTTTTCTAATTGCGAATTGTGTTCCTCATGATCCAATCGATCACAATTGTAAATTGGTATCCCGACAAGACACAGCCTGGTCTTACTCCTGTTTGAACATTAATTAATCCAGTCAGTGTGCCATCATGTCTTATACTGGCTTCAAAATAAATTCGATTTGGCAAAAATTGCTAAATTCTCGGGAAGGTATTAATCCTATAAAGCTTCGGGAGATGGTCCCCAATGCATGCGTGGAAATATATACAGTGTCTCGATATAATTTTAAAATAAAGAGTGCTTTTAAAAAGGTATTACAAAATTAGCCTTGACCATTAAAACATTTTTCATATTGAGAATTTGATAAATTTAATTTTTTAAAGCTCTTTCTTTTCTGAGAATATTTTGCTTGGATAAAATGTTAGCTTTGAGCAAAATTCAAAAAACCTGAAGGGGAAAAAATGCATAATATATATATATATTTAAAAAAATACATTTTTTAATTACTTCATTTTTGCGACCTTAAGTCTTTGTTTGTGTAGCGTCAAGGATGAGATCTAGATACCATTTCGGGGTTATTATTCTACTGCTCCAGTGATCACTTTTATTTTATTTATTAAGTCTCTTGCGGTGAAGGCAAACAATACTAATTCAGCTGATAGTAATCTAATGCGTTCAAAAGTTCTTAAGTACATGGAGAAAGGCGTGACCTATTCATGAATCATGAACCATCATATCTATTCATGAATGGTTATGATGGTTGCAGGAGGGGGGAGGTAGCACAGCAGGACGTCTCTGAATATGGAAACGGCGACTCGTCAAAGATTCGCATTACCCTGTTTTGGAATCGGTTACTTACGTGCATCAATTTTTGCATTCCGCATTCCCCTTCGATAAATAGAATGGAATTTTATTAGTATCTGACCTCAACCGGAAAATGGCAGAAGCATTAAATGCCGGAAATTAATCAAAATTTATTGACAGACATTTGGATGAATGAATACGAAACAATTCCTTTTAAAAATAGTTTTTGAATTTAGAGATTGTTTTGTGAACATGAAACAATTCCTTTTAAATGTAGTTTTTTTTTTTTTAAATATGAGATTATTTTGCCTTATAAAAAATCAATAATTGCGGTAAAAACTTAAAGCTTTAATAATTAAAAAGAATATTTCCTATTTTTTTCAATATTTCTTTCATTAAAAAAAATTACTTAATTTGATGCAAATTAAACAATTCTGTACTATATATTTCAAAATAATTTTCGGTCGTTCTTTTAAAAACAAATGTTTAATAGCTAGTTTTTAAGAGTAATTTTTTATATTATAAAATTCATCTTTGATAAACAAGTTTAAAATTGCGTGAAATCCAAACCCCTTAAGAAATATAGGTTTTTTAAGAGACAGCTTATATCGAATGTATTTATTGTTATTTATTGTAATAAATGATGATGATTTTTCACACATCATTATAATTTTTAAGGATTATAAGTTTTCGTTAATTTATTAACTTTGCTCTTTTTAAATGGCACGCATTTTCAATTTTCAGCTCTCTCTCTCTCTTTTTTTTCTTCTAATAAAACATTTTTTTTCCTGAAACTTTTGCAGATACTGTAAAGTACGTTGGGGGGGGGGGAGGGAGAGAGGCACAGATTAGCACATGCTAGTCCTTCTAATAATTTTCGAAATTTCCAAAAAAATTTTTTTTCATAAGAACTTTTTTGAACCCAATAAGATTCAATTTATTTTCTAATTTAAATATAGTAAAGCCTTTAAAAAAGATTAATATTTTTGATTGTTTATATTGAACTTAACTACACAATTTTATGATCATTACTTTTATGTAAAGGCTGTATTAGTAACATGTTAAATATTTTTGTCTAAATTGGTTACAATTACAATTCAATGATTTCAGTGGAACAAAATTTAAGTAATATTTTTTCTTTCTAGATTTGGTTGCTGTTATGTTTTTGTTGCTTTTGACATCAAGACAAGTTTAAGCTTATAAAATGTAGATCTCGAGAGAAACAAATAAGTTTTTCTTCAACAGAGCGTAGGCAGTCATTATTTAAAGCAAAATAAATAAATACTAGTATGGGTGGAAATAATTTTGGCATTGCCGAAATTGAATTTATGCCGAAGATATCGGCAATGTTAAAATAATTTCTACCCCTGTCACATCAGCTCCTCTTGATGCCCAGAAATGTTGTTTTATTCACATGATTGCTGATTTTCTTGTTAATGACATTAGTCCTTCCTCACATTTCACATCGCATGGAAATGCATTTTACCCTGATGCGTCCTTCTCGGCTACTATGGTTTTTCTTGTTCTATCTTTCATCTTTTTTCTCTCTCGTCTGCTGTGTTTTTTTCTAGTTTTGTTTCTAACCTTTATTTTCTGTTGGCATTTTTTTTTTTTTTAAATTTCTTTGTTTCTTCTCATTCACGTTTGACAAGTCTTGAGAACGAGCGTCTTTTTCTGAGCTCTTAAAACATGTTGATTGTTTTTTCCTTCTAACATATTTCGAAGCAAATGAAGTTTTTATTCAGGAAACATCACTGATGTTGTCTTTAAAATATTTTGCAAAACTAAATCGCTAATAGTTTATCTTAAAACAATGGCTTCAGCTAAAGAATTCATTTTTTAACTGTCTCTGAATAAAATGCCGAAAGCGGAGCTTCGTAATTTGTCTACAATTGTATTCATAAGCTTATAGTCTATTTATTTTAGAAAAACAATTATGAAACATTTTTTTTTTAAAAATTATTACTTGCGATTTAAATTTAAGAAATTATGATTCAACTTCAAAGAAATGGTAAAAAATTGCTAATCATCAATTTTCAAATGATTGACACAATCTTAAAAATCATGAGCTTTTTTTTTTATTAAGTAAAATAATAAGGCAATTAATATTTTTTTAAATAAATAGAAATTATGTTATTTTATTTAGAACTTTTGATAAGATTTAGTTCGTTTTATCACCCATATTGAATTTCTAGTGATGTTGTAACTTAGTCCGGTTCGTAGGCTACTCTCTTTTCTGCGTAAAATCATTTTTCCAACTATAAAATTATCTATATCTCAAATCCCATGAAAGATAACTACAGGAAATAATGAATTTGTTTTCAGGAAATTCATGAAAACTGCTTAGATTTTATTTCATATTTTGAAGAAGAAAAAAACACTTAAAAATATAAAATTTTAATTTTAGAATTCTTTTAAATTTTATAAACACTAGCAGCAAAAATTACGGAAGATGAATAAAAGTGTGAAATCTTTATTTAAAATAAATCAGACTATTTAACATTGAAACATATCCTCCGATACATCAAACATTTTAACACATTTTTTTTTTTTTTTTTTTCTAAAATATAGACTTTTTTTAAAAATAATTATAGTTTTTTTATATTTTAAACTTTCTTTTTCTACATTTTGATTTTTTAAATATCTCAAGGAAGATTTGCGAGCAATTTTACAGTATTTTTTTCATGATACAAACAGTATGAAATAATTCTAAACAATATCTAAACACATTCTAAACACATCTTGCATATTTTGAAAAAGTTTCCAAAATGTATCTCAAAATCCTAATGAAATTTCGACATCATAAAGAAATTATGAATTAAATGGATCAGGTATTTAAAAAAAAAGACAAGAATTTGTGCGATTTTGTAGGGTGATGGCTGAACAGCGAGATCGTAAAGTCAACTGTGTTCAACTTTGTTAAGCACCCGAAATACGAGAACTGAGTTCAAGGAGGTGAAAAAAATTCTGTGATTATGAAAGAGGAATTTTAAAGACACTAAATGTTCATGGTAAATACATTACTTTAATAGGCGAAGGGATATTTAATCATTTGAGTCATGCATTAGTTCAATAGCTTTGACCTAAATGACTAAATGTTTATTTGCTGCGTTAATAATAATTCAAGAGGCGATGGAAATATGATAAATTATTAATTCACTTATTGCTTTACAAATAAATCTGTAAAAAACATGAAATAATGAATACTTTAAAGCCAGTTCATTTTTTTAAAAATCGGAAAAATCGGGCAATGTTGAATATTTGACATTACTGATTTTGTTAAAATTTTCAGGATTGGTTCATTACATAAAACTATTAGTTTTCATAATTTTTTTTTTTTTAAAATTTTTGAGAAAATTTTTCCCGTGATGTTTTATGGGGTCAAAACTGAAGATCCTCTGGAGTTTTGAGAAAAAACACATTTATTTACATAAAGTAATATTTTTTGTTAAATGAATGAACCGCGGCATTGCTCATTATTTTGTGTTCTTTTATATCCACGCTAACTATTCACACATAAATACTTTCAGCGGACCTTTGCCTCGAAGGTCAAAAGTCATCCAAAGATCTTTGAAATAATCTAATAATTTTTGAAACTTTGACAGTCAAAATCTCCCTATGCCAACACTGATGAGTAAACCACAATGGTATATATTTCTGTGAATACATACTATAATGAGTAGTACCTAAAAATGAACGTGTGTGTGGTGTATGTTTGACATGACCTCAAAATAACATTATATTAAAATTTCACCCAACTTTCAAGGTCATTAACTGCCTTCGCCTAAATTAGAAAAGTATGAAATTTGCTGGAAAACAAGCCTTAAGTACAGTAACAATAATACCAATCCACAGGTCTATGGTTACTAATTCACCTTTAATATAATATGGCCCTGAGGCAAGTACCTAAGTACTTGAATACAGAAATAGTTATGCTAAAGATGTAAATTGTTATAGTAAAATATTCCGAAAAAATATTCCCCGCAAAATGTTATGAGATAAATCAGAACGTAAATTAAGTTTTATGCCATTTTTATAAATTTTTTTAACTCATTTATTTTAAGAAGCAGAAATCTAAATCCGCCGACAAAAAATTCTGTTAATTCAGAGAAAGTACGTTGTTGGGTCATAATTAGAAATATCCTCTGCGTTTATTAATTAACAAATTTGATGTCATCTCCTTAAATCATTAAGATTGAGTTCTAGAACGTAAAGATCCGATCATTAGATCAAAAGTTATTCAGAGTGGACGTTTTTTTCTTTCTTTTTTTTGGTACACTGTATAATATATTAAAACAGATAGCAATTGAAGACAGAATTTTGGAATTTAAAATTGAATTTGATATATTTTGCCTTGTATTTTATACTTATTTTAACACAACATATTTCTTACAGTAAAGTGAAGCACAGCATTCTGGAGACAGCCCGTTGTGGGCCAAGGATAGGGGGGTGGGTATGGAGATTAAGGATCCATAATTTCTTGGCAACGTGATCAACATTGCGCACAGGCCGCCTTTACTTCCTAGACAAGCTGGTACCCATCCATCTGAAGCTAGATTTGATTCAAGCCACCACTAGGGATCGAACCCCAGCCATTCACCATTCACAAGGACAATTTATGCTCTTACTCAATTTATATTTAACTTTTCAACTTTACTTTTAAATTTAGCTCTTATACAGATTGAATTTTAAAATAAAAATAAAATACTCTAATATTAGTTTTAATTAACGGAATTGCCATCTAATTTCATCAATCGCTTTGATTTATATACAATTATTTACTCAATCAAAAAACAGAGATAACGTAAAATACGAAACAAAATCATCAGAGGAAAATAGCATTTTTATTAAATTGAACGAAAGTTGAAAAAGCATAATCATAAATAATACAAAAATAAATAATATAAAAATAAATAATATAAAAATAAATTATAAAGACGTACCCTTTGTATAATCCAGTGGTGTCCAACTGGTGGTCCGCGGAGCCTTTTTTTGTGGCCCGCGAACAAAAATATATTAGTTGTCATTTTTTATGGACAATTTTCGTAAAAAATTCTGTATGGGTTCAAAATACTTTTCTCGTTAATAAAAATCTAATTTCTTCTTTTCTGTGGAATTTAACATATCAACGGTGCAAAAAAATTTATTTCTCAGGTTTTGCATCCAAAAAAATATTTATTCAAATAAAAAAATAATTGTGTATGTTGCTCTTTTTTATTTCCTTTCTTTGTATTTTGTGAACATAATTTAGCATGTGCGTATCAGAAATTTTCTCGAAGAAATTCTCCGATTTAACTTTTTGAAACCACTCATTTAGGACGAAAATAGTTACACACACATTTGTAAATTTTAAATGTAAATATCTATTCTCTGGTAGTTGCAGCAGACAAACCTCAATTTTTTCATTGAACATTTTGTGTGCTACAATGTAAGTTTTAATACCAACCTTTTTAAAGTTTTATATCTTAACAATTAGATGTCTGTTGCACATTAATTGTTTAATACATAGGTGCACATTAAAGTTATTATAGTCCGAATTTTTATTATTTATTTAATATTTTTAAAAATATTATTAATAACAATCAAATATTTCTAAAAATCTACTTCTTATTTTAATTTGTAATTCAATACTTTTGTTTTGTACAACTTGGTAAAAATCTGACAGTAATATTTAATATTCCTTCAAACATAAAAGAGTCCTACATAAAATTTTAACAAAGTAGCTGCCCGCCATTTGATTTGTGTTTTTAATTATGGCCCCAGCCTCATGTAAGTTGCAAACCCCTGGTATAATCGGTAGTAAGAGGTAAGAAGCAATATGACAGGTAGATCTGATTTTGATAGAATATTTTCTTCCCATGATGCGCACTAGATCGTAAAAAGTAACGAAAACATATTGTACAATACTACGAATTATACGAGCCAATACGAACCACTGAACGAGCTATTGTATGAAAAGTCGTACACTGACTTAATATAAAAATTTATAATAATAAAAAAATGGAAGGAAAAGAATCTTAATTAAACTACCTACTGATTCTCTGTTAAGTATCCGTTAAATCCGAAGAAACTCTTTATATCTTCATGGAATACTTGTGTCTGGTGGAACAAAGAAATTCTCAGTTTAGCTTAATTTCTGACAGATCAAACTCTACATTTGCCTTTCAGATAATATTATGGGTAATTTATTCTCTGATAGATAAATACTGTCTAAAGAGTAATAATGTTTATTAAATTGTTTTTTATTATTATTATTTTTTCCTTTTTGGTGATAAAGTGTTTTTATTTGAAAGGCTAAGCAGAAGTAGAAGTCACTGAAAAACAGTTCTTCAGAAACAGTTTTACGAGAACTATCACAGGATTAATCAGTGAGTTCTTTCTTCAACTAAGTTAGATCTCATAACATCATATATTTCCACGAAAAGGATTATGCATTCAAGATGATTGAAAAAAGATATATTGCATCTAGTAGGAAAATAACCATAAAAAATTAGCTGTAGTTCTTCAGGAAAAAAAATATTAACTCAGAGGTTGAAAACATTTGCATTCATTTATTGGTAGATCAAAATATTGAAATTTTTTAGCATTAATTACAAATTAAGCATGCACATTGAAATGCATTAATCATGCCCCTCATAATGTGCAAGCCTAATTCTTTAATGAAAGAAGGCAAGCCCTTATGGTCATAGAATATTGAATATACCAAAGAAAAATTGAAATATATGATCAAGAAAAAGCAAGTGAACATTATAATATATTTACGGATTAGTATGAGTGTAATAAATCTGAGTAAGTTAATTTTGTATTTCGTTACTTTTTTATGTTAACCATTTGAAGTTTCAACTTTATGTCATCTGGATATTTTCTGCAGGGAAACGATTGTATAAAGAATTTTCAGCACGTAACGTTTCTATACTTAAAAGACAAAGCCCTCACTCACTTATCACAAATTCTATAATTGGAAATGACGAATTTATTCTAGTTGATTCTAAATAACGAGTTTTTATCAAGGTAGAAGTCTCAAATTTAGACCATATGTTTCTTATAAGATAAATAGGAAAGCTAAAATGAAAACAAACTTTATCTCGATAAGTTTGTTTGGCGCAGCATAGCCGAATCCGGCTTTTGTGCAGCTAAATCGCGAGGTGGTGAATTCATGTAGGTGGACGATTATGTGAAACCGGGAAGCAATGAGTTGCTTGGGAAAAGCAACTAACCATCGCGGGCGAGTTTGAAGACGGTTTCCAGCCCTTTATTTTGGGCTTAAAATGCTAATGACGAGGATGTATAGCAATGCTGCCGTTGGTAGCAGGAACAAGTGTAGAGACGCGAAGCGATGTTTCTGTGCAGGTAATAGACGATTTGGAATCGCGAAGCGTTGAGTTCGTGTAGGCGAGCCAGCTGGTGGCCGCAGACAGCTAGTTCAAAGCATAAGTATGGCGTTGATAAACAGTAAAAGAAAATCAAGGAAATACGTTGTTGATGAATAAATGCTTTTTTTAATGAAAATTTGTTGTATATTATATGAATTTAATTTACCTACGAACTTTTGCGACCAATTGATAATTCTCAATCAATAAACTCTTCAATGATTGATAAAATTGTAATATTTTTATTTAATTTTCAATAATTGATTTCAATAACTTTATAAGAGCCATGAAGGCTCAAGGGATAGAGCGAAGGTCTCCCAACTAGATGACCCATGTTCGAATCCCATCATTTAGCTCACACGACCACAGTGTTGACGTATAATATCCTCAGTGATAAATGGATCATGGGTAAGAGTCCCCTTGCCGTCAGGCTAACTATGGGAGGATTTCGTGGTTTTCCTCTCCATGTAAAGCAAATGCATGCTAGTTCCATCAAAAAACCTCCATGAAGGCAAAATTTTTCCTAATACTTGATTCAGGAGTTTCCTTGTTTTCTGGATTGGATTCAAAATTACAAGGCTATGGAGTTCAACATTAGCAGATCGTAAATCCAAACATTGGGTCGGCTGCTCAACGACTGTTATAAAATGAAATAATATTGAATATTGTCGCTAGAGTTAAGAGTTAAAGAAGAAGCCTCATTAATTAAAGTGAAATTTATAAGCTGCAAAACATTGAATTATAACTTACTTTTAATACAGAAAAATAATTGTGATTTTCCAACAATAAAAAAATATTAATAGATTACTTATCAGAATTAATTAAGAAATATATATATTCCTTTTCCATCAAATAAATATAAACTTGATTCCCCCTCCCCCAGCAGTTCTGCAATTATTGCAATCTTTTCAGCATAAGATAATTTATTTCTTTTTTAGTTGACGAAGAAAAGATGTTAACGGATTAACGATGAACGATCGCTAATGAGCTGATGTTATCTTTTGTTTATGGAGGTCATTATAAAAGAAAAAAAAAGAAAAGAAAACAAGATCTTGGAATAGATTTATATGCAAGAGAATATGAATTATTTTTTACTTATTGCTACAGGTGGCAAGCGGAGCACACCAATTTATTCAAAATTGTCATCTGATTTAAATTCCTTAAAGTTAAAAAGAAGAAAGATATAAAATTTATTAATCTTCTACAGGTATTAAGCATGTTTATTATTATAATTTATTTTCTTTAGATTTGAAACTTAGAGAACTATGAGTTTGTTTAATTTAATTTGACCCCCCCCTTCAAAAATTGGGCCCCTGCGATGCCTATGATTCAGAGAAAAATATTTCCTTACGCATGTCCATGATAATTCCTATAAAAGTGTTTCTTCTTAAATAGCAATAATATAATAAATACTCAAACGTGCTTAAACTGAAACTCAAGTATGCCTGTGATTATTCTAGGAATTTAAAAAAAAAAGTTTACATTGAATAGCTTAAAAAATGCTAAGAGGTATAGACATCATTAAATTCAATAATGAGACAAATTCAGAATATTAAACGTTAAAAGATTAAATGTAGAAGTTTGAGAAATAAACGACTAAGCATTTCCATTTTAGTTAATTGGATTCCAACATTAAATAAATCAAACGATAATTTCTGACACACTTATGACAGGAAAGAAAGCTCACGTCAATCAAGAAGAAAAAAGAAAAAAATTGTTTGCGTTCGCAGTTGACATGGTGGAGTACAATTATTTATTCTAGAGCAGGGTTAAGGGTAGAAGTTAGTCACGTTTTTCGAAACATTTATTTATTTATTATTTTTTTCATTTATTATTATTTTTTTTTATTCATTCATTCTCTTGGAACTTATCTGAGCTATCCTATTTCATAAGATTGGTTCGAATTATGATATTTGCGTACGAAATATTTTCTTTATCTCGAAGCCTGAAAAAGTGCTAATTTCAGTATTTTATTTTTTTCGTAAAAACTATCATAATGTGTATACGATTATCATAAGAGTAATTTCTATTACTATCCGATCAATTTCGAAAATTAATTTATTTAATTAAATTATATTTAATTAAATTATTTTCAATTTTTATTAAAACATAACAAAAAATTCTTTTAACGTAAACAAAAAATTATATATTTGAAACATTACTCTGATTTTTAAAAATCAGTTATCAATAATGTTGTTCAGTTTATAATTCAAAAACATTATTGTATGAACTGTGGATACAACTATGGATAATATACATAGATTTTAAAAGCACAAACCATTTTCGTGTTTTAAAATAGATTTTTTACATAATAATAGAATTTATTGTAAACCAATTCTTTTCCATGCCTAATTGTTCTTGTCTTACTTATAAAAACAAAATTATCATAGTCATATTTAAACTTATAGTCAACTATCATCGCATACATATTTAATAGTAGTTATTCTTACGTTTTTGAACTACTTTTTAGTGTAATATGTTAGAATATATTATTCTACTTTTTAGAACATATTTAAAAACGTTGAAACGTTGTGACTTAAAACGTTGTATAAAAGCGACTTTACTTTTTTTTAAAATTTCAGTTTCTCAGGATCTATATAATGGATTTCCTTATTTAAAAAAAAAATCTGTTTTTTACTCTTCACCGCCTTTTAATAAAAAATAAATACTTAATAAAAAATAAACAATTTTTATTTTTAATTTTAATTTTCTTTTGCTAAATATATTTAATTAACGTGTACGAAATGTTTTGATTCGAGCAGTTAGTTCTAGAGTTATGATGAAATTACAGAAATATATTTGGTATTTACTCATTTCGCCGATGTAAATAGATACAGCTAGTATTTTATTTATTTATCTATGCTTTCATTTTTTATTTAATCAAATAAAAATTAGGATTAAATATTTTTTGAAAATAGTTGAAACTACTGTTTTTTCATTAGCGATTTTATCGCCTGCTCCAAGGAAATGGATAAGGAATAAATTATTTATAATTGTCGTGCTTGCAAACCTCGATCAGCTTTGTGGGCAAAGTGGCTCGGCCTTGACCACTAAGTTCTGCCTTGTCCCAAAAGCATCATTTAGCGATTTATTGGGATTAACGTGAATGATCCCAATAAATCGCAACGTGTTGCTTTTATAAGAATTTATATTATGTTTTGACTAGACTTTTTGTTTCTGCTTTTTTATCCGCAATAAATGTTTCATGATGCGTAATGTCCCCGTACTCCCACTGTGCAGACTTTTAAGTACGAAAAGTTAATAATTGTCACGAAGAAACTTTACATTTTTACATAAATAACATGAAGACGACAAAACTAAAGAAATTAAAAACAACCAAATAGAAATTTATTATTCTTTTGTCAAAAAAGGAAATAAAAACGTCTTTAGAAATCACAACTGTCAATAGGTGCTATATTAAAAATATAAAGTCATAAAAAGTCTAGCAAATATCCCGAGGGAAAATGAATTACTTTAATTCCGGTTTCGATTGATTAATGTGATCGCTTTTTATTTTTTGTTTTGTTCTGTTTTATAGAGCAAAGTAAAAGTGAGAAGGAAATAACCTAAACTGGAGGTCAGCGGCTTTTATTTTTCTTTATTTTTAAATTAAATTTTGGACCATTTTTTGAAAAATGTTTTGAAGATTTTAAATAATACAAAACTAAAAATCACTCTCCCAGATCCGTGGTTGCTCATGGGATAAAGCGTTTCGCCTTTCAAACAGGTGAACCGGGTTCGAATCCCTGACGATACGAATTCCGCACCCGGCTCGCAGCGACAGCGACCACAGTGCTGACGTAAAACATCCTCAGTGATAGAAGGATCATGAGTTAGAGTCAGCTTGCCGCCAAGCTAACCGTTTTAGGCTCTCGTGGTCTTCCTCTCCAAGTAACGCAAATGCGGGTCAGTTGTATCAAAAAGTCCTCCACGAAGACAAAATTTCTCCCAATATTTGATCCAGGACCTCTCTTGTCTTCTGGATTGGGTTCAAAAGCAAAGGCTACGGAGTTGAACATTACTTGTCGTAAACCCAAAAATGAGTCGACAGTTCGACGACGGTTTTTATATTAAAAAAATAAAATTACATTCCCAAATAGATTCGTTTTCAACCTCTTTGCTATTTCAATAAATAAACCAAATTAAAAAATTTGTAGTCCCAATTTATTTTTCATAACATATGGCGTTAACTTTTTTAAAAAATAAGAGAGATAAAGGGTAACTGCTTCAATATAAATAGTGTTTTTTTTTTCTTTTTTCTTTTTCTTTTTCTTTTTTTTTTAAGTTTCATGTGTTACAATTGAACGTTTACAAATGCACCAAACACAATATTAATTAAAAAATCAATGTAACAGTGATAACATTGTAATATTCATGTAACATTGTGAAGCTTGTACTATGCATAGTTATTGTAAACAAAATAATTGTTTTTAAAATATTTTTTATTTACAGAAACGTTATTTTTTGCTGCCATGCATGTGGTCTAGCATTTTTTAAAAATATTAATCTATATTTTTTAAAGTTTATATCGTCATTCTTGGTTACCTAGGTCACTTTTCAATTTAAGATATGAGCCAACCTATAACAATATCATGCGTTTGTAAATCGTGGCGTTTATGTAAGAATTTGAAATGCAATGCAACTACTGAACCCGCTGAAATGCAACTACGGAGTTGAAATTTGACATGCTGTAAGAGTCATTTTTAAATGAATTTGTCTGAATTTATTTTCTTCAAAATTCTAAATTTTTTTCGAAAGTTTTTACAATTTTTGGTGCTCTTTTCGGAAACTTTTTCGTTACCTCGTTTTAAAAATTGAATATTTATCCATTGATGTATAGAAATTTATTTTTCTCTCCCTGGATCTTCATTATATAAGCACCCGCTTGAATTGATGACAATAAAAAAGGTAAAAACGAGAGATTACATGTTGCGAGACATCGAATCATAAAATCAATTCAATTTACTTAGTCAATATTGATACATAGGAGGTAAATAAACACATTGAAACATTAAATCATTAAGTCAAATTGGAAAAGCTCACAACGCAGCTGAAATCAAATTTGTTTTTATGAAATAGAAATAAGACGTAAATAAAATCTTAATAATTAAAATAAAAATGAAAATATAAATGTGTGTTTGAACACATTTATATTTTCACACATTTATATTCTCATTTTTATTTTAATTATTAAGGTTTTATTATTTCTATGTTGCGAGACATCTTAACATTAGTAGTGAAATTAGTGAAAAAAAAAAAAAAAAAAACTCGATATAAGATCAATAAAGACGCTTTCCTACTTGAATTGCTAAAATTCTCTTGAACAAGCAAAATTACTACTCATTTATTTCTCTTTATTAAATTGCACAATCTGTACTCCTTAGATTAATTTTTTTTTAAGTATCGGTGATTATTTTTCAAATTCAAGTAATCAGGTATTTATTTTTCAATTTCATTGCGATTCACGTATTGACAAATGCTCTTACATAAAACTAAAATAATTATATATTTTGTTCTTTGTTATTTTCAGAAAACATTGAATAAAAAAAATAAATAAAGAAGATGAATGAAAAACAATTATGGAGATTGGTACATCTATAATTGTCAAAAAAGTAAGTAAAGTATGCTTATTAAGGCTCTCAAATTGATATTTGAAAAAGAAAAAAAAAAACGAGTTCAAGAGAATAAATCATTTTTAGTTTAATTATAATCAATTTAGCTTCCTGAGTCTCAAAATTTATGAATTGAAAATTTATCTTAACTAAAATTAGATTAACAAAAAAATGCAAATCATCATATCATATATTGCGACTTTTGAATTTTATTTTTTTGTATCGCTTACATTTTGCTTTAATTTTAATTTAATTGTGGAGACATGCGTGGTGTATATAGTAATAATCTCTTTACGGGTCTTAGATTTTAAAAACAACATCATGTTCCATTTTTTTCTTATTGAAACTATTGTTTCGAATGTTCACAAGCACACCTTTCGAATCAAATTGACTGTTTTTTAAACTAATTTAATTGCAGAAAATTTTGCAAAAATGTTTAATATTCAATGGATAAATGTATAAAAAATTAAAAAAAGCAAACGATAAAAAATATTCCTTGAAATTTAAAAAGTATGATCGAAAAATAACTACAAGTAAAGTTTTTTTCTTAAAGAAATAAGTAAAAATAATTGCTAAAAATTTTTTATCTAAAAAATATTAAAATTATTTCTTAAATCAAATGAGCAAAAAACATTCAAACGCGGAAGAATATTTCTCGTTTTTTTTCTTCTTTTTCATTTCATTAGCACAGTATCGCCCTCTGCTTTTATTTTCGAATTCATGCCACTCCCGCAGTTGGAAGAGGGAATGCTGGGAATATTTCGGCGCTGACTGCGAAGTGCGAGTGTGTTTGTCTCGTTGTGTGTTTTAATCCGTAGATTTAATTAGATTATTTATTTATTTTTCCAGTTTTAGTAATTAATATAAAATCGTAGAAATTCTGATGAGTTATGGCGTATCAAGGACCGGCATATGGATTAAGTAGAGACTGCATGCTTAAGGTATATTTTAAAGTAAAAAAATTGTGCTTCGCAGCATGTATTAACAGGTGGTTGTCGGCTAGCTTATTTTATAACATTTACACTTATTTGAGATCTCATCACGTTTTACCTAGTATTTAGCAATTTTAAATGCAACTCATTGCATTAGGTTTTTTATGTTGAAATATATATTTATTCACAAGACAGTTTGTTTTGTAAAAAACTTTTACTCTTTTATCTTTAGTTTTTAAAATGTTTTGATTGCGAAATAAACCTTAATATACGATAGTTAAAATTTTTTTAATATTTGTTATTTTACCAATCCAGTATTTTATGTTTACTTATTTTTGTTTTAGGTCTTTCTAACTTGTGATTAGTGTTTTAAACTTAAAATTAATTAGTTAACATTTAAAATAAAAATTTTAAGTATTAATAAGAAGTGTAAGATTATGGTAAAAGTTTAGCGTATAAGATAATACGATTATGAATAAAAGTAGTATTTCAAGTAGTTTTTTTTAAATTTTTGATCTTTTGTTTTTTTAAAAATATTTAGTATTTATTAAATAGTTGGGAAGATAAGTTGTGTGAAAATATTAATCAGTTTCTATATTTTTGAATCAAATTAAACGTGCATTTTATTATTCTTTTGAATAAGTTTTTAGCAGTTAATCAGGTTTAAATTAAATTGAATGTTTTAATTATCTGTTGTTTCAATGTATGTTTACAAATTGAAAAATGTTATAAAATGTGAGGTCCCTGTTTTAGAATAGACTAATAGTAATTATTCCAATCAGTCTTAAAACTATGCTGATTTTTTAGAATTTGATAATGTAGTTGCAATTAATATTAATCTGCTTCTTGTTTACCAATACAAGTAGTTCCTTGTTGCTATGTTTTAAATGGCATTATTTCTTTTATTATTACTAGATTGCAGTTTTCCCTTTTTGAAGTAATCAATATTACTACAAAAAGTTTCTGAAAACTTTTTCTTATATTGCTTAATTAAATAAGTACCATTATTTATTATTAAATGATTATAATAATTAATGGTATTATTTACCTTTTATTTAATTATTTATTATAATCATTATTTGTGTAAATTTAATATTCTTTAATGACTTATTTTATAGATTAATTGTATCCTATTTTAGTAATGCAGTTCTTAAAATAATCAGTTTGAGTAAACAAATATTTGGATTTTTGATCTAATATCTTTTTAATTCTTATTAGTAGTTCATCTAGAAAATTACTTTTGAACACAAAAGCTAAGACGTTCAGTGTGTTTTCATTTCAAAATTATTATTCTGGAAACAACACTATAAATTATTTGATAAAGAAGTCATGAATTCTATTTCAGATAAATATTGGTATGAGGGAATATTAATTAATAGATAATTATTTTTTTAATGAACAGCACCTACAATTAAAATTTCCCAAGCATTAATTTTAAACTGTTATGAGTTGCTCAGTGCTTTATTAATAGAATTCTACTAGAAAAATTGTTAAAACTTTTTTTTAAATGTATAAAGTAACTCAAGAATTAAAATTAGTATATTTTATTATTTTTTTATAGCAAATTTCGCTTTTAGTATTGAGTATAGTTAAGTGCGGCGAGCTCTCTGCTTATCGCTTATAGCTCTGTGTTTAATTTCGCTTTTATTTACTTAAGTAGAACAAATTTTACTGGTAGGTAATTGTTTAGTTTGCTGTTTGTCCTTTATAAAAAATAGTCTGGTACATGTACACTGCATAAAAAAAAATTTCCTGTTTTTTTTTTTTTTTTTTTCTAATAAGCCCACAGGTTCTTAATTTGCTTATTAACATAATGCAGCATTAAATAAAATGAAACATGCAATGAAAACATTGTAAATAAATTCTGCATATTCTTTGTTAGAATTGCTTCTTTTAATAATATAAAAAATGTAATTTGAATATATTCCAAAAATGCAAGTAAAATCATAATGCATTACATACAAATTAGTTTACACTGATAACAGAAAAAATTCTAATTATAAAATCAAAAAGTAAAGTGTAGAATTTAGACAAGAACTTTGTTTCCATTTTTGTTTTTCATTGTAGCAAGCATTAAGTATCTTAAAAGATTAATTAAAAAAGGTGTCTCTAACTTTTTATTTCATTTAATCAATAATTACATTAAATAATTTGCTTATTAGCATAATGCAGCATTAAATAAAACAAAATATGCAATGAAAACGTAAATAAATTCTGCATATTCTTTGTCAGAATTGCTTCTTTTAATAATACAAAATATGTAATTTGAAAATGTTACAAAAATGCAAGTAAAATCACAATACATGACATAAAAATTAGTTTACTCTGATAACAGAAAAAGTTCTAATTATAAATCAAAAAGAAACGTATAGAACTTAGACAAGAACTTTGTTTCCATTTTTGTTTTTTATTGTAACAAGAATAATGTATCTTAAAAGATTAATTAAAAAAGGTTTCTCTAGCTTTTTATTTCATTTATTCAATAATTTCATTTCAAATAAAGGATATAACCATTTACATTAAATAATTTTAAAAAATAATCCGAAAATGAATTTGGTTAGGTTGTATTTTATTTTAAGCATTTTTAGAATATTTTGCTCACATTAATTTATTTTTTATGGATATTTTTGTTGGAAAGTTATATCTATATATTTAAAAATTATATATTATGTTTATTTAAAGAAATACAGATTCCAATTAGTATTTAAACATAAACTTAGAAACTTTTTTTTGAAAAAATTTAATATATTTTTCATTTGATTCTGTTCCAAATAAAGCTATTTATGTAAATAGAAAATACTGAATGTAATTTTTAGAAAGATTATTTAAAGAAAAGAAAATGAGGCTGCATTAAAAAAAAAAAAATGTTTAGTGTAAACCAGTCAAACCTAGTTTTTGTCTATTTGGTGGCATATCATAAATCTATACCTATACAGAAAGTGAATTTGATTCAAATTAAGCATCTTTATCTTTGTTAACATAAGTAAATATTTTTTCATTTTCAACATTAACATTACTGCAAAATTCTTTTTGCAGTATTGTTAACTGATTATTATTTATTTTATATGTTCGTTAATTGACTGTAGTTACTTATTTTAGGCTCAAGCAAAATTTGACTTAAATCAAGCTCTCATTGCATTAGATTGGATAAAGGATGTAACCAAATTAAATTTGGATCCACCAAATGATGAAGGATTTGTAAAAAATCAATTAGATTTTGCCAATGTATTAAAAGACGGTACAGCATTGTGCACGTAAGAAAGTTCTATTTGTATCCTAAAAGCAAAAATTTCATAATCTAACTATCATTCTTATTTTTCCTCAAGTTAGCTTTTATATGTAAAATCTAGAAAAGTTCCTGGATACAATTTTGGCATACCTTCCAGACTATGGAACAAATTCTTTGGAATGATATTCTCAGAATTTCAATGACTGAACTTATTCTTACATATATTAATTAACTCTATCTGTATTTTAGTCTGCAAATTTGTATTTAAATATACAAATTTAACTGTATACAAATTTGAAGTGTTGATAGTATGAGAATATTCTTGATATTTTTCTTAATTTAATGATTTTTAATGCTATGTGGATGATATAAGAATAATTTAAACCTTATGACAACCCTATTTTTAAAATATATTTTTATAATTTTTTTTTTTGCCATAAATATGTTTAAATTTTTCTGCATCCATTTATGGTTTTGGTCACCAAAAATTTCTTTATACTACGTAACATTCATTATTTGACCTTTTCCGCATTTGGTGCAGATGTTTGCCTGGTCATTGGGAGAGGTTTCATGGTCTTTCCTAAAAGTTCTTTTTAACGCAAAATTGTTGGAAAAATTCTGTGCCTTTTTGTGGTCGTAAATAGAGGTGGTCTTTCCTGGGGGTTTCATTATATATATCTGAGATGTCGAATATGAGATGCTAATAAAATATTTTTTAGATATTATGTTGTAGTTATATTTTTTTCTGTGTAAAAATATCATTTTGTTTCCAATGTCTCAGAATCTGGTTTGATAAGCTTAATAATTTTACTTTTTATTATTTTTAATTTTTATTAATATAATAAAATTTATATTCAATTGTTAAACTAAACTCGGTGACACGACAGCCCATAGAGGGCTAACTGTGCCCATCTCAGTTTTCCTGACCTTATGCTGTGTGGTGCAGGAGCAGATGTTCTACTACCAATAATATTAATAATTATTTTTAACTTTTCAGATTGATCAATAAGCTTTGCCCTGGAGCAGTTAGCAAAATAAACACAATGAAAACTCCTTTTAAGGAAGTAAGTGTCATGTTCTTTTTTTTTTATCCTTATATATGATTGTTTTATCTATATATATATATAGTTCAGGGAGAGGAATGAGTCAAATTTCTTACCTTTTTTACGCAGTTGCCACATTTAGTCACCTTTTTTAAGATTTGTCACTTTTCTGTTATAAATTTCTTTTGCAAGTTGTCACTTGTCAGCTTTAAGATGCTAGCAATCACTTTTCTTAATTTCTCCTGATTTTCCTATGAAGATTAATTGAGGACCTGCTAATGGTGAGTGCTCGCTCGGTTCTTCAGGTTTTGCTGTTTGTTAATTAAGTACTTTGAAGCAACAAAGGTTAACAAGCAATGTTTGCTGAACATGTGATATTGGTAGAAATGAGTATTTGCATTGTTTATTTGACTGTTTAAATTAGTTCTAGTTAACCATTATTATCAGGAAAATATTTTAATATGCTACCTTTTAGTTTTTAAGTTTGTCTCTTTAATAACTATGAAAGTACAATTCACTTTCATAGCCGCATCAGCGAAACTGCTTACAGAATTCACAAAGCTTAGTCAACAACCTACTATACTATGTTATGAAACTTCCTGTGTGTCAACTCTTAAAAACTTCTGTTATAAAGCAAATTAAAGATTTCTCTATTTTTAGTTGTGAAGGAAGTTTTTTCACCGGTAAATCTTTTTTTATTTCAGTCAGTTGTAGTTAATAGAGTTGTCCAGGAAAAGATTGCTAAATTTTTTATCTTAAGCTCAGTGTGTATTATAATCAGTGTATAAAAATAAACCACATTACAATATTTACTCTAACTAAGAGGTGGACAGATTTATTTTTGCCTATTTTATGTGTTTATTAAATAACTAAAGAAAAAGAACTACCACTTGTTTTCAAAACTGTGAATCTAATATATAGGTAGACTGTTGAATTGAAAATAAATAATTCTCATTTATTTTCAGAGAGAAAATTTGGAGATGTTCCTAAAAGGTTGTGAGTCATATGGTTTAAAAAGACACGATTTATTTCAAGTAAATGATTTATATGAGAAAAAAAATTTATATACTGTGAGTATCTTTAATTTTGTAATTTAAGTTAAACTGAATGAAAGATATTAATTTTACTCATTGCATTATGTGTTTTCATTACAGGTTGTGAATTGCCTTTTTGCTTTAGGAGGATTAGTATGTTGAGCTTTTTTATTAAGTTTATATATCTATCTATATATATATTTATATATACAGTAGAACCTCAATTTAACAATGCTGGTGAGACTAGAGAAAAACATCATAAATAACAGCATCTCTATATTGGGAAGGTGAAAATTCCCCTAAAAAGTAAAATTTAAATGCATACAAATGTAATTATATTTTGTTCAGTACACAGGGGTCTGTCCAGGCCGAATTTACTACCATTTAGCGGTACCTTCACAAATTCAATTTTAGGAAAAACGGTAGTTTCACAAATTACTTTTTCTTAAAATTTTATTTTTGTATCCCTTAAGAAACGATAAATCCATATTTTTGTGTTGATTTTTCAATATAATTTTTAATTTTTCACAAATTATGTCTAAATTTTCACAAAATAGGTACCTCTCTGAAAAACCTAGACAGACCCTTGGTACATAAATATAATCTGAAACTAAAATGTCTTCTTCCTAATCCCCAAAATTAGCAGGGCTAAACAATGTCCATGAAATTCGTGACGCGGAGGAAGTTGGCCACCAAAAATGGGTTTTCTAGAATGTCCCTCTTGTCCAGTCCAGGATATGTTGGGGAGAAGCCTGCATGTTGTGGCGCCTGGGCCAGTTTGGGAAAATTTTAACACTACCCTCGAAAGAAAGAGACTTAAGGTGGCCGCTGGTAAGCGCCATCTGATCCTTGCGGTTGCACTGAATGTTGAGTGCACCTCCTGGACGGTTGCTCTGGTACCGGTGATGTTTGGGGGGTAGGAGCCAGGAAACATTCTCTTCTTTTTTCTTAATGAAGAAGAAAATTTTTTCATTTTAATCGAAAAAGAACCTGACATTTTTACTTGGTTACCCTTTTTTTGTCTTAAAGTACAAATTGAATTTTCAATAATTCTGCAGTATCTATTTCTTTTTATTTTTCAATTCCTCCACCATAACTGCTGCTTCATTAAATATTGGTGGCGGATGTGAAGATTGTCTTCTTCACTACTAGACCCCATAATTTCAGCTATTGAAAATGCCTCTGATTCACAAGTCGTAAGGTTGTTATGACACAGCAAATTTTTTTTAAAGTCGATGTTTGGCTCAGCATTCTGTTCTGAATAATTTTAGAATTTTCCTGGATCAGATTTGACCTGTCCTGAAATCATTAAGGAATCTTCCGTGTCTGTTTGACATTGCATAAAAATTATCAACTAAAAGTCCAATTTAAGATGACTCAGAATGTCGTTACTTCAGGGAATTCATATTAGAGGATGCTCTAAATATTATGATTTTTATACATTGTTGTTGTTGAAAATTTATGGGGACCAAGGGGAAAAAATGCTCAAAGTGGGAAGTCGTTGTACACAGATAGATGGCTTTAAATTAAAGTTCTACTGTATATGAACAATCTAAAAATTTGTCTAATTTTGTGTTAAAGAAACATTTTTTTCTTCATTTTTATTTTAACTTGTATACACATTATGTCTAAATTTAAACTGTTTTCTTTTAAATTTTTTATTTATATGTAATCAGGTTGTGCTGTGTATTGTTTTTAAAAAAGTGCTTATTTTTTATTTCCATTTTTCAAAATTCCTTAAAGGTGCTTTTTTTGTTGGATGTTTTTAAAAAGTTCTTAAATTTTCCATCTTCCATAATAAGATTTTTTTTTTACTATGTCTATTTTTGTCACATAGCATGGTTTTCACATTGTTCCATTCAATGTTTTTACAATTCATTCGCCATAATCTCTCAGTGTGCTGTCTGTCCGTAGGCTATGAAAGCGGCAGTCATTTTACATGTTTGATGAAATCATTTTTTATGTTGCGGGTTCGCATGTTCATACACTGTGCTGATTTTGTTTGGCAGGAATCTCGCACTCTGCAGCTCTGCTGCATTTTGTGAGAGATTCGCAATTTCAGGTTTGGTATTTGGTCAGGTTTGGCATTGCCAAAATTTTTTCTTTGATAGGAAAGAATATTTTATTTCTCTTGTTAATTTCACTACTGGTGAAGCGCCATTATCTTCCTCACTGACAAAACACTGATGCTCTCGTTCAGTTCAATTTATATATCTGTACCATAATCCTTGAACATAACTTGGGGATTATTCACTAATTATGTATTTTCATGTGGATCCAAAGCAATCTACAATCACCGAACTTCATCATCTCAAAACTTCTTTCTCTCTTTTATTCATTTAATTTAATAAATATAAGAATTGAGATTTTAAATCGTAGGATTTTCTACTTAAGTGATCATCCACTAATTGCTTAAAATCTTTCTATTGTACATTATTTTTTTACTTATTACTTTTGACTACTTTTACTGTTGTATTATTGCGTTTAAAATTTTCAATGCTCTTGAATTATTTAATGAAGAAAAAAAAAAAAAACAATAATATTTGAAGGAAAGATTTAAAAAAGATTATGAAGTGAGGGACCTTCCCCTATTTTAACATTTAACAAATGCTGTAAAAAATATCATTGCAAAATAAGTTTAATTCAACAAGTAAAACAATTGAACTAAAATTTAATAATATCAGATTTGTTAAATATGAATGTAGGGATGGACCATATAATAATTTATTTTTGACTTTTTTAAGAAACACCAAATCAAGTTACAAATTTTAATAATTGAATAGGGACCATTCTCTAATTTATTAATGTTTTCTTAGTTTGTTAATTCTTTACATACCTTTATAAATTCAGTGTGATCAATAATAATCTTGTTCATGTTTTTGTTGATTATACTTTTATAAATAATATAATTTGATGGAATTTTCATTTGATTTTTTAAATTAATATACCAGTGAATTTTATTCTCAATTTTCTTGCAGGCTAAGAAAAAACAGTATGATGGACCAACAATAGGAGTTAAAGTTGCTGATGAAAACAAAAGAGCATTTTCAAAAGAGAAATTAGAATTAGGGAAGACAATAATAGGATTGCAATCTGGTACCAATCAAGGAGCTTCACAGAGAGGCATGACTCCATATGGTGCTCCAAGGCAGATTTTACCTGATGGTAAATGAGTGGAAGAAACTTTTACGAGCATTTTGTAAATTAACATCGCATTGCATTATTCTATAGTCCCCATTTACATTTTTGTTCTGTTCACTGTGTCATTTTGAGAATATTCACTCGCTTTTTTATGTATTTTGTTGCAACCTGAAGTTATTACTCATATATTTTAATTCCATGACATGTGGCATGCAAGAATTCATTTTGAATGAATTTACTATGTGATTGAATTTGATGTTTAGTTCCTGTAAGCTCTAAAAGCTTAATTGTGCCTTTCGACTGATTTTTAAATATGTCTCAAGTTTTATTCTCGCACATTTTAAACATGTCAGAAACGTGGATATATTTTTTATTTTGATACACAATTTGTATAAATTTTGTGATGTTGCCATTTTATGTGATCTGCTTTTTTGAATGATTAAAAGATATTTTCAAGATTGTGATATTATAGCATTTATATATAAAGCAATTGAGAATCAAAAATGTTTTTCGAGCTTATTAGTATATCGATAGCTTTAATTTTTTTTAGTGTTAACTAAAAAAAAAAAGAAATCTTGAAATAAAATTTTGAATTGGTGAAAAAGAGTAAATTTTTCTTATCAACCTTCGTACTGACTTACTTCTATGTGTAAAAATAATATTAGTACATTATGAATGTTGCCAAATATTTTTGATTAATAAATTTCTTGTGAATTGCTTAGTAGCTTTTTTAGCATTCAAAAAAATTCATGCCCACTGAACACTGTTGTAATAATTTAAAGATCTTTGTTTTAAAGTAAATTTTCTGATTCCTTAATGAATGAAAACATACATTCATTTACATACACAAGGTCGACACATGATTAGAGATGTGAGGAGAAAATATTTCCCAAAGAATATTTTAGAGGAACAAGAACATTCTCGAGTCTGAAATTAAAAGAAAATTTTAAACATCTTTCTTGTGGATAAAAAAAAGAACCTGAACCATAATTGTATATGAATTACAGTTCTTTTATTATTCTCAACAGATTGCAAATAATCTTTAAGTGTACTTACCATATAATAGATAATTGAAGTGTGAATATAATATTTTTTATTAACTGAACAAATGGTTTTGATTCCAATTATATTTTTGCTCTGAAAGAAAAACTTTTAAAATTAAAAGCTTTCAGTGTTATTTTTATTTTACAAAAAAATTGGGAAGATATAAAAGTTTTCAAATAAAATTATTTTGATACAGACTTATTTTTGTTCTTCAATCAGATTACATTACATTAAAAATAGGAAGTTGAACTACGGAATACGTTCAACTAATGAATCTAATATTAAGAAACACTGAAAATTAGCAACAAATTTCTCATTAATTGTACAATTAAGACAAGCATATACCTGCATTTATGCTGAATAACATATTGAGTACACATATTTTCGAGGAAATTCTCAAGGAGGGGGTAATTAAACAAAAATAATAGAACTGAGTTTTTTTTTTTTGCCCAGAGTTGTAAAGTTGTAAGCAAAAGAGCATGATTCTTGGTAAGGAATATTCGGCCACTGTTTGGTATTTGGCCTTTTTTGCCGAATATATGGTTGACCAAATGTTTGGAAAAATATTCTGCAAAGTATTTCAACAGTTATTTTTTGAGAATTTGAAAATATTTAATAAAGAATCTAAAATAGTGTTTTTTTTACTAGGCAGTTTTTTACATATATTTGGTAAATTCTAGAACTTGCAAATTTAAGTTCTGGAAGACAAACTGAAAAGCAATGCTTGGAGAATTGAAACTAGGTTACTTTTTACTCAATCATGAGTTTTGTACTTGTGAATTTTTTTTAAAAATTATATTCAGGCAAAGCAATTTCGGGGTTTTTTCAATATTTTTTCTTTTTAAAAAAATATTACTAAGTGTTAATTTTTCTGTCTTGTTTACAGTATTTTACACAAATGAATCCATGTTATCTTCACACTGAACAATGCACTAACTAAGCTATCTCACTTATTCAGTCAGATTCCACCAAAAAAAAGTTATTTTGCCATAGTATTATCGCTACCTAACTAATGCTAAAACAAGTTTTGTCTACCATGGTAACTGAGATCAATTATTTTTTTATCTACGACAACCAAGATTCTGGAAATAATAACACATTTCTTTGAGTCAAATTAATACTTTATATATTTTACTAAACATATTTAAATTAGTGTCTAAACTTATTTACTTTTTTACATCTACTAATTTTTAGTGCATATAGCATTATAAATAACAAGTAAAGAGATTTGTTAAAAGTTTCAATCAGCTTCATGCACAATTATATTTTATATATCAGCTTGTTTGGAAAACGAAAATATCAGATTATGATTTCAACTTTTGTAGAAAAGTTTTATGCCAAAAAACAATTACTGCAAAGCATAGGCCTAGCACACTAGATATAATGATAAAAATACAAAGATGTCAATTTAAAAATTTATTTTGTCATTTGAAAAAATATATTACAAAGCATAGATATGTAGTTCAAAACATAATTTAAGGAATGTAGATCTTTGCTTGACAGAGGCACTTAATGGAATAACTGTGAATAAAGTTATAAATGCAATAAGCAAAAAATAGAACATTGACGCACATTCTTTCTAGCAAAAAATTGAAAGAAAAAAAAGTCCATGAAGAAAAGGTTGTTTTTTCCCACCTTTTTCAAATAAGTATACATCCTTTATTTTCTTTGAAAGGATTTTCGGATTGAGAAATTCCAAAGACAAGAACATCAGATTTCTGGTGCTCAGAGCAGTATTTCATCAAACTAAAACAAAAGATAATGCATGAATTAATAATATAAATTACCTACACAGGTTCAAATATTTAAGTTTAAAGTCGAGTAGAAATGATTAATTTAATTTAAACAAAAAATCAATGAATTTTCTTCACAAAAAAATACAAATGTTAATTAAAATTCTACCTTTTGATTGAAAAAGCACGGAATTAAAATCTATATTATATTTTATAGGTAGAAAATGCATATTTAGAGGTTATATTAAAAAGAAATCATCGTAATGTGCCAAAAATAGGATTTAAATTCTCTATTTCATCTAGTCTTTACCTTTCAATTATGCATTTGTTTCAAAATGGTTGCTATGCATTTAAAGCTATGTAAATACAAAATTGTTTTAGGTAGTTAGAGATTCTAAAATATTGTTATAATATAGTTTTAATATTAATTTAATTTTGATTAAACATTTATAAAGTTTTTTTAATCATAAATCAAAGTTCTTACAGTGTATTAGAAATACAATTTAAAAAAATCAGATTTAAATAAAAAAAATGTGATTTTTTTATTTATTATTCTTAAAAAAAATCAGGATACCTGATTAATTGAACTTTAAAGTAATTTCTAGAAAATTATCTACAGTGAAGGTTTATAAAGAAATATATCTAGTGATGAAGTTCAATTTTTGTTATGATATCTTCCATAACACAAGATAATTGTTAAAAACCACCTTTCATAATATCTCTTTTATTTTTAAATTATAACTAAAGATGCAATAAATATTAGGTTGATTACTAAACATCAAGGGATCAAGTCCACTTTTCAGTTATACCCAAATAATACTTTATTCCTACTTTTCATGTTTCATGGCACAATTTTTATTTTTGCCATAAATATACATTAAGTTTTCATAGCTAAAAGTACTAAGCTAAGTTTGGGAAAAATTCTCAAGCTTCCCCACAGATATGCCTAAGGTGGATATGAGTTATACTTTTTGAGTTGGCCCCTTTCTGTGACTGTTTTTCAGTTTCTCGCTTTTTCTCCTTTCCCCTTTTTTATTTCAGTTACTGCCCAGAAGTAGCCAAAACTTGGTGGTTCTTCTGCAGCTGCCTTTTTTGCCTGAAATATATTGGTTAAACAGTCGAACCTTCAATTGTATTACGAACACATTTCCTACCTCATCAAGATACAAAAAACTTTCTAAGTTATGACCTTTACATTGAAAGAGTAACATGATTTATGATTTCAACATTGTATTAAACTTGTTACTATTTCCTCACTTTTAACAATGATAGACTTTACGTCCAGTGTATTTTGAATTGCTTTTATTTATGACAAAACCAAAATTCTTGTATAAATAACTTGAGATCTTTTCATATCACTACCTGTTGTTTCTGTTTAACTTCAAGCTTGCTATTCGCTTGATCAAATGATCATGTCTTAGTCCCCGTGGCAGAATCACAGTGACATTGTCGCAGAACGTTACCGAGTTCTTGAAAAAACATTTTTCTTTTGAAAAGTTAAAAAAAAATTACTTTTCTTTTCTACAGAAATTTTTACATAATATTTGAATCATGCAATTAGATAATCACTTTTTGACACTCTCAATTTAAGCTATAGTATCGGAAAAATACGGAAAATTCGAATCGTGCATTTGAATATTTACCTTTTAAGGCTATAATTCTGTCGAATGTTTGGCACTTATTGCTAATGATTTCTCCATAGTTTTTAAACAAGATATTTTTTATATGATATTATTTATTACAACAACTAATTTCGAAACGAAACACGAATTTGAAGAGTCCGATTCGAATGATTTCGCCAGTGATCTTTTTTTTTTTCGGGAATTACTACGGATTTCATGATTTTTAATTATTTTCCCGATTTTGTGTTTTTTTTAATTGTATTTTTCAATTATTTTCTTTATTTCTTTATCATAAAAAATTATTACAAGTTCAGCTTAAAAAAATTTTTTTTGTAAACACAGCACTTTTGTTATTTTAAATTAGTAACATACATGTTTATTATTATTAAAAGCATCATGCAGAAAGATATTAGTGCTAGAGAGTTTTGACACAGATAGCTTAAAAAAATTCTGCTACAGGGGTCTTATTTACTGGGATATTTAAGTGCTACTGCATGTTTTTGTTAATTTATTATCATATGTACATATTTACAATCATTTTGTTTTAAATAAAATGTTTGGATTGCTGTAAAAACATCTTGGCATCTCTCACTACACACTTAATACTCAGCATCCACAAACATTTGAAGTGCAGGGCAAACCTCTACCTTGCTTCCTTTTTTAAATTTGCAAGTTTAAAATACACTTGGCGCATTAGCAGTTGTAGTTTGCACGACAGCTCAGAATACAGAAATATTTGAAAAACAATCGCATCTTTTCGATAAATATGTTGGTATGTAGCACAATGAGATATTGATGACAGTCTGGAAAACATCCTTGAGGATGATCCGAAGACGACAGCATTATTTTGATCTTCTGTAGAGGGACGACTTTGGAAAATCCACTGGGTACCGATTAACATGTTCATTATTCAAGAGACGATTAACATGTTCATAATTGCTCACAAATTTTATTCATTATGTCTCAGGGTTCGGCTGCAAAAAAGGCCAATCATTTAGTGCTTCATATACGAAAAAAATTAGGAACCGCTGCTATAAATAATGCTTAAAGATTACGTTTGCCATGAACATATGTATACATGAAAAGATTTGTTGTCTGCTTGCCGCTTAATGTTTATCAACTATTAACAAGTTTAAATTTCGAAGAAATTAGTGGAAAATAAAAACAACTTTGAAAAGAATAATGCATACACACGCTTGAAACATTGGAATGACAAAACTAGTAAATGTATATGAAAAAAAGCTTCCAATGGACCACACCTTTCAGGTGGTCATCATTATATACTCACTCATCACAAGCTTGTGATACAGGCATTCGACTTATATTTGCTTCTTGTCTTAGTTGCAGCACTTGTTTTCGAAGATTTTGAAGTTGAGACATGTTTAGAATATATCAAAGTAAATGCACAGCTAGAATATCACTTAAATTTTCTAAACTAACGAATCGAAAGTCATAAACAAAACACCGAATTACAGAAAATAAAATAGTCGGTGGTTACAGTTGAATTGCTTTACAGTTAAATCCATGGTTTCTTATTGTAGTTAAAAAAAAAAATTATGATAAATTTGAAATGAAATGAAAAGATAAAAACTGTCTGCTCCATGCCCGAGTTTGTTTACATTTTTTAATTTAACGAAAATTTCCTTTTATGTAACTGATTGTAGTTTTTTAATTTGATTATACTCCAGATAATGTGTTTGATTATTTAAAATCACCTACTTCTAATCCATATCTTTTTAATAACTACTACATTTCATTGCTATTTGTTTAATCTTATATAGTAAATCATATATAGTGAAAAATATAGTGAGTTTTAAGATTTTATTAGTATTTTAAAGGTTTATTCTTTTCTAGCCATTATTGGTATGACAATGTCTAGCTTTTATATTGAATTCATTTTTTAAATTTAGATTAATATTGGATTAATTCCTTTCTCCTTAAAAAATACTACTAACTTTTTTATTCATTGGCGCATATCTATTAAAATAAAATCTATTTGGCATCTTGGCGATTGTAGTTGGCGTAACAGATCACGATACGGGAATATCCTCATATTTAATATAACTTTCTCTAACGTCTTTCACTCATTTGTTTTAAAACTAATAGTAGGTTGGGCTAGTTTGGCTTTTAGCAAAGCTAATTTTAGATAAATCACCGATAATGGATATCTTCCTGTATTTCAAAGAATAAGATAATTTTTCACTTGCAACTTGAACTGAAAAGTTGGGTATTTCTCCTACCTCTCTTTCTCATCAAAATATTTCAAATATATGGCTATTGAAATTGGATTATCACAGTAATTCATGCACAAATCTAAACTTTTCTAACACACAATTAAGTGGGTTCTTCAGAACTCATTCTAGGCAGAAAAAAGGGCAGGGTGCAAAAGTTTAAAAAAAGGACATTATTATTCTAAAAAGGCAATAATTTCTTTCTATGGGCTTTACACGTTCTTTTAAAAAACATTGTCAATTAGTAAAATAAATTTTTTTTCAACTTTACTAAAAGTAGCAAAGCAATCATATTAATTACTAATTTTTATTAATAAATTAACATATATATCGAGTTAATGAGCTAATTAGCTTAGTAATTTATTTAAAATGCATGCATATATTAATAAAACAATAAACGTATGTTTTTAAATGTCTGTAGTTATGATTTAATGATAGTGGAAGTAGCTGCAAACTTTCAAAGACAAGTGCAACAAGGGGGTGTGATGGCTATTTTTCTTTTCCCATATAAATCTATGCATTGACAGCAATGACAAACTAAATAAAACAAGTTGAAAATAACAAAAGTTTTATAAATCCATTGTAAAGTTTGGGTGAAAAATAAAGAAGAGGTGAGAAAAGAAAGGGCAAAAAGGGTCTGGAGTCTATTACATCAGAGCACTAATTTACTTCAGGGGCAACAGGGTGGATTCTTCTTACTAAAAGGGCAGCAGGATGCTGTGCCCTGTCTACCCTGCCTAGAATGAGCTCTGGGTTCTTAATGATTCTTTCGAGTTATTTTCAATTATAAGAAATCGCGCGTGCATACTAAAATTGAAACGTTGTCTTTAAAAAAATTATCCTCTCGTATCATTCAAAAGTGTAAAAATGAAATTAAGCAAATTGAACTTTAGTTCAAAGAGAAAGTGATCCCTCTTTAAGATTTGTCCATCTTTTCTTATACAGTTAAACAAAACAGTTATAGCTCTTATAATCTTATTTTTCACAGTTCATCAGAATTAATAAAATTTTATGAATAATGAAAATTGAAATTTTAAGTAATAATATTGAAATAGTATAATACATAATTTTTTTTAACAATAATAGTTTCTCAATGAATTAAAATCTAGAAAATTTAGAATGAGCAATATTTTTAAAATTTCTTTTCTTTCTTTAATGACATTTCTATTTCTAGATGGCAAAGAAATATGCGAAGCGTAAGCATTGTTCTAGTCCAAAAGAAATTTTACATCTGAGATTAGGTGAGCTACTGCTTGAAAGTAGTGGTTGCGAATTTCCGAATGATATTCCATCTAAATGGGAAAAGCATGGGGATCTAGTGTTATTGCCAGCTTACAGTTTTCGATCTGAATTATGGTCTTCTTTTGGTAAGAACCATTTATGACTTTTAATATACACTCGAACTTCTGTTTAATGAACTTCCATTTTGCGAATTTCTCTATTTTGTGATTTTTTTCGTGGAACCAAGAATATTTTGGAAATTTCTTTGTAAAATAACTTACAAATAGTGTGGTGAATTTTGTATTTAACGAACTTTTCTTTGATATCCACTTTCACTATTTCCCAAAATATTTTAGAACATTTCAATCTTGTTAACGCATTTTATGGGGGAAATGACCTTGAATTGATGTTCAAAGCCACTTTTGGAGAAGGCAGTAAAATCCCTTTCCCTTTTTGTTTGCATTTCAAACGAAAAACTCACGACAAAATTAGCGGATTTTATCAGTAGCAATTAAATTTAAGAACGCATGTGGCATTAAAGTATGTTTAAAATTACTTTCATAATAAATGCAGCTATAATTTTATACACAAATTGAGTTTTTTTTAGTTGAAAATATATGTAGCATGATATTGTAACACTGGGCAATGTTTTGCTCTATTCTTGCTTTCCATGCAGATTTCTTTTATGGTTAAAATTTATAAAATAAATAGTATATACTAGGTTACAAGATAAGGGTGTATCAATTACTATTTTAATTATATCTATCTATCTAACTCTAGTGTTTATGAATTTAAAACTTGTTTTGTGTTGTTTAAGTATTTCAAAAGATTATCTTCTATTCAGCGAATTTTCCATATTACGAACTTATTATTGAGATTTAGCGACTATGTTAAATAGAAGTCCGACTGTAGTTTCAAAATTGTCTAAGATTCTCATTTTATTTGCTAGTGATTTAACATAAAATTTATATATTATTATATGAAATCTGTATCGAAATCCTAAGATTATTTTGTCCTTTTTCTATCATTATCATGTTACAATTTCCTAAAAGTTAACAGTACAATGTAATTATCAATTTAAAATGATTCACAATAGTTTGACAACACAAACACATGACTGTGACCTGTAAGAGGCATGTGAGGGATGTTATGAAAATACTTATTTAATTCTCTCATTGGTCAATGCAAAAAAGTTTTTGTTAACAAAATATTTACTGATTTTAAACAGAGATTAAAACTAATATCATGACAATTTTTGTTTCAGTGAAAAATTTATATGAATTAGTTCCTATTAAAGTTAGATATTAATCTTAATAAACAAATTTTAAACAAATTTATTTTATTACTTAAATTAAATTTATAATATTTCACTAAACTCACACTGTCCTGTAGCAACAAAGTTACGTAGCATTTTAATTTAATTTATTTCTTGTATTTATACTCATATTAAATAATTCTTTATGTCAATATAATTCAACCTCACACAATGAGCTGTTGTCAAATTCTCTTTTCTTTTTTTAAAATAAAAATCTTTCTTTTTATAATAGCAACATTTTTATTTCAATGCAATTTTTTCAACCAATTATTATTCAATGTCATGACAACTGGAAATTAAAAATCAATTGTTAATCTTTTTTTCTACAACCACTTTTACATTAGCATCATACATTATTGGATTGCCTTAATTCACTTAATTTTGGGAGTTGTTCTCTTGTCAAATTATTAATGTGAGGTTTTGCAAGATTGGCTGAATTGGCAAAATTCATTTTTCAGCCAAAGCACCAATACTGGATCTTAGCTGATAAAATTAT
This sequence comes from Parasteatoda tepidariorum, assembly GCF_982258835.1. Lineage (NCBI taxonomy): Eukaryota > Metazoa > Arthropoda > Arachnida > Araneae > Theridiidae > Parasteatoda > Parasteatoda tepidariorum. Next base: position 58,670,595 of record NC_141761.1, read on the forward strand.
TTCTTATTCTTGAAAAGTCAGTCATCATCATAGTTGTTTTGTTATCACCATCAGAAACTATGTGAAAGATTTTGTAGCAGAGATATTTTTCGTTTAACTGAAAATAGAAGTCTGCTTTCAATATTATTATTTTTCTGTAGTATTTCATTTAAATATGTATGCAACATGAAAAACAACAGATCTCTATAAAAAAAATGTGTTCAAGACATGACATAACACAACAAACGCATTTAATTTTATTTTATATTTAATCCGTTCTAAAGTTCAATTTAATTTTTTTTAAAATTTTAAACAAATTTTGTTTAGTATTTTTATATTTCTTCTATTTTTTTACTGTTTCTTTCACCGTCCTGGAAAAAAGTAGGATTTCCTTTAAAAGAACCAACTTTGTAAGAAATAAAACCGTTCTTTTGTGTTCTGATTTTTATAATTTACAATCAATTATCTTGATGTAGCAACCTGTTTGGCATTTTCAAGTTTTGGAAAGCACAGATTATTTCAAAACATTAATATTTCAGGGATAGATGGACACTTTTGCCTTTTGTTTTACTACTGTTCCTTTTCACATTATGTTCTTTTTACTACTATTAGAAAATAATATGTTTTTTGTCTGTGATGGCGCACAAAAGTTTTGTCATAATGAAATATTTAAGCTGTATTATATAAAACTATTAATAAATTATTTTTATTTTAAGGTAATAAGTTGTGGATGATAGTTGCTGATACTTTAAAATGTAACAGAGTCGCCAGAAAGAACTCAATTTGTAATGATAATTACAGAAGCCCTCGTGTTGAGTTTTTATTAGGTTCTGATTCATGGGTTGTACATACTGATAATAAAATTAAGTAAGTAACGTTTTTTTTAAAAATAGGAATTAATGATTGATTGAATTTGTGAACATAAAATATCAGAGGTATTTTTGATTGAACTTTCGTTTTTACTGTATTTACTGCATTTGTATAAAAAATGTATAATTTATCTTTGTATAGCATGATAATATTTTGATAAATTTAAATAAGCGTGAATTATATATGTAGATTAGTAACATTATAACATGATTCAAAACTTGATATTTTACTCTGGTCATCTTTGATTATTCTGTGTAGGTAGGGTAGTGTGTTATGCTTGTTGAATATAGTAAAGTAGTTCTTTGGCTGTGAGAAGACACTGAACTTCATTAATATTCAGATGTTATGCCCACATTGAAATTATCAATGTGAATTGATATTTAAAAAATTTCTTCTTTTATTAATAATTTGCTTACAAGTTTTAAAAATATTTTTTTTAATCTTTAAAATATTTATTAATGATTGTTTGTTCTTATCATGATTGCTTGTTATATCAGAATAGTTTTCATCTGTTATAGAAACAACAGGTTTTGCAAATAGTACTTGTGAATATTATTGTTCTGTTTCAGAAATAAGTGTTTTTAAATTTTTTTTTATACTTCTGTTTAGCTTTTTGTAATTGTATGAAAAAATTTTGAATACTAATTTACTTTTACTCATTGAAATGGTTAATTCTATTTTCAGGTATGCTTATGATGTTAAACATTGCATGTTTAGTGCTGGTAATATATCAGAAAAATTAAGAATAGCTCAGCTTTCTTGCGAAGGAGAAACAATTGTTGATATGTATGCTGGTAATAATGTATAATTGTTTTATTGATTGAAATATAGCAAACAAATTCAAATTTGTCTTTTAAGTTTTTGGATCAAAATTGTATTTATTGAATTCTTCATTTTAATGCAATCTATTTAATCACTCTTATATGAAACTGTAGAAAAAATGATGCCAACTTCAAAACATTTAAAGAAAAACAATCTTTAAGGAAGGAAACATAGTGAGTTTATATGCATAGCAAAAATATAAAAAGAAAACCACCTTGATAGATTTTATTATAACAGAGATATTACATTTTATAATTTATTTCAAACCTAGATTTTGCTCAAACTACCCTTTAATTTAAAAATGTGAGACTAAAGGTTTTAAAAAAGTTTGATAAGCCATATTTGTGATCAAACCATTTAAAAAATTTTTTTATTAGAGATGTACTAGGTACCCAGCAATGGCTCAGTTCGTGGACAGATTTTCCAGACCCAGCAAAAAGGAATTTTATTTTTATCCAGTTTTTAGTCTTAATACAGTAAGAAATATGGAATACATTAACGAGGAAATTACAATGAATAAGAAATAGGGAATTACGTTGATATTTATTCCAAGTTAATTAAATCATAATGAACTAAAATCAAAGATGCAAAAAATAGGATGTATGTGCATTGCCCTCATTACTAAGTTTGTCTTCAGAAATGCGTAAATACAGTAATATGTTTTTATTGTTGTAAAAATCTGTTTATCGGTTAGAATACGATTTCGGATCTAAATAATATTATGACAATAGTTAGTTTCAATTTATTTTAGATTAAATCGAAATTTTAAGCCATGTTTACAACTTTACTATATTGATCGTATTAGAATAATTTGTTACCTTAGTGTTTTGTTATTGTTGTACTTAATTACATCATTATGAAGGAATCAAAACTTAAAATAATTTAATATCATAGTATGAAATTTCAGTTAAGTTTGAGTCTTAATTTTTGGTGTCCTCATTAATAAACATGAATTTTAATGGTAATCTGTGTGAATGCAATTAAAATTTTCTGTTTCTTTTTGTTTGGTTATTATATGAAATTAGAATGTTGTTTAGTTTCATACTGAAAAATTATTTTATTCAAAAAATTACTTACTTGCATTTGTATATTGTAGGAATAGGTTATTTTACTCTTCCTTTCCTTGTGCATGCCAAAGCACCTAAAGTGCATGCTTGTGAATGGAATCCTCATGCTGTGGAAGCTCTATCTAAAAACTTAATTTTGAATGGGGTTAAAAATAAATGTGTTATTCATTATGGAGATAATAGAGAAGTATATTTTTATTTTCAAATATATAATTTCATTTATTTTTTAAAATAAATTTTTTAATATTATTTTATAAAATATGTATATGATTTGAATAAATAATTTTTTGTATAATTTATTATATAATAATTTTATTGAGAAATTTAAATGAGTTGATTGTGTTTTATTTTTTAAATCCAGTACTCTTTAATGCCTTAAGATAATGTAATTTCACAAATTGTTCCCTTTTTCATTGATTCTGAATTGTCATTACATGAAATGTATTGGAGTTTTAAAAGAAATAAATCTCCATCACCTTTTTTTTCCCTTGTGGCTTTGAGCACAACCCAGAATTCAAGAGATTTTCTGAATTAAATATTTTCATGAACATTCTGATTTCTAGCAGATGGTTATACTATTAGCACAAGGACTGGGCGATGTTAAGATTTCAGCATCGTGATGCATCGCCACTCAAACATCGTGATGTTTCGATACATCGCGATGTCACATTACTATTTCACATTTGGTTTTGCCAAATTTTGCATTCTTGCACACCTTTACTTTTTTTTTATTTGATGCTACTGTAAAGTAAGACTAAATCTAAAATTTTAAATATATATATTAGATTTTTAGAATTTAAACTTTGTGTGTTTGTGGAAAAAGGAGAGTAAGATTTCAAGGGGGATATTCAGAAAAATGAAAATCTGCCAAAATGCATCAAATTTACATTATACGAACTATATTCATTTCATAGGTATTTAATTTCAATAAAGTTATAGGTATTGAATAAATAGTTAACTAGTGAAACGAATAATTCATAAAAATTTTACATGCAGCTTAAAAAAAATGAGAAATTATCTTTAAGGATGAATTAAAAAAAAAAAAAGAATAGTATTTCAACCTTAGCCAACAAAAATTATCGCTAATTTTCAACATTCTTAAAGATGGTTAGGTATCTTAGACAAAAACACATTAAAAAATTATTACATTAAGAAATAATTTTTCTAGAAAATAAAATTAGAAGAAATTGGTGCATTTTTTCAGCTCTCATATTGTAATAAATTTATCTTAACATGGATATTTTAGCAATTAATATTTGATATTTGTGGATAGAGTGCAGTGCATGAAAAAAAAATTACTGTTGACTTCATAATTGGATTTCAAAAAGTCTGATTTTTTTTAAATTTATTTTTCAGAAACTATTCAACTAATTTCTTTTAACTTTTTTATTTTAAAATAAAAAGTTATATTTTTTAAAAAAATTTGTATACCTTACAATTCAAACTTTTTTCGACTATTACTAATGAAAAAAATTAATTAAAATCATTTTTACATAAAATTATCTTTGGATAAACGAATTATGTCAGCCAACTGTAAAAATAAAATAGATACAATTATAAAAATAAAATTTTAAATGTGCATTGAGCCAACATTTTAAAAATCTTTATAAACAGAAAAATAAAAAACGTAATAGAAAAAGATAAAAAAAATATATATATGGATTGAGAAAGCTAGAAAACTTAGATTTGATATTTTATGATGAAGGTAGTAACCTTCAATAATTGAGGAAATTGAGAAAAACCAGTATAAAAACAAAATTTCCTGAAAAAGGATATTATGGAAATTATTATGGCTTCAATATTGTAAAAATCAATTATTTGAAAATTTCTTTTCAAAATTATTGATGACCTAATGTATTATTATGTTGATAAACTATATTTCGTGGAAATAAAATTTAACTGCACACTCTTATTAAAATTGTTATAAATAAGAAAGATCAAAAAACAGTCATGTCGAAAAAGAAAATGCTAAAGAAATAAAAACGAAACGACTGCCTTAAAAAGAAAATTTGCATTTGAGAAGTTGTCGGTTCAAAACCTCGTTTGCAAAGATTTTTTGCAAAAATATTAGATTTTTTTTTTTAATATTTTCTAACAATAATAATAATCATTTTTTAATAATTGAAAACGTGGTCATTATGCAAAATTGCAGCTTTATATAAAATTATTAATGAAAACATTTTATCCATATTGAGGGAATGCAATTCTTCAGATTTAACAAAGAAAAATAAATAGGTAAAAAAGTAAATAAATAAAAAGTCTTATCGAAACAGACGATCGTTTCTTCAACAAGACAAAAATGATCTCAAAGTATTGTCAAATAACAAAACATAAATAATCCTCCGAGAATCACTTTCTTTTCTTGGATTTACACGAAATGAAGAAACACCTTTTCATCTTTCATTGGCGATGAGTTATAGTCACATCGGAAATCATCGTGTGAGCACATCGTTACTTGACAATTCGCGAAGGAAGAAACACAAGGGGAAAGATCGTCTAGTCACATCGGAAATCATCGTGTGAGCACATCGTTACTTGATGCTTCGCGAAGGAAGAAACATAGGGGAAAATATCGTCACGACAATCGATGTCGCCGCATGATCGGGGGGAAATGCTCATCGCGCGTGCTTGCGAACATCGATGTTGGAGAGGGAGAATCGTGCTTCGCGGCATCGGGAAACATCGATGTCAAACTGGCATCGGAAAACATGCTTCGAAAAGGAGGCCAGTCTAAGCATCGGATCGGCGATGATTGCACAACATCGATGTTTTCCGATGCATCGATGTATCGCCCAGTCCTAATTAGCACTTTAGATGTTTATTAAAACACAAAAACAAAGTATTCGTGGACTTGAAAAATAGTAGAAAAACATGATTTATAGCTGAAAAATCATGGTACTGCCTGTTCATCTTAAATTTTGCACATTTCAACCTGTACCTTGTTTTTTCCTGATTTAAATGTAAAACTGCATTGTCACCTTCTTTCTTCATTGTAACATTGTTGCATTTGTTTTTCAATTAATTTCAGCAGTAATTGTCAAATGGTAATAAATCATATTTTAATAATTTTTTTATTAATATTGAAATTTGTTACAATTTACTAGCATATTTATTCATTATTGTTACTTTAATTGATTCCTCACAGGAGAACACTATTACATTTGTTTTTCAATTATTTTCAATCTAGTTATTGAACTTGGTGTTATTTTGTACTTTGCTTAAAATACCATGAATTTGATAGATTTTTAGGAGCTATTAATTTAGCACTGTTACATTTGTTTGCAATCCATTTTGACATTATTAATTATTAAATTCTATTAAGTCCAGCTAATTATGCTAATTTCTTTATTTAAATATTATTTTATATGATTCGCAATTTATTTTTAATGCAATTTTGATGGATTTGTTGCACCATTACCTTGTTTTCTCAATTTTTTTTATTTGTATTGCTGGTTCGAATAGAAAATTCATTAAGGTATATAAGCAATATTTTGATGAATTTTTTGCTGCTCTTAATTTAACACTTTCTCATCCTTTTTTCAATACATATTATCGATTATTAATAACAATCTATTATATAAATAAAAATGTGAGAATTTAAATCTGAAGATATGCATGCTAGCAAAAATGGCGCTTCATCAGGGCACACTGCCTTGTCAACAAGCTGAAACCTTTCTGTTGTCTGTGGTAAGATAAAAACCGGCAGTGCCCTGACGCCCCATAATGGAAAATAAAATGAGACAATAATACAATACCTCAAAAAATCAAGGAATGGAATAAAAATTAAATCCAGTGAAACACAATGACACAAGTCAAAAGTACACTGAGAAAAAAAAAGGAAACGGACACCTCTACATATAAAAAATACAAAGAGGAAATTCCAGTTAGAAAAACCAAAATAATGTAAATTGTCAAATTCTTAAAACATTAAAGTGAAATTAAATAATAACAGTGCTGACCTCTTTCGAAAAACTTCAACAAGGCAAAATTCCTGAATCATGAAAATAAAGTGTTGCCATATAAGGAACAAAAAATCCTATTTTTCGCCGTATAGGTCTACTTATGCAGGCTTCAATATCGACCAAATTAATTTAATTCCTTTCAGACATTTTAAATTAAAAAATTATAATTACAATAATAAAAAGGAAAATTATTGTTATCCAAAGTAATTCTGAAATTCTTAATAGCTGAAAGAAAAAATATGTTTTATTATTACAAATGAATTTAAACCAAAGAATTCGATTAATCAGAATATTTTTAAAAATTTTAGAAATAAAGTTGGAATTAAAATTTGTTAAACTAATAACATTAAACTTAAAATCTCTTTCATCGTATAATCCAATTAAAATGTTTACATAATACACAATAGCATACATACATATTACATAATAACATACATACATATTACACAATAACATACATACACATTACATAATAACTTACATACATATTACATAATAACATACATACATATTACATAATAACATACATAAATTAATTCAATCCTTCCTAATTATATCCTCATAAATCAAATATTTATCAAAAATCTCTAAACAAATAGTTTTTAAATTATTGAATGGTGTACTCGAGAATAGATTTTTAAAATCACAGGTAAGAATACTATTAATTTTATTGTAATGTTTAAATATTTAAAAACTTTTTTCCAGAAACTTAATTATAACATCCAGTACTACCTACAAGTAACAAATCTAAATTTAAATGGTATTTTGGGAAATTTAACTATTGGAAATAAATAAGGATAATTAATGCTGTTGATTTTTATACCAATTTTTTAGACAAAGCTAAAGTTCTATTCGCAATTTCTTTTTTAGAATTGTTACTTTTGACAAAGGTATTATTATTTTCATATTCTTTATTCGTTAAATGTTTAAAATACTTTTTGCAAATTAAGCAAAAATTATTAGATGCATTGTCAACTACACAAATTATAAAATTATATTTCAATTCCTTAATAGATTTAACAATATTAGAATTCAAGAATAAACTTAGGTATTCAATATTATTGTTTAAAATTTTTTTATTTGAAATAATATAAAACACAAAATTTACATTCATTAAAACCCTCTACAGGCCAATTGAATTTTCTTGAACATTTAAATTTTCTAGAGCATAAAACAATCCAAATCTTTACTAATGGAAGCAAGAATAAACTTTAAATTATATCTTCTTCTTGGTCTGAACTTAGTCCCCATAATAAACCTCAAATCTTCATATCTTATTTTATTTTCCATTTTTCTTGTTCTCATTCGTTTTTCTTGTATTTAAATTCTCACATTTTTATTTCTATTGTTTAATTAAGACAATTTTGATTTTAAGTGCTGTTCAGTGCTTTTCCATTTTGACTTATTGTTTTTAAATTAAATTTGTTCTTAATTTTTGTTTAATTCTGTTTTTATACTTTGATTGGATTATCAATCTATTTTAATAATTAATTGTCCGGAGCTATTTTTAAATCTTATTTTGTTATTTCTTTAAATATATATGTTGACTTAAATTTCAATTTATTTATATATTTTTTCTTTTGCACAATTTTGATTGATTGGCAGTGTTTAACCATGTTTTATATATATTACATTTAATTCCCAATTCATTTTGATCTGTTTAATTATTGTTATTTTGCTAATTTAATTTTTTTAATAACTTGATTAGAGAACTATGCCCTATCAGAAAGTTGACAATGTGGCAATTTTTGGTGTCACTTCTAAAAGTTATAATTATTTCCTTATAATTGCCTAAGCATATTTTTACTGATTTTGGACCTTTCTCCTCTTCCCCTTTATCAGTAAAAACATGCAAACTGTCAGAAAAAATAGTAGCCCAGGTAAATCAGGGAAAATTGTTTGAGAAAGTTATATATGTTAAAACTCTGTATTTAGCAGATAACTTGAAAAGAAGTAATTGCTTATTTTTCATAAATAATTTTTGAAATGTTTTCTTTCAAAAATTGCTTCAAAAGATATTCAATTTCTAAATGCATCAAATATTAGAAACTTTTTCATAAAACAAAATTATTAATGAATGAATAAAATACTTTACTTTCTTCATTACTTTTAGGCTATACATATTTGAAATTTATACATTTTTAAAAAAATTATCATTGGAGAACTTCAATATTAAATACATTAACATGGTTATATTAACATTAACATGGATATTAACTATGTTAGTTCTATTTTAATATTATTAATTGTTATACTGAGTGTTCAACTATTCCTTAATGACCACCTTAAATATACAAATATGTACATATACAAATATTACATATACAAATATTACATATACAAATATGTACATTAGTATTATTAGTACCTTACTTATCAATTTTCATAAGTTAGGCTCCTCCCTTATCGTGTTTCAATCAATAAAAAGCCTATTTGTGCATACTTTAAGGGCAATTGAGCTATTTCAAAGTGACCCTCATCTGTAATGAACTATTGTAATTGTCGCCTAAATTATCACTTTTCATGTACATGATTTCCTTCAAGATATATTTATTTCTAAGGCATTAGATGGATGTGTATTGAAAAGTTTGACATCATGAGTTATGATACCTATAGTAATATAGATTTACATTGTGATATTTTTAACTACTGGTAAAACTTTAATATGCATTTGCTTAGTTAATTGTTAATTTCAGGGATGTATGGGGGATATATGCTAATCCTTTGTATATCTGGACAATTATCCCAAATTTTATTATTAAAAAAATAGTTTAAAAAAATCTAATAATAAAAACTTTTTATTTATATAAGTGAAGCAATAAATTTCTGGAGAACTATATCTTGTAAAATATTGGCTCAGAAAAAAAATTGGATGATTTTTATGTTTTGAACAATTGTTATACTCTTCTGGGTTATAAAATAAATTTTAACCAGGTACCTGTAACCTAGTAAAAGATCCAATGCCCAGATGCTGCAAAATTTCAGAACCACATACAAGTCTAGTTTTTTTACTAAAATTTTAAATATTGCTGAAAGTTAGAAGATCTGCATTGGCAACTTTACTATACTTGTAAAAAATTAATTCCAAAATCATTCTCATCAGAAACCACAAATTAGCATTTCAGATTTTAAAAAAATTGCTTAATATTTTAAACCATTGACTATTAATCAGCATATTTGGCATGACGGTTTGGAGTTGGGCCTTCTGTTGAAGAGTCCTTCCAGCCAATCTATTTCATGATCTTGTCTGGCAGTCCCTCATTTCAGTCACTTTAAAATCTGATTCCACAGCCTGATCCATCATAATTTTGTTTTTTCCATTTTCTGACTTGTGAAGGGCTTTACAACAAAACTCTACTTTTCTTGAATTTTTCATACATCGTCATTCACTAAAAAGTTTAAAAAAGAAAAGAAAAACAGGTTAAAGAGTAATTAAAATCATATAAAACCAGTTAAATTGAAAATGAACTTTGGTCCTCTATCTGTCAAAGTTGAACTAATTTTGAGATTGTACGAGTTTGCTTTCTCGCACCGAAAACCAACTTTCTTCCGAGATATTCAGTATAAATCTTCGGGGTTAAAATACAAATATTTCGTAAGAATTTTTTTTTCAAAGTAATGACGCAGTTTTTTTTTAAGCAGAAGATTAATACATTGCAGTCCCACAAGATAAGCTGGTCTTTGAGGGACATAATCCAACCTTTTATTTCTTGAATGTTTATCCTGTTGATGTTAATTAATTTTTCCTAACATTTAATAAAATTTTATATTAAAATAAAATTTATAAAGACATTTAGTAAGTATTGAATTTTGTATCTTGTATTTTGCACTGCTTAAATTTTTTTGCCCTCTCCTATTATCATGTATATAAAAAAATTATTACTTTTTATTTTATTTAACTGAGCAGCTCTGAGCAATAAATAAAATATTTACTTATGATATTCAGAAGCACATAGCAATGAGGCCTTCTTGAAAATTAGTTTATTTTTTAATTATCTGAAGGAACTTAAATTCTAGTCAGGTTAAAAACAAACATCTAAAATGGATGATTGCAATGGCAGTTAGACAGTAGTTAAATACACCATGTTGTACATAACCTTTCAAAGATTAAATACGTTATATCTATATAACGGATAGTTCTTTCACTTTATTAATAATAACAAACTGGTTTTGCTTGTTACATTAAAAACATGAAAAAAACCGTTACATTAAAAACATGAAAATTGCACTTACAAAGAGTTAAGTCTTTTTTTTTTTTTTTAATCATCCCACTTGTACAAAGTTAATTTTGACAAATAAATTGACTTTAATGCAATTTTTCTGAAATTTTTTAAAAATTTAGAATTCTAGAAATCTTTATCAATTTTTTCTAAACTCCCAATAAATAACCTGTTGAACAAAAATAAAAAGATGGTCAATGTAAGGGATTGGGAATCATCTTTGCATTATAATTAATTCCCTAATTTCCTCTACAATGCTCTCTGGTTGTCAACCTTTGTGACCTTGATAGGTCAATTTATTTCATCAACTTTAATCAATTCAATTCTTCAATATATATTTTTATTTCTTTAATGAAATAATTTTTTCTAGGTGTGCCCTGAAAAAGTTGCAGATCGCGTGAATCTAGGACTTATACCGTCTTCAGAAAATGGGTGGAAAACTGCTTGCAGAGCCTTAAAACCAAGCAGAGGAATTTTGCATATTCATGGAAACGTGACTTCAAGCATAAAGACTGAATCTTGTTCACGCGCTGATAATGACCATTGTGAATCTTCTTTGAAAAGAGAATGGATTGTATGGTCTGAAAATGTGCGGTCAACTATTGATTCTATTTTATATGAACTCTATGGGGAAAAATGGAATGTGAGTGTTCAAAATGTTGTTAGAATAAAGTCATATGCACCTCATATTGATCATTTAGTTGTTGATCTTATATGTATATTTAATAAAAATTTTGTTAAAATCTAATATGGTATAAAAAAAAGTGTGTCTTTTTTTTTCTTAATTGGAAATCAATTGCAAACTATGTATTGGCTTAAGAGATTTTTTTAAAAAAAGTTCGATTTTTGTGCATAAAAGTGATTTTTTATACTATAGCAGGTGTTCGGTCTTACTTGAAATTTTCGTTATATTTTTAATATCATAAGAGCGCTTTGTACTGAGGAACGCTTTAATAGTCAATTGATCTTCAGTTCTCCTGCTAGCCAGTCGTGGCTTCAAGATTCTTAATGGAGCTTGCTATGGTGTAAGCTATTTGTAAATATGTAGATGCATTATTAATTAAAAATTCCAAGTCATTACTACATTTGTGGTTAATTTGCCTTGGATAACAAACGGCCTATGGATAAGCAAAGCAGCAGGATTCCCACAATACTTGAAAGTCTTTGAATTTTGTTGGAAAAAATCAGGGCCGTGAAAAATCTTTGACTTCTGTGATATGGCCCCTGAAAAAATTTTATTGTCTCGTAGTAATTTTTAAAACAATAATAATCTTTCCTACAAAAAAGCATAAAGAAGAAAAAAAAGAAACTTCGAGCAAAATGATAAAAATTTTAATCAACCCCTCCTTTCGACGTTTTCGTTTAGTGTAAGAATAGTTAGAGGTCTGCTAAGTGAGAATTTCGGAGTCTGATCTAAATTTAGAAAAATACCCTTATCCTTATTTACCCCTTTCCTGTGATTGGATTACAAAATACAAGCAGGGTGTGGGAAAACCAATAGTGAAAAGAAAATGTGCATAGAGCGAAATCATGTCTGGCATTACCCTTGTTTTAACCAGGTGTAGCATGCACTAATTTTAAAATGTGCGGTTTTTTAAAACTTTTTATTTTATCTGATAACGTGTGAAAGTTCAAGTTTTATTCCAATTTATAGAGAATATGTGGGGCTTTCCGAAATTCCGATTTTCTTTTCAAAAACTGAAAATCGATTAATTTCTGATATATGCGATTTATAATGCTATCAAATATTAAAAGGTAACGAAATTTGCACTAACGCAATTTTCGAAAAGCGCCAGTGAGTAAATTTCACATAGCTTTAGGTACCTCTCGATATGCAGTGTTTCTTCGAATCTTAAATATAATTGTTGCGTTAACTTCATTTAACTTTTTGATCCTTTATGTTCAAATTTTTGCATTTAATTTTTCCCACTAATAGGTAACAATAGGTTCAGATTCTGTAAATTATGAATCAAACGTCATGATTCGCATGAATGTGATTTATGAATTGCGCGTTTCATTAAAGTAATTCTTAAATCACTCATCACAGTTTGCATTAAAATGCTTTCTGAATCGTACAAAGTGATATGCATATAAATGTTTCTTAAATCATGCATCACAATTCTTATTAAAGTGATTTATGAATCACGCAATAGGATTCCTGTTAGAAGGATTTAAGAAATACGCATCGCAACTAGCACAAAGAGGATTTAAGAATTACTGTTTGAAATTCTCATCAAAGTGATTTATGAATCACACATAGCGATTCTTATTTAAGTTTCTTATTGAATCACAAATTTCCTTTTCCATTGTAATGATTACCAACCAGATTACGCATCGAATTTCATATAAAATTAATAGTAAATTGCACATTGTGTTTTGCGTTAAAGTAATCAAAGAATCACACTCCGCGTATTCTGAGGTAATAAAAAGATGTGTTTTTAAATTTTAAACATCTATAATAAATACTATTTTTCAATTAAATCTGATATGTTTCAGTGAATTTTTTTTCTTCAAAAAAATCTCTTAGTTAAAAATCTTTTTGGAGCCTTGACGATTGTAGTGAGCCCAAGCAGGTACCGATAGAGATTCCGATTGTTTGAGAAAAAAATGCAAAATAATTAAATAAATTCTCTCTTAGTTTTAAAAAAAAAATATAACATGAAATTTTGTAATGGGTAATAGATTGAAAATTTTTACGCGTTGCTTTAAAAATGCTTTTTTTTTTATTTTTAAAAAAAATTAAAGGAGGGCAATTCTTTTATTGTCGGTGAAAAATATATATCCTCCTCTCTTTCAATTCGAAATAACATTATTTCGTAAATTTGCCATCATAAGAGAAATCGGTAAACGAAACCCATATTTGGCGTATTTATTTTCATGTTGCCACCAAAAGGGATTCACCAGAAACTCTAAAATGTTCCCTAGCCCACCGTGGGCTTTCCTTTATATTTTAAGAATATAATCTGGCATCTGAAAGAAACTGTATACCGTAAAACGGTCTCAACAACGAACGGTCTTCTGTTTTGAAAATATCAGCTCTAGTGACATATGTCATATTTCTAATGTTAATACAAAATTATTAGAGAATTCTTCAGTGTATATTAATTTTACAAACCGTATTGTAAAGTTACTTAATACATTCGTATCGTAAGTATAATATTATTCCTACTTGCTTTTTTATGCATTAAACCACTCCTTTTGTGTCGTTCTTTTGATAATAATTATTTTTAAATATTTTCTAAAATAATGCTAAAGCATTAATACCCGTATGAATCTAAAGTCTATTATACTCTTTCATTAACAAAAAGCAGTTCTTAATCACAATTATTTTTCCTTTTTGTTTACTTCTTATTTGTTGTCATTATCATTTCGTTAATTGATGATTTTTATTTGTTAATACATTGCTTGTGTCACTATACGTTGTACCTCTGATAGAAACAGGAAAATTAAATACTCTGTTATCTAAATTGTAACCACATGAAATCGTTATATATTTGATGAAAATAACGCAGCTGTGATTATTGTCGTGGGAGTTAAATGGACTTCATAAGGTTGGTTCAAAGAGTGTTTAATTTTGTTACCTGTTGTACCGTCGATGTCTGTGATTTTGAATTCCTTCACTGAAATAAAATTTAGTGTGCATCAAAAACATAAAAAGAAAAAAAATGTTCTTGAATAAAATTAGTTTTATAATATTATTGCTTTGAAAGATGAAACACCAGGATAAAAGGGAGATAATGTCGGGGACGTGGCTGTTCTGCAATAAATTTGTATCTGTATATATCTAATAAAAATATATTTGTTACCTATTTTGGAGAGAAAAGACTAATTGTTTCCATTGATGATAGCGCAATTTTTTTCCTTAAATTTTTATTCAACATCTTATTGCAAATTCCTTAATGGACTGATCATAAGGATGTGGTTCCCAGTAGAGCACCAAAGTGAGGCATTACTGGTTGCTGTCAGTTAGCGGGTGGGTGATCACTTTAATCAGCCTGCGTAAGGACCGAGTGTGTGCGGTATTGGTCCTCGTTAAACTGTTCTACAATAAAGTGCTTGACTTTGAGCGCAGTTACCAAAGCAGGGGAGCTTTCCCCTTTGCATAGGATCAAAATTGCAATAGCATGTCTTCAGCTCATCCTTAGGGATGTTTCCTAAACCGCTGCCAATAGCCCATTGTCCAGCTGTAGTGGCGGCATAAAGAAAAAACCTACCTATCTAATATATAACCTTATAAGGGGGAAGAGCAAATGTCCCTCTCGATCTACATATACAGAGATGCCAATTAGCTGTGCTTCATGGGAATTTTTTTTAGTGGTAGTTAAATTTATGTTTTAATGTTTGATTCTTGACTTATGTAAATTAGATATGAAATAATTTTTTCTACCACTACATATATATAATTAAAAATTTCATGTAAAAAACACAATTTTATTTCAGTTATCTCATGGTAAGCATTTTAAATTTTGCCAAAATCATCTAAAATCTTGCAAGTTTTGGTTTTTAACTCTCTACCACTTAATAAAATATTTCAGAGAAGTCTTAGCAGTTGGCATCCCAACACATAGAGAAAATATAACGCCAACTTATAATTGAAGTATAATGAATTTATTTAAATATTTAGGAAATGACTACTTGCAATCAATAAAGAAAATCTTTGTTGTACATGTTGTCTCTTAAATAATTAAATGAACTGTAAAAGCCCAGAAGCTGCAAGGATCTGTATATGATTTTTCAAAATATTGTATTCATTGTTAGATCGTTTCATTGGATCAAATAAGTTGTCAAGCGAGGTAGAGGCACCTCCTATTTTTAGTATTTCACAGTTACATGTAGGTGATTCCTACTATGGTGGGTGGCAAAAATCTCTGAGGAAGGATTTACAATTGACACTAATTTTGAATGGGCGTTCTATTTGAAATTTATTCAAAATATTCGGAAAATATTTTTCAAAGGGATATTAACCCCTGATAAAATTGAAGATTTACAAGCATTTTACTACTCTAGGCTATACAGGGACACCCCATGGTTTTCACATTTCTCTGTCCATTGGTCATCACCTAAGATCTATCTCTTCCTGAAGGCGTTCCATCCATTTCCTGCCCAGATTATGCCCTTTCAGAAAGACTTCTTCGTAGTTGTAGAAAGATAAATAAAATAAAGATTTATTCCGGGATCATGGATTCTCTGCATTTTGATCTTTCTTTTTTTTTTTTAGTTCTTATCCTAACTTAAAAAATTTGTTTATGTTGATTTATTCTGCACCTTTTTGAAACAATGTACCTATAACATTCGCCATACTCTAGATACGCCACTGATAACGTAGTATATAATTTTTATCTGTAACAGCATACAGTATTAATATTGGACAATCAGTTTAACATATAATTAAATTAAAAAGCTAATCAACAATTTTAAATCTTTATACAGCTTTATATAATTTTTTATTAAAGTTGTAGCTAAAAATTTTCCTCAATTTCAATTAGTTAATTTTTATTTTAAACTCTCATTTAGATATTTTAATATATAGTTTGGTGATAACTTCATAAAAGGCAGTCCTTTCAGATGAACTTTCCAACCCAGTAGTTCTCTTTTCATTTTTTACAATTTGGGTTGACCATTATCAATGTACACAAAATGAGATTGAACATTTACTTATCTGTCATATTGCGAATTAGAAAAGTAACCAGAACTTAAACCAGTTCAGAGAGGGATCCCCTTTGTTATTTTTGATGTTCCCAATCCCCTAAAAATTCCTTGTTCTTTTGTACTTCAGTTTTTTCTGAGGAGAAGAAGTTGGAGTTGGAAATTCTCCCCATCTCTTTTCTCTGAAAATGAAGGTAAAAGAACAAGGGATTTTTAGGGTGTTTGAAACCTCAAGAATAACAAAAGATCACTCACTCAACTAGTTTAACTACTCTATAAAGTGGTCCGAAGATCACTTTTTTAACTGGTTTATTTGTTAAGGATGTTTGACCGTGTAAAGCTATGGGCAGATGGCGCTAAAGTTTAAAATTCATCATAATTCTGGATTACTACTTGCGACTGATTTTTGCATCTAAGCTTTAAAAAAATGCACCATTGATTATTATTTTGAAATGGTTTATTTGTTATATGAAGCAATTTATCAGTGAATCAACTATTAGTAACCATCATTAGTAGGATAATTTTTTTTACTTTTATTATAATTTGAACATCAGAGATTCATTAATATTTAACCAGATACTCATGAATATTTGATTATTTTCTCATCTATTTTAAACTTCTGTATCAGAATGAAATACAACTAACTCTGGAAAATTAAGTCCCTTTATTGAACATAATAAGTTAAGGTTAAAAGTTTAAGTTCATTAAAGTGAACTCTTTTGTAAATTTTCCCTCATATCACTAACCCTTATAGATTATTAAAAATTCTCCGATAATTTTTAAAAAATTGCCACTATAAACAAAGATAATAGTATGATAATTAGTGAGCAAATCTAGCTGGAGTTCGTCACACAAGCACGAGATTTTCCCGACAATTGATAGTATTTCTGACTTTCTAAACTTGATAAATTATTTAAAAAAGTTTTTAAGATAATAATCTCGCCCTTGTTGATATGTTCAAGAATATGCTGTCAACTTAGCTTTCTGATCAATATTTTCAGACTTCTTGTTATTTTCCTTCTGTCATGCCTGACCACAGAGGGATTGATCTCAATTAAATTGCCACTTTGGCTTAGTGAATGGCAATGATGCATAGCCCTCTACAATTTGTAAATTATCTGTCTCCTCTATCCTTTTATATGAAATTGTATTTTTATTTTAAAATTTATGAAGACTTCATGCAACTAAAGAAGAAAAAAAAATTTGGTATATTTCTTGTAATGAAAATTTATTTTTTCCAGGTAAACAAGATGGAAGAAGACAATGAGTTTTTGAAATTGTCCGTTGAGGACAGGTGTCAACATAAACTTTGGAAAGCCAGGCTCAGTGGTTATGAGGACTCCATAAAATTATTTCAACTGCAAGATGATGAAAAAAGCCCAGAATTTACCAAATACCTTGGTCTTCTGAAGAAATTTGTCCTTGATAGTAATGCTATTGCACAAGAGAAAGGTTTATCAGCTGTTTTAGCATTTTTAGAAAATGCTGCATGTGCTCCAAAAACTGCTAATGAAGTAATGAGTGGACTTGTAAGCAAATGTTTTTCATCTCCTAGAGCCAAAACTCGAGAATTAGCATTAGAAATAACTTTAATGTACATAGAACTTGAAAAACAGGATGTTGTACTTGAAGAACTCATTAAAGGTTTAGAAAACAAGTCTCCAAAAGTTGTTGCTGCTTCCATTGTTGCAGTGCGTGAAGCTCTGCACGCTTTTGGATCAAAAGTAATACCTGTAAAATCTTTTTTGAAAACCTTATTCAAGCTTTTTGAAGATAGAGATAAAACTGTTCGAGAAGAATCTAAACAGTTATGTATTGAGATATATAGATGGGTAGGTGAAGCTATCAAACCTCAGATGGCATCTTTAAAACCAGTAACATTAACAGAGTTGGAAAATGAATTTAAAAACATAGCTGGGGAAGTACCAGTTCCTACCCGTTATTTGAAATCTGAACAAGCTAAAATTAAAAAGAGACAAGAAGCTGGTGAACCAATACAGTCACAAGTCACAGAAAAACCAATACCCGTACAAATTGATCCATATGATTTGATGTCAGAGGTTGAAATATTGTCAAAATTACCGAAGAATTTCTATGAACTGTGTGAGGCAAAAAAATGGCAAGAACGTAAAGAAGCTCTTGAGGCATTGTTGCAGCTGACTACTAATGTTAAGTTAGAGTCAGGTGATTATGGTGATCTTGTTAGAATGTTGAAGAAACTTATTGGTAAAGATTCTAATATTTTAGTTGTGGCTTTGGCTACGAAGTGTTTAACGAATTTAGTCTTGGGCTTAAGAAAAAAATTTCAACCATATTCTTCAGCTTGCATTCCAACTATATTTGAAAAATTCAAAGAGAAAAAACAAAATGTAGTAGTTGCTCTTCGTGAAGCAATTGATGCACTTTATAGCATTACTTCTTTTGATCCTATGTTGGAAGATATTCAATCAGCCTTGGATAATAAAAACCCTCAAGTCAAAGCAGAGACATGCGCATTTTTGACTCGTTGTTTTTGCAGTTGTTCTTCGTCTCAATTGAATAAAAAATTGCTTAAAACATTTATTGCATGCTTGCTAAAAACTTTAAATGATACTGATGCTGTTGTTCGAGAAAATTCAGCTGAAACTTTAGGGACTGCTTTAAAAGTAGCTGGAGAGAAAAATATGTCAGTATTTTTAGGAGATGTAGATGCTATAAAAATGGCCAAAATCAAAGATTTTTGTGACAAAGCTGTTGTAACTTCAAAACCAGAAATAATAACTGAGAAGAAGCCACCTGCTCCTGTTAAACCTTCTAAGGTAGAAGAGAGTGTTAAACCTGTGACTGGGGGGATAAAAAAGCCAGCTTCTGCTGGAGCAATCAGAAGTAAACCCCCCTCTAATACTCCTCGCTCTGCTCCTGTACGCACAGGTGCTAGTAAAAAACCAGTTGCAGAAACTAATGTGCAAGAATTTAAAGAGCAAGACCTTTCAGATGAAGCAGTTTTAGAGCAAATTGCAGAAATTATACCTCAAGAAATTATAAATGGACTTAGCAGCTCAAATTGGAAAGATAGATTAGCTTCAATTGAAAAATTTTCTGAAATAACTCAGCAACTTCAAAAAGGATCCATTCCTGCTCAATGCCTAATTAAACTCTTGGCTAAAAAACCGGGTTTTAAGGATAATAATTTTCAAGTTTTGAAACTCCGATTTGAAATATTAACCTACATTGCAGAAAATGGGAAAATTTCACACGTAGCTGTCGAGAGTTGCTTATCAGATGTTGTGGATAAAATAGGCGATGCTAAAACTGGTGTTCATTCAGGGCTAGCTTTGACAGCATTGGCTGGAGCTACTAGTCTTGAGTATATCAGCCTTGAAGTTTTAAACATTGCTTTTAACCAAAAAAATCCAAAGAACCAAACTGAAGCTTTAATTTGGCTTTCAAATGCTATAAAACAATTTGGCTTGAAATTACAAATTAAAGAAATAATTGAGCATTTGAAGAAAGCCTTCTCTTCAACTAATCCAGCTGTGAGAAATGCTGCTTTGGTTGTTGTAGGCACAATGTACATGTATGTTGGGAAAACTTTGCGATCATTTTTCGAAAATGAAAAGCCTACTTTGTTGCAACAAATCGATGCTGAATTTGAAAAACTGAGTGATGTAAGACCTCCAACTCCTGTTAAAGGAAAAGTTCCAAAAAATGATGGGTCAGGGGATGCTTCAGAAAATACAAAATCTTCTGGACAAGTCAACCTTGCTGATTTACTGCCTAGAGTTGATATCAGCAATCAAATTACATCACAATTACTCTCGGACCTTTCTGATAAAGACTGGCATCTTAGAAGTGAAGCTTTGCAGAAACTTTCCACTATTATTTCTGATGCTAAATTTGTAACTCCAAATTTAGGTGATTTGCCAAATGCTTTAAAATTACGAATGACTGAGACCAATAAAAGATTGGCTATTCAAGCACTAGGTATATGTGAGTTGTTAGGAACAGCACTTGGAGTTCATACTTCTAAACAGATTAGAAACTTTGCACCTGCAATACTAACATGTCTTGGAGATAGCAAACCAAATGTGAGAACTCCAGCAATGCAGTGCTTAAACACATGGATGGATCAGTGTCCTTTGTCTAATTTATTTGAAGGGGAGATGTTATATGATGCTCTAAAGGCTGAAAACCCTTTTTTGAGAGCAGAATTATTTGGATGGCTAACTGAAAAGTTGCCTACTGTTACAGCTCTTCCCTCTGCTGAACTGAATCTTTGTGTTCCTATTTTATTAACTTGTTTAGAAGATCGTAATGTAGATGTGCGAAAAAAAGCATCTGAATGTGTGTTACCCTATATGATTCATGTTGGTTATGAGTCAATGTCAAGAGCTGCCTCTAAATTGAAGCCAGCATCAAAAACTACTGTGGTTGCTCAGTTGGATAAAGTACGCCAAAGTTTACCTGCAAAGCCAAATGCTAAATCTAAACCAACTAAACAAGCTGCGGTTTCTAACAGTCGTTTATCTCCTCCACAGGTAGGAAATGATGATGGGGAAAAAAATAAAATGAAGCGCAGTACTTCTAAATCTAAACTTAGCCTGAAACCTCCATCAACTGTATCGAAAAGCAAAAAGGAGGAAGAAATCGATACATCTCCACCATTGGTTGCTAATAATATGAAGGAACAAAGATTGGCTGATGAAAAAGCTCTTAAAGTTTTAAAATGGAACTTTACGAATCCTAGGGAGGAATTTTATGTTCAGTTAAAGGACCAAATGATTGCTGCCAACTGGAATAAAACAATAATCTCTCATTGTTTTCACAATGATTTTAAATTTCACATAAAAGCTATTGATTTATTAATTGAATCGGTAGAAAATAATTTAGAGGCTTCAGCAGCTAATTTGGATTTGATTTTGAAATGGCTTGCTCTGAGATTTTTCGATACTAATCCTAGTGTCTTGATTAAAAGCTTGGAATATCTGCAAGTTTTGTTTCAAGCGCTTTTAGAAGTTAATTACCACTTGCTTGAACCTGAGGCTGCATCTTTTGTTCCTTATTTAATATTAAAAATCGGAGATTCTAAAGATACTGTACGCAAAGGTGTTAGAGAAATAATCAAATCAATTACAAAAATATATCCTTACAGTAAACTGTTTTCTTATATCATGCAAGGTTTAAGCTCAAAAAATGCAAGACAGAGAGCAGAATGCCTAGAAGAGTTGGGCTCCATGATTGAATTATATGGTTTAGGTGTTTGCCAACCTTCACCCGCTGTTGCATTAAAAGAAATTGCTCGTCAGATATCTGATAGAGATAACAGTGTGAGAAATGCAGCTTTAAATTGTGTTGTTCAAGCTTATTTTATAGATGGAGAAAAGGTATATAAATATGTCGGACAGTTATCTGACAAAGATTTAAGCTTGCTTGAAGAGAGGATAAAAAGAAGCTTGAAAACGAAAGCCAACAAACCTGTTGATACAACCATTCCGCCATCAACACCCAAAGCAATTCCTCAAACCAATTTGAATGCTTCTCGAACTTATGCTGCAAATGAGTCAAAAATAACTCAACCTACAGTATCATCTATGCCTGGTCCTCTCAGGTTAGATACTGAAGATATTGAACAGATGTTTAGACCCAAAGAGCCTTCTGCACTCGTACCTGGTCTTATTCATGTAAATGCAGATGAAATTTTAAATTTACCAGATATACAATTACCTCGATCTAGACTACGGCCTCCAACCACATCTCTAAAATTATTGAATAATTCTGCTGAGATAGAAACAGCTGTAAATCTGGTTATGGCCCAATTGACTGCTCAAGACATATCTGTTGTTAAAGAGGCATTTATTCAGATAGAAGAAGTTTTAAAACAGAATGATCAAGCAGTAAGAGTTCTAGGTTCCAGAGTGGATCAACTTCTTGTAATGGGTGCCATGCAGTATCGATATGCTCATAACAAGCATATGGCTGATGAAAATATTTGCAAAGCTGATGTTATTTCCTTGTACAGATGTGTAACATTAGCTCTAGTAACACTATTTGATAATCCTGATCTTGCTAAAAAAGCTAGTAGGGATGTACTCAGAGACTTAATTCCACATCTTATCACTGTTATGCTTGACGAGCGCCTCGAGGATCTTCAAGAAGGTGCTCAAGTAATAAAGGTGATAAATGTTTTAATCATGCGCATCCTTATGAAGTCTAACCCAACGCATGTTTTAAGTGCATTAGTTAAGTTGTTGCATGATTGTGTTGGTAGTTCTAATGTGTCTGATCGCTTTACAGATCTTGTGATGAAATGCCTCTGGAAAATGATTCGAACAATTCCACAAGTGATCAATGATTTAAATATTGATAGGATTTTATTAGATGTCCATGTGTTTCTTAAAGCATTTCCGTCTTCATCATGGAAAGAGAAACAATATGATACTCCCATAAGGACTGTTAAAACTATTCTCTTTAAATTGGTAGAAATTAAAAATGATGACATAATGAAACATTTATCATTAGTAACTGATCGGCAGGAATCTGATCTTGTCAATTACTTGCAAAAACTTATTACTCGCAAGAAAGTGGACAATAGAAGATCCTTGAACAAAAACATGTCTCAAGATGACAATATTGGACTTAATAACAATCACAAGCGAAATCGAGCATCACCATTAAAACTTTCAAAATCTACTCATGAAGCTTTAACTGAAATATTTAAGAAGATTGGCTGCAAAGAGCAAACTAAAGAAGGTCTTGCAGAACTGTACGAGTTTACTCAAAAACATCCCGAAGCAGATATTGAACCCTACCTTAAAACCTCATCTGATTTTTTTCAAAATTATATTCGTCAAGGAATTCAACAACTGGAGAAAGAAAAAGGCTCTATCAAGTATAAGCCAGATTCTCCTCTTGCTTTCTCGGGCAAAACCGAAGAAATTGCTGGTTGGAATTCTAATTTTCCTAATAAGTACGCTACATTCACCAAAGGTAAGCTGAATTCACAAACGTGGGAAATATTTCCACCGGTTCCTCCTCCTACGGTTGACACTACACCAATGGATCTGGTTGAATGGCTGAAGAGTGTTGTTGCTCGTTTGGGGATGGACACATCTAAGTATGATGATCCTGCTTTTCTTGATAGAGTGTGTGGTAATGGAAATCAGGGGCCTGTGTCTGATGAGGAAATTGCAAAAATACATTCTGATGTTGAAAGATATCAAAAGATGTTGGGTGAATTGAGAAAGTCACTGTAATTGTAGCTGCCAAAAGAGAACTAATTTTCCATCAAATCCCTAGTTTTATAATGTAGCTATGTTTTATGTAGTGTGATGCAGCCAATGTAATGTATTATAAATTTTTTCTAATAACCCATTAACAACTGAGATTTAGATTTTTAACATTGTTTAAATCCATTTTAAGTTATTACCATCTGTATGAAAGCACATTGAGTTTGTGTTTAATCGTAAGTTTATTTGCATTGTTAAGGAGAATACCTGTTAATTGAATTTAATAATACAGAAATATAATTAAACTAATTTTCCTTTTTTTAAAAAAAATTGCTTGAAATTGGTTTTTATATACAAAAATAATATACAAAACAAAATCATATCGATACAGAGGTAAACAATTATTTTGTCAAGGAAAATCTAACTGCAGTTAATGGGTTAATATTTTGCTTGGCTTGTAAATACTAATTTAATAATTGACACAGTATTTTATTAGTCTTCCTTTAAAATGTTTTTTTTTTAAATATCTTTTATGAATAACGTTTTAACTGTTTTTTTTTTTTTTTTTTTTAAAAACTATGCTATAACTTATTTTCTCTCCTTTTTTATGTGATAAACCTCTAGTGTGTTCCTAAACTAAAAAGTGTTTTTTTATTAATAAATTTTTACAGTTTTGTTAAAGATTAAACTTTTTTGAGGTTAATATTTTTTAAAAAAATGAACGTTTCCATTTTTTAAAGCATTTGGATTGCACTTAAAAAATTACAGTTTTTCTGTGTGTACGAATATTGAGCTTTCTTAAAATTAGCTGTAGTTTAGATTAATGTTCCAATATCCTATTTGTAAATAGTCTAACATTATAAGCAGTCTTACATTCAGAATTATGATGAATATTCTGGGATCTCAGTTTCATTTCTTAATTTTTTTTCTTTTCTTATTTAACTACATTTGTGAAAAACCTATTTATATTAATATAATGCTACTTAATGTTATTCTTATTTATTGCTTTGAACTTGAATGGTGACAAAATTCTATGCATACATTTCAGAATTACATAAAATTTTATTTAAAACAATTTCTATATGTTTAGTTATGTATGAATAATAAATTGATTTAATTAATGTTAAGGTTCATAATTTAACAAAGTTGCCCAGAAAGGTTAAAACGAATGAAGAACAAGAAGTTAGAAAGTTTTTTGCTAAAAATGTTGAAGGTTTTCTTAATTTTGAAGTATATTGTAAGCACATACTAAAATTTATAGATTGAATAAGTGTTTTTAAAGAACAAAGTTATAAAACTGAAATAACGTTCTTTAGAAAGCGATTTAAGTACAGACATGAAAAACTTCAGGTCAACGAATTTCATGTCTGCTTATTTTTAAGAAATGATAGAATTTAAGTTTCTGATTTCAAAGCTTAAAATTTATCTTAATGTTATTATGAAGAGTTATTTTTGTGACAAATGATCTTTTTCTGATGTACAATTACATGAATGGAAGAAATTTTTCAAATCATTTAAATTAAATAGTCGCAATTAGCCAATAAATAACAGAAAGACTCTGGTATCAAGCTGAAATTAAAAGCAAATTAACCCATTAAACACTGATAAACTACACTGAATAGATTAAATTTATTCATGTCTATTTATACATAAAAAAAAATATTTAAAAGAATCTTTATTTGGTTTGAAGACATGATATAGCTTTAAAATGGGAGACTTGCTGTTTTACAGCGTTAAAATGTCAAGTGTCTCATTTCGGGATTCTTTCCAATTAACTGCTGTAAAACTCATAAAAATATTTCTTGACGTCTGTTTATTATTATGTAAAAACAGAAGTAGTATTTTTAACATTTAGCGACTCTAAAATTTCTCAAAAAAGATTAATAACTATTTCTTCATTTTTTACTTTGAAAATGAAGAAGATTGTCTTGCTTAAATTTGAACAAAATGTAGAATCTATAAAAAAAGAATTAAAGTATGCAAACAATGATTTTAACTTGATTAAAGATTTCCGAAATGGAAGAACATGGTGCTTATTGGGTTAAACAAAAGTTTATAAATATATTCTTATTGTATTTTATCAGATTATTATAATCTTTTAGGTAATTAAAATACAGTCTGGTGTTTAAATCAATTAATATGTTTAGAAAAAGGGAAAATTTTTCATATAAATTAGTTTGATTTTTTATGTAAAATCTGCTAATTTCTGATGCATAAATGTATTAAAATGTAAATATATACTGTTTGTTTATTATAAGCATTATTTATTTTAGATTAATGAAATGTTTAATATTTGTTAAATCTAGCTTATAAATTTCAGGTGCCTTTCTATTAAAGTATTCAATATAAAAAACTGTAAATAATGCTTTATTTTTAAAAAAGAAATATCAATCTCATAGGAAAGAATTGGTTTTTAGAACTTGTGTTTGTTCTTTTTCGTAACCCACATGTTTATCATTTATTTTTAATTCGTCTTTCATAATTATTTTGTTTTTTACTGCATTGTTTTGTACCATATCTAAATCAGTGTAAATATTTTACCCGTAATAAAAGAGCCGGAATCTAAAGAGTGTTTTGACTATGTTTTCATTTTGAATTTATTTGCTTTAATGAAATTAGTAAATATTGACTGCAAAGCTGCCAATTTTTATGCTTTTTGGGGAATATTCATATTTTTTTTTAATTTGAGGAAAAGCCTTACTCTGCAACTGATATTTTTCTGTTTTCATCATGTTCTTCAAAGCAGCACGTAATTTTGATAAAAACTTTCTTTAAAGTGTATTAATTGGCAATCGTGTGTTTAACATTCGGTTATTGATGAACAAAAATTTTAAATTGCATCTAGTGGTTCACTATTTCAAACTTTTTGGGATGTATGTTATTTTCTGAGATAGAAAACTCAATTAACAATTCCACATTAAGACAATTAACAATTTTATTATTATTATACAATAGCTCTATTGTGAGTTGTTTTAGTACTCCATTATTAAAATTGTAGTGGAAACTGTTTTAACCTTCTATTTAACTAAATAATTCTTAAATTACAAATACTATATTTTATTATTATTTTGCGATAAAATAGGATATATTATACCCAAGTAGAATAAAAGAAAATTATATATATATATATTAGTTTGCCGTTTTAAAAAAAAATAGTCTGGTATTTGGTTCCCACTACGAAGCTAGCTGTAAGTATAGACAGCCCTGGGTGGAGGGTCACAGTTTTCACACCTTCAATTGATGACATCAACTGAGGGAATTGCTATAATGTTGAATCTTGTATTGGAATATTCTTGTGCAAATGAGAGAAGCCTCTTAACTTGGAAATTAAACCGAAGATTTTATGTGGTTTGAGTGATGGGATTTTTAAAAAATCAGTGATTTAAGCAAAGTACAGAATACCATCTAGTACTCTTTCAACAGTTTTAATATAATAGAGAATGCAGATGATAATTTTTGTCCTCAAAATGGAACCACATAACTGTTGTGTTATTTCAACGGAAGAAATAATAAAGGCGGAAATCGTTGAATATGGTGATTTATTGCGCTATATGTGGTTGCACAGAAAAGATTTTTTTAAGACATATCTCGGGCATTTCACAGGTAAGTTAATTTATCATTTTTTAGATTTACAATTATTACTAGTTCTTTCACAATATGCCTTTTCAGTTGAAATTTTTTTTTTCTTTTCCAATTATACAAGCACATGAAAAATTAGAGAATATTATCAGAAATATTAAAGCTGTTTAACTTTATCATAGCAGGAAGTTAAAATAAGAAAATTAAAAAGGTGAAATTTTGAGGCGATTCAACATCGGTTCAAAAATCCTTTCTTGTAAAATTTTCAAAAATTATAAATACCTCGAAAAATATCTATAATACTACAAGATACAGTAATATTGTAAAATCTATTGGATTAAAATTGTTTTCTATTTACTTTAATACTATTTAAAAATCAATAAAAATACTAATATATAGTGCTGTAACAAAAAGAGCATCCAATGCTTTTGTGAACTTATCTGAATCAGATTGTAATAAGTTTTATCATGAGATATATTTTAAAAATATTTTAAGCTTTAAAAAAATTAAACTTTTCTTACTTTTGTAAAAATTTTACTGAAGTACAGTTTATACACATTAAAAACTTGGAATTCTAAAATTTGTTATCTATTGAAGTTTTGCATACCTGCCAAGTCTTCTGTTTACCCGTATATTCTTCGTATTTGTTGAAATTAAAATTTTTTTAAAAACATGGCGATAAAATATCCACTGATGGCAAAAATACTTCTCTTATTCCTCAACAGTTAGTGCTATAGCCAGCACTGCAGTATATTGAGTTGTTGGTTATTATAAATAATGGTTTAAAAAAATATTGTTTAGATTAAGATTTATATACAAATTTTTTACTTCGCTAAATGTAAAAGCATATATTATTTCAAATTTCTCTTTTGAACTGAAATGATTATGTATGATGTCGCTAGTAAAATCTTTGTTATTTTATTTCTCCAATGTTGGCAGGTATGGTTTTGTCAAAAAATGATTGTCTAGTTCACTTTTCTGCTAATTTTAACGTTTCTGAAGCTTTCATTCATTACTTGTTTAAGTACAAAAAGCAGGGTGCATAGCGTTTTTAAAAAGTGCTTAAAGGTGCTTATTTTCGTTTTTTAAAAGCCCTTAAAGGTGCTTTTTTCATTGAGAGTTTTTAAAAAGTGCTTAATTTTCCCCTTTTCAAAATGAGATTTTTTCCTTACCATGTTAATTTTCGCTAGGAGTTATGAAAAAAGACACAGTTCACATTGTTCTATTCAACATTTTCACAATTAATTTAACCCCAATCTATTTCGGCTAATTGTCAGTCCCTAGCGTATGAGAACGCCATTCGTTTTACATGATTCTAAATTTCATGATTTTTGACAATTGTCTAAAACAACAAAAGGTTCTTTTTTGAAATGACAATTAAACCATCAATTGTCAAACACTTTCCAACCCTGCCTAGTTGTGATATTTTTTTTAAAGTGCTTAAAAATATTTTTTGTTGAATAATTTGGCTACGCACCCTGAAACATGAATCACTCATTTGTTAGATGATGCTCTTCTTTCTCTCCCAAAATTGCTGAATGAAAGGGAACAACCTGACTGTAGTGACTCAGATGTTTGGGATGAACAGAGGGAAATATAACAGGGCTGTTTTCTGTTATATGATACTACGAAATAGATTTTACTACCTTTCGTCATACAAGGTTCAACTGTATATTCAAATTTAGGTGGGATAATTTTGTGTTGGTTTAAAAGAAGAAAAAAAAAAATACAGATTAATGATACTTAGTGAAATGGCACTTAGTTATGAAAGGACTTAATGCCTTGAACTATTACTAACATTGTTTCCTTGTTTTAAATTTAATACATAGATGTATAAATTTTAATTTAGAAAAATAACTATCCACTGCTTGATTCCAAATTCAATCTCTTAGAAAGGGAGAAAATAGAATAATATTCCTCAACATAAATAATTGAAACTCCACTTAGGTCCTTATCTGTGTTTACAGGTCTATATGCCTTTTGCGTTCTGCAATAATCAGCTTAAAAACCTCGTGTTAAAATACAATATTGATTGTTAACTCAAGGTATTTCATGTAAAATGCTATTCCACATTGGGAAATTTTGCATTAACAAGGTTTGATTTTATCAAATTTTGGTTACTCAAAGAAAAAGTAAAAATGTCAAATCATACAGTCAAACAGCACAGGAATGTACACTGTTTATTAGCTCTGGTAATATTTGTTACTACAATATAATAATTATTTAGTTAACAGAGAATTAAAAATAGCTGCATTAAATACATGACTGTTTTAGAATACTAAAACATATTAAAATTTTTTTAACATGAAATGAAAAAAAAAAAAATGCTCAACAACATAATATTAAACAACACAGGAATACACTATTTATTAGTTCTAGTAGTTATTTCAAAAGAATTATTTATTTTAATATTTAGTTAAAGAATTAAAAATAGTTGTATTAAATACTGTTACAATATACTAAATTAAATACATTTTTTTTTATAAAATGCTTATCGAAATTTTAAGGCACACTAATTACAATAGTTAAAAAACACATTTATAAAAATGCGTATATAAATAATTGAGCACCATGTGTTAAGTCACATTACATAAAAAAGTTTTATTTTTAATCAAAATATGTATGATGTATCAAATTATTAAAAAAATTGTTTATAAAAACTTTTCACAATAGTGAAACTTTAAATGGATTACTAGCTCCAAGATGGGTACACAAATGCTATTTTTTTTTTAAACATTGTTTTCTATGATTATACATAAGAGAAAAGAAGCTCTTTTTTGAATTCCTATGACAGATAAAAATGAAAGACTAAAAGCTGTGCATTGCAATCTAATTCTGGCATAGTAATTTTTTAAAAATAATAAACTATTTAATAAAGGAAAATGTACAAAAACTTAAATATAACAAAAAATGAACCGGTCGATGTGATGTACAAGAAAATATACATACTGTCAAATAGTTAACTTTCGTGCTATTAATACTAGTTCTGTTTAGTATAAGGCACACTCTTAGAACAATAGTGACAAAATAATGGAAAATTTTTTACAACAAATTTCAGCTCAACATTTGAAATCCTTGAGTTCCAGCATCTCTCAGCTTCCAAACTCCAATTTTGCAATCACTAAAATCAACATATAGGGTTAATGACAAGGTTAAATTCTGATTAAAAAAATAATACTAAATAAAATAATAATACTCAGATCTTTTTTAAAATTCAAATCAAGTTTTCTTTTTACTAATAAATGTTACTAACACTGATAAATGTACTACTAATGCTTAATATTATTTAAAAACAATATAACCAAAATACTTAATATTTCTAACTGGTTAAAATTATTATATAATTATTGCAAACTAATCACTGCATAAACAAAATCGCAGTTATTTTTGTACAACACCATTTTGCAAAGATAAAAACCCAATTGTAGATTAGATAAATTAATTTAGATCAGGAAACATAATAACATTACTCTAGTCTTTTTAAAAAATTTAAATACTGAAACAACGTATTTAATAAGTTTCAAAAGTACTTTTCATTTAAAAATAAATGGCTGTAGTTAAAATATGTTAGTTAAACAGCAAATCATTTTGCATACAGCTAGTGGAAAATCATATTTTATAAATTTCATGTCACTTTTTTTAATCACACTAAATAGTTTTTTTTTACATCAAAGCATCATCTTAAGCATCAAAGGAATTATAATTTACGTACAATCAGCTCTAAATAAAACCTTCAATGTCAAAAGTCCTCCTTAAGACTTTATAAATTACAATAAATATTTTCGACTTAAAACAATGATTTCTAAAGAAAAGAAACAACAACAAAAAACGAAAATCAAAATTTCTCCCTGAATCAAAGCTAATATAAAACAAAACTGTAAACCTTCCATGAATCAGAATTAATAAACAAAAATCTTAAATTTTCACTTTAGGGCTAATATGAAACAAAATCTTACCTTTCAAAGTCATTTTTCTTTTAAAAATAAAAAAATACTGCAATTCGTTCATATTTTGTCTATCAAATTTTGAATAAAAAGTATTTACTGTTCTAAACTGAAATTTAAAATTGCATTTCACGTTGGCTTTAATGAAAAGAGTTAATTCGAAGCATAAAATTTTTTTAAGCACCAAGATATTGAAAAGCATATTGTTTTAATCAAGTTTGCTGTTTTAACAGCAAAACTTTAAATTTATCGTGATTCTTAGAAGTTTGTTTGAAAACTCACTGTGATATTTTATTTAACAATTAAAAATAAGAAAACAATATTTTTATAAATTTATAATATAAAATTTAAGAAAAAGTATGAAAATATTCAAGAAGTTCCTCAGCTTTTTAAATGAAAATTTCATTTAAAACAAGGTGTATTATTTATTATTTAGGTGCACAACCTGTGATTTAAAGGCTAAATGCGACCCTTGAATGGCCAATGTACCGCCTTCCGATAAAAATGAATTTTGAAAAAATATACAGCTTACATAAAAAAGCTTATAACCCTCTTCAAAACTAATTTCAATTTTTAAAATACACTGAAATATTATTCTCTATAAACTATTTATAAGACATTAGTTGTTGTTTGTGCTAGTTTTCCACAAATTTTAGTATGTAGTATTGCAAATTACACTACTTTATAATAACTACACAGCAAGATCAAAAACCCTTATTGTTTTTTTTTTAAGTACATGAACTAATTAAAATTATTTGAAACTTTATGTTTTTTAGATATTTAAATCAAATTTTTCCATTATTTGCCCAAGTCAATTCACAATAAAATTATGGAACAATAATTTTAAATTTTTTCCTCACATACGCAATACTAAAGAATTATTTTAAATACTACTCATACCTAGCGCATTTTTTTAAACAAATTTTAAAACAATAATTTCGTAATTTTAAATTGCTCTAAAAATTTTGTTTAATTTTACTATTTTTAAAGTTATAGTAAAAAAAAGAGAAAGAAAAAAATAAGTTTTTAATAAAAATGCTTTTATCTCCAAAAATATTTAAGCTAGATTTACATAATTTTAGTTATTGCAAATAACAACCAAAGTAATTGACGCAAGTCATAAGCTTATTGCTTGATTTTCTGGCCTATGAATTTGTTAAAAAATATTTGTTTTCTTCTGCAATTTTTTGTCGGCCTCCATGGGTGCAGGTTGCAAAAAAGGCCAGAACGGAAAATTTTTTCTGAGAGGACAATACACCAAGTATAACAACCAAAATGATCATCTACTTTATGAATCAGTCCATTTGTGTTTATTGTGATGTTTTTCACCTCCCAGCGCAATGCTAACCTTCCTATTTATATGATGATTAACCTAAGCTAAGTACTGAAATAGAAAATGAATAGCATTTAATAAATCTTACTTGGATGCAGTAAAAACAAGTGAGCTATTAGAAGATATGCTATTAATAGATGACTGATGACCTCTGATTTCTTCAAATTTCCTGAAAGAGCCAGTCGACCACAGCTTAAGGAAACCAGATTTGCAACCAGTGACAAATTCATTACGATCTTGCAATACATTTACAGCACAAATGCAGTCGTTATGTGCATTTTGCACAACCTGAAA
Organism: Parasteatoda tepidariorum; assembly: GCF_982258835.1. Taxonomy (NCBI): domain Eukaryota; kingdom Metazoa; phylum Arthropoda; class Arachnida; order Araneae; family Theridiidae; genus Parasteatoda; species Parasteatoda tepidariorum. The sequence goes on from NC_141761.1 coordinate 58,703,516, forward strand.
ATAAATAAAAATACAGAATAGCACACAAAATATAACAATAAACAAGAATTGATACACATTGTGTTTACTGAACAGGGTGGCCACTCAAAGCAGGTTTCAAATTTCCCTGATTTTTCCAGGTTTTCCAGTAAAATTCTTAAAATTTCCAGGTCAGCGTGTTTCTCCCCCCCCCTGCTAAAGTGCAGTATAGGTTCATGAAAAGTGTCAATATTAGTGTATTAGTCAATATAGTGTAGTATTTCATTTAAAATTTTATTTTTTAAATATATCATCTTGAATAGATGTGGAGGAAACAATATGTTTAGCTTGCAGAAAATAACGCTTTTAATGAATAAAATTTTTTATAAGTGTTAAATAGTTTTTGCACAAAATGTACCAAATAGCAATGATCCAAAACAACCCTGGATAAGTACTGTTTAATATATTTTTATTAAGCGAAAGAAAATAATTCCAGTTGATTAGAAACCAATAAATTCTTATATTTATTTATAGAGCCATTTTATACTGTATTTTAAACAAACAGTGCTCTTTATATAATTCATTGAAATAATTTTCTTTAAACCAATATCATAAGTCAAATGTTTAAATAATATTGTTTGTTTCAAATTAGCACTATTGTTTTAAGTCATATTCAGTATTTGTAAACGAAAAATTATCAATTTCTTGTTGCATATTCTATAGAGAAAAAAAACTAGATACAATTCTTTAACTTTTATTCCTTTTTTTCCGTTTCTTAATGGAAATTAGAATGCATTAAGAATTCCAATTTAACATGGTTTCCTAGCTTAGATAAGTTAATTGGTTTTGTTTTTACACCTGGGCAATTCCATGTTGTAGGAAAAAAAATGAACATTAATTTCTTAGAAAAATTATCTTACAAAACAAAACTTTGCTGAGAAAAATAATTCATTGGACAAAAGCTTTCAGAAAAAGAATGCAAGATAAAATCTCTAAATTTTAACCAATTATTTTTTTGAGAATTTTATAAAGTTAAAAATACTAAAACATTTTGAATAATTTTGTTAAAAGAAAAAAATACCCCCCAAGCAGAGGAACAAACTTCAACAATTAATTAATTCAGCCCACAGAATAAAAGAAGACTTAAAAAAAAACTTTACTTTTATGAACAGAAGCAAATATCCTAATCCTTTCTTCCACATTTTTGCCTTTCTTATACTACATAGTCCCATAACCTCCAATGAGGTCAAAGATTTCTCCATTCATTTCCCAACATAAAAGAGTTTGAAATGGCATTCTAGTTTAACTGGGTAATAATAAAGAGAATTTTAATGCTAGAAAAGTATTGCTTAGTTGATGATATTTAAACTTCTCTATGATAAATTTACGTCTAAATAAAAGTGGATATAACGGATGGTAACATAATTTAAATTAAAAGAAAAATTCTAGTTTTTCTTTGAAATTCCCTGATTTTTCCAGGTTTTTATCCAAATTTCCCTGACTTTTCCAGGTTTTTTCCAGTATAAAAAAATTCCCTGATAATTCCAGGTGGGTGGCCACCCTGACTGAAGTACACTTTCTGATATTTTGAAAGAATTCTGGTGTTTATAAGAGCTTCAAATATTACATCCAGATAATCCCCTCCCCCAAAAAACTCAATGTAAATATTTAACTGAAATCAAACAGGGTATCTGCTACATTTTAGATTTTCAAATTCATGACTAATTCCAAGAACTTTTCCTGACTTAACAAAGTTACTAATTCCCCCCGACAAAAACAGAACAATAAATTTGAAGAGCATTATAGTAACATTCATTGAAATGATAGGTGTAACCAAAACTGTTATATTCTGCATCTTCATATTTATAGATTTGAAATTTAAAAAACAGAGTAAAGAAAGAGTTGAAGCAATAAAATAGCTGGAAAAAAAAAGCAAATAATTTTTTCTTCTGCAGAATTATATTCTAAAGATACTTTCCTCGTTCATCAGAAAGGAAAGAAATACTCCAGATTTTTCTGTTCTCATTTCGGAATACAAAAAATGCATTGCTTTAGTTAGAATTTTAAATTGATAAAATAAACAAACATTTTGAAATCACAGAAGTTTAAAAGATAATTTGTTCTAGAAATGATGTTTTTTCTTTCATTTTTTGAAAAAACATGATAAAAACATTTTATATTTTAATAAAATATGACTGTGAGTGGGGATTTTGTTAGAAATTCAGATATTTGGAACACCATGACATTGCGGGGGATTCCATTTTAAAAATTAGACCAATTTGGCGACCTAAATTCATGACTTTCCATGATTTTTTTAAAAAAAATAGTAAAATCATGACTAATTTTGTTCAATACCGAAATTCATGACTTTCCAGGTGTGCGGATACCCTGTCAAACTATTCTTTGTGGAGTCAGTTAGTTTTGATTCCTGAGTGAGAATAGTTCATGAATGGAGAACATTCCTCTGTGTGCTTATATTGAAAGATATTGACACTAGGGATATTTCTTTTGGTTTTTCATGTTTGTATTGGCAACACAAGGCATAAGATCTTCTGATCTCAAGCAGAAAAATAATTTTAACATACTTGACAAGCCATAACATGGGTTTCACACATTTAAATACATAGAAGTTAACTAGTTTCTAAAGAATTCTATAGGAAAATATTCTTCTTCAATGATGCATCAGTCCAGGGTGGGCCACGACCTTACTCAGAATCAAGTTCCAAGCTGCAATCTTCTTGGGTTGAGTCTTCCAGTTCATAGCTTTGAGAATTTTTAAATCTGTTTCTAGGCAGTTGATCCACCGGATTCTAAGATCTACAGAGAGCTTCTTTTCCAGGCGTCATAACATTTTACACCACCCAAAATGCTTCACACAGAATATTATTAAGTGGAAATTTTATAACAGAAAGGATAAAAAATGATTTATTCCCATTATATACTCAATTAATTGGGATGGTTAATAAATGTATCTTTTTGGATCTCTAATGATTGAATTTATGCAAATTTTATACAATACAATAATTTAATATAAATATTACATATATAATTTAATTATAACAAAAAGATGTCTAACATAATAATAATAATCTGTAACTCTGATAATCCCAATTAAAGAAGTGTCTACTGTATCTCAGTAACACATATTGAACCCCTTCTCTTCAAAGAGGTATCAGAAAAAAGATATATTTTGGTAAGAACGACTCATTTAAAACTTCCCATGACTTATTTGCTTTAAAACGCATTTGCCCTTTTAAACATTTTTATAAAGTGTTATAATGTTAAAGTGTTCAAAAATAATTATTCAAATGCTCCTAGATGGGAACATCTGGATTTAAACTTGCCATTATAGATTAATGTAAACACAGATTTGGTTTTTAAACATTCTTCTCGTGTATACTTTACATATTTCTAAAAAACAAACAAAACATTTTATAACAAATAAATATACAAGAACAATATTATTTAGAACAAATCAAAAAAAGAATACAATCTTCTTATCCTTACATATTCTGCTTGTTTAGTATCCAAGTTCCACTTTCTTATAGACTTATCTCTCGAAGCAGACAATAAAGTATTATCATAAAGGGCAAGAGCTTGGATTGCATCTTCATGAAAAGGCGAAAGACTGTATTTTGGCTTATGAATGCCGAAATCATCTTCCCTTGCTTCAAATACCTATATTAATAAAAACACATTGTAAAACTTAATTAATAGGAAGCACTTTAAAAAGGTGTTTACAGAAATGAGTTTTGTAGTTATAAATGCATACTTTAAGAGCTTTGTCGCCAGTACCACATACTATTCTATTTTTCTGAAACTCCATATCGTTAACAGCTAGGCACAGCACATTGGACTTATAACCAACATCCAAGGCTCCTATACATTGCAACCTAGAGTGAGAAATTACTTAGCTGATATTACAAACAGCACTTGTAACACATTAAAAGATAAATGAAGTTACAAATTAGAGTACAGTGAAATAGTGAGAAAATTATCAAGAGTAAACATGATTCCCAGCTAAGTTCTTATTTTTAAGATTATCCAGTGATTAAATCAAACGCTAAAAAATAATTATTATATAAATAACTAATAAATAATTTTTAGAGGGAGCATTAAAAAAGCATAAATACCTATAACTTAAAAAAAAAATATTGCAGAACATGGCATATGTGAGAATTAATTCATAAAAATTATCCTTAATAAGATTTTAAAGAAAGAGGAATAAATTCCGTTTAAGGTGATCCTTTCCCTTAATGTTTATTAGCACAATTAGTAAGACATAAACTTCCTTCTCTTGAAAAAAACTTATATGAATGAAATACGAAAGAAGATGAATGTATTTTTAAAGGCTGATTAATATTCATGGCTAAAAAATAGGGTAAAATGGAAAATAATTTATTGTTGTATAAAATTAATAAAAGTTAAAGCAAAGTTAAAAAATTGCATAAATTATTCAGTCATTAAATGTCATAATTATTATGTACACATGTTTTTTTAAGCCTAAATCTGAAATAATGTTTTTTTTTTAAACAGATAATGGTCTTCAAAGAATATTTTCTCTGTAGATCATTAAGAGGTTTGTTTTTTACTCATCAAAGTTACAACAGATATAATATTCTCATTTCAATTTTTAGTAAACGAACTATATGATTAATAATGACACATAAAATGTACACAATAGCTGCTCAGGCTTTTCTTACAAGTAGTTATTCTTTTAAAGGAATGAAATGTGGAAAAAAAAACTTAATTTCTCAGTCTATTGTAGAAAATTTTTTCAGAAGGAACAAATCAAAATTTCTATTCAGAAATAAAAGAATTCTACTTACATCCTCAAATCAAATATTTGAACCGATCGTGTAGAAGCTGCGTAAAGGAGAGTACCATACTGGTTTAAAGATATATCATTTATTTCATCATCAAGACCTAGAGTTGCATCTTTCAGTCGTTCAAGCTTACCAGATGCCCTAAAAGTAAAACAGCATTAAATAAAAATCGCAATGAGTCAAAGCTATGCAATTTTTAATATAATTATTGCACAAAAAAAGAAGAAAAGAAATCACAGAATATTTTTTTTTTATTTAACTTAAATTCAAACCATTCATACTATTGAATACTGGGAGAGGTAAAATAATCTGGTACTCATGCTGTTAGGATAATTTTCTTTTTAATATTTATTTATCTCATAGTTAATTCAAAAGTAAGTTAAAATAAATAGCAATTGTAGGTTGGCAACTTAGAATAAAAGCACCAATTCAGGGGTAAAAATTTAAAAATTGAGTTACAGGTAAAAAGACCAGTAACTAAAAGATTTTACTAGTTTGTCAATGCATTTCTTCTGATCCCTTTACATGCCTCTCAGATTTTATTTTTAAAGTTAATAAAGTAAATTAAGGGAAAATTGTAATCAAGAAAATGTTTAATGCTTTTAATAGTGATGAAATATGCTATTCCGTAGAGAGAGAAAAAGAAGAAAAAAGAGTAGAATAGGAAATTAAAAAACCATAACAGCCTACCCGGGGCTGCTAAATTTCTATGTTTTTTCGGAAAATGTATTGAAATGGTTGCTAAGTTTATGTCTCAATATATGATTTATCGTTTCAAAATTTTGATTTAAAGTAATTTTCTCCACCACTACCATTAAATTATTCAAAATTTAATAAAAAACACAACTTCGTTCCAACTTTTGTGTGATGTTTTAAAAAGGTTTGCAAAGCTACCAAGAAATCTGAAAGCTTCAGATTTTAATTTGCAATCATTTTATAAAATAATTTGCAAAAAGTGTAGTTGGCAGCTTTGCCTACTATACCTTTACAGAATTACTGGTCCTGTAGACCACTAATAATTATTCTATGGTGAATTTGAACCAGCATTAATTTTGATCCTAGCAAGCAATGATGTTTGTTTTAAAATATTATATTAATATAAGATTTATTTGAACATCAGGTAGTACTTATTAGAATATAGTAGACTGTTACTTTGTGGATAAAATTTGAATATAAAATAATAAAATTGTGAAAATAAAATTTGTGGATTTGTTGAAGATTACTCTTGTCTAAACCGGTGGTTCCCTAACTTTTTCTTCTTGGAAAAACTTCCTTTTTATAATATGTTTTATAATAAGAGAGGAAAAGGAATATACAATAATTTCAAAAAAACAATCGGATTTCTTTTAAGCCTGCACTCTTAAAATAATTTATTTTCAACCAGTATGTTTAAACTTTGAATCATACTATTGTGAAACTGTTTTGAAACCTTATTGTTTTCTTTCAAGTGAAACCATAGTATTGTGTAATAAAATTTAAAATGTCTTCATTTTTATTTTAATATGGTTCACACAAATTTATTATGCTCACTGAAATGGTGCCAATTGTACTTCATAATGACAAATTTAAATAGATTTAAAAATAATAAAGTTAAACTTCAATAGGAATATTAAAAATTTTAAAAAACGAAATAAAAGAATTATGAAGGAAACATAAATGCAATACAGGACTTCATCAGGGGGCACTCTGCATGAATAAATTTAATTCATTTCATTCAGAAAAGATGTCAGCTAAATGTGTAAGCTAACTGAAGTCGAAGAATATCAATTATATAAGAAATGAAATATTGGATAAAGGAAAAGTTAATAAAATTTTTTGCATATTTGATTTTATAAGAATATATGTAAAATTATTTTGCCACGTTAGCCATTTAAAACTTTGCTATTGTATTAGAAAATATTTTTTGATGCTCGAGAAAAATTTTATCTTGCTGAAGAACATAAAGAAAATATCAACTCAAAATGGTCAGGAATAAAATTTTTCAGTCGTAGAAATAATTTGTTATTCAAATAAATTCATTACACAGATCAGTAATCTAGAAAGAAAACAATTTTTTTTCATTTAATGTCCCTCCTCCTACAGAAGTTCAACCAATAATATCATCGAATACCTTCATCAGGGGTCTGTCCAGACAATTTGTGAACGGTCCAGTTTTTGTGAAATTGCGAAAAAATTACTCACATTCTTTCAACCAGGGTCCTGCTTTTATGAATTTGGTCCGGTTATTGCAAAAAACTTTTTCAAAGAGTTTTTAAATTGTAAATAGATACAAGATTATGCTCAGCACTGTAAAATTATAATAAAAAAATTAACTTTTCAAAAATAAACACTAATTGCTGCTTCTAAATTACAGATGCAACATACAAATATTTGGGATTTAGCCTATACTGCCGACGACAGGACTTAATTCGTTTACATTCATCTTTCTTGTTTTCTGCCCTGGTTCAATTAACAAAACAATAATGAAGATGAACAAATTTGTGAAGAGTCCAATTAAAAGAAAAGTCATTTTGTGAAGGGTCCGTTTTTAAGTTAAAATATTTTGTGAAGGGTTCGTTAACGAACCCAAATTCCTTCTAAACAGACCCCTGTTCATCAATTCTATGGTTATATTATTTGTTTTACATCCATCTCAAAAACTCTCATCCTGCCCTTACACAAAAGTCACCAGTCATTATTTTCTGAGAAAATGATAGATAAAATGACTCTTAATCAAAAACAATCTCGTGAAATTTTATTAAGAAAATTTTGCACACATACACATATTTTTTTTTTACCTTATTGTATTTAAGAAATGAAAATTACATTTTCAACAAGCGTAAATTAAGAGATAAACTTATACATCAAAATCATATTTTTGAAATAGTAAATAGGAGTTTAACTTACTCAATTGATTGAAGTGATTCCATGATGAAGGGACAATTAGAAATAACTTTATTTTTATGCATTGACATTGGTACTAAATTAATTCAGACATAGGAAACATGTTTGCAAAACATTTTTTGCTAAATAATTTAACTAAATAGCTGTGAAACAAAACCATGGAGTCACTCGTTGATATTTACACTAGAATGGCTAATCACATCAAAATTTTGTAGAAATCAAAGTGGAAAGGAAACCCATAAAATATCTATGATATTAAAAAAAAGCAAACTACATATTACAAAAAACCAAGGAAGTTTTAAAATTTCTTACCAAAATGTGTGCACAATAGATGCAGGATTCTGTCTTACATCCCAGACTTTTACTGATGATGCAGAAGCAGTAAAGGCTCTTCTTGTATATTCACAGTAACATACCTTTCTAACTGCACTGATATGATTCATATTTTGAATCTCTGCATTAATTGCTAAATCCCATATCCTAATGTAGCCATCTAGAAACAAATTCATACATACCAGAATGAAGCATAGTTTTTAAAAAAATATTACATTTTGGAAAGATAATAAATAGTGACAGCATTGAAAAGAAAAAAAAAAATTAGACTACATTTTATACTATTTGCTCCCAAATAATTTGCCCACCAAGAAAAAAACGGCAGAGTAAGCCACAAAACATGAACATTTAAAATAAGCTTAAATAATTTCTTGATTAAATTTTTAAAAAAATAACAAACAGAAATGATTAAGAATTCTAAAACCAAATACTCAAGGTCAGAGAAAAGAGAGCAAAACCTTTGTAATTTGACCATGTGTCTATTTTGTAAGTTGACTGTTGAAATAAGTTAAATTAATCTAAGACAGTTATTGAAAACGATATGAGTTGATTAAAAAAAATTAAAAAAATTCTATGCCATTATGTTACATCTTAGAATTTACTGAGTTGGGGAAAAAAAAGAATTAAAAGCTTGCCTAAATGAGTTAATCATACGGGACAGCTATTAAGGGCTTTTGTAATAAATAGGTTTGTAACTAGTAAATACTAAAAAAATGAATTTTAAAGTGTTGAAATGAATATCTATAATATAATAAAATATAAAAATAATAAGAAACAAGGAAAGAAAGAAAGAAATTAATTTTTTAATATTTAGAATCTTTTTTCTCCTTTTTTTTATTTATTTCCTTGTTTCTTTGTATTTAATGGGTTTAATGGTAAAAAAGAGCTAATAAAACTAGTGAGCAGACATAAGCATGAATGCTTAAATGAAAAGAAAATTCCTTCACAACAAAAAGCTGAAACTAACTTAACTATAATTTGAGAAGAAAAGGTGACAGTAAACGAAGCAAATAGTTCATAGCAATAAAAAAACTGAATGAATGTATCAATTTATGCAGTTTTTATAATAATTCAGAGCTATACTTTAGTTTTAACGATTCTTCGAGAAATTTATGGTGTGAAAGATTACCTTTATTTTATCATAAAAGATTTGGCAAAAATTATTTTGTTCTTCATTTTCTTATCTTTTCCTCTGATATTTATTCATTTTGAGATTATTTTAGAATAAAGGCATAATTAATTTATGGATGAATAAAAAATATGTTATGCCTCCAAGCAGTGAAATTCATAGTTTGTATACATAAAATCGCAATGTAAATAAATTGAAATAAATCTTTAAAAATAAAAGGTAATGTATTGCATAGACTTAGAACTTCATTTTAAAAAGTATCCAATGATCCCCGCAAAGAGAGTTCAAATTGTGAAACAATCCCAAAGTAACTGATAAGCAGTTCAGAGCCTTTGTGAGTGCAAGGAGCAATGGGTGACCCCTCTTGCTTTGATACTAGTAAGTTTAGTTTAATTGCATATATGTTCTTTTGTAGTGACATTTTAAGAAATTATTGATAAGAAATTGCTTAAAATAAATATCTATACTGCATCTCTAACAAAAATGCATTTCTTTCTCTTTAATCAATTCAATATTAAATTTATGTACAAAATTGAAATTTATTAAGGTAATGAACCACATTTTTTAAGATACATGATATACTTGGTAAATAATAATTTGAAGTCATTTTTAAAAAAATTTGAGTATATTTATTGTTATTTTGATTGGTAACATGAGAAAAATACATGATATACATATATATATATATATATATATATATATATATATATACACAGAGAACCGATTATCCGGAACGATCGGGACCATCGCTATTCCGGATATCTGATTTTTCCGGTTTTCCAAATCGCTACAAAAAGACGTTTCTTTTTATTGTCAAACTCAACTAAAAAAAATATATATATATATATATTTAGAATCATTTAAAAAACTCTTACTTCTTTTGACAGTGTAGGGAAGTAATGATTATTTCTAAAATGATGGTAAACATCTTTTAAAAAAGAAAGAAAAATTCTGAAATCTTTTGAGGAAATATTTTTTTTTTTTTTAAATGGCGGTATTGAATTTTGTTCCGGCTTTCTGATTTCTGGATAAGAGGTTCTGTACTGTATATATATATAGTATATAGGATCGAAGAAATTATAGAAAAAATTAGGACTTATCCCCCAATAAGTTGACCATTTAAGCCTTGCACCACAAATGGTCAACTTACACAGACATGTTTTACTATATAGTTAAACCCCATGCATCTGTTGTATAACTGACACTTTTTGTATTAAAAAATAGGATGAGGGGCCATTTTGATTTCCTTGACGCACAATTTCCACGTGATTCATCCAACAACGAGGAATAATAAGAAACTAAAGTCATAAAATTGTATAACCATTCTAATAGCCAAGTTACATACCAATGGTGATATTTTATTCAATTTGGAACATTGAGTTCATAAATGTAAAGATAATTCTGCTATCAAACGAAAAAAAATTTAAAAATAAAATAGATAAATCTACCCTTTTTTCCTTTTATTTTAAAAAACTATTTTGATTTAAAATACATATCTAGTAAAAAATACATTTTGCTTACAGACTGTAGAATGAATTAATACATAGTTCAGTACTTTATGAAAGGTAGACAAGTCTAGAATAAAAAGTTTTCAAATTGAACAAGTTTTTGAAAGATGTAAGAGGAAAATTAAATGAAATGCAGGACCTTTTCACATTTTTACTGTATTTACAAATGATTTAGCCCAATTTTAAATAATTAAAGAAAAAATTGAGACTAAAAAACAAACTTATGTTAAATTTCTGCGCCCTCTCAGGTTAAATCTTACTAATTTACAGGATTTTAGATTTTCAATTTGTTTGACTGTCACCATAATTACAGTGTGTTTGTAAAAGTCTGAAAATACAAGTAAATGTTTTATATCACTCAAGACCAGAAAAATCTTTGGTCTTGACGCCTATGTACTTCTACATGCCTATGTACCTCTAGCAATAAAGCCTTAGTCTCCTCTGTATAAAGTCTTACTAAATCTTGCAGTATGTTTTTACAGAGGATGTGTTTCTTGCAAGTAAGTTGAGTTGCACTTCTATTTAATTATTTTGATGTATTTTTATTTTGTTTTAATACTTGAATGTTATTTGATGTTTAATTATTTTGAAAGGTTAAAGTAAAGTATAATTACTTCTCTTTTCATATTGCATAAGTTGTAATATGAGCAATGAGCTAAAAAGTAAATATTTCGAAGGAAAATTTAAAATGTGAAATTTACCAGGTTTTGGAACTTAATGTAACATACATTATGTTACATTATTTGACATTATTTGATATAATTAACACAACATTAATAATGAGTGTAAACAACTATTAAATTCAAAAATGACTCTCACCTTCAGAGCTACTAAATAAAACATCATCAGTACATTCCACACATAAAACAGCTTGGTCATGTCCTTCCACAATGTGTGAACAAACCAAATAGGAGCTTTGTTTTCCATTGTTTGCAATAATAGGTTTAAATCCCCTGTTAAGCATTAATAAATTTTTAGATTAAAAAATCTATCTAATCAACAGACTACAATGTGTTATTCCAATTTTTCAATCTGCATTTTCCAAATTTAAATTTTCAATCATTTTTTGTTTCACACTTCCCCTTTGTCCACAATTAACATAAACTTATTAGAAGTTCCATTGCAAAGGAGCAGAATTATATCTAAGGTTCTGCAATAAGACTTTTGCTAATTACAAAATATCCTTGGATATCGTCAAAAATAAACAAAAACAACTTTTGCTAGTAAGTTACAGCCATTTTTTTTAATAGTAAATAATTTCATTTTGCAAACAAACGTATTGCAAAAAAAGGAATCTTAATTAGTTAAATATAAATTGTTTAACAAGAATAACTATTCTGCACATGTGTTGCAGTTTTGAGCGCGAGAACAAATGTCGTTCCACTTATTGTATAACTTATGTAAATAACTCTTACCCTCCGGGCTACTAAATAAAACATCATCTGTACGTTTTTGACTATGTTTCTCAAATGTTTTTCTATTTTCTTTAAAATTTCTAATTAAAAAACTGTAACTAAAATTATTATTAGCAGCCTATTTATGAGAAATTGCAATAAGCTGTACAAATTGATGTATTTAATAAAAAGATAAACAACTTTTTAGCAATAAACAAGTTATAGAAAATTTATAGATATGAATGAAATAATATTTATGTCTCAATGCATAACATTAACAATGAATGCTATAGTATTCACAACTATAAAAGTCTTACGAAGACAATATAGAAAAAAGAAAAGTACATGAATTTCTGCCAAAACAGTAATTAATTTCATTAATTATAACATACATTAAACTAATAATTAAAAAAAACTAGATAAGAGCAAAAATTAAGTTAATAGTAGAAAATAAGACATATAAATCAGCAGGTATTTTTCAAAGTTGGTTTAACAGAAGAATAAAAATCATTCTCAGTTAAAAATAAAAAATTTAAAAAAAAGCGAAATGTAATAGCATTTTACTAATTACAAATTTGTGCAAATAATTTAATTTAAGAGTTCAAATTTACAGAAAATTTTTAGCTTTAAGAAAATATACATATTTATGCTTACAATGTTGAGGGTATTTCATCAGCATAAGACACAGTAGATTGTAAACTAGTGTTTCCATTCTGGTATTTATTAGCAGCAGGGAGCACAACATATGACAAAGATTTTTCACTAGATAATAAAAAAAAATTTAATATTTAGTTATAAGTTTCATATAAAAGTTATGGTTACAAAATTTGTATTTCAGATAAAACAGACAAAAATACATTTGACATCAAATTGGAAGAAATACTCAACACACTAATTTTGATAAATGATAATTATAAAGCAAATATCCTAACCCCTTCTTCCACAATGTTTGCCATTTCTAAACTGTACAGTCCCATAGCCTCCATAGAGGTCAAAGGTTTCTCCATTCATTTAGCAACCATGGGAGAGTTATATGAAGCATTCTAGTTGAACAGGATAATTATGGAGCAAATTTTGTTGTAAGCAAAGCATCGTTAAGTTAAAGATATATGAATTGTTTGGATGTAAACTTCCTAAAAAAAGTGTGTATAATGGAGGGTAAAATAATTTAAATTAGTAAAATTTAAAAAAAAAAAAAAAAATCAAAAAATTTCCAGCTTTTCTTTAAAATTCCCTGATTTTTCCAGGTTCTTTCAAATATAAAAAAAAATCCCTGATAATTCCAGGTGGGTGGTCATCCTGAACATTCCTGCTAAGCCTTTCCCATTGAGAAAACTGGCTTTTTGTTACAAGAAAGTCACATCTTTCAATTTGGAATAGCTTTCAGTAATGCTCATAAGGTTAAAATGAAAACTGATTATATTTTTCAACAGCAAAAATTATTTAGGAAATAATATAAATATATTCAATTGAATAATTGTGAATTGTTATTTGTAGAAATAGTTTCATACTACTATACTATTTAAATTATGAAAAAGTAATTACTCTGTTTTTGTAGGAGACTCATGTAGATGTACAGGAAAATCCCCCTGAGTCAATTCATTAATATCACTGACATGAACTTTAGAAGAAGTTTCATTATCTCCTGTTGAGAACAATAGTTGCTCAGTAGTAACTGGCTGATTCCTAGCCTTAAATTAAAAAAAAAGAACAAATAAAAAAATCATTAAAATAAATAAATAAATCAAATTACAAAATCTAGAAGAAACTAGAAAAAAAAAATTAATATTTTACAATATAATGAAGATTACATACAGTGTAACTCTAAACATGTAAAATCTAATGTTTTTTTTCTTCTTTTTTCTAATCAAACTTTGAAATTTATCTTCATTTTGAATGATAAAAAATATTTAATAAATAAGTGTAGAGATAAGTGTATTACATTGATTTCTTAATTAAATCAAATTTATTTTTCATTTTATATTGTAATCAGATAAATCAATATTAAATAAAGCATTGATAGAATTTTGGAAGTACTAATTTTACAACTGTAAAAATAATAGAACGTTCATCATCATTTCGAATGATAAAAAATATTTATTAAGTGTAAAATATGTTGATTTTTTAATTAAATCTAATTTATTTTTCATTTTATGTTGTTATCAGATAAATCAATATTAAATGAAGAATTGATAGAATTTTGGAAGCACTCATTTTACAACTGTAAAAATAAATAAAATTCCATAGATGATCAGTATCATGATAAAAAGCTTAAAATATTTCAAAACATAAATTTTTCTAAAAATTTTCCACCTGTACAAAAATTTATAGAGTTTAACATTTTGCTAATAGCTGGTACAACATGTGGACTAGAATGACAGGCTTCACCGTGGTAAACACGGTAAGCAAGGGTTAGTGAATAAATGCTTATGGTGTAAAAATATTAGCTGATAAATAAAACACTTTTTTAAAGCTACAAATGATGATACTTATACAAATGATGTGTTGGTGAGTAACCTATATTATTGTCACAGAAAAACCTATAATGATGCATCTAAAAAAGACCCACAATAATCTGTCCTCACTAACCTCATGAAGTCATTTTCTCTTTTAAGCACATTATCAGCTAATTTAAAAAAAGGTAAATTAAAACTGAATATTAAAATATTGACTGTAATCGAAAACGATGAATAAAAATAGTCTACAATGGCAGTTAAAATGTAAAGTAAGAATTTACTTTTCCCCCTTAAAAAACCCTTTTAATTTTCCGCGTAGCAATTGATTAATGTAAGTACAATAGAATTTTTTCAATCTTTCAAAATTTATAGGGAAATTTCTAGAGATATATAGTTATTTCCTCTAAAAATGATATAGAAACAGGCAAAATTATTGGTAAAACTTCAATAGATAACCCAGAAAAAAATAACATATGCAAAAAAGAATAAAGTAAAAGGTATATTATTCTGCACATTAGCAATAAAAATAAGTTTACAAAATGTATGTAATGCATAGTTAATACAAAATATATGATCCTTTAAAAATTTCTGATTTAATAATATGAATTACTTTTAGTGCAAACAAATCTGCTGTGGCTCTTCGAGATCCTGCTAAGAATATTTTTGAATAGTAAAAATATATACAAGAACAGTACTATTCTGTTTTAGAAGCTGTAAAGAACTTATTACAAAATACCCATTACAAAAATGTCAGTAGCACCCAATACTATAATTAATAGGTATCACTAGCATTGATAATAGTGCAGCAATTTTTTTTGGCCTTCTCAATTAAAACTTAAAGAAGTAAGTACATTTAAATATCTGAAAAACTAAAAATCTGGAATATAAAAAAAACATGTATCCTCAAATAGTAACGTAAAGATACTAATTTTCAATTCGATAATATATAATTAAAAGCAGGGTTACTAGTTATAATTATAAAACTATTAAATTGGCAAAATTAACTTCAATTTTTTCTGATTTTTTTTTTGCTTCAAGAATTTATCGATTTCTAGCAATTTTTTACAGCTGTGAAAAGTTATTATTGAATCAAAGAAAAATTTTTTTAGTGCCTCTTCTCCAAAAATTTGTCTTTTAGAATGAACGTACAGAAAAAAATACAAAATTTAAAAAATTCTGAAAAACAAATGATTAATTTAAGTTAGTACTCACTTTTCTCCTCCGTGGTTTTTCGGACATAAAGGTTGATTCCCGAGAAAAGCTGGACATACTACAATGAGGAGGTATGATTTTGAAAGGGAGATACGCCATTTTTAAAACTTCATGCATTTTAAATAAAAATTATCCAAAATATAAATAATTGTTCAAATAAAAATAATGATTCCTTTAGGTTGAAGGAAGTAGCATGGTATGAAAATAGAGGAGTAAGAAATGAAACCTAATAATCAGAGCCGTCGAAACAATGGGACGAGCAGGGTATATGTTCAGGGGCTTCCATTTCTTGAACTTTTGGGGGCCATGTGTTAAAGATATACAAAAAAATATTTTTTAAATACGTAACTAAAAAATTTAGATTTGTACATTTATTTTTGATATTGAAAATTTTGTTTTTTATTTAAATCATATGGATAGATGCAATTACTTAGAACCCAATGTTCCTAAAGGCAGGAGTCCCCACATAATTTTAAGCAAAATCATAAAATAAAAATTTTTTTGTTAAAATTTTAATTTAAAAATATTTAATTTAAATGTAAATACATTTAATTTAAGTTTAAATGTATTTAAACATTTTAACGTGTATATTGATGCAGGACTCTTTAAATTCCAACTCCTAACTTCTAGAGACACTTGATGTTTAAAAGTATCAAAAATTTTTAAAAAAATCAGATTCATCGATAAAATAGATGCAAAATTTAATAATAATAATAATAAATTTAATCAGAAAAAAGAATTAAATTCTATCTTCCTATAAATATAATTTGAAAAAAAATCATACAATCAATTTTGATAAATTATGCAAAAATTCAAAATAATAAGTGACAGGTGCTGCGCTAAAAGAGAATATTTAAAAGGAACTGTGAAATCTTTTGTTTTAAGCTCGGCCAAAGTCCAGCGACGGCTCTGCTAACTAACACTATTCATGCATTGGTAACTGACCGCTGATTCATTCAGCTTTGAAGGAAAGTAAACCATTCCATTATAAGTAGAGGAAATATATAAGATTCAGAAGTCAATATGAAAGAATCATACATCAGCTTCCATTATAATTATGTAGGAAGAGAAATGAAATGTAAAGAAACAAAAGCGTTAAAGTAAATAATGTATAGTTTCTATTGTTAGTAAAAAGTAAGATGCAGAAAATTAATGTGTTTACCAGTGGTGATGTACCATTTGAAGAGCAAGAAAAAAAAGAGAAAAACAATCATTTAAGAATAATTAATAATAGTCTTAAGAATTAATAATAGTCAAATCAGTAAATTAAATGAGATAAAATACATTCATTCAAACCATATTTACAGAAAAACAAGTACAAACATTTTAAACAAGAAGAAAAATATTATAAAATAAATATATATAGAAATAACCTCGTGTTACGCATGCACAGGGCCAGTAAGATATGAAGGGGCTAAGGCAATGTATTGATAAACTAAATTTTTAAATAATACTTTTTTAAGAGTGTTCTTAGTGAAATATACTACAATTCCCAGGAGGGAAACGGGCTATTTCTGTGCATCGGGATTGTATTTAATGGAAATTCCAAGAATATGTTAAGTGCTATCTAGAAACAATAATAAGAAACAAGTAGGTGAAAAGTGTGTAGCTAAGCCCTTCTTATATTTAGAAGATTTTCTTCAATATAAACTATATTCATGAAGATAGTTCTACATCCAATGAGCTAATTTCATGACAAGTTTAAAATGTCCTGAATTTGAAGACTTTTAATCATTTACATTTTAAATAAGATAAATGTGACAAAATAGTAGGAATTTCACTTAAATTATATAATAAAAAATAATCTAAATGCAGGAATTTTGAGAAAATTACTTTGACTAAAAAGTTTTGAATTAATTTCTCCTTTTTTGTGAGCTTTTAGAAAAATAAGAAAATTTCTGATCACACGGAAATTTTAAACAACATTAAAAGAAAAAAACGACAAACCATAACTATATTGTGAGACAGCGTCTTCAAACCTTTTTTGAATGGTCATTTGCAGAAATACAGTCAATTCGCTATAACTCGAATATTACTATAACTCGATTTTTTTATAAGGTCCCGACCCTTTTATCTTCAATTTCATGTTAATTATTCTCTATTACTCAAATTTTGCTCCCTTTAACTCGATTTTTTTGGGATCTTTTAAAGCAAGAAAAAAAAATCTAGGAGCTGATATCTTGCCCCTTCCTTTGCAACACACACACAATGTCTTTCACACTCTTCATGGAGAAGCTAAAGCTGTCCCTCTTGAAGTATGTGAACAGTGGTTAAATGAAACGTTACCAAATTTACTTCAAGGATACAGTTAAAATGATGTTTTCAATATTGATGAAATGGGTTTAATTTTCAAATGTCTTCCAAATGAGACTATGATGTTTAAGGATGAAAACTGCTCAGGGGGTAAAATGAGCAAGGAAAGTTTGACTGTCCTAGTTGGAGGAAATGCGTCTTGGACAGAGAAATTGCCCTTACTTGTTATTGGAAAATACCGAAATCCCCGATGTTTCAAAAATGTAAAAACATATCCTTTGGATTACAAGTCTAACAAAAAGTTTTGGATGACATCAGTTTTATTTGAAGACTATGTAAGAAAATTGGATCAGAAATTCTTCGCTAAAAAAAAAAAGGTGATACTCTTTATGGATAAATGCACAGCGCATTGTGATCTACTTATTGTGAAAGCAGTAAACTTGCAGTTTCTCCCGCCAAACACAACAGCAAAGTTGCAGCCGATGGACCAGGGTATCATAAACAGTCATCATTCAAACAGTCTTATCGAAAATGGCTTGTCAGAAAAATGATCTTAAATATTGTAAGCAATTAGAAGATTTGCAATTAATAAGCATTAATTAAATAATCCGACAATATTTTGAAAGTCCAAAACCGAAACTAACGGTAAGTCCAACTTCCGATATGGCGAAGTTTTTCGTCAGTCCCATCAGATTCGAGTTATCGCGAATTCACTGTATATGTGCTTAATATTCAAACAAGTTTGAAGATATTGCTAACTTTAAAAGGCTGAATGTTATGAAACTATCATAAATTTCTTACTTTTCATAAAATTATCATTTCCTATATTTAATTGGATAACTTATTTTATGCATATCTTTATAGAGTAAATTCTTTTACACAAAAATTCTCTCTCAATAAATATTTATCAATTGAATTTTTTGCAGAATTCAGTGTCTTTATAGAAAGCTAGGCTTAGAGCAACTCAAAACCAAGAACGATTAAATGAACTCGCATTATTAAACATTAATCAAGAAATTGTGTTAGATGTTGAAAAAATCATTGACAGATTTGCCAAAGTTTCTAAAAAACACATTACATTTATTATTTAAAGATTTTGAATACTTGAATTATTTATGTACTGTTCTATTGTTCATTATGAAAAAAATATATGAGAAGACTAGCATTAAAAACCCTAGTTTTTTTTTCCAAAAAAAAATATTAAAAAAGAAATTTTTTTATAAAGAAAATTCATTGTGGAGGGATCTGAGTCTATGACCCTCCCCCCAGGAAAATTTTTTGTATCCGCCTCTGTATGGGCACCCTGTATGTAACTAAATATCAATGTAGTCATAAGCTTCTTCATGATCCTTTAAAACTTATATCTATCAACTGATAAGTTGACATTGGTTTCAAACATACATAAAACATGAATTCATCAATCTCCAGATGTGTATAAAGAAGAGTCTACTCTGACTTTAAATTCAAAATCTAATACTGCACTAATAATATAAAGGAAAAATACACAATTTACTAAAGGCTAGTTTTGATAACCAAAAAACAGTACGACGTCATCTATAAGTGAGGTAATGAATTCTGATTCGCAAAATAAATTAAAAAATATAATTAACAGGGCATATTCATCCCTCGTTATAATTATTTTTTGGCTAAAATAAATTCAATTTATTTGCTATGACTCCATTTAAAACCAATGTGGTTTGCATTTATGTGTTTTTTAACTCTGCATTTGAATAATCCCACTTTGTATCGATCACAAATCTATGTGGTTTTCTCTATGTCTTTTTTGGCAATTATTGTACCTGAAACTGACTTAAACTAAAAATTTTGATTATTTTAATAGTGTTATTGCAGCAAGTAAAACACAAAAAATGGAGAAGCACTAATGACTTTTTTTACTGTATTGTTAAATGGAGTTGACCACTTTAAAATCAGATGAAATAGATGTATTAATAATTTTCAAACTAAAAAACTCCATCCTACAAGATTTGTTACTGTCTTTGTTAAAAATAATAAGCTTAAGATTCCAGAATTCATCACCATAAAAATTTGATAATGTAAAATACTTAATTAAGTTTATTTTTTAAAGTACTCCCTTTTTGTAACTCAGTTATATTATAATGTACTGTAGTATTGGATAATTTTTATCTTTCTAAATAAGTGAAAACTTAACATATAAAGTGAAATATTTGTATTCAAATGTTGCTACAAAATGTCTGCAAATAAATTTTTGCTACTGGCTAAATTATCTAATCATCCAACTTGAAAATTAAAATGTTTAGTGAATCCCAAAACAGAAAATTAATTTGAATTAACTGTACTATTTAAGGTAAAACAAAACACTGTGTGCAAGGTTTAAAAGAGATATATAATAATAACAGCATTAGAAGTTTGGGCAAAATTTCTTGTGAAAATTTTCTTGTTATATATTTGAGTGAGAGTACTATATTTGATCATAACTTAATTTCTAAACTATTGCTAGATAACTTCTTTTCTTAAAAAAAAAAAAAAAGAAAAAAAAACTTACAGATTTTACCTAAAATTTTCATGACACTTTTTCATTAAATGATTTTCATAAAAATAAATGAACTCATAGAAACAGAAAATTTTGTGACAGTTACAGTTGCATTAATAAAAAAATGAAATTAACTATTATAAATGTCAATAACCACATGAAATATACACTTTTGTTACAGATTTAACTCATAAACAATGCCAGTAGATTATAAATGAAATAAAAACACTCTTTTAGTTATTAAACAGATAAACTTATTGATAACAAATTAAAAAATATTCTACACAATTTTATTTTTTATAATGAAACTTATCAAATTATCTTACCTCTCAACAGGAGATGGGGACCTAGATTCAGAATCATTTTCTGATGGATCTGAAAAATATTTAAATTGAGTTTAAAACACTAAAATAAAAACAGATGTTTTAATTTTGTATGACTATTATTCTCATTGAATTTACACTTTACATGCTAATATTATTAAAAAAAAATTTCTTTTCGCTTAAATCATCTAACAAAAACAAAGACAGAATTTACCTATAAAACAACAAATTTTTTCAACTGGATGATTGTCATTACTTGAAGTTTAAATATTTTAATTATTAAGTCTAGGATGATACTCTTAGAGCTATAACAAATTATGGAGTCAAACAATAAATTGTATTTTGTGTACTGATAATTATATTTTTTTTTTTACTATTCGTAGATTATTTGAACTTGCATTTCTTTTTCTCTTAATGCATATAAAAGATAAAATTAAAGGGCATCCAAATAATTAAAACTATTAATTCATTTTATTATTTTTTGACACTGATTAAAATCAGCTAAAAATATCTACATTTTCTTTATCTAAAATTATACCGTTTTTAAAAGTATATAATGATATGCATTTTTAAAATATAAAGATTTAAAAAAACATTTTGCTGTCTGCAAAAAAAAAACATTAGTCATGCAGAAAAAAAAACATTATACTTTGGTTTCACAGTTAAGGAAAATTAAAATGTGTCTCTTATTTATAAAAACTTCATTAATTTATTGTAAGTTCTTTATCATACTTTTGATTTCTCTTACAATTCATTTTTATTTAAAATAAATTTAGTGCATATACTGTAATATTTCATGATTTCCTATGACACAGTATATCTTTTTAAAGAGAGCTCATATTTTTTACCTTCCTGACAAAGTCTACAGTTACAACTAAGCTGTAGCTAAGCAAATGAAATTATCCCCCCCCCCCCCCAGAAAAAAGAAATCAGAAGACATTTTATCTTGATAATTCAAGCTTCAGGGCATAGAATTTCAAATGATTGAGAATAAAAAGAATGATATAAATGGTATATCAATAAAAAAAGTTGTAAGATTTTAAAAATTAGTAATAAAAATTGTCAACAGATGACTGTACAGATGGACTTTAAACATAAACAACAAGATTTGTGCAGAGTACAGAGTTCTAAAGGATTTTAAGAGGGTCATATTTTGGCAATTTTTTGTTAATTTTTATAGTCCTGTTGAGACAGATTACAAGTTTGAAGGAACGAGGCACGGGTAAAAAGAATGGCAAGTCAGAAATCACGAGTTGAAAAATCCACCATATCAGGAAGAGAGTAATTCAGATGGGAATGTTTAAATTTTGATGCTTTGAGAAAACGAGGTGCTTTTTCTTCCTTTTCTGACCAGTTTCTTTCTTTCTTCTTCTTTAGTTTATTTCTAGAAATGTTTGTGATTTGTGTTATTTTTAAGGTTTTTCTTTCCTTCATTATGCCAGTGTTCCTGATTGACTATTTGATCCATGCTTGGTATATACATAAGACAAACCAAAATATAGGTTTGAAAGAGAGAGCATAGCTGAGTAATAGTGAAGAAAGCAGAATATTTTTGTCAATTATGTTTCCCAGAAGTTACATACTGTTTTACTTAATCAATATTTTGTTGAGTCATAGATGAACTTTAGATGAACATAGATGTACTATATTGTAACTGAGCCTATGTTAGCAAGGTTTATTTAAAAAAAAAAAAAAAAAACATTTTGAAAATTATGTCTAACGATCTTACAGCTCCAAATTTTTATTATATAATTTATCTCATTCTGAATTGTTTAATTCAAAATTATTAATTTTGAATTTGCAATTATTTGAGGGTAATTAATCTGCAATTGTTTGAGAATTTTGAAATTGGTATATATTTTGAATCTGCAATTATTTGAGGGTAATTAATCAGCAATTGTTTGAGAATTTTGAAATTGAGCACTTTTCAGTCGCACATCCTAAGTCAAATATTTACAAATTTTAATAATCTAACCAAAATACAACTATTATTTAAAGCAAAAAAGACACATAAAATAAACACCTGTTTGTTCAGTATGTGCTGTTAATTCTATATATCCAGCTAAATGTTCATTAGCTTGTTGAACAACGTGAAACAGTAGCTGCTCTTGAACAGCATTATTTTCAATGACTTGGGCTAAATGAGACTCTAATTCTTTCATCTGAATTTCCTTTTGACTATTTTGGAAACTCTAAAAGGAAATTGAAATAAAAAAGAACATGCACAGATCAATATTTTTATACACATTATACAAAAAGCAATTAACTCTTTAATTTTTATTGTATCATGATAGGCCTAAATTACTTATAAGATATTTTATCGAGCTTCAAAACTTTTCATCTATGCTACATCAAATAGTGCCATTTAACAGAAAAGTGCTCATTTGTTTGTAATTTCATTTGATTAAACTTAAAGGAAAGTGAAAACAGTAGAAAAGGGTACAGACGCGTAATGAGGCTCTCAAATATTTAATGAGTGGCCCTTCCACTTACAGCTAAAATTTAATTGGAAAAACCTACCCAATTGGTGTAAGAAATAAATTTTATAAATGACTTTCATACTAAATGTTAATATACTCTGAAAAAAGACAAAAATTATAACATGAAAATATCTAAAATGTAGAGTTACTATTCAAGGTGCCAAAAGATTTAGTCTTCAGACATTTTGAATATTTTTAAATAAAATTTCTGTTAATCAAAACACATTCAAAACAAATAGAGGTTTAAAGATTAGGTAAAAAACTGAAAATGCAAGTGATTTAGTTTCAGCAAAAAAGGAAAATATTAATTTTCTATTTATAATATTTGAAATCAAGTGTTTTTTTAAGTTTTACCCAACTTAATTCAACCAATTTTTGTATGAACAATCAGTAAGAAATTCAATATTTTCTAGTCCTTATTTTCTGCAGAAAAAAAATCATTGCGGATTTCATATTTGAGATAAGTTTCCAAATTTTTTTGCTTTTGTACAACATAGGGTTGAGAGTAAAAAGAGGGAAGTGCTGCTTAACAACTTGTTTGAGCTACTTAGGTAGCAAAGAGCAGGCAAGAGTAAGATTTGACACAGTGTAAAGTAATGCTGTCATTCGCAATTGCGATTCCTAGAATTTTTAAGTTAGAGAAATTAAAAAAGGAAAAAAAACTTAAAACATGAGTCCACTTTATCAGTTGTTCACCATAAGCGTGTGATGGGAGCTCAGAAGGATGAAAAAAAGTTAACCTTAGTACAATATAGAGGGGTTCGACTGTGCATATAGTGCTCTTTTGTCTCATAAGCATGAGTTAAATAATTGGATATTAGGATTTCATCGATGCTACATCAAACGGTACCATGGGTTTATACCAGCAGTTCAAAATTTTTCATACTGGATGGCAAGCTATAATTATTCAAACTTTTTTGTCATGAAAGACGGAACGGAGACATCATAAAGGAAACAAAGAAAGTCAAGAGTGGTACTTATTTGTATATTTTTGTCTGTTTCCATGTTAAAATTCTATATTATTTAGTTTTTAATTAGGCAAATTTTTAATTAGTAACAAAAATATTATCCTATAGAACTAAAATAGGTTTCGATACGTGTCCTACATTTTTTTAAACATAAAATTATTTATAAAACACTATTTATTAAATCACCATAATATGTATTTGATTAATATATTTCATGAAACCTATTATTAAAATATCTAAATGGGCCACTTAGTAGCACATCTTTCAAGGTACCAGATTCAAAAGTAGCATAGTTATGCCAGAATAAATTATCTTTCACACATTTTTAACTCTCTCGACAAAATTGACTATAAAAATATCTTTTTTTACTTCAAAGTTGTAATAACTTGCAAATTACACACAAATATTAATTTACTGCACTTATTACTACCCAATATCCCATAATTATTGGGTTTTTTTTCATATCTTTAAGCATAGGTAAGTTGTAATTTAAATGCTGAACAAAGGATAGGAATATTTCTATAATAAGTCAAAGTAAAAAAATGTCAAGCATGCATTAAGTCCTTTAATTGATTTCACAATGGCTCTTTAACAGAAAAATTCTCATTTTTTGCAATTTCTTTTGATTAAAGGAAAGTAAAAAACAGTATAAAAGGGAATATTTTCTCTTTTATGGTAGCAGTACACAACAGATGCGTAATGAGGCTCTCAAAATGTTTAATGAGTTGCCCCTGTACTTACAGCTAAAATTTAATTAGGAAAACCTGCCTAATTGGTGCAAGAAATACATTTTATAAATGTTTTTCCAACTAAATTTCAATATATTCTGAAAAAAGACAAAAATTATAACATGAAAATTTTCTAAATATAGAGTTGCTATTCAAAGTGCAAAAGATTTAAATCTTTAGACATTTTGAATATTTTTAAATAAAATTTCTGTTAATCAAAACACATTCAAAACAAATAGAGGTTCAAAGATTAAATAAAAAACTAAAAATATTAATTTTCTATACATAATATCTGAAACAAATGTTTTTAATTTGAAAATACTAAGAAAAAAACCTTATTCTACCCTACATAATTTTTTTAGACAAATTTGTATTGTTCTTATTACACTAAGGAATAATTCAATAATTATTAATTAACATAATGATTGATATATACATTGTGTTCCAGAAAACTAGAATTCTTTCTGCAGTCCACTTTCAAAAATGGTTTTGCATTGTTAATTCAAATGAAAATTTTCATCTTTATTTGAAAAATATTAATTAAAAAGACAAACAAATCAGAAATCATAATTATGCTTTCTAATCCTAATCTTAGCGTAGGGAGAACACCTTTTGAATAATATATCACATTAAATAGACTTTACATTAAATAGAACTTACCTGATCAATTGCAAGGAGAACTATCTTTTCAATCAAGTAATGAGACTCTTCCAATGGCATATTATTCAAGGCACTTACAATATCATCCGAGTTTATTTGCTCCTAAAGTATGAAAAATGCTTGATATCATGCCTGATTGAATTCAGGGAAATGAAAGAAGGACCTCCATTATTCAAATTAATATAAACGTCAATTATAGGATTTATAAACGAAAGGTACGTTTTAATATTGATTAAAGCTTAAAATTTAATAAATAAATAAATACTGATTTTTATTTTCCAAGAAACTTTGGTGACTCACCTTGCAAGACTTTACGACTCACAGGCTGACAATCCCTAGTTCGAGGTTTCTAAGTTTAACTGAACAACGGGATTACATAAAAAATTTGGTAGCATAAAAATTTGCGGAATACATTTAATTCATAACATTAATGTTGGATAATAGTACATCTTTTCTGAACAACAATCACCAAAATAAATTAATACTGTTATAAAAATTATAAAACTTTTCTTTGAATGATATTAAAAGAAATAACTTATCAATAAATGCATTGAAATATGAAAAACATTATACAAAAAAAATTCTGTTTATTGAGTGGTATTATATAATTTATTTTAAAGTAGAACACAACTTACTAACTATTTCATAAAATTAATACTTACTCTTGCTTCTTCTAAGCCTGTTATTGCAGTCTGACATTCTGACAAATTTTCATGAATGTATTCAATGTTTGCTTTCAAACTTTCAATTTCATCATCTAACTCTCCTATTACATGAGACTCCTATTCACACAATGTGAAATAATTAGTTAATGTTTCACTAAATATTGGGATCATTTAAAAAATTGCATTTAGCATTTCAAATTAACAATGTTATTTATTCTAAACACACTTTTTTTAAAACAGTAAAGAAATGATAACTCTAAGGTAAACAGCTGGAATTTCTACAGTGATGTCAACAAACTTCTTGATTAGATGCCCTTCAAATAAGGTGGGGTTTTTGGAACAATATATGCTAATAAAAATTTAAAAGGAGATTGCAAATTTAATTTAAAGAAAATGCATGGGGAATTTATTTCATAATCATGATAAAACTATTTTTATTTACTCATTGCTGACAGTATACTGGTTTCATTTTTTCATACATCTGTAGAATTTATCCAAACTACTTTGATCTCCTAACCTTTATTTATATTAGTGACAATATCAATGTGCCCATATTTCTTCAAAATTTGTGAACTATTTTAAATTCTCTATACTCCCTAATTATTGACAGGTCCAGAAACAGGTCTCACTACATTTCCCTACCTGATTAACAAAAGATCCTGATCTTTTTTTAGCGTGTGTCTAAGATTCACTTCCATATAAAAGCGCAAGTTTGAGAAAAACTTATACAGTTGCATTTTTTTTTAAGTGAGATCAAAACAAAGAACAACAAAATACATAAAAATCTATTTAAGTGATATGGCTTGATAAAAAAAATTATAATTTTCTATCTTTCATGTTTGAGAAATTTTGACTCTATGTAAATTGTGAAAAGCAAAAATAGATAACCAGTAAAAGTAAAAGGAACAATACTTAAGAAAAATTGTAGTTTAAATTTTATGTTTAAAAAAGGAATTTTTTTAAACAAAATAATAGTTAAATGAAGTAGAAAATGCTTAAAGGTTTTATTGATAATATTTCTGCTTTTTACAAGCTTTTAAATAATAATGACCACTATCCACTGAAATAACTGTTAACAGAAAACAATTTAAAAAGTAAAAAAATAATATTTGCTGTAGAGGTGATTAAATAATTTTACCCTGTTTTCAAACACGGCTCTTTCTCGTTTTTTAGATATTTTGTCCAGACACCGTCCAATTTTTTCTCTTTCCTGAAAAAAGAAATATGATTTCATAAATTTTTTTAACACACTATTGTTAAATGAAATATTCAAGCTTAAACTATTTATACACTCATACAAAAAAAACTAGACTATCATCAAACATAGTAAATAAAAAGAACATAAAAGTACTTTGAGCCCATATGACTCACCTTAAAAGTATAAAAGGAAGCAGTAATTTAAATGTCAATACAAAATCCTTTACTAAAACATTAATATTTTAAACTATATACAGACATGTGATTGCTGAACGAATAAATTATCTGAAATTTTTTCTGTCAATGTGCAGTTTTTTTTAAGTACTTATTTCACAAGGTCAAGAAAACTGAGATGGGCACAGTAGGCCTTGGCCCTCTATGGGCTGTCGCGCCACTGAGAGAGATAGAGTATTTTCGTTCTTAAATAGAAGAGAAATAAAAGACTGTCATATTATGCAAAAAAGTGACATTTATAAAATGTAACAAACAAAAAAAAATTTACTTAAAAGGAAAAAAAATTTCACATAAATAGAATACATAATAGAATACATAAATAGAAAAAAATTTCACATTTCTCGTTTTTCTCACTTTGCAAGTCGTCATAACATCAAAAAGAATACATCAATAAATAATTTAATAAATAAATAACGGTGAAATCTATGGCATTAACTACAAAAAACATCGATAAAACCAGTCAATTGTATTTATGACGAAATCACACGAATCAGACAAAAAGGGGTTGATTAAATGTATGTTTCAAGATTCACATTTTGTGATGAAAAATGTTGTTTTAAAAATATTGAGATTTTAAAAAACATGCGAAAATCAGAAATAATTGGTGAAAAATTAATATTAAAAAAAACGATAGAATTATCGTGTCAAACAGTGAATACTCAGCTGTAAGATTCATATTTCCAGTATCTTAAAAACATCGGGATTTTAAAAAATCATGTGAAAATTAACAGTGATAACTGTAAAAATAAAAATAAACCGATCGAAACATGGTACGGATTTAGAGCTCAAATCGCGTGCAACAATAAATAATTACTCAAATGTTCAATTCGAATTTATCATTTCGAAATAATATTGAATTAAAATATTAAGATTTTAAACCATGTGCATACAAGAAACAATAACTGTGATAAATTCAATAAAAAAAAAAAGTGTTTTCGTCAGGTCAAAAAAAGTAATTATAAATGCATGAATTGAATTTTGTGTGTCACAATAGTTCTGTATAAAAAAATACAGGAATTTAACGAAAAAACTCTGAGAAAATTTATAACAATAACAGCTGATGCACCACAATAAAAGCACCACATGGATTTATGATGGTATTGACACAAATAGAGTGCATCAAAAAGTGATTGCGCAAATGCACAATTCAAATTTTATGTGTCGTTATATTGGAATTTTAAAAACCATGTGAAAATCAAATGCCTTATCTGCAAAAGAAAAAACATCGAAACACGGATTTACGATGGTATGAAGCTTGTTAAAAACTGATTACGGAAATGCAGAATTCGAAATTGCAACCAAACAAAATATGGGTCAAATCTATCACATTCATGAAATAATTCTTCTGTTGCTAATTGGAATTTGCAGCAAAATTGCAACTCGTTAAAATAAAATAGGATTAATAAAAAAAAACATGAGAAAAAACACCATTATTCTAGCAAACAATCTTTTAAGTGTTTAGCATTTCCAAATTACATTTTAGATTATCAATTTTATATTTTAGTGTTTGCCTCAGTAGTTCATTATATTCCAATAGAAATTGTTATGTAATTTTTTCCCGTCTCTTGTTCTCGAAGTTTATCTGAAATTGCACATTCTCTAACAAAACTGCGTCAAAAAAAAATCTATATTGCATGCTAATGAGAACTTAGGAAGAAAAAACGAGGGGGCTGTTAAGGGTGGAATAAATGTCTCATGAACGATATAAGTAACAAAATTTTAGTTTTAGATTAGTGAAACTCGCAAGAAGATTTTTGCTGGAATATAAATTATCAATTCACGGAAATCTGCAAACCAATGGTCTTGCAATTCGCGGAATTCCCCAAATTAAAGGGAAAATCACATGCTTGTAATATAATTTTATTTGCAACTACTAACTAAATAAAATAACAAACATTAAATCTTAAAATTCATTAAAAAAGTTAAACAAAAAGATGTTTGTTTAAACATAATTACAATATTTTGCAGTTTTTTGATAGATGGAATCAAAAATAAGAAAAATTAGACTCTTTTTACAATGAATAATGAATATAGTTAAAAGTTTGTCAGCTTACTTTAAGCCATCTGTCCATATCCCTTTCAATGGCAGCAATATTTTGTCGATTTAAAACTAATTTATTAAGCTAAAAAAGAGAATATATAAAGTATATAAAACTACAAAGTATGTAAAAGTGCAAAGTATATAAAAGCATGAAATATATAAAGAGTATAACAACATTAAATATACAAATATCATGTATATAAGAATACATAATACAATGCATTACACGATCAAAAAGAATGACAAGAAACTACAAATTAAATACACAAATTATATAATACATAAAATATAAAAGGATACTAAAGGATAAATTACAAGGCTAAATTATAAAGATAAATTATAAAGATAAATTTTAAATAAATTTTATTTAATTTTTAGAATTTTAAATAAATTTCATATTAAAGGATAAATTTTTATTTCAACTATCAGTTTTTAAAAAAAGTATTTCATTCAAATGACAAAAAAAAAAAAAATCTAAAATTATTAAAATGATTGTTTCTTTATTGACAGAAGGAAAAATTATGAGTCCTAATTATCAGAAATTTAAAGTAAAACATTATTAAATCTAAATGGTCAACTAATAAAAAAAAGAGAAAAATTACTTTATTTTCTAATTGTTGCCACCTTTGTTTCGCCAATCTATGTTGAAATGGACCTACAAATGTGATTATAACAAAATCAATATGACATAAAAACGATTACACTGATGATAATATTACACAAAATATACTAAGAATATATTTTTAATACCTGTCTTCAAGCGACTGGCACTTCTTGGAGATATACATTTGACAATAAATTTTTTCTTCAAGTTCTGTATTTCATCCGCTCTTTTCTTAAGAACTAAATCTTTACGTTTCTTTTCAGCTTCGAGGGCCCGTATTTGGCTTTCTTTGTTCAACTTTTCTTTTTTCAATAGAGCTATTTCTCTATTGCGCTTCTGCTCAGAATCTTTGAATTTCTTAGCCTCTTCTTTCATCTTGGTTAGTAGAGCAACCTGAGATATAACAAATTTATATTTAATTGATAAGACTTAAAATACATGAGCTACACATACCTATGGTCAATTTGATGAAAATAAAATAATTCTTAGTTGTGAAGTGACATTTTGATCATTTCATTAAAAAATTTCAAATTTTATGTAACACAGTTAAATAGAGAAGTAAAACATCACAAATGTAATCTAAAAAAAATTTATATATACAGTTGACTTTTTTTTAATAAGGAACTCAAAGAGTTGAAAAATATTGAAATTACTTTAAATCTAAATAATCAAGCATTTAACAATACTAAAAAAAAAAAAAAAAACTATAAATATACTGTTAAAAAATGTTCAACAAAAAAAATTACAAAAAGAGTTATTTCATTTTGTAGAAGATTTGTTTATGTGATGTAATTATCCATATGATAATTTATCTTGTTCTCTCTCACCCTCTTTTAAACTTTTAATTTTCAATGACATTTTATTAGTTTTTAATGCAAGTTGGAAAAAAAATAAATCAGTATCTCATATTCGTAAGCTATACTGCTTTGCTTTTTTTAAAGTGCCATTGCAGACCATTCTGTGTCACTTTATATTTGGAAGCTAACTTTCTTTGTAGTAGGCCAAATATATATATATATATATATATATATATATATATATATATACATAAAAAGGACGAAAATAATGTATTCTAAAAATGACAAAGAAACAAACAACTAATCTGACTAATGAAACTGCATTTTTTAAAAAGTTACTTAAATTCAGGTGGTGCTAAATGCTCTTTTGTCAGCTTATTTCTATTAGAATTTTTCCTGAGCTTCATAGTAGGAAACATTTATACGGTTAAATCAAATTAAATAAATAAATTTTCTTTTTGTTGAGAAAAATTAAAAAATCAGAAAATATTATTTAATAATAAATTGAAAACTTATTAGGAAAGTTACAAAAAACTGTTACAGACAATCATTAGATTTTTCACTCAATTAATGCAAGCTACAAATCCAGCCTCACAGCTTCATAATTTACACTAAAAGACATGGTTAAAATAAGAAGCAAACCACCAGTTGGTTTCACTTTTAAATTTATACCCACAAGTGAAATTGAAAGAAAATAAAATTTTAAAAGCTAGTTAAAAATAATAAAAAATTTAGTGTGATTTCATAGCCAAATTTAAAATCAACAATAATAAAAGTGACATAGATGACATATACATTCTGCACAAGTGCCATACTTATGCCTTCTATAAAATTGCCAACATGCTACAGTCTATGCCAACGGTTCACAAATGGTGTTCCACAGAACCCTTGGGTTCTGTGGAAGAGTTAAAAGGGTTCTGCAAATTAGCACTTTTTATAACCAGTGATGATAGTTTTAAAACGTCTGGCTATATTTAGATCCAACCTATAATTCATAATTTATTTAATCTTACAGTTGCCCATAAGAAATAGTTTTAAGTAAAATGCCAATGAATTGGGAATGGCGTTTTTTAAAAGAAAATATGAAATTTCTAATAATTAAACAAATTATGAAACAAAAAACATTTATATAATATTCTATTAGTATTTCCTATTGCATTTTTGAATCAAAGTAACTCAATTCTTTACTAAAGAAATATGATTCCATAATAACCAAAATCAATGTTTATAGTAAATTACAATTCATCTTATGTATATACTTGTACACCAGAAACAAATTTATAATTAGACTAGATACAGCACAAGGATTGTAAATTTAACTGCTAGAATCTAATTTAAGATTATAATTGATAAAAAAATTTCATTCCTCTAATTAAAAATTTGAAATTTAGTCTTTTATAGGTTATATCATTCAAAATTACCATAACCTTTATTTATAAAGTTTGGGTTCTACTTATATAAGGTTGAATATTTAGGGTACCATGCCTGAAAAAAATTGGGAGCTTTTTTGTATGATCCCTATTAAAGCGACCCTCCCATCAAGACGACTGATACGTAGTCCAATTTGTTATTCTATAGGCATAATGTTATTTAAATGTCCATTAAAACGTCGGCACTGATCCGTTCATTTCAATACAAAAACTGAAATTAAGTCATTTCATTTAAAAAAGCTTTAAAGAAATTATTTAAACCATTTTTTCCTATTATGTTACCACAGGAAGAAGTGTAACACGACCTGCTAAATTCTAAATGGTTGTAATTTATGGTCATTTATAATCCTGTGCAACGTTCTTTTCAAAGGATATAAATAAATATATCAATTATACTTTTCTTATTTGAAAATTGTATTAACTCTTTGTGAAATATCAGCCCCTTTTGTGGTTAATTTTCGAGCTAAACATGTGGCCTTGGCAGTTATCTTGGAGTATATGTTATTTATTGAAAATGGCAGCCTTATTATATCAGTACATTATTTTAAAGGTACTTTTACAAATATATTAATGTAGGAAAAAGCTGTATTATTATCAATTTTTATAAAAGTAAGGTTAAAAATCTAAAATTGGTCCAGTTTTTTTCATTTTTGAGTTAATATTCATGGTATTTTTGTGCATTTACAATATAACCGTTTTACGTTATAACGTTTTATTTTCTCTCGGCTGCAAGGGATATTATATCAAGTGCTGACTGTAAAAATATTCCTACCAGACTGAATATTTATTTTAAAAAAACATATCAATGCTAAGGTAACAATTTACTTAATTTAAAAATTTAAATTTTTAGCAAAGTTCGCTTAATTAAATTAAATTGCTCAGAAATCTAATTAAGTGCAAATGCACTTAAATTAGATTTCCAAACAATTTAATTTTTCTTCTCAGTACTACCTCATACATTACAGAAAAAGTATATTTTAAATTTAACATACTTTAGCCCGCTTCATTTCAGCCACTTCTTGCTTCAATTTTTTTAACTTTGCTTCAGATTCAGATGCTGAGCTCAGAAGCTGTGCATGATTTCTTTTAGCATTTTCAAATTGCTGAACATCATTTTTTAAAGAAGAAATTTTCTTTTCATAATCTGCTCTGATCCTTCGTTCTTCTGACTTGTTGCCAGCAGTTTCTGCAAAATACAAAATTATGCAGTTCAAACAAATAGACAAAAAATTTAATTAATTTACACATATGTTTGAAAGAAAAAAAATCAATTACTATTTAGGTTTGATATGATTTTATCTCTTTCTTTTTCTGCCTCCAGAATTTTTGTCTGCAACTGAGCCAGCTTATCTTCATAATAGTTTTTCATGTTGTGGATTCGCCTCTGACTCATTTCCAGCATACGGATAAGCTTTTCTTTCAATGTAATATCACATGTGATGTCAGCAACATTTTCACTCAGTTTCTCTAAAATAAAAAACACAGATAATTTAATATTATTACACTTGAAAATAAAAGACAGAAATACATGAATCATTGATGCACTTGAAGAAAAATATATCTTTGCACTGCATTTCAGAACAAATAGTTTTTGCTGTAGCCATGAAAAAGGTTCTTTTTTTAGCACATTTTCATACATTACATGAAACAATAAGTTATATTAAAAATGAAGTATAAAATAAAATACACAAAAGTACATTCTAGATTTTTTCTGTTAGTTTGTTCTAAGATAAAAAAAATTTTTTAGAATATAATAAGAAATTTAAAGAAAATGGGTGAAATTAAAAATGTACATTAAGGTTTCTTGTAGTAAGTTCTTGTAGTTTGCATATCCCAATCTTTCTCTTCGACATGTCGTTTTGAGAGAGAAATATTTCAATTAATAAAAACAATTTTATTTCAGTAACACTTACATTAAATGCATTTATAACTTTAAAGTTATAAATACATTTAATGTATACATAAATATAAAGTTATAACAGCAATGGCATTCAGCTGTCATTGTAAAGTATTAGGATTCTATTCAGGATGGTAGCATGAGTCCCACCCAGCTATAGATTGATGCCCCCCCCACCCTACAAATGACATTTGTAGGCGTGTTTACTTTATTAAATTTTAAATGATGTTTAGTATTGGTTTTAAAGACTAATTCAGTTCATATCTTAATTTTTCAAAAAATTTTACGATTATTTTATACATCATCTTTATTTTATTCATGATTCTTTCTAGATAAGATCATGATTCTTTCTAGATTTTATTTTCTAAATAAGATTATGACATTTTTGTAAATAGGTTTCAATGATTGGAGATTCAATCATAACTCATATTCTTACCAAAGAATGCCCCAACAAAAATTTACAAAAAAAAAACCTTTTCCATATTTTAAAATTAAATGAAAAAATTCACAAAAATTATGAACAATTTATAGCAGATATTCTTGAATATCAGAGATATAATGTGTAGAAAAGAACTATGTACATTAAAAAAGTGCAATTGGTTATTTTTTTCAAGAAGGGAAAATGCAAATAATAAAGCCAATAATTTTGACTTATTGTAAGAAAAAAACTTACGTTCTTGTTC
This sequence comes from Parasteatoda tepidariorum, assembly GCF_982258835.1. NCBI lineage: Eukaryota > Metazoa > Arthropoda > Arachnida > Araneae > Theridiidae > Parasteatoda > Parasteatoda tepidariorum. The sequence goes on from NC_141761.1 coordinate 58,738,687, forward strand.
TGTTTTATCACTTTCAGATTCTGAAGTACTTTCCTCTTCATCTCCATCCTCAAGAGCCTATGATAAAAAAAAATAAAAAAAATAGTTTAAACTCACTCAAAATTATTTTAATTAATTTTAAAAATTTCCTACCAAACTAATTTTTCTCAATTTGAATTTTCCATAAATAACATAAGGAATTTATACATTATTTTTATAGCTATAAATTAAAAACGAAGACAAATTACAGTTTCAGTTTTGAAAAAAATGATATAAATCTGAAAAAGATAATATAAAAAATGTTCTGAAATTATAACTAACCAAAGTTATTAGTCAATATAAAGAAAATACTTCCTGAAATTTCTTTAAGAAACATAGTTTTAAAATTTGTGTAATTGAAATTTAATTTTATTACCTCTCCATCTTCAGCTATATCTTTTTCATCTTCTTCTTCAGCAGCTTTTTCACCAGTTTCTTTCTCCCTTTGAAAAGTACATATAATATTACATTATGTAACTAATGAAAGAAATCATTAGACTTACAAGCTACATTTCCTAAATCAGAGAGTAAAATTATACTCTTACTGATTTTCCTTTTTTCTTACTTATTTTAAATAGGTGCAGATATTTTCTGAGACTAACCTAAAAACTAATAAAAATATCTATATTTTAATTTCATTTTTCATTCTTTTGTGAAAATAAACTTCACAGAAAAATGCTATAGATTTCTGTACATTTACTTGTTAAGAGCACAGCTGAAAAAAAATTCAGTTGATTTGACGTTAATGATAAATGCATCTCCTGAAGGTAAATGCAGAAAGCTGGAATCTTGTAGAAATTTAAATATCTGGAAAACTTGTAATCAACACTTAAGGTAACATACGGCTAAAATGTAACATGATTATTTTTTATTATTGAATTTAAGTTAGGATTTTACGTGTTAAAATTTAATGCAAGTACAAAAAAAAGTTATTTGAAAAATCAATTACAACTCTAATTGTTATAAGCTCAAAAAATATTAATAAAGAGATCAAAATGCATTTATAATTGAAAATAATTAATGGAGAAATAATTTTAAGGAATTATTTAAATAAAATAATGAATAAGTAAAACTATGTTCATTGGATATTTAATAAATATAACATGAATAGCAAGCATATGTAAGTGGTATAATTTGATACCATAGAGAATTTCAAAAAAAATTTTTTTTTTCCAAAATAATAAATAATGATATAAATTTACATTATGTGAGTAAAAGAAAGTGCATTGGGAAATTTTGGATTGCTTGAGTACAGTGGTTTTTAAAATTCATTACCATCTACTTTCTTTATTAAACAGTCTTAAATTATAAATTAATTCAACTTTTCTTACTTTATAAATAAAAGAAATCATGACACCGTATTGCATTTGCATATCAGAACGCAACAGTAAACAAATATTTTTTAAAATCCCATAGTTTCCTTAATTCTTTAAAAAACATATGAATAAAAAAATTGGCAAAGGAATTCTTATTCAAACGAGCACTTTTAACAAGAATCTGTACCTATTATGCATTTGTTATCCTGATAATAAAAAATCTATTTTAGCTGAATGAGCTTTTTGTTGATGCTTGTCTTGTTGAAATATTTTGCAAAAAAAATTTTTTTTTCTCTCCTTTACTTGAAGACTACAAACTTGCCACTACAAAAAATTGCTACACTTGAAAAGTATTCCTACAAATAATATCTTTGCACAGATAAGAAACTGCCCATATGTTTGGGAAAAACTTTATAATTTAATAAATCTCTTGAGACCATAATTGAATAGGAAAAAACAAAAAACAAATATATAACTACTTCTAATTCATATTCTATACATAAGTATATCATAAGTAATAAACTAATGGCAAGTAAATAATTTTAAATGATTTTTTTTCGGTTTCAGAATAAAATAACAATGCAGTTATTACATAGATAAAATTAAGAAGATTACGATTTTTGATATTTTAATTTTTGTTGCGTCATTTTGAGTTTGTAATAATGAGATTTGGTTGCACAGAAAAACATATCATTAAGACAAACTTGAAAACCAAAAAACAAAACAAATAGATCAGAAAAATGAAGTAATATAAAAAAATATTCACCCTTTTAATTTCTTTTCTTTTCGTTTTAATTTCTTAACATTTTTTCTTGCTTCTTCAATAATGTCTGTTACAGATGTTCCATTATCAATTCGAATGTCATAATGCCCAGTAATCGCCACAGTAGATGTGGGATTAAAAGCATACTGTGGTGAAGCTTTTTGATAATTTTTTCGCAAGAGAGCATTTGAATTTTCTGACTCAATAAGCTTGGCTCTGTAAAAATAATAATCCATAACATGCTTAATTTACATAACATGTTGTACATATAGATATTTTGTATAAAAATATAAATGTGAAAAAACACTTTGAAACACTGAAAAACCACTTATGTGCTGAATTGATATTCAATCATGTTTACTGTAAGAGATAAATACAGAGAACCATATAATGCACCCAATTTTTATAACGATTGCATGTTTTTCATCCAGGAAAAATAGCTAGAATTCAATACTCTTACATTACAGTGGACTGTTAAAAGTTTAAAAAGCAATCATTATGTTAAAAATTAATAGCTCGACTGCGTAAAGTTTTTTTTTCTTAACGATTTCTAAATGGTAGTCTGTTCAGCAAAACTGGTAAAAAATTTCTTACACCATTAATTATCAATATATTTTATTCGGACATTATTAAAGCTTTTAAATATACAGCAATCATTTTGTGGACATTAAAATTGAACATACAACAATGCAGTTAACATATTAATGAGTGAATGAAAAAAATCCTTTTATTTGCAAAATGCAAATTGTTTATCATTAATTTCATTGATAAAACACTAAGCAAAGTTTATAAATTAATAAGCATATGCACTAGCTTTCAAAATTAGTTAATCCAAAAAATGAATATCTTTTACTCCAAAAAGAAACCTCTGGATGAGAAAAAAAGCTTCCGACTTCTACCGAATATTTTTGTTTGTTATAATGGAAAAGGAAGAAGGAAAAAAAATCTTTCACAAATGGAAATTGTTTTGAAATCCTTGATTTTGATTCCCTTCATTGTAATTAAATATGTTATACTGCTTTAGACTTTCTATGGCAACTTAACATGAAAAATACACACCGTAATGCTTCGATTTCAGAAACATAACCCAGCACCAGATTTGGAATATCAGACTGGGTACCATCACCTAAAAATTATATAAAACAAATATGAATATGTAACTTAAACCAGTCCTCGAAAGTAAGTAAAGCAATAAAAAATATATAGCATACTATTTTTACTCCAATCACCACTCCTCTTTTCTGCTTCCAGCTGAGCATTTTTTGCATTCAAAACATCTATTGTTTGCTGTTGAGCTTTTATTCTAGTTTTCAGAGAATTGTTTTCTGACTGGAGCATAGTGTTTTCATGATACATATCATTAATGCATTCAATTCCATCACTAATTATTCTTTTGCCCTAAAATAGTTTTTAAAATTAACAGACAGCAATTAAACAAATCAAGAATAATTAAACGCAATTTTATTTCTGACATAAATATACGAGTAAATCATTGACATAACTATTAATACAATTTTTAACAGGGCCATTCACTTTTGCCTGTTTTGTGGTCTATCTTAAAGAAAGGATAAACAATTTAATAATAAAAGCATTTACAATACATACTGAATGAAATGATAAATTGTGATATTTGTAGCTGAATGTGATGATAAATTGAATGAATGAAATGATAAACTTTACAAAATCACAAGCAAGCAACCATAATTGTAAACCAGATAAAATAGATTTACTTTTAGGGCTTAATTTCCAGTGAAATCATTACAACGCAAAAAATATATATTATTCGACATTTTCTAAATACTTTGCAAGTTATCACAATTTTTAATTAATGAGGGGTCAGCAAATAAAAAAAATGAAGTCAAATTTAATTCCAGTGAATAGTCAAAGATTCAATAACATTCCTCACTGAAATAAGATTAATCAATTTGTATTTATATTTAATAAAGTTAATCAATTTGTATTTATAGTTAATAAAGTTAATCAATTTGTATTTATAGTTAATAAAGTTATAAATTTGTATAGTATTGAGAAACTATGGGTGTCTCTGAAAATCATGCTTTTGATTAAAATTCTGCAGAGCAGTGTGTCTATATAGACTATGCTGCTCACGAGACTGTAATGAATGTGCATGACCGATTCATGGGTGCATATGAAAGTTATTAATTAAAACTTAAAAAAGTATTTCTCAGATTTCACTTTGAGAAATATAAAAAATTTTGTCTCTCAAAATATAAAATAAAACTAAGAATACAACAAAATAATACAAATAAAATACATATAAATAATCACAATATAAAAAAAAACATTCTTGATGAATGAATTTTGGGTCAAAACCTTAAGATGAAAGCAATAAAACTATCTGTCATACAAAAATAAAAAAGTAATATACATCTGACACATTTATGGTTCTGAATAGTCTTTATTTTAAGTTTAATTTAATTATGCATATTTATTTAGTTATTTATTTATTGAATGATAGATTACAATATAAGGTATTAGTTTTATAAAATAAAAATTATTTACAATGATACTTTTTACCAAATAAATTAATATGAATTTTTAAGGTATTATAACTGTTCTTTACATTAATATTTTATATAATAAATATATTAACATAACCTTCCAGTATGCAACTGATAAATTATTGCAGTAAAATCATATATTCTTTCCGTAGGCCTAAAACTGCTTTAATGTATACTTTATAAAGAAAAGGAACGTAATGTTTTTCGAATAAACAACTCCATAAATATCCAATTTCAAAATCGAGAATAGCAAATTCAGAAATTTCTTGAATAACACTAACAGGTTTTAGGGAAATTAAAATTTTAACATCCATAATTCCTTCTCCCATCTTCATTAAATTCAGCAAATAAGATTTTAAGAGAACTGCATTGAGGATAAATAAAATAAATAACTCTTCTCTGTAAAATGAACTAATTGTTATTAGTCACCTATTTTGTTCCTGTTGGTAATCTGAAGAAAGATATTACAAATGATATATAAGAGCACTTTTAAAAATTCATCATTAATGTCATTTTATGGATCTAACCATATTGTAAAAATCTAACTCACTCCACACCTTTAAAAATAATTTTTTTTACTGTACACACTTTTAAAACAGTCAAAATTGATATTTCAATGTCTAATAATTAGATAATTTCCTTGTATTTACCTGTTTGAATTCCATTAGTTCTATTTGTAAGTTTTCAACCTGCCTCAGAAGAGCATTGATAGTTTGGCTAGACTTGTCTTTGTTAGCAGTAACTTTATTTCTGATATTTTTAGCTCTATTAGCATACTTTAAGGTACTCAGTGTTTCAACAAAATCTCGGTCAGATGGTGACACACAAGCAATCATCAGCGTCCGACTGAAATTAATAAACTATGTGAACAGCTGTATCATAAAATTTAAAACATTAACTACAACAAAGTAAAATAAAAAATTTATAAAAACAATATATAAAAAAAAAATATTTAAATAACAGCATTTACTATACACATAAAGAAAATTTTACATTTGTGAGTTTACTAATGATTTTTGACATTAAATTCTATTTTTACTATGATGAAGTCTGATTAATGCAAAATAATAATAATAACCAACTGGGATTTCGGCTATCACATGCAAGACAACTTTAAAAGATTTTCCTTAAAAACGACTTTATCATTTCTAACATTATTGGTAAGTATATGGGAAGATGGAGTAATACCGGGTAGCTAAGTTTCAAAGGCCTATTGGAGGTAAATTGTTTGACCTAGAAACTGCCTGATTCAACCAACATATTCATTTTTTAGTTGTATAAAACATATCATTCTTGAAAAATTATATATTTACTATTTTTTTTTTAAATTTTTTTTCTCAAAAAAAAAAAAATATCCCACATGTAGGGTAAAACCAGTTACACGTGTTAACTCTATGGGAATATTAGAACTTCAGTCAAAAAGAAGCAAACATTTATATTTATGGCCATTTGAGAAAATTGTGCATGTAATTTACACATGATGTAGTCAAGGCCGTACTCAAAGGAGAAGGGAAAGAGAGAGACAATTCTACTGGGTAGAGGGATGGCTAAAGGAATGACAAAAGTTTCTTACAAAAGTATTTATTAATGTTTTTTCTTTTCTTTTTTTTCAAAAAAAAAAAAAAAAAAAAAAAAAAAAAAAAAAACTGCAGAATATTTCTTTATATCTATATAAAAACTACAATTTTCTATAAAGGATCTTCAAAAACTCTACAAAACATGAAAATAAGGCTTTTTTGTACTTTGAGGATGGGACCTGCAATAAGTTTTGCCTAGGAACCCGTAAAACCTTTGTTCAGCCTTGGATGTAATTATCTTCTTCCTCTGCAGCACAGCCATTCTCATGGGCTTAAAATATACATCAGACAGCCTAGGTCAAACGAGAACGTTGAACCAGATACGTTTTATACCAGATAACCCTGTTTTGTTACACGAGAAGAGGTTATCGAAATAAAACTGAACAATGCTACTTAATGGGGTAAATCCTTATTGTTTGTTAGGGTATGAATCTTTAGTAAAGTCATAAAACTTTAGACAAAAAAACCTTTTCATAAATGTATTATAATAGCTTAATAAGGATAGCTTAAAAATATGAGAAAATTAGGGAATTGACACAGTAAAACAAACTTTATATAGACGCAGTATGAATAAACCAACAACAGCACACAAATATGGTTGGTCCTTCTTTTTGGCTAGTCAAGTGTAATTCAGAGTTTGTCTGCTAGAAAACATAACTAATTTTGCCAAAATCAGGGTACCCACTTTTAGCCCACTCTTCCCTATATACAGTCACAAAGTGATTATCAGTTGAAAACTAGACATTACTCTTGAAAAGAAAATGAAAAGAAAAAAGTGTAAGAAAATAAAGTATAAAAAAAAGAATAAGAAAATAACAAAAACCTTCACTCTATTGCAGGATAGGAAACAGAACTTAGCTAATATAAAACATTTTATCTATTATGTAATAAAGTATTTTCTACATCTAAGTCACTTTACATTGAAATAAAAATTAATTGAAAGCATATAATTCAAGAATAAACATTCAATCGGGAAAAATGGTTAACAAATGAATATTTAAGAGATTTTAAAAAGTTCAATAAAGCTTTAAATGTTTTCAAATGTTACCTGTTTCCACCAAGAGAATCTTGCAATAACCTTGTTAATTTAGAATCTCTATATGGTATGTGAGTTGCCCTTTTAGATTTATCACCAAGTGCAGATATCACATTTCCAAGAGCAAGCTAAAAGAAATTAAAATATGAAAATTTACAATAAAACCTACGCCAAGAGTTTTTTCAAAAATCAATGATAACTTACCAGTCCAGAATTTATACAAATGCTCTCTTTTTGTCGATCTCCCGTTGCCCCAGTACGTTTCAATCTTTCAGAGCCAGCCAAATCAACAAAATGGAACTTTGCAGTTAGAGTTTCTAGCTCATTCAAGGATTCATTATGTTTGTGTAAAGTTGAATTGCAAGTATCACCGCCAACAGATATCTAAAAGTATTTTCAGAGAATTATCAATTATATGAACAGTATCTTAGAATTTATTACACTGTAGTAGTAAAAATATTAACTCCTTCAGTGCTAGCAAAAAGGAGAAAGAAGTACTTCTCCAGATCTGCACTCCAAGACTATATATACCAATGCGAGTTGTAATATCAGAGTACAAACAGAGATCAAGTCTGTGTGATCTGGGGCTGCTGATGTTAGAATGGCTAGTTTCATATATTATACTGAGGGCTTACAAAGGAGACTGACCAGAACAGGTAAATGTGTTCACAGTTTGGAAGAGGTTAATAAAACAAGCAGGATTACTGGTTTTGAACAATACATATGGCATTTACTACCCAAAACCAATTATTCTTTCTAGAAATAAGTAGACATTCTCAAAATAGTTCTTATAATAAAACCATTAGTATCCGCATTTTCTAAACTTTCAGCTGCTGACTTTACTACATCAAAAAACTAGTTCTTCTCATGTTATTAAATGAAAAAATAGTGCATTGCAGAAAGATAAGATTAGAAATTTATCCAGGGACTCAACACATGGAGTGGGCAAGAAAATTCTAATTGAATTACTTACATACGCTCTTCACACCGTTTTGCACAAAAGGCATCCAGCCACTTTTCCATGTTCTCTGGTCTTTGGTTTGCAATCTCTTCCTCTAATCCTTTAAATTTTGTTCTTTTAAAATCCAAGCCATCTCGCATCAATCAAAAAAGGAGTTTATATTATGTTATTAAATATTTTTTGGGGGACCACAGGGGTCATTATATCAAGAAATGACTAAACCCAAAATTTAGAATCTTGTCTAAAAATTCTAAAATAAATAACGTTTCTGTAAAAACTAAAAAAAAAACTTTCTAAATAAAATCTTCAAGAAGATGAATAACTATAACAAGGATTTTATTAGTATCGTAATTTTACAGAGATACGAGAAGCCTTTTATGATATGTGCGGCGAAACTAATAGGGCGGTCTATCCGTTGGCCTTTTTTTTCCACTACTACTTGAGCTTGAAAATAATATTTTAATGAATTGATTCTGCAAAATTTCCCTATAACTCTTCACATTTTTATCTTTTGCAATGATTTATTTTTATAATTTATGATCAATAATAAGTTAAAGAATTAACAATGCAGGAGAAAAACAGTTTGCAAGAATGCAACAATAGCGGAACAGACGCTCTCCTTTTCAAGCAACAAATTTTGGTTGATAAATTTCCCTCCCAAAGTCACCCCGCGAATAATCTCTAGCAATTCCCTTTTCTCCTGCTGCAGGTGTCAAAGAAAGAAAAGTGACAGAAAAATATGCCAAAAAATTCATTCCCAACAACAAACAAGTGAGGTTGATATGCTTAAATGTAATCTTAATGCTTAAATATAAATGCTTAATTAAATCTTGAAGGTCAAGTTTATCCCCACTTTCAGCTGAAGCTAAACTTCATCATTTTACTTGTAATTTTATCGCAAATTTCAAAGACTCGGAAATATACGATTTCAAAATTTAGAGATGTTTGAGCAAAATAATTCAACATGATGAGAACCTGGATAAAAGAGGAATGCGTGAACTACTTTTTTTATTTATTCTATATTTAATGTTTATTTTAACAAATTTTAGTTGTTTAATCAATCATTTGATTTATTTATAACTGTGATACTATAAATTAATTATAAAAGAAATTATGAGTTTGCGACCATTTTATGTTTAAATTTTGTGCAAAACGAGATTATTTGTTTATTTTTTATATCTATGTATTATTTCAAAACTATTTTAAAGATTTTAGCTGTATCATTTGATAGGTTAAAATTTTAGAAATTAAAAACTTAGTAAAAAGAAAGGGATGCGTTCATGATTGTTTTGTGTAGTACAGTTTTGCACAAAACAAGATTTATTTTATTCAATTATTATTAATATTTTTGTGAATTATTGTAAGGATTTTTACCTTTTTAATCATTTGATTTTATAATATTTAGATCTTTCAAACCAAATTCCGATAAAGCAAGGTGATGCGATCGGGATTTTTCTATATGGTACAATTTTACATCTAGTAAGATTCTTATTATCAATTTATTATATTTTGATAGCTTATTCTTATTACATTTAGGTTCTTGTAAACTTTGTTTTCATAAAATTAGATTATTTTAAATTGGTATTCATTAATGTAATGTGTTTGCGATAGCGTTGCATTTGAATTGCGCATAATTGTACACAGCACAATTTTGCATACATTTGAAAAGTTATGATGAAAATTATCGAAATACATAATTTCTGATCTTAAGTAAGATTGCATATATTAATTTATCGTATACTTAATAATTATTTCAATGATTTTTAAATGTTTAGTCATTAATTTTGCATTGAACTTGTTATTTGAAAGAGATGTGTTTGCAATTGTTCAGGCAGTATAATTTCGTGGGAGATCACATTTTGTAAGCCGCACCATCAAATATGATGGTGTGGCCTTTATGATGAAAAAATTTTCACTCTTTATCAAATTTTACAAGTGCAGCGTATAAACCAGGGTGGCTATTCCCTGCGAAATTACTGTAAATAGTTTTCTCACTTTCTAACAAATTTTATAACCAGAGTCTTAGTTCCAGCTTTAACCAAACTTAAAGTTGATGGATTTCCTACAATAAAAAACTGTTTTTTGTACGGTTAAAAACATGTACGAAACAAGGAAACTTCTTTACAATTTTGCTCAGAATGCATATCACTTGAAGGATTAATATTGTATCTAAGTATAGGATAAACCTACTTATAACTAAGAAAATTAGTTATACTATAAAATTATCATTAGTTACACTATAAAATTAGTTACTAAGAAAATTAGTAATGTAGAACGCCAACGATTACAACAACTATATATTATACTACTACAACTATATTTTACAACACCAATTTTACTTTGAAATAATAAATTCAACTTACCCTGCCAGATTTAGTCATTCTCTGTTGTTTAATGTGAAGAGTAAATATAGCATGTGACCTGGAAGACTGAGTGTTCATGCCTGTACTTGCAGTTGTTCTGGATAATGAACCAATTTTTAGACAATGTAGAGCCTGAAATAGTTAAAATAGTTAGTGTAGGGGAAGTCCTGGTTTATTTGTATTTCTACCAATTCACATAAATAATGAAAGACTAAAAATTATCTAACTCTAAATATTTATTGAAAAGGACAAAACACATAAAAATAAAACAAGGATAAAAAAAAATACAAGAATTTGGAAGAAGGGGGTTTTGGGCTCGAATTAAACATCCGTACTTTACGGCGGTTCCTGGCAGACTGTCTTAGTTCACCGCCAGAGGCGCTGTAGTGGGGGGGGGAGAGGAGAGCTTGTTACATTAGCCTGAATAGTAACTAAAATAAAATACCTCATAAAGACTCATATTTATTATAACAGTTAAAACTAGAAACTAAAGTTTCTTTAATAATAAATATTTTAACAAACTTTTCAGTTAATGCTAAGAAAAATTTTATTCTGAATGATCTCTTGATATTTAGTGATCACAATTTTCATGTTAGAGCTTAAATAAATTTAGTCAAATCTCAGATACATTTTAGTTTGAATTTATAAACAAAAACAATTGGAAATTTCTATTTTAACCATGGGTATTTTAATTTTTTCTCACTAAAATTTAAAATTTTTTTAAATAAAATATAATCAATTATACATTGTCAATTGAAAATAAATTGATAGGTTTATTAGCTCCCACCCTGATTATTTAATGTCTGTTTACAGAGGATTAAAATTGCAAGATTATTTGACCTAAACCACCTTTTTCATTTTTAAATTTTTTCAAGCAGGTGCATAAATAACACTAATAATTTATTACATTCTCTAAGCAGTGACTCTGTTTATGCTCCCTATTGCATCAAATGCACTAAAAATCATTGATGGGATGCAAAATTAAAGTTATGACATGATCTGGGAAACATATTGTTCTTCTCAGAAAAAAACTAACATAGCACTAACAATACAGGTGAATCTATAATACAGTTGAATCTTTTAGATTCTAATATACAAAAATTTTAACAACTACAAAAATCTTAAAAATTTACACAAAGTAAAATGAAGTTGAAATTAAATTTTTGTATACTTTTCTGTCATTGCAATTGAAAGGAATCAAATGAATAAAGTGTAATATTTAATATCATATAATGATGTGATGTTTTTCAACTCATTCTAAAAAATAACTTTACACTTAAATGTAAGAAATAAACACACCAATACTTTTATAACCATTATTATTTTTAATTTCAAATCCCAAAAAGAGTTTTGGTACAAATGCTTTCTGAAATATCTATTAAACTTTTTTTTTTTTTATTTTTTAAAAAGAAAAACTCTCACTCAGAAACTTTTAAATTAACCAATATCAGGATAAAACAAAAAGTTTAAAAAAAAAATTATTATTTTGGATTTTTACATATACAAATAAAAAACCTTTTAAATAATTGTTAATATTGTTTCTGATTAAACAGTATCAGTCGGATAACATAAAAATAGCATGTTATTAAAAACATATAACAATAAATGACAACACAAAGCATGAACACATATTTTGTAATAATTATATATATAAATTTATCAAATAAAAATGATTAATGGAAATATAAACAAAACAATTTAATGTTTGCAAAAGCTTATGTTCTGAAAAACTTTGGGTCCTGAATTGGTAAGGGTCCTTAATTCAACTGAATTGGTAAGTTAAAAAATTGGTATGAATTTATAAACTAACTCACCTCTTGTACATTTGTAACACACTGAGCAATTACACCATGGGTATAAATTTTGCCATCAGCATCTTCGTGTATACGAACATGAGTTCTTTTCGTCTAAAGGAATAAAAATATTCACATTTTATGACTCATAATATAATATTATTTAAAATATAATATGATTTTTAATTAAATCAATAACAGAAAGTCATATATTTAATTATTAAAACATGAGAATAGAGGGAATTTAAATACTCTAAAATACTAAATAAATATATAAGATTAATTATAAAAAAAAATTTCCAATATATTGCCACACATATAACAAAAAATGACTTATTTCTGAATATATGCATGTGCACTCAATTTGATCAAAATAATAGTTTGGAATAATTAATGACATAATACATTTTTTCCCTCTAATGATCAAAGTCTCTAGTGAGCAGACTATTAAAGTAACAGATTTCTCATCCAAAAAGTAATTTAATAAATTTAAAAAAATATTATTCAAACATTCATTTTTTTACACATTTATTTCCTTTACTGTCCATCTATTTACCATTGGAATCTATTACTTTTCCTCACAGAGCCCCTAGAATTTCATAATCAATACAAGTTACAAGTAATTCTTAAGATAGTGCTAGTGTTACCGAATTTCTAATTGATTTTGCATCTAGTTTTCAATAATGATTAATGATTTGAACCAATGATTTCAACACTATTACATTTCAAATAAGGAAATGTTAATTTTAAGTGGAGTGTAAACAAAGTTATAAATAATACAGAAAATGTTATGCATATGACCATTTCAATTCATTTCCTTAATATTTACACACCACTCCTTGATCCTAAAATTATGTTTCTAACATGTGAAGACATAAGCTCTTAAATAAGAGTTTAAGAGTAAGTAAAAATACTCTTTAAAAATTATTTGGTGGAATTTGTGAGAATTGACTACGACTCAAAGTTCAATTATAAAATTTACTGGTTCTACAGTCAAACTGATATTATGAATATCATAAAAAACTACAGAATAGGATGGTTAGGGCAATTATTTAGACAAAATGAAACATACTCAATTAAATGACAAGTTCACAAATTCTGTGTCAGCTAATAATATTAGAGGTCAACCACTTAGGTGACTTGAGGTTATAACATAAAATCCCTCAATAAGGCCCAATTCAAAGTGTGCTGCATCACTGATGAAATATAATGAGTTATAATACTGCAAATAATGAGAAAGTTAAACCCCTAATATCTAAATCTTTATGCAAACATTAAGATTAACAGCTTAGTATTGCTTGACTTTGAAAGAACACAACCAACTATTTAGAAACAACAGCAAAAAAATCAGAAACACTTGATGATACATGGAATGACAAATAAGTATGATGTATTCCCTTAAGCAGAAAGTGATATAAGCTGAATCATAAGTTGCAGAATAATTACGTTATCGCCCTTGCAGAATGATTATGTCCTTGCAACAACAATTTTATACATTGTGAATAATTGTTTTTTATTTCATTATGTAAATATCGAAACATAATTTGATACTTAACTATAATTTGTTATTTAAATATAATTTGGTATTTAAATATCTTTCAATTTTATTTCTCGGTCTTCAGAGTCTCGGTGCTGCCATCTAGTGTGACAGAACTAGACGTCCAAATTAACATGGCCAACGGTATCTCACCCATTGTGGTGGTCCTGAAAGAGTGGATACCACTTCTGGAGAACGCACTAGGTCTACTCATCGGGAAGACTGATTGTGCAGCTCAAAGGAAATAAAAAAATTTATTTTGCAAAATAAAATTATTTCTCCTTTTAAAAAAATGGTAATAGTTAAACCAGTGAGAGTTGTTTATTTTTGACAAAACCCACAAAACATTTGTAATTCTGTCCCTGGAGAATGTTTAGCTCGATAATGATCCAGCACAAATTAAATTGCTTTTAAATTTTTTTCATTTTAAATTTAAATGAATGAAATTATTCTGTAAAATAAATTTTTTGGATAATAAGCTACATTTATTAAGTATGGAAAATAAAACTAAAAGAAAAATTAATTCATGTTTCAAAGAAAATTTTGAAATTTATTTTAATTTACAGTTAGTGTTTTCATCTTTTTTGATTTGTAACAGCACCATCATCAACACTTAGTACTTTTGAATAATTTTTTTTAATAAAGAAGCACCTCAAATGCTGCCACATCTTTATTTAATGATTAACTGAAATTTGTCAAGTTTTATTGGTGTTTGAATTAACTCATGAAATAAGAAATAAAAGATACAAAAATTAGTTTTAAAAAAATACTTCACTAAAAAATAAAATTAATGATAATAATTAACAAATTGAAACAAATCAAACAGATCAGAATACGTACTTTATTATCTAATTCTCTAGCAGTATCTAATAGATCAATAACTTCTTCATTGTACAGCTAAAAAATGTTTTAAAAGATTTGAAAATTATTTTTATTTCTTAAACAAATACATCAAATATTAATATAGATTATTTTTCTCATTACTGAGAAAAATAATTTATATTTATACACTGAATAGTTAATATTAAGAGAAATATAATTAACATTACTAAATTCATAAATCAGATCCAGATTTTATCTACACCACTACCTTATACTGGTTTTTTGCCCACTCTTCTCTTAATGAAGAATTTGATTTGCTGATATATAAGAAAGAAAACAATATATAGTATTTTCTGTGAATGAGTCGGCTGGAGTATACGTCAATTTTGAGCTTCAAAATACAATAGAGCAAATTTCAATACTAAGAACGTTTTGAGAACAAACATTTATCTGCTAATTTGTTTCAGTAGAGTGTTGAATTATTAAGCTTTTATACATTTTAACAAACTTCTTTCTAAAATGTCCATTTTTTACAGAGATTCATTTGTTTGACAATGGAAAAATATTATAATAAAGTTAATAATTAATAGTAAAATATTAGAATGAAAAATATAGATTACAAAAGAAAAAATAAAATAATTTACCTTAAGTACATTAATTGCTCTAATTATAAATTATTACTTAGATATTTCAAGACACTTATAAGTAAGGCAAACTGAAAGATTAAATTTATAAAAATATAAAATAAAAATAAAAAATAATTATGTACAAGAAATGTTAAGTGATGTGCATATACAGTAGTTAATGCTAAAGTTTAAGAATTGATGTTTCTGAAGTTTTTTACATTAATAACATTTTAATGTGGATAAAATAATGTGATATTTTCCAAAACTTGATAACAAAAAAAAATTACACAGATAAGAGTAAAATAACAATTCCTAGAAAAAAAAATTACAAAAAAATTGTATAAAAAATTATATTAAAAAAAATGACTGAATATTTTTATTGAAAAAATATATGGTATATATTTGGGAGAAAAAATTATCTTTAATGAAAAGTTGTCGTTTTATACTAACTTCCATAAACTGTGCATGAACATTGAATTCAGGTGGTGTGCATCCTTTTTCTTTTTCCTTTTCTTGTATATCACTGATTGTCTTAAATAAGTGCTCAACAGCTCGCGGAATAATGCCTCTTTCATCGAGATTAAAGCTGTTGTCAAAACCAGTACCCATAGTATATGTTTTTCCAGATCCTGTCTGTTAGAAAGAAATTATTAAAAAAAATTCAAATAAAAAAAAATCAAAGTTACTAAAAGTACAAATTTAACACAAAGTTTAGTTATTATTTATATCAGTATAATAATCTATATATATTTATATCAATATAATATTTATATCAATATATATAATCAATATCAAGAAAATATAACATTAAAATACAATTTCACAATGTGCTTCCATTCAAAATGTCTCAATTCATTACTTAGTAATTTTAAAAAATAACCCAGAAGCATTTTTTGAATTATTATCATATTTTAAAACTAAAATTAAATAAATAAATTTACACAGATTTCACTCATGTACGGACTAAGATGAAAATAAAAACTTTCTGCAAACAAAACTCTTAATTAAAATACCTTCTACAAGCGATTTATTGACATGTGTAGTAAATTTCAGCCATTTCGTCACGATCTATTTTTGATGAAATTTATTCGAAAATCACTAAGTTTTTAATTGCTTTAAAACTCTATATTGATTATTGTACATATCAACATATATTTCTTTAAATTTAGCAGCTTTTTGATGTTATAAACCTAGTTGACTTACTCTATTTCATGTCTTACTTGGCTTTCCTTGTGCATCTAAAACCTAAATCATTCAAAAACATTTCAATGCAAGCATTTAATAAATATTTTTGTAGAAATCACTGCTGTCTGTTCAATTGTCTGTGTCTGAAAGTCAAATACAATTTTGAAGGCTTAATCCTTTTTTTTTTTTAGTTTTGAGTAATGCTATAAGAATTTTTGTGATAATGTCAAATTTTTCGAGCGTTGGTATATATTATGCATATCTGTTTATGTGACATAAAAAAATACAATTATGAGACAGTTACAATTTTTTTTTTAATTAATATCATTTTATTAATAAAATATACAGTTATTATAATTTTATGTCAGAACATTTTGATAATATTTTAATGATAACATAATGAACGATAATCTCAATTTGAAAATTAATCTAAAACTATGCTTAAATAAGATTAAAACTTAAAAATACAAAGTTAGGGCATGATAAAAATAAATAAATTATAAGTCCTAATTTTACTCATTAAACTTTATTATGTGTGTACTTCTGTTTAAATATTTACATACCCAACCAGGCATGAAAAGATAAAAAATATAAGTTCAATTGAAATATTTTGCGTATCAGGCAATATAACTTTTGAACCATCAAGCATTATACAGTAGAACTCTGGTTTTATGTTGTCTATTTCGAGCATTATCCCGCTTCCTACATCATTTTCTGGTGTACTGTTAAAGGAAATTTTCATAAAAATTGTCTATAGTGATTATGTATAGGAGATTTTACATTACCCTTTTTTTTAGAAAATCCTGCATCTTACGTTTTTCTAACAAATCAAGTTTATGCATTATTTTCGCATAAACTTTTTCTTTCTTTTTTATTTTATTTTTCTAACGAGACTTGTTTATTAGCTGTTTGCAGCTTTTCTGGCACACTTTCTATTCTATCTTATCTTTTTGTCTGTGAGAGGGGAGATCCCCCATTAGTCATCAAAATCAGAAGGGATGAGGAGTGGACAGTGGTTAAAGAAAGTATTGGAGCTTAAATTTTAAAATTAGAGAGTGGAAATTTTTCCAGCAAACTTTAACCTTTGAATCTTGAAATTATCCAATCTCAAAACTCAGTGGCGCGGCAGCCCATAGAGGGCCAAGGCCTACTGTGCCCATCTCAGTTTTCTTGACCTTGGGCTCTGGGGTGCAGGAGCAGATGTTCCGGTCAGGTGGTCAGCCGAACGCGGAACCCCCAGTGTTTAGTTCCCAAGCATGCTTGGTACTCATTTATCGACCCACTGAAGGGATGAAAGGCTGAGTCAACCTTGCCCGGCCCGAGGATCGAACCTGGGACCTGTGGCACGACAGCGCGAAGCGCTACCGAAATTATCCAATCATTTATAGCATTTATTCAATCATTTATAAAATTTTACACTAAACAGCTAGTAAGGTAATCATTTCTTTTTCTTGATTCAGCTGATCTGCAAGATGCTTCTAAAGCAAAAATAAATATTCTCGGAGAACTGATTTTGATTTTGACGGTATTGACTAAAATGCGTTAAAATTGGGTTAAATGCTTCTCAGTATGCAACAAGAAAATACGTCTTTCGGAATAAAATATCATGTTTGAAGATCTACTGAAATTGATGATGTGAATACAGACTGAAAATTTTTCAATTCTTTCGACATATAATTTAATGCCTGTTCCTGATGACAGTGATGAAAACAAAGAAGATGAGCAAAAAATATCACCGGATGTACCCATACTTGATCAAGTGTTTAAAAGCATAAAAACTCTTGTTTTGCAAACAATAGTAAATATTGAGGGGGATATATCTAAAAATAGGTTAAGATTACACATAATAGATTACATAAAATAGGTAAACATTACACATTTTTCTAGTCGTTCATTGCGTAAGAGTTTTCGAGTAGTTCATCTCGCTTCATACGTTCAGGTCCTGGGGCAAAAACTTCCTTTGGGGCCCTCTCTGCTTCACTAATTCAGTAATGAAGAACCAAACTTTATGAAGGTATATAAATTTAGGGATGTAAAAAAATACAGGCTTTTCATTGGCCAAATTTGTTCATCGTAATTGCGAAAATTTAGCTGAATTCCACCCTAAAAAGCCATGGATTTACAAAATATAGATTTCTTGTGTTCATATGATAGATTAATGAAGAAGCTAACATAAAGCTTATGAATTTTACACTGTACTGATATTTTGTTTAAAAAAGTACAATAAAGAATTAAACATAAAATAAATTCTTTATTGGATTTGGAGGCTCCCCCTAATATGGGGGCTTGGGGCAACTGCCCCACATGCCCCTGCCATAGTCAGGCTCTGCATGCATCTTTTAACATAAAATCAGGATTCCACTGTATAACGATGATTAGAAACTATGTACTCTATAATGAGCCCGATAGCAGAAACCTCCCAGTATTATTTTACACTTTTTCAGCTTCTGCAACCATTTTATTCTGAGTTGAAAACAACACAAGTTTCAATATTTTCATCTACTGATGCATACACATCAAACATGAAGGTTGAAGAATTTTTTCCAGAATGTTTGAAAATCCTATTTTCTGCTTCATCATTAACATCAAGAGTAATTGTTTTTTTACAATATAACTTCCCTTCTTTTCTTTTTTTTAAATGGCAGTAGAATTATTGAACGATAAACTTGGAAATCTGCTAGTTACAAAACCGGTCAAAATTAGTATTATTAACACAAGAAGAACAGCATTTGTTATGGAATCATTAAAACAAGATGATACATTCGAGAAAACGAAAGATGGGGGACAATAAATCGAGACTGGTCAGCAGTAATCAATAATAGAATGCTGAAAACACTTACCTGTCCGTATGCCAAAACTGTAGCATTGTAACCATCAAAACAGCTAATAAAAAAAAGAATAGTAATAATTTAAGTCATCGGAAAATAATAGTATACAGTTTAATATGAAACAGTCATTATGTTTCTTTATTAATTATACAATTTGTACTTTAAATTCAAATAAATATTTTTCTAAAACATAAATTTCAAAAAGATATCTAAATGTTCATGAGCTGTTTGAAAAATTTATAAAACTAAAGTATCAGGTTTGGAATGAATACTTAAATTCCAACATTTGAGAAACTATTCTTTATTTCAAGGAATTTTTTTTTTTTTTAAACAATACACTTTCTCAGATAATTTTTGGTATATTTATAATATTCATTTGACGATAATTTTAGTTGATATTCATATAATGTGCTTAGCTGAATAAACTCTCTTTTTGACAATTTTTAAAATTTCAACCACCTGTGTTTTTACTATTTTGCAATGATTATGAAACAAAATACACAGAGTTCCAATTTTTATTTCGGTAGATTTCTTATTTCAAATTATAGGTCTTCCAAATCATTTTCAAATATAAAGTTTTTTAAAGGTAAACCGAATTTTGTTTCAGTAATTAAAACTCCTTTGGTTGACCACAAGCTAAGAACCATTTTTCAACTAATGCACTATTTTGAACAAAACAAAGAACTTTAGAATTTAGAATAAAGCTCATGCTGACATCCGATATCTGGAAGTCACTTAATATTAGTTACGGGATACTGAAAATTAGAGTTAAGAATTACATAGAAAGTTTTCACAAAATATACAATACAATTATAAATTCATACAATTAAGAATTTAAAATTAACTTTAAGAAATTATTTGCAATGAGAAACACAAAGAAAGCTAAAAAGTAACTTTAACTCCTTGAATATATTCCATGCTTAGAAAAACTCTAATTTTTAAGAGAAGAATATATGTGAATTTGTTTGCCAAAAAATACTTATTTAATTATGTAATGAAATCAAAATAAATATAAAAAAAGAACTGCCACGACAGATTTCTGCCTTGACTTTCTGAAAAGCTTTTATTAAACTGTTGGTGTCGTAAACATTTTGGTGTTTTATTCATTTGAGTTTATTTTTTATTTACTCAAAAATATTTTTTTGGCTGTTAATTCTAATGAGAACTTGGTGCTAGAGGAAATAGCGTTACAAATTCTGTAGTAAAATAATTACTTGGGAAAAGGTAAAAATGCCAAGAAATTTACTTTGCTAACTGTAAAAATCATTAAAATAAAAATCATAGCCAATATTTACAAAAACACTCATGTAATTGTTTACCAACCTCTAATCTCAGACAAAACAATACAAACATGATAAGAAAAGCCTTATGTTTACCCGTCAACAAGTTCCTTGACAACAGAGTCAAATATTTCATCTTGTGGTGTTGGCATGTCATATACATGATCAAAGGTATAGGACTTATCATTTCCAATCCAAATTTGAGGCTCATGTGGAATAGTTTTCGTGCAAACATGACACAAATCTAAAATATCCCGAGATATTTGTGGACGTATTCTAAACAAATAATTAAAATTAGTCTAAAGAGAAATAAATAAATAAAAAGAAAACAACATGTGAGTTAAGTTTTGAAGTTTTCTAGATTTCAAGGGAAATACTATTTATATAAAATTATAGAATAATTCCAAAAAAAAATTTTTAAAAATTCCTAATTTTTTTAGTTTTATCAGTTTGATTTTATTACTATTTGCTCATATAAATAACTTTAACAAAATTTTTAATTTCTATTGCAATATTGAAGTTATATAAAAAAAATTATTTAAGAGAGTATTTTAAATACTCTTTGAGGATACAATTGTAAATTTAATCCAGATGTATTTTTAAAGCAAAATTAAAGTTTTTTTTTCAAGGTTTGCAGTATTGATTAAAAGCATTTAGTTTGAAAATCTTTAAAATTTTAGAAATTGTTGAAACCTAAGAGTTTAATTTGTAGGTGTATAATTATGTCTGTATGTCACAATATAATACAATCACATATAGTGAGTTGGAATGATAATGATTTTGTATTGATGCATAAGACTCTTAATTTCTCATGCTTTTAAAATTTTATTGGTTTTTTCCTCCCGCTAATATTATTCTTAAATATTTTTTACAGGCACATTGTCTTAGATGTGTGCATTATTTTCTTAAATTGTTCTTCTGGATAATCAAGGGAACTCAGGCAAATTTTTCCTTCAAATTAAGTATGAACCCTATACAGTTGTTTTAATTTCTTAAGAAATTCATTAAATTTATTTTTCTTCCTATTCATTACCTTTTAATTTACACTTATTTAAAAATGATATATAACTTGAAAATTAACAAGGTTGGGAAAAAACAGGGGTTTTTTTTTCAAATAAAAAAATAAAACCAAAAACCAGTGAATTTTTCTTTTTGTTTAAATCATTTTTCTTTAGGTTAAAGCCAGTTTTTTTTTTATTTACTTAACACGAAACGTTAAAAAATATTTTAAGCCTCAAATTTAAAGTAATTAAACAACTAAAAAACATTTCATAGATATCTATTAGTAATGATCTATTTTATTTTAAGCACTTTTACGAGACCTTAGGATTTCATTTTAAATTTGCTCATTTCAATTTATCTTTCCTTCATATGTATTTCTATAGGTATTCTTCATAACCTTAATAAAACTGCAGATTTATGCTTATTTAAAGTAATACAAATTGCCATTAGCAATTAAACTCCAAATTATAAAAAATTTGAAAATACTTCTTTTTTTCATTTGACTATATTCAAACTAAAAAAAAATTACACATATAAAAAATTTACCTATTAAAAAGATTTTAGTTTGAAAAAGTCAGTTCCTTAAAAAAAAAAATAATAATAATAATTTAGTTTTAAAAAGCCAACCCTTGAAATTAATATTACATTAAAACAGATTGCAATTATAAATCATTTTTAAATTAAAAAAACTATTTAATATTTCCTTTTGAAAAACAGTTTCTTTCATTTTTTCCCTCAGTATTGAAGGTAACATGTTTCTGTTAAATCTGAATAAACTACAATTAAAACTTTTAAAAAAACAAAAGTGATATAGTGACTATTGCAAATAAAAACCAATGAATTTTAAAATCTGCCTTTTTTTAACGAAATATAACAAAAATGTACAAAATCGAAGCATGTTGAAAATCAACCTTTAATAAATCTGTGACCTTTTAGGGGAAAACATTGCTTTCTTGCGTGAAAGATTATTAGCAGGTAGAGTCTGCCACCCACGAACAAAAATAAAAATAATAATAAAGTTAAAATAGTGAACTGAAATTACCAACAAAAAAAAACAACCTTTAAACATACATGTAGGCATAGTCACAAACTATTTTTCCCCCTAAGTATTCGGAGGAGAAGTTTAAAACAATGCAATATCTGACATAATGTAAAAGGGGGGGGGGGGGAATCTATATTTTTGAAATAGCTTGAAAGAAAAAACAAGTTTAAATTGAAATCTAAAAATAGAAACACAACCATTTTTATTTGAAATCTAAATATCCCCAAAACAAAAATTATTACAAAATACATTAAATATTTTTCGTTAATACCATGAAACTGAACTAACTCAATTAAAATAAAATTTCACAAAATTCAATGACCTAAATATTAATATTAGTCAAAACAATTCAACTTACTAACTGCCTCCTACTTATTTATTTTTTAACATGCAAAGTAACTAATTGTTAAGTTGTGATACTAATTACATAAAATTTAAATAATTAGCTGATTATAAAATTAATTTTGCTTCTTCATTCTGCTTCGCAATACTTTTCATAAATTTAAATATTACCGTAAATATGAAGAAAACAATTATTAATTACAAATCAATGCACATAATCTATGTATTAAGGGGAGAAGAAAAAAAAAACATTAAAGAGGAAAATCAAATAAAGCGATTTATGCCTGAATGAAAAACTTTACAATCTAAAGAGTTGAAATTAATATAAAATTTATAATTTTGAATAAGAAAGTATTTTCGGTTAAGACAAAGCCGCCTACATAAAAAAAATTGTTACAGTATTCCTACTACCTTTTATGGAGCAGATTAATAACTGTTTTAAAGAAATTAATTTTAAGTTAAATGCATAAAAGAACTGATTTCAATTACCTAACCACTACTTTGACAGCTGTGTCATCTATCATTTTTTATAGTGAGGTACGAAACAGAACATTTCTTGCACAGGTGGGATATTTAAATTTAAGGCACTCATCAGAACAAAAATAAAATAAATTTGTATACATTTGACAACAGCACGAGTTGAGCAGTATTTTTGCTGAGATAGTTTCGTTTTGAAATAAAACAATCTGAAGATATTAAATTTGTGCTTATAGCCTCTAAACATAGGCTTTAAATAAAGGCTTTAACTAAGGTCTTATTTTTACTAAAAACAATTGTGCGTTTTCGTTTTCATCACGTTCAAACATAGAAGTGATTTCTTGGAAAGTTCTTACTTTAGGTGCTTCTTAATTATTGTTTTCGCAATATACGATTCATCACTCCCGATCGTCTCCCAGAGAATAAAAATTAGTGAGCTATTTGAGGGGCTAAGAATTGCGTGAATTACTGGCATTCGCGATCGCAGCACTCGGATAGGTCATAATCGTCTCACTGTCTTGATTCTCGCCACTTCTGCTTCCTCAGTTGTATAGATTGTCTACTAAAAACTCCTCCCTCCGCAAAGTCTGAGGCGTTCTTTTGCTATGAAAACAGGAATGGCGCATTTTACGGAGGGTAGCTTCACTTGTAGGACTAACACAATAGGCCGAAGAGATTCCCCTTCTCTCGCTGACCCAAATCGAAACTACTCCGAAACAATTATCCTGCACCCCTACTTGAAATTGTCATAGCATCGTTACCTCACAGGTCCTGACAAGTGTGTGGAGAAGTTCTTATTTTAGACAAACTATATGGGAATGTAGTATGATATTTTCGCATACAAGTGTCAAAAATATTTTTTCAAATTTCCACGGCGCTTTCGGTAAGAATTTATGTTTAATGCAGCTTCGAGTTTAATAAAATTTTATAGCATGAAAATTTTTAATCTACTGGAAAATCAAAACAGAAATTAACGTTCTTCTTTCTCCTATGACTGTCAACACGCTAACGGGAAAAACGTGCTAAGTGCTGCAATAAAGAGTTCTGCTCTGAGCCACATGTATCCCATTTTGATCGCCATTGGTCCTTCTTTAACAACTTTTCGCAATTACGAACGTCGTCCCGCATTGGACTGATCGTTTAGACACGGTTCCCAGCAGATCACGAAATATAGATTTTTGTGTGTTCACGCGATAGATTAAGGAAGAAGATAACATAAAGCACATGAATTTTACACTGTACTGATATTTTGTTTAAAAAAAAATTCAATACAGAATTAAACATAAAATAAACTATTTATTGGATTCGGAGGCCCCCTCCAATGTGAGGACTTGAGGCAACAGCCCCATATGCCCTTGCCTTAATCAGGCTCTGCATGTATCTATTAACATAAAATCAGGGTTCCGCTGTATAAAGATGATTAGAAACTATGTACTCTATAATGAGCCCCATATCAGAAACCTCCCAGCATTATTTTACACTTTTTCAGCTTTTGCAACCATTTCATTCTGAGCTGAAAACAACACAAGTTTCCACATTCTCATCTACCTTATTTAACAACTTTTCGCAATTACGAACGTCATCCTGCAGTGGACTGATCGTTAAGACACGGTTCCCAGCAGATCATCAAAGTATTCCACACACAGCTTTTGTGTTTATTAATTGTGATCACTATTTGTCGTTTGGTACCAGGGTACCAGACCGGGTAGCTGTTTGACAGCTGACGAAGACAGTCAGTCTCAAACCGCCATCACACGTCTCCGCTGTGGACACATGAAATCACTGAGGCACTCTGGAGGAGAAAAGTGTTTTGCCCTCTGTACCAAGTGCTATTCGGCCCAGGCATCCCCATAACATCTACTGGACTGCCTCGGTCTTTTAAAACAAGACCATATAGAAAGACCCTTACTTGTTTTAAACTTTTTGAAGGTGAACAAACTCATGGACCTTGTCTAGCTAGGCTAGAAATGGGGATTTGAAAGAAGACTATTTGTCGCAATGACAATTCCTCGAGGGCACAATTAACAGCAGGTACAACTTGTAGTTGTTGTTAATTTACGTCGCACTAGAGCTGCACAATGGGCTATTGGCGACGGTCTGGGAAACATCACTGAGGATGATCCGAAGACATGCCATCGCAATTTTGATCCTCTGCGGAGGGGATGGCACCCCCGCTTCGGCAGCCCGACGACCTGCGCGCGAAGTCGAGCACTTTACGGTTGCACAGTTTAGCGAGGACCAATACCGCACACTGACCGCAACCAGTGATGCTTGACTTCGGTGATCTGCTGGGAACCGTGTCTTAACGATCAGTCCACTGCGGGACAACTTGTAGTAGGAATAATTCATATTGAGTATATTTTTTGAAATTTTGATGATGTTGTAGTTCATTTGCGTTACACTGGAGCTGCACAATGGGCTATTGGCGACTGTCTGGGAAACATCACTGAGGATGATCCGAAGACATGCCATCACAATTTTGAACCTCTGCATAGGGGGTGACACCTTCGCTTCGGTAGCCCGACGACATGCAAGCGAAGTCGAGCACTTTACTGTAGAAAAGTTTAACGAGGACCAATACCGCACACCATCGGTCCTTACGCAGACTGATCCAAGTGGTCACCCACTCGCACACTGACCGCAGCCAGCGATACAAATTGTGGAACTGCCCAGTCAGCGACATTATCTCCCATTTGTCCTGGTGTTTCATCCCCTTTAAAGCAAAATTATATAACTAATTTTATTGAAGAAAATATTTTTTTCTTATTTTGTTTTGATGCACTCTACATTTTATTTCAGTGAAGGAATTCAAAATCCGGTGTGTAATCTGGACCGCAGCCAGTGTGTGATGCTTGACTTCGGTGTTCCACTGGGAAGTCAAGCATCTACATTCTTTACGATCAGTCCACTGCGGACACAAGTTGTGAGAAAGTTCTATCCGAATAACGTAAAAATTTTAACCGTTAATCGAAATTAGTATTTTAATGAATTAAAAGTCGTATTAGTCGTAGATTGATTCTAATGTGCATCAAAATGTGAGTTGTCTGCAAACAACCAAATACTAACAGTGATAAAAGTAAGAAAAAATATAACTATATGCACACCAAAAATGGTCGTAGTTATAAACCAAGATTTTTAACAGTGTACTCTAAAAAGAGCCACTTTTCGCAAGGAAAAACTTACTAAATTAATGATAGCTAAACTAAAAACTAAATTTAAAAAAAAAATAATAAAATAACCGCTGCAAAAACCGAAATCAATTAAAAAAAAAGTTCGAAACATTTAAGCATAATAAAATTAATTTTTTTCAATCTAGAATATTTTCGTGATAAATATGTTACCAACATTTTGCTTTAACAAGATAAACGGTAATTAAAAACTTATTTTACAATCAACGTTTCACGAAACAATCTTTTTCACGAAATTATTTTGCAGGGCACTAAAGACTAACAACATCTTTTCGTATTGAAAGTAAAGAACAAGATTTTAGTATCTTGCATAAGCTTTGCTCATATCGCTCCGATTCTGAAAAGTAACAATAAGATCACACAACTCCCTTAGGTGCTTTACAATATTTGAGTGGCTACAGATTAAATAATTAGTTTGTGTAGACAATCGAAACGCAAGTAATTGTGCTCACAGCTGCCACGATTTTCACGTGACATACATCCCTACTGGTGCCACACACCAGTGCTGATAATATATAAATCCAGTAGGCAAGATACATATTCGAACCTGGAAGTACAGTATGCATGTATCCTAATACAATAATATTATCAAAATTAAAAGCGCACACACATGTATATTTCAGGCTAGATTTAAGGTAGCAGATTGAACGGCATACTTTAAATATCCAGAGAAATTTATACCCAAATGCAAATGAGGGAAAAAATGATATTTCAATTTATTGATGTCTCTAATCGTAAATTCTCCAAAGTAGTTCAGCTTTAATGTAACAGATTGGATTAAATGATAAAATCGCAATTTCATAAGAAAAAATAAGGCTAAATACAACAAGATATTTATCTTGACACATACCTATCCAGCATTATTTGTATAGCCATTTACCAGATGCTGACATATTTTGATAATCATTTATTTACTGCAATACACAAATGGCCAATTTTAGGTTAATAATGAATTGACAGAATAGCCAATTTTCATTTTCATTCACATAGGCACGGATCTGTGTAACATAACTTTGTGACAAATTTTCAAAGAATAAAAAAAAATGTAAGAGTCAGTGCAGAAGAAATTAAAGGAGTTTGAAGGTGAGAATTTGGGAAAATAGAAACAAGAGTCCAGAAAAACAGTTTAATTTTTTCACAACAAAATTACAGAGAAAGTCCGGAAGATAATTAAATAAAAAATTGAAAAGGGTGTACTTTAACAGGAAAATACAAAGAAGGAGAGTATTAAAAATATATAAGACAAGATGCTATAGTTTACATGCATACTTCAAACTTTGAAAGAAAAAAAAAGAAATAATAAACCAATAAGATACATTAGCAAGAGCTTGATTATCCAGCTGTTAAAAAAAACAAAGTTAACTACCCTTACCTTAAGGGATGTTTTATCTTACACAGTTAGAAAATAATAATTTTTTTTTTATATTTTTAAATGTGAAACATAAGATTTATTTTAAATCTTAAGGTAAAAATATCAAGGTTGATTATTTGTTTACCTTATTGCAATACAGAGAAGAAGAAAAAACTTTCTTTTTTTTTCGCTCTACAAAGCATTTTTGTTTCAGATTGCATCCACAATTATGGATTAGGATAAAGAAAAACAACACTGGATAATGAAGCTTTCACTGTAATTAGTAATATTTAAGGGCAGTACAAGAAGGTAAACATTTATATAGAAGAAGCTCAAAGAGTTTAATCAATACTACACCAAGTATATGATACACTACAGCTACACAAAGCAAAGAAAAGTTAGTAGAAATAACCAATAGTTAAGCACATTAAAAACACGAATACAAACGCATCGGTAAGCTGTCTAATCTAATTCAGTTACAAAATAGCTGAACTGATTCTAAATCCACAACTGGAGGATTTTAATTTTGGGAATTAATGCTAAAAATTATATCCTTAAGAGAAATCAAGTATGTGAACCCACAATACCACATGGTGTGATAGAGGTGCATTAAAATGTTTAACTCCTGACAATTATTTAATATAACAGTTATATTCTTGGAACAGTTCTGAATATGTTATGCCTATAACAAATATGCATGAAAATAAACGAACAGTGGAAAGGTCTAAGTGGATATGTTTACAAAAACTTGGTATCAAAGGAATTTTATATTATAGTACTATTAGAATGAAAAACTTCACTTTTTCTCATCCAAATAAATTATAAAGATTAAAAATTAGATTGCTTTTAATTTAATTAAGAAACAAGTTTAAATGCACAATAGTTATCTACTAAGATACACAAACTAATTTTTCTGAATGACAGAAAATAACTAAAAATAAGAGTTTCTTCAATGGAAAAAAAAATTATTATAATATTAAAATTATTATAGGTCAATAATGAAATGCAAACTGGTTGGCATTTCTAAATAAAAAATTAACAGGAGATTTAAACTAATTACTTTTAAATTGTTACTTGCAAACAAATAGTTGATTAAGAAGTTCTTGCAGATTACAAAATATAACTAAAAATTAGCACTTTTTTTAAGCAAGAGCAATAAATATAAATCAAAGGGCATGTTCAGTATTAAAATATGTATTGGTTGAATTTTTGAAAAAAATTTCTGAATAAAATAAAGCAATGACCTAGATCAAACTTAATTACTTTTTATTATTATTTGTTAACGTTTAGTATTACATTCAGAACTAATTTTTTGAAAATAACTGTTATGACCCATGTTTAAGTGGACTTAAGTCTATTATGTATTTTATTCATATACAGAAAATTTTCACAGATTTTATTTTTTTAAATGTAAGACAAATTTTATTTTTCAATACACATTATAAAAATTTTTAATTTTTTTGTCACAAGCAAAACAGTGCTCACAAAAGTAGCACCTGTTAAAAAAGGCACAGCTTGTGTTGTGTGCTTACAATGTATCATTTGGCCAATAGCCTCGTATGTAAAATTACAATTATGCATGTAAGTTTGTATACATATATATTTATAAATGATATGATTTTAAGCACTTTCGGCATTTAACCAATCTTTTTCTTCAAATTCAAGAACTTTAAGAGTTGCCAATTAAATAACGGGATTCCATTTCATAACTTTGATTTGAGGTAAGCAATATATTTGACACAAGTGGGAGAAAATTTTTCTGATAACAATTGGTGAAAAAAAATTCATTTACTGCTTCAAATTGATTTTTCAATGCACAATAACAAAATTTGCTTTAAAAAAAAATTTTTTTAAAAGAAAAATGTAGACATTTTAACAAATAATTATTCAAACTTCAATTAATAATGTTAAAACGCAGTATGTTGATGGTGATATGTTTATCACTGATATTGTATGATGTATTTTAACATAGATAAATATTTTAAACTATTTTGTTATCAGAATATTCACAAAAATACCATTTATTCAAAAAAATACCAAATTCCCAAAATTCAATAATTTCATTTGGGAGTCCTGTATCACTCAAGCTTATTTTCAGTATAAAAATTTCTAATATCTTTTGAAACTTTCATTTTGACACTAAAATTGATCAATTAAAAACTGAACAAAAATATTTTTTTTCTCATTTAAATCTTGTCTTAAGTTTAGAATATAATTAAGCTCATATTAAGAGGAAAATTCAGAAATTATATTTAACTATGCATAAAGGCACAATAATTTAAGATCAAATATTCATGCACAGAAATGACACTAGAAAAAAGATTTTACAATACACCAAAAATGGCAAAAGAAATCGTAAAATCTTTAATCCATTTGGGTCATGTGATCTTTTATACATACTTTTTTAAATTCCAAGAAAGCTATTTTATTTAACAGTTGCATAATAAAAAATTACATTTCAAATAGCCCTCAGATAAAAGCTGTACACAAAACTATCAAAGTTACTAAGCTAAATGTGGTCCGTCTTTGCAATTATTTTCTCCCTAATCTCATGAACAAGATGGTTTCTATATGAAAAAATTTATTAAAATATGTAGACACAAGAAATCTTATCTAGACTATTAATATGCAAAATACAGAAAAATATATATATATATTCAAGAAATTAAAAAATACAAATACATCTGCAAATGGAATGTTACTTAACTATTTTGCAGATTAAAAAAAAAAAAAGAAAAATCAAAGTAACAATCATTAAATGCTATTAAAAATATATATTCTACAGCAATTTATATTTCAATTACAATATTAAAATCACATTATAGCAATTTGACTCAAAATGAATATTAATTCAAATATATTTACACACATTTGGTTCATTAATTAACAGAATAAATATGAAATGTCCATTAATAAACATTTTCATACAAATCGATACGAAAGTTGAGTTTCAGTCTTTAATAAGTCTCAGATAGATGTGGAAACATTAGTATCGAAAAAAGGATATAAAGAATTACAAGTGATCAGCTGCGCTAATAGCAGTAAGTAGCTACAGTGATCAAACAAAACAGGATTTAATAACGTGTATCGGCAGCCACGATCAGCAACAATTAATATACTTTCAGAAGCAACAATATGCATACAAAGCGCACACGCGAAAAGTATTTTACTAAGACAGTAATAAATGTGTATAGATAAAAGTTAATTTGAAAGGAATAAACAGGCGGGTTTCTATCAAAGGATGAGGATTAAAAAAAATGATAGGATACTTTTATTTGTGCCTTTTTCAGAGAATTTGTAATTGTTTGCAAAAATACAGATCATTTTATATAAAAGACAATGTTATTAAAACCCATACCCAAGAAACAGATCCTTCACATTACAGGAAAGATCAGTAACAGTTCATGTCTGTGATACGAAGCAATAGAATAGGGAAATGACATCCATAACAGGAAAACAAATGAGGAAATGAGAAATAAGAGACAACAGTTATAATGTTGCTTAAAAACAATTAAAGGCGGAAAATCAAAAAATACAAACATATTCAGCAGAATATAAACAAGTCATTGCATATGTTCACGAAAATATTTTTACAACAGATTAATAATTTTTTTTTTTTTAATTATGTTACATGATCTTGATTTAGAATAGTAAGAAACAAAATTGAAGGGTTGATATGCAGCTCTTTCATAATCTGCTGAAAACTAAGTGAAATTAATTAATGAAATGCGATGTGAATGACTGTACATGTAATAAGTTCAGTTCTTGTGTACATTTGATGTTTACTGGTTGCTTCTATGTATCACAGACTGTACGAAACTACAAGTTAAGCTTCATATGGTTGACTTGGAAAATGATACTCTAAGATGACTTGCATCGCTTAGCTGGTAATTGTGCATTTTCTATAGAAGAGAAAAAAAGTTAAAGATACTGTATTTCTGAATTTTTATTTCAATTATAACTAGTTACACCAATATAAGATTCAATAATCAATGCTCAACAACAAAAACCTCAAAATGACTTTTTATTACTAAAGTAAAAATTATTAAAAAGGTGTATGAAAAAGTTACAAGCACTTCAAAAGCATTGTCTAACTAATAAAAATGAACCTGATACTATATCTACTGAATTCTTTCAAATAACATTAAAAATGTTTAAAAAATAACAATGTTGCCATATTAATTAATGCCACAAAAATTATAAAAAAGTTCTGATGATTTTTCTTTTTCTATTCCTCAATTTTTCGATTATGAGATCAGGAATTAACTATCTTTAAATTGGCATCAAAGAAATGTTTCACACTCAAAAAAGATTTAAGTATGCAAAAAATTCAAATTCTTTAAAATGAAATAGATAAACAAATAAAAAAAAGTCAAGCATTTTAGCCTTCCTTTTAAATTTATGATAAAAAACAAGGACATAAATTTTAGCAAATTTAATTGCTACGAAATTAATTTTGATCCATTTAATTTGTGGGTGAGCTTCAGACAACACGATAAAAAAGATTCTACACAAGTGCACAAAGTAAGACTTAAAGTGATTGCATCATATTAGACCCATGATATACATAATAAACAGCACATGGTTATACTTCATTAAACCCAATTTTTAGTTTACAACCATCAGTGGCTCAAGTATGGAGACAAACTAGACTTTTTATAGAACTAACCCAGAATCACATTACATGAAGTGAAAAACCACGAAAATCTCTCAGTTAGCCTGACAGCATGGGGATTCTAACCCACGATCTGAGGATATTTATTATGTCCACTGAGGATGTTTTACACCTGCACTAAGTTTAGTGCAAGCTGGGAGCAGAAATTGGATCAACCAGACAATTCTGGGATTTAAACCTGGGTCGCCTCCATTGGGAGGAGAACACTTTATACCCTGAGCCGTCACGGCTCCCCCCCTGGTATTATTAACATATGATTAGCTCATTGAAC
Organism: Parasteatoda tepidariorum; assembly: GCF_982258835.1. Classification (NCBI taxonomy): domain Eukaryota; kingdom Metazoa; phylum Arthropoda; class Arachnida; order Araneae; family Theridiidae; genus Parasteatoda; species Parasteatoda tepidariorum. The sequence continues at coordinate 58,771,662 of NC_141761.1, forward strand.
TAATGTGCAACTTAAATGATTATATTTCCTTTTGCCTATTAAAGTAATGAAAACATGAACATCAAAAACCTAAAAAATTCCTGTTTCATAATCCAAGCGACATAATTATGCAATTCTTTATAAAATAAAAATAACACAAATTTGATAGTCAGTGAAAATGTTGGAACCCTTAAACAGTGCTTTAGAAGCAAGAATTGATAAGAAAACAAAATCGCCAATATTGGAATTATGTTTCAAATAAAACTTTACTTCAAAAATGTTAAAAACTTGGAAAAAGAAATAACAGATTTTCTCTTAATTTTTTTCTTTTTTTTATGAAAACTACTTGCAATTTTAAATATTTAATTAAAGAACTTCGTAAATACAAAATATTAACAAGTTAACAGATACAAAGGTCAAACATCTATATATTTAAATAATAAAAGGAGAAATAATCATGTATAAATAGTTCGAACTTAACATGCATTATTACACTCAGGTTGCGTTAACAAGGTTAAGTAGTGTAAGATTTGATATTTAAGTAAGTTTTATTATTAAGAATGCAATTAAGTTCTCCCTCAATACCTCCATTCGTACTATTTATAGAAAAAATATTTTATCAGTTTATGATTAAGTAAATTGAACTAAAAAATATATTAGAAAATAAATAAAATGCTCGAGTGTTCTCTCATTTTGGCTATTCACTTGCATCAATTTCGACATCAGTTTTAAATAAATATAGACTATTGAAAAAGAATTACAATATAGGCAAACTTACTATTAAAGCAATAACAGCTTCTTCCACAGACTCCAACTGTATTAGTGCCATCTTTCTGTCTTTCCTACAATTAGATTTCGGAAGCTTAGAGGCCTTTCATTAATTACAACAAGTTAAAAATATAATTTAACTGAATGAAGTTAATACTCTCAAAACTTAGATTAAAACACGCAACATACGCAACAGGTGACACATATCCACCCGCATGACGAAATTTTGTTATTTGTAGAGTACAGCAAATAATTGATTATCAAAAAAAATGCAAGCATTTGGTTACTGATGGTGCAAAAAATGCTCAAGGGACACATATCCACCCGCATGACGAAATTTTGTTATTTGTAGAGTACAGCAAATAATTGATTATCAAAAAAATGCAAGCATTTGGTTACTGATGGTGCAAAAAATGCTCAAGGGACACTCCACCCGCATGACGAAATTTTGTTATTTGTAGAGTACAGCAAATAATTGATTATCAAAAAAATGCAAGCATTTGGTTACTGATGGTGCAAAAAATGCTCAAGGGATATGTGTTAAGGGTCAAAATAAAATGCTTATACACAAAAAAAAAAAAAATTTCAAAGGAAAAATAAATTTTTAGGAAATTTATTATTTAACATTATAAACATTCTTTATTTCAAAAATTGATATCACGGTCACAGTTTTTATGGAAATTAAAGAAGTTTTAATGAATGTTATTTTTTAGAAGCTCAAGGAATAATTAATTTAATTGAGGAACATTCTTAAAAAATAATAAGTTGGAGACTATTAAGAAAATAAAAAGTATAAAGATATTAAAAAACAAACTTACGGGAAAAACTTAAAACCAACAATGTTGCTTCCAGTCTCATCTGTAAAGGCTTGTCTAATTTGCTCTTCAGTCACACTTGGACTAAAAATAGGAAATTCAATAAAAAAAAAAAAAAAAATCAATTGAAAAAAAAAAAAAAGAAATTAAAGCAGCAACAAAAATTGACATCTTTGGAGAGCTCAAAAATAAGTGCTGGTCCTCAGAAGTCAACATATCATTTTTATGCCTGATAATTTTACTCCTTTTATTTTATATTGTGCCCAATTAAATTCATAAAATGTAAAATAAGAAATCACAATGCTAACACTGAACTTTGGCTATACTAAGCCTATATATTTTTTCTTTGATTAAAATAATTGCACAAAACAATATAAGAGCAGAAAAAGCATATGCACTCATAACTTATTTATATAGAATAAAAGTTAAAAGAAAAAAAAAAAAAAAAAGCAATTCAAGGATAAATATTAATATTTTACAATTTCAGGCAATCAGAAAATTAATGATGAAAATTCATTTGTTTAATAAGCAACAAATAAAAATAAATATAACAAAGTATATCAGGGCACGTAACCATATTGTTCAACAAAAAATGAGCATCTTTTAAGCACTAAAAATTTTTTTTCAAGCACTTGCACTTTTAAAAAACGCCCAATGAAAAAAGCACCTTTAAGGGCTTTTAAAAAACGAAAATAAAAAATAAGCACTTTTTAAAAAAGCACGCACCCTGTCATATAGACATATATTATCACATGCAAATTAATTTTCAAATACTTTTACATGATTATGATAAAATAACTAGTTTCTGACAAAGAACTCTTTATCTTGATTACATTAGCCACCATAAAAACAATTTTAAATATATTAAATTTTGTGTGGCTCATTCTATTTTTAAATTAATTTAACATTACTTAATTTCGAAAAAAAAAAAAAAAAAAAAAAAAAAATTTAATTATTTAAAAAGGTTATATAGTGTATTTTTTTAGATTTAAATAAAAGTTTTATAGATTTAAATCAAAGTTACTTAACACATCTGAGATATTAGAATCTATAAATAGTAATAATGTACTAATCAATAAATAGAAGAGCGTGAGAAGGCCATTAGCTTGCCAGTGACAAAGACGATGGCACTTAAACGATGAAATTAACAAGAGAAATAAAATTTTCTTTTGCTATAAAGGAAAATAAAATTTTGATAAAATTTTGTTGGTCCCCGTGATCATCATGAGAGAGATTTTTCAGTTAGATTCCAGAGGGAAAAATCAGAATTTCTTGGAAAATGCAGCAGAGTTGCACATGACAGTGCAAGAATCCTCCCCTTCCCAGTGAATCTAGCTCAGTATATGCACATGCGAACCTGCAAGTATTTCATCAAACATTCGAAGTGATTGGCAGTTTTATACGCTACTGACTGATTGTACACCAAAATGGATTATGATTAAATGAATTGTTAAAATGTTCAAAAGAAAAAAAGGGAGTATCATGCTTTTTGCCTAATTCGTTTCGAAAATCGACAGGAAAATTAAGCACCTTTTAAAAACGCCTTCAATGGCTTTTTTAAACTAAACTTTTAAAAATGCACTTTTAAAATGATACGCACCCTGAATAACTAAACTATAATATATAATAAACAAAACAGCTTTACTTACGGAATGTTAGACAAATGCAATGTGGCAGATGGAGCATATATGTTGAGGTAATTTTTTGAACCTGGTTTTTTAAATCTGTGCAAAGTAGACTGTGTATAATCTTTAGTTAAACCTGCATCCTGAAATAGAATTTTAATGTCTTTAATTTATCGCTAAATAGTATTTTGAACACAAAATGAATACTGGCTACAGAAACAATCATAGTTAAATCCAAAATAAAGACAAGCACTTACTGGTTGCCCATCTTTAGGCATTTGAACACTTTGGTGACGAGATGGTGCTACTCTAATTTGTTTCCCATATACTTTAATTTTATCAAGATGCGCCAAAGCTGCAAAGTAAATTATTTTTATCAATCAAATGATATAAATTTTTAGTAAAAAAAAAATAAAAATGTTTAGGTATAAAAATTTTTTTTATGAAAAATAAATTGTAATGTAAAAAATCATTTATACAAGGTTTTTCACTCCTTTGCTCTAACTTTTATTTAACATTTCAACACTTTTAAAATGCTGTTAACTAATTGAATGCTTGTCAACTACTTGATGATAAAAGCCTTTGCCTGTCTATAAAAGTCTATTATTTTCAATAACATTGATTTTAGATACACAGGTACGAACTTTCCAAACTATCGGTAATCAGATGTACAATTATGCATGCAACCTAAAGTGTTTTTACCATGTAATTCTATATGGATATATAAAAATAAGTATAACTAATATTAATAATATAATGCATGAAATTACTATTAAACATAAAAAAAAAACTTTTACTGTAAGCAAAATGTCATAAGTTTTGTTAGATTAGGGGGTAAAAAATATTATAAAATTAATAACAAAATTCTCGAGAACTGCAATTTTTATTGCTTAACGGAAACACTGCAATTTTGAGTATGAAATTCTAATAGTTGGCATCACTGTTGATGCAACAACCAGAAAATAATAATTCCATAGGAATAACATTAATAAATTACCAACAATGTAAGAGACACGCTCTTAATTATTAAAACATAAGAGCAGTAAATTTTTCTAACTTCAAAACAATAGAGGCTTACATGATAAAAGAATTAGCACCCTGATCAAAACATATTTCTAGTCCTTTTATTTTTATGCAATACTATATGCCCTTAATAAAACAGTTTACATTATTTAGTATTGTAAAATAGGCCTCATATTAGAGAGCACGAAGTAAAATGTTTTTTAGAACAAAAAATACTTAAAATCAAAGAAAGATGTTTTTAATGTTAAAAGTCATTTAAATTATTATATAAATACAAACACTTCCTGGCTTACCTAAAGTGATAAGCTGCATTTAATTAATATGAAAAAGCCCCTTGTGCAAGAAATAAGTAGACTTAAATTATAATAATCACCTTGCTCAAATATAAAATATGAGATGTAGAACCAAGTGAACAAAAAGCTCTGTTGTTTTTAAAAAGAAATTTATTTCCGAAGACTTGCAAAGAAGTAAGAGAAAAATATAGTACACTAACCTAATTGTGCCTGTTGTGGTTCAGCCATCTGGATAAGAGCATTATCTTTCTTGTTAAAAAGAATTTTTACCCTGTGCACATCCCCATAGACACCTGCACAGAAAAAAACCTTTGTTAAACTATATGTTGTGAATAGAAATAAGTTAAACTAGATTGGAAAAAATAACTTTAAAAACATTTTATTTGCATATATATTATAGGAAAATTAAGACTTCTGATTTCTAAAGCATAACTAATTAAAATCAAATGGATTTTTTTTTCGGTTTAAGCTAGGAGTACCTCTTATAAAATAATATAAGTCTAAGAGAATGATAAAATTTTTTTAACTGAATATATAATGCAGCATCTGCTTACTCCTGGGAAAAACCACAATATATCTCAACACCTAATATAAAAAATGTCATTGTAAAATAAACAGTTACATGCAGGATAATTAAAGCAACTTAGACAATAAAATAATATAATTTTTTCCCCTGCAGTAACAATGGCACTAATTGTGATTAGAGTCAGTGCTGACAATCTCGAGTCATCAGTATTTTAAAATAATCTATTGGAACTCGACTTGTTAATTGACAAAAGAAATATTCTCCATAAATTATAATTGCATGTCCTAAATTGCAAATTTTGAATATTTTTTTCTTTTTAATTTGAATATAGTAAAATACTAACAGTGGAAGTTTTCTTTAAACGAAAGCCATACTCAATGTAACCAAATTGACTATTATAGAATATGTGATGCAATAATATAGTGAAGAAACAGCAATTGTCGGAAAGCTTAAATTTGGATACCTGATGCATTGTTGGTTAAAAAAACATACAGATTGTCAAATTCCAAGTTATTCACGTAATTATTACAGTTAATAACTAGTCTATCAAACTAAGATTCTTACCAAAAATAAAAAGATTTTTACTCTTTGTAACCGTTTGAATTCTATTTTTAAAAAAACATTTACCCATAGGCTAGCATTACCCAGTCCTGTCTTTTTGCATATGCAGCAAATTTTTCAACAAAAAATAATCACCTTTTAAAACTTAAAAAACTTTTTTTAACACTTAGCATAATAATTTTCGAAGCCTTAACATGATCATAAAATAACTACTTTCTGACAAGGAACTCTTTTCTTGTCTATATTATCTTTATTTAATATATTCATATTAATTGTAACAACTATTTAATTATGTAAAAAAATGTAATTCATAATTCTAATTAAATCAACTATTACTTAAAAAGGTTATCAAGTGTATTTTTTAGAATTAAAAAAAAAAGTTATTTATAAAAGCATATTGAACCAAACAAGATTAATATTATTGATCGTACCGAATTTATAAAGATACGAAAAAAATTAAGCAAACTAAGAAAACTTCAATAAATTCATATTACAAAAGTAAATTAGAGAATGGTCCCTAATTTTTATTAAAATTTACAACTTGGTTCAATATTTCTTTAAAGAAAAAAAAGAAAAGAAAATGATTAAAAAAAATTTTTTTTTTTTTTTTTTAGATACTTCTGAAATTTAAAGACAATGAGTATTGAAGCTAAGCATTTTTGTCAAGAAATAAACTATTTTATTGACTGTACACTCATAATACTAAACAAATCTGAGATAATTGAATTTAAAAGTAATCATACAAAATAAAGAGCAATAAGTAAAAAAAAGCAATTAAGTACAATTAAGGTTTAAAAAAAATTTATGCAATTAGGATATAAAAATCTCAATTAATTATTATCTTTATTAAATTGAATAAATAAAAGTGAGATAGACATTTTGAGGTGATTAAGCTCTATGATTCATGACTGCTCTGGGAACCCACATGAAAAAAAAAGTAATTGGTGTAAGTCAAATTAAAAGATTATGGCAATGATCTATAAATAGAATAGCACGAGAAGACCATTAGCCTACCAGTAATGAAGACTATAGCGCTTCACCAACAATGAAATTAACAAGAGAAATTAAATCTTTCTTTTGCTATTAGGTGAAAAAATTTGGTAATGTTTAGTTGGTCCCTGTAATCAACAAAAATTCGAGAGATTTTTCGGTTTGCTTTCAGAGACTAACTCTCTATATTAAAAAGCTGCAATAGCAATTTGGGTGTTTAACTTAATATTACATTTTGTTTTGATGAACAAAAAATTGGATTGTAGAAAATGTATAGGGAGTGCCATAAAATAAATAAAAATTACAGGAAAAAATATCATACGGACCACTCAACAGGCTGAAGGCACTTTTCAAATACAGCCAATTGTCTAGTTTGTGATGATTAAAAAATTAACAAAATGTTCTTACATTAAGGTAGAATAATTGTATACTTAAAATCTAAAGCCAATAAAATTAAAAAATAGTAATTTATACTGAAGTTTTTTTTTATAATAAAGCATTTTTCAGATAAGGTAATTTTTAACAAATTTTAACTTTTTACAACTACAAATTTAATCTATTTATATTAATTTATGTATAAAATATCATTTTTTATTATGAATTACATGCCCAAATTAAAATTAGAAAAATCAGAACACTTTAAAATTTCATCCTTGAAATCTGTTGATCACAGTTTGTTGAATAAAATTCATTAGGAGGGTCTAATTTTTTTTTTTAAATTGAAAAAAAAAAGTTTACAAATTGTGAATCTAAATTCTTCATTAATTACTGCATTTATATTTTATCTTGGCTGTTTTAATTTACATTACAACTAGAAAAATCTTAAAATATTTGCATATTACTATTTGAAAATGATTGAACGCTCAACAGCCTTTTTAAAGTCAAAAGTTTTTGTAATTTTCTTAGCTACAAAGTGTCAAAGAATAATTTTATACTTATTTTGAATCTATTTTTTAGACATTTACATCTCATTGTTAAGGTAAAGGTGGTATCTTTTTAAAGATAAGTAACAACCCGTTAGGTTCATTTAAGGCTAACAAATTTAATTCAAAACGAATGCAAAAGTGCATCCAATTTTAATTTACATTTCTTTTAAACATTTAATCCATGCTTTAATTTATTTAAACTTAAATATTGAATGATAATGGGCATTTAATAACTTTTTGTAATTCATATGAAATTAGGTATGATAACTGCTGAAAAATTCATTGGAAAAACAATAGAATTATTGTGGCAAAAAGTAAATACTCAGCTTCCCGATTTGAATTTCTAGTATTTAACAATTTTTAGATTTTGTAAAACCATGTAGAAACCAACAGCAATAACTGGCAAAAAACACCAATCAAAAAGCTGCATAGATTTAGTGGATAAAGTAATTATGCCAAGATAGCTTAATAAAGCAATTTCTTAAATGTGCAACCTGAATTTGTTTCTTCATAACGTCGCATGAAAAAAAGAGGGATCTTCAATGAAACAGCGGTTGTCCAGTGAAAAAGTGACTTATAAAATATTCATATTGAATTTTGCACATCATAATGCATAAAAAATATAGAGATTTAAAAAAAAAAAAAAGATAAAATGAGCATAAATAATAGCCGGCAAAACGATCAAAATAGAGGAAATTATGATAGAGCACGTTAGAAAGTCATCACTCCAATGTGAGATTCAAATTTCGCAAGTCACAATATGGAAATTATAAAAACAAAGAGAAAATCAATTGCATTAATTGCAACAAAAAAAAAAGAACATTAAAACACGGATTGATAATACTACTCTGCATGTTGAAAAGTTATTACTGGAATTCGAGATTTGAAATTTCCATGTCATAATATCACATTAAAAAGTCATTGAATATTAAAATTGATCTAATTGTAGCCGGATAAAAACGCGAGCAAATATATCACATTGGTTAAATAACTATTTTGTTACAAATCGGAATTTGGAAAAAAATTGCTTCTCCTTCTCAATAAAATATAACTTTGAAAATGTTTAAAAAAAAATAAATAAAAATAAAAAAAAAGCTATTTTTTTTAATGCTAATTTTTTTGTAAATATTTGCTTTTTTGGAATTACATTTTAGATTCTCAATTTTATACTTTTGTGTTTTCCTCAGTAGTTCATTAATTCTAGTCTAAGTTATTAATGAATTTTTATTTTCAGTCTCATGTTCCAAAGATGTGTTTTTTTCTTAAATATCTGTGTAAAAAAAAAATAGATATTGCTTGAGAAAGTGTTGGTAAAGGCAGAATAAATGTCTTGTTAACGAGATTTTGCTTAACTAACAAAATTTAAATTTCAGATTAGTGGAAGAATTACTGCGCCTGCAATCTTAATTCATATGTTTTATTAATTCTGTTCCGGTAAAACTGATTTTTAAAAGCGATTGAATTTATAATTTATGGATTTTATTAGTGGTAGACACTCTCTTATTTTTTGTTTCAAATACTAATTCAAAATGTACTTTTTTTTTTCTCCTAATGAGTTGAAAAACCTTGACAATTTTATGGCAACTATCACTATTTTTTACTTTCATCTTTAAGAAACAGTGTGCTTTCATAATTAAAATATCAAGAGAAAAAATTTTCTATTCCTTTTTGCAAAATTGGATCTATAATCATAGAAAGAAACACTTAAATTCGTAATAACATTCAAGTGTATAACAATATATATATTCTTTTATTAAACACACAGTAAATTTTTTGTGTATGTGTACGTTTGCGTGCAAGTATAAATTTTACAAATACTGAAATAATGCTTTTTAAGGAAATTTTAAATCTTGTTTTTATTTCAAATTTCACCAAATTCAGGGGTAGTTGGGACAGTAAATATTCCTGAAAATTTCAGGTGCAAAAACAGGACATTAACTAATATACAATACACGTTTCATGTATTACATAATTTTTTTAAACTAAGATTTGTATTTTAATTACCTATCAACGAAGAATATCGCACTTTTATTGTAGTTAATGTTAGGAAAAACTTAAGTTCTTATGAGAATCGAGATACTGAATTTCAAAATAGTGCGAGTATGAATCGCAATATATTACAAAAAATGAAAAAACATAATTCATGATTTTTCAGGGTGTTTATTATTTATTAAAATATATTCAACAAAAACATTAACAAGATTAATATTGATCATACTAAATTTATACAGATATGTAAAAAATTAACAAACTTAGAAAACTTTTATAAATTCATAGAAATTACTGAATGGCCCCTATTAAATTTTCATTAAAATTTGTAACTTGATTCAGTATTTCTTTAATAAATTGATTGAAAAAAATTCATTAATATTGAAATATAAATACAGTGAGTACTGAAGCTAAAAATTTTTGCCAGAAGTAATTTATTAAATGGACCTCACATTCATAATATTAAACAAATATGAGATTATAGAATTTTTTATTTCAACTGTTTTTAAGAGAATTCAATCCAACTGTTTTCTTTTTTTGGAATGGTAAATCTAAATAACAAGATTTTTTACTGCATGTGCTAAATGTTAAAATAGTGAAAAGCCGCTCACTTCATACCTTTTATATTGTTGAGTATTATAATAAGATTAAATATTATTGAGTTTTTAGAAAATTACTTCAGAGCATTGCGCCTGCGGTAAAAATCACACGATTGAAAATCTCAATTCTTATATTTATTTAATTAAACGAATAAAAGGGAGTTTAAAAGTTTGTGGTGATGAAGCTCTGTGATAGTTGAATGCCTGGATCCAAGGGAAAATATGAAAGCAGTGAATGATTCCCAAGTCACGTTCAAGAATTGTGGGACAAATCCATTAATAAAACAACATGAGAACATCACATCCTTGTCAGTAATGAAAACAATGGCGCTTCACTGATGATGAAATTAAAAGGAGTATTAAAATTTTCTTTTGGAATTTGGAAAAAAATTTAGGAATGTTTCATTTGCCCTCATGATCAGAAAACTCAGAAAGATTTTTGGGTTTGATTTCAGAGGGTGGAAAAGAAAAGAAAACTTTTATAAAATGCAGCCGAGTTGCACAAGAGAGTGCCAGATTCATTCCCACAGAATCCATTTCAGTGCATGCGCGTGGGGATTCGCAAAATTTTAAGATGGGTTTTTTAAACATGTAAAATGACTGGCGCTTTCATACGCAAGTGACCATCTGTACACATGGTGTGGCTGAATGAATTCCTAACACTGTAGAATTGAATAATGAGCGTTTTTTTTTTCGTAATTCATGGTAAAAATCAACCTGAAAAAAAAACTTACTTTGGAAAAAGGAAAATTAAGCCCTTTTTTAAAAAATCCCACAAAAAAACACCTATAAGGGCTTTTAAAAAATTAAGAAAAGCATCTTTTAAAAAATGCTGTGCACACTGTTTTTTGACTGCATGAATTTAAATCTTAATGCGTAGCTTAGAAATCACGAATAAATACGAAACATTCATGTTCAATATTGCAAAGGACAAAATACAAATAACAATATTGGATTTAAAAAAATTACAAATATGAATTGCAATGCATAACTATTAAATTAGGAATAAATACAAAAATCAATGCTAAATTTAAAAAACAAGTGAATGCGAAATGTAATATTGGATTTCAAAAACTAATGAAAATGACATGGGCTTTTGGATTTTTAAACTCGTGTGAATACGATTTATAACATGCAACTTTTAAATTAGGTTATTAGGTAAATCTACATGAATCGTTTAATCACTAAAATAGTACGATTATGAATCATTATGTTAAGGGTCTTCAGTGCAGTTCCAAATGATTAAAATGGCAAGGGAACCACGTGTATATAAACATCTTGTCATAAGATTTAGCGAGTTTTAAATTTTAGATAGTGGAACTCTGTGAAAATATGGTTGGATTGTAAGTTTTTGACTCACAGAACTCAGCAAACCAATGGTCTTAAGAAAAATGGAATTATGTGAGATTCATGGAAAAATCACATGACCTACTCCTAGTTTTTAGACCAAGAATGATACAATAGACCTGGAATTTTGGGGTACACCTGAAATACAATCATCCCTGAAAATTGGTAACTGTTATTAGCTTTGACCCAATTCAATACATAAGAATCTAAAAACAATTAAAGAAATATAAACTGCAAGTATAATATATAATTTCAGAAAAATAAATTTAAATTACTTTTTCAGTTTAATGTCATTTATATTCATTATTATAGAATTGCACAGACCTTCCTTCCACGATGATATTACAGATTCTTTCTTGTTCAGCTTGTCTTAGATGATTTAGTTGCACTCTTTTAGCACGTTTAACACTTAACACTTTTTGAGAGTTTAAAACCAGTTATTGGCTTTCACTCTTAATATTTTTAAATTTAGGTATGTTGTATGTTTAGGTATGTTATTCAATACTGATCATAAAATTTCATTGGCATAAAACTAAAAAAATTTGCTAAATTTTTTTAAATTTTCTTGGGGATAAAGCCATTTTTAAGTGCAAAGAGCAAATATTCCTCTCAAACAATTCAAAACAAGTCTTGATCAATGGTTTAAAAATGTGAAAATTTAGATACATTATCTTGTTAGGAAAGTTTTCTAAGATAATATGATTTATATTCCTATTAATTACATCCAGATAAACTCAAGTACAAAGAACTCTCCGAGCTACATGCGAGAGAGTTTTAAAAACGGATTCACCTCGACAACTACAACATTTTAAAATCCCACAAGAAGTGACTGACAGCAGATTTCCTTAAATTTTTACAAGGTTCTTTGCTAAGAAGTTTTAGCACATTTATTAAGAAAATAAATATAATCTGATAATAGTTTTTTAAAAAAAAAAAAAAAAAAAAAAAAACTATTTTGCAATCACGGTCTTTAATGTTGTTTTAAATGGGAACATAAAATTAGTAGATGGTCATCTTAATTTATGTAATAGGAAAAATTTAAATCCACACACAACTACCGAAAACCTAATAAAATATTTAGCTTTTATATTTGTTAACTCAACATTAGAAATTTGATTTCCACCAAATCGCCAGATGAAAGATACAAACTTTTTATTGTTGCTAATAACAAATGGGGGAACCATACACATGCAAGAAATATATATAATTTTTAAATATATCTTAAAAATTAATCTTTTTTGCTTCAGTAGATTCTTGATGTCTTTCCTTCTTTGAAGAATTTACCGAAACCATTAAAAAATTTAAATTAAGAGAAAATAGTAATACTACAAACAAAGCAACAGGTTTTTATAAAGTTATGGCACAGAAATGGGTAAGAAACAGCCAAAAGATTTCATATAATAAGCTTATAAAGTTTTGTTTTGATTATACATGCATAAATAATAAATAATTCTACAGTGGGGTATGAAAAATGAGAGTTACACAACAAATAGAAAAAAATATACAAGAAGTATAAATAAAGCATTCAATTAAGATAATATAAGTACAGATTCTAAATAGGATATTTAAAGCAGATGTGCATTAACTTTAAAAAAAAACAAGGGTATTTGTTTTTAAAAAAAAGTAAGTAGGAAAAAAATTTAAACAAAAACCAAATTATAAGAGTGCTTCATAAAACATACCAAAAAGGGTAAAGAGAGCATCAGGTGTGACCTTCTAGTATTTTCAGAGCAACAGGTTGGTGAGGCAGAGCAGAAGGTTGAAAGGGTTTTTCAGTGACCGAGCGAACGAATAAAGAAGTCCATTAGATATATATTTCGTTTTGGAAAAATACCAAGGCGAGGAAAAGAAAGAAAAATGAAAAAAAAACTAAGATACATAAATTTAATAAGTGAAAAAAAAAAAAAAAAAACAATATGCATAGTAAAAAGAAAAAAGTCAATGCTAGATGTAGCAAAAAGTATCTTAGTGCGTTTAGCTAAAGGGGACCCGGAAATTAATAATAGTAAAAAAGAAAAATAAATTGATTCAATACTTATGTGCCTCATATGCATATTTTTTGATAAATTACATATGTATTAGCATATTTCATTTCACTTTCTATCTTTTCTCAAAAATTAACAGAGCTACAAGAAATATAAATTTCATATCACTTTCATATCATTTAGGTTCACTCTAATAGTAAGCTAACCATAAAATATTACAATGAAATCAAGTGTATTTTAAGTCACAAATAAAAATAGATTAAAAAAACTAAAAGCTTCTTATTATCTATGGAATTTCAAAAGTTTTAGTAAAAATTGAGAAATTTTATACATTTTTGGGGACAATAAAGAGATAAAATCCAAAGTCTTGAAAAAAATTATGGAGAGCTATAAAATTTTTTATTATAATAAATTTTTTTTTATTTTTTTATTTAGGGAAAAAAAGCGTTTTGAAATAGCAGAAACATAAATAATAATTAACTTATATTAAAACAAACATATATCTAATATAGCTGCTTGGAGCTCAGTTCATTTTTGACTAAAGATATGTAGAAAAAGTGCAAAGAAAGTATAATATATTCCAGGTCTCCTTAGAATATAACATTTAAAACAAGTAATATATATTTTAGAATAAAAAATAAAATAAAAAAAAGTAAACCAAAAAATTAATGCAAATCAAAATTTAAAATTGGAGACGCAAATTTTGATAAGAATGTATGTCTTTAAATTTAAAATCTTGAACTAAAAATTCGTGTTCTGAAATACATTTTGCTACACCTTTGTAAAATAAATAAGGTTAACATTAATTGGAAGTAATGCTAGAAGGATAACACATCAAACAAGCTGAAATAAATGAAGTTCGTTCAAAGGCACAGCACAGAATAAGTTATTGCAAGTTCACATACAGGTTTAGAATAATAGAAAGCAGCTTAAAAGAAAAATTAACACCCAAAACTCTCAACAATCATTAATATTAAAACCTTTTTCTTTATAAATTGTCACCTAAAAAAAAAGATCCTAAATATTTGATTTTGACCTTAAATGCATAAAAATGTGAATGACACTTGAAATATTTTTGGAAAACAAAACACTTACAATATTTAGTTACTGCAGACATTTTGAGCATTTAAAATGACTTACAAATTACAGCAAACTCTTTTAAAAGGCAGAATCTGTGAGGAACAGCATATTTCTCTAAAAAAATTTTGATTTGCACAAACACAATAGCACTAGTTAAAAAGTATAAGTCTGTAAAAAAATACAAATCCTATCACAAAAAAAAAAAAAAAATATTTTTTGTCATGACTAAAAATGCCACTCATCTCAAAGTATAAGCGGATCCCCCCCTTTTTATTTGAATGACTTGATTACGAAATAGCATAATTCACGACATTGGTTGTACAAGTTGACAGATTTTTTCTATAAAATGTCAAGTATCCAATGATACTAGACCCATGTTAGAATGCAGATTCAAATGTTATTGTAAAATATTTTAAAAAGGGTAGGAATTTTGAATTCTTTGGATGGGGTGGAAGAATTTTTTATTTATTTAATTAATACATTTTTTTTGTGGGGCGCAGATGAGGATGTAGTAGAATGCATTACAGAGTGGGAACTGTATGACAACACTATTAACTAAAGGTATCCAACACAGAAGATCTGGGATCGTTAAATTTCTTACATTATGGTTTGTTTTAAAAATTTCCATGCATATTTTTTGAAATACTCTTGATATAAATTATTTTACTCTTTATACTCTTTTAAAATAAATTATTTTAAAATTATCTATTTAAATTTTTTATCCAATACTGTGATGCATTAGAAAAATCAACATAGACTATAAATAATTCAAAATAGCAAATTTTTAATAAATTTAGCATTTTTGTATAATCTACACACACACAATAATTATGCAATAAAAAATTTCTCCAAAATAAATTTTGTTTTGTCAGCTTTTTTTAAAAACTCTACATTAAACATTAACAATAGGATTATTAACATAAACATTAGCAATTGGAAAAAAATAGGACAATTTTATTTGCAGTCTCCTTTAACTGGGGGAAACTTCTAACGAATTTAACATTTTCTTAATTTTGATTTTTTTTTTTTGGAATTTCAAATAATACATTTCTGTTTTTACTTAAGGTAATATTACACACTTTTGACAGAATTCCACTTTTATAAGACTTTGCTGTAATTCTCAAATACATCTACAAATAAATCAGTGGGATTTGCTATTATTTCTTATATGCTTAAAAATTATATTTTAGTCAAGTAAAAATAACAGCATTTCTATTTAACTGCCAATTTTTGTTCAATCACAAATTTTTTTTAAAAAATTTAATAAGATGCACGAAGTTCTAATTAGTGCAACTGGAAAAATCTGTCTTAATTTAACGAATTCCGTATCTTTATTTTTAAAATTTACATTACCACGAGATTTGATACAGAAACATTTCAGTTCCAAATAATAAAAAACAAGTAAAATTACAAAATATGCTAACAAAATATTTTCAACAGAGTGTTTGCTTATAAGCAATTATATTTAGCTGTAACTATGATTTCTCAGTGTATAAAATTGTAAAGAAAATTTTCAATTTAAAAATTGAAATTAATGACATTTATAACTTCAGAAAAAGTGTTTAAATTAACAAAGCTTAGTAATAGGAAGGAAAAAAAAGTATATAACAATTTAGTACTTTTAATGCTCAAAATAACATCATTTTGGCAGTAAGCAATTCCATCTCCTTAACTTAAATATCCAATATCAAGTCATTGCAATTTAAAATAATAATAAATAATGATAGTAACAGAAAATAAAACTAATACTGTAATTTATAAATCTGTAATTTTAATTAATTGTAAAGTGGCACAGTAATCTTTATTAAGTTATTTTCTCAGTAAAGAATGCAAACAAAATAAAGCTAAAATCATTTTTAATGTCTTACCTCTTCATTGAGATTACTAACTAGCAATACGGTGCTACCCAAATGTTGTCCGGGTAGCCTCAACCCCGCAACTCCTAAAGCAGCTGCTGTCGTTGCAGCAGATGAGAGGGCAAAACCCCCTAAAGGTAGGCCTAAATAAAAGAAAGAAATATTAATGACAAAAAAGGGAAAAACAAACTAAAGAGAAGCTCCTAAAGAGGAAATTTAAAAAAAAAAAAAAAGATTACCTTAAAAAAAGGAAAATGACAAATTAAAAGCAAACATCATTTGTACTAAAGTATCATACTGGCAGATTTCATTGTAAAAGATTAGACTATTTTAATTTCAAAATTACTTTATTTGAAACTAAGTTTTAGCAGTTTCCAAAACAATTTTACTTATAGAGCATTGAACAACTAACAACCGGGGACCGATCAAGACAAATTCAGGCCCAAGGCCCACCAAATTTTCTGGTCAACTTACAAAATATTTTGAAATTAAATTACTGAAGAGTAGTCCTAATAATGAAAAAGAATCTATTGAACTACATGATTCAAAAGAAACATTCTAAGAAATTTTGAAAGCAGACAATTGAAGATTATTTTTCTAAGATTAAGTTTACGTATCTATAAATTAAAGCCAAAATATAAAACAACAAAACAATATTTTTAAAAATGAAAATAGTTTTGTGACCACAAACAATTGAAATCAGTGATTTTTGCTGAAAGTCAATGATTAGCTGAATTATTTTTTATTGCAAGCTGGAATTACTTTTTTATTTAGTATTTAAACCAACACATAGCTAGCCCATCTTTCATCAGATTTTTTACTAATTTTTGAGGGCCTGCGGAAATTGTGGGCCCTAGGCCCATGCCTATTGGGCCAAGGCTATAATCAGGCCCTGCTAACAACTCAGAATAGTTTGAGATCAGTATGCATAGAAACTTTTTTTATAACACTGCTGGATAAAAAAATAATAGGTATGAATTAGTTAATAAATTCCTTATACCATAATTGATTTAAATTGGTAATAGAGATCAATTCTTTCTAAATCAAATCATTTTTAAATAGGGTGTCAAATCTCAAAAGGAAAACAGTAAATATGCCACTTAACATTTTCGTAAAAGAGTAATTTAATAGAAGATCTGTCAACTTACCATTTAAAAAAAGATTGTGCAACATGTTTTTTTTTTTTTTTTTTAAATTTTTTGGGAGAGCAACTTACCATTGTTCTGATAGATAGTCAGAATCTTACTGTATAATTTTAAATACTGTTCAAGTGCCAATGCGTCTTACTTTATTTCAGAATATTGATATATCCCTCAAGAATTATGAAAATTTAAGAGCATTAGCTGGAATTTAAATCGTGTTAACCTAACAAAGAGCGATAAATAAAAATAAAAAGTTTAAATTGCAAAAATAATCAAAGATCATCTCTAAGTATCTGCATTTACTGCAATCTGTGCAATTTAGCAATAAAAAAATTTATGTTTTAAAATAAGTTTACAGCATACTGTGTAATTTGGCAAAATAAGTTAATGATATAGAGTGAAATGAGAGTAAATTAAGATATTTGTAAAAAATTTATAATTATTTTTTTTACTAAGGAATTACAAATATATATATTCTATTATCTTACTATGTTCTCGCAAAAACGTTAAGTTTTCAAAAACAAATAGGCATAAGCTGGGGGGGGGGGGGAACAACACTGCTAATATATTATATATGGCTCCTGTTTTAGCTAGCAAAACTCACTTGCTTTTTTGCCATTTTTGAAACCTGGTAAAAAAAGCAAAACACCATTGTTTGTTTGCAAGCTGCATATTAACTATGTAAATATTTTAATGTGAAATGCTTGTTTCCTATTCGTAAAGCTTAAAATAAGACATTGCAATTTTTTAACAATAGGAGTCCCAAAATTCAATGTCAAGACTTTGTGCAAAAAATGTTGATAAGAGAATAACAGACTGAACAGGGTAAGTAACCTTTGCATGGCGAAATTGGTACTATGAAGAATCCCATTTCTAATTTAATATTCATATTTCCTATAAGTGTTTGTACTACATTGTTATTAGAAATATTATAATAAAAAAATATTTCAACATCAAGAGCTTTTTAATAAAAGGAAGAACAAAATCCCATTTTGAAATTTGTGCTGAAAAATAGTTTAATATTGCTATTTGTCTAATAAAGTGGGGTACATAATTTGTTCTTACATGAATTTTGGGACATCCTGTAGAAACTGATACAGAATGTTTTTTAAATGGTTACAAAAATATAAAAAACTATAACAGTTTATGAACATTATTAGCTAATGATTACCTCCAGCACCAGCAGCATATGCAGCTGTTAAAGGTGATCCTAATCCAGGTGCAAATGGAGAAGCCAAAACACCCATTGAACCTTTAGCAAAAAATTAAAGCAATGCAGAAAGTTATCAAGCGTTAAAAGTTTTTCAGAAAGTTAACATTGTAAAAGGTAATTAGAAGTAACATAATAAAATAAATGCATTATATTTTTATACAATATTAGGAGGAAACATATAGTAATGAAACTCAAAGAAATGTCAATTTATTATGCAGGAATTTTTTAAAAGAAAAATAAATTTTAGGTTTTATTGAAATATTTTCATATTTAAAGTTATGAACTCAGAAAACAGTTGCTAAGTTATGAATGATACCTGCTGCAAGGAACTTACTAAGCTTCAAACCATATAAAAGAAAATATCTATTGTATATTTTATGAAATCAATGGTGCAAAAAGTTTCAAAATCAGAAGAGATTAATGCTTAAAAATCTCAAGAAAAAGAGCTTATTATTTAAAGTTAATTATGAAAGATGATATAACATAAATTAACAATTATATTTATAATTTGAGTAATAAAATGGGTAAAATTTAGATTCATTCAGATTTGAAATAAATTTTAAATGTATTTAATAAACATTACAAAAAGGCAAAATAAAATATGAATCTTTTTATCAGTAAGATTAGTATCATGAGAATAGAAAAATATAATTTATATTGCAATAAATACCAACATTATGATTTCTGGAACAAACACTAAATAATAATAATAAATAATGTAATAAAGGCTTGATAAGAAAGTTAATGTAATCAAAATAAAATAACCTGTAAACATCAATTTAATTTTTCAAACTGACTAAACATTTTAGAAAACAAAAAGTGAAAGGTTTGAAATTCTAATTGAATCAAAATTTCCCCCCTGTTTGAATCCTATTAATCCCATTATTCAAAATAGTTTTAGAACTATCAATCTAGAATTTACAACTTCATACAATATTTAAAGTGATAGAGAAATTACAATTAGGTAATCATATATTTAAAAACTTCAAAAGAACTGACAAACATAAATTGAACGTCGATTTTAAAAAACAATAAGCAAAATCAGTTTTTTTACGCTGTTAGATAGATAAATATTTTATAAAAAAAGAAAAAATATCTGTAGTTATAATAGAATTTTACAAACGTTAAAAAATAAACATACCAGGCAATCCTAAAGAATCAAAAGGAGAACTGGGGTCGCAATTAGGAAGCATAGGATTAGTAAAATCTCTACTTTTGTCATTGTTGTACTTAACATTTAGATTAGACAACTTGGAATATTCAACTCTCAGAGTACAACATGCATTATAAATGTTTTGGTTGTCCAAAGACTGAAATTAAAAAGATGCTATTAACACACTATACTGAATATTGAGAACTCATAATACAAAAATAAAATGTATCACAAACCAATTTGGCAGCTTGGGCAGTTATGACATCAGGATACTGAATCAATGCTTGGAATGTGCCTAAAAAAGTAAAATCATGACTTCATTAAAAACATCAACCAAACTTAACCCTGTCTGTTTGCCACATTAATCAACATTCATAATGTAATTCCAAATTGCTACACAGTAAATAATAAATATTATTACCGTGCAGTGACTAAAAACTTAATTCATAATATAATTTTCCCTCTTTAACATCAGTTGCTACAAGCACCATTTCGCTAAACATTGTTAAAAAGAAGAAAAAAAATAGTTTTATATCACTATAATATTTTAATTTAATTACCATTTTTAGTGAATGTCACTATCTTTAACACTCTGCCAACTCTAGAGAAAATCTGAAAAGAAAAAATTGAAATTAAAAATTAAATGAACAAAAAATGAAATAAAAAATTGGAATTCAAAAATAGGTGAATAATAATTTTAGGGGGGAAAAAAAATTCAAAATGCGAATAATATGGAATTTCATGGTGACTGATATTTATTTTAAAAGGTTATATTTTTAAAATTTCTTTTTCATTATTAAATATTTAATAATTTTATCAAAAAAATATATGGGATTTTTAATAACCTAATATTATTATGCACATAAGAAAGTGAAAATTATAAATGTTTTACTTAGAATAAAAATATAAAATGTGACTGACATTACATAGAAAGGATATGGTGCATAACACCAATTTTATTTTGAAATTCTCTTTATATAAGCAATAATGGGATTAATTTTTTAAAATTTATTTACAAGATGTCAAATTAATATTAAAAGTACACAAGAAGTGACAAATAGAAACTGGCGAACAGAAGAAAAGCTAATGTATTTTATGCTACAATTTCTATGCGATTAACGTTAAAAATACAAACTATATTAAAATCTTAACAATTTAATCTTTTTCAAAATGAAAGTGTAAAAAGTGTTTTTATAATGAATATGGAATAGTAAATAAGGTATGTAGAGAGCATTTTTCTGAATTCTTACATCGATAACGGACGATTTTCGATCATTTGAATTTTTTCTCCTCTCCCTTCAAGTTCGAGGTTAGACTGTATTTCAATTCAAATTATAAAATTTAGCTCAACGTAAATGCTATTTTCTTAAAAGCACCCTAAAAATATAAAATTTAAATAGAAAAAAATCTGATTTATAAATTAAATCAATCAGTTTTTTGATTAAAAAAAATTAAATATTCAAACCCTGAAGATTAGTTTGAATCAGTTGTTATAAGGTAAAAAAGCAGCATCGATATTAGCTAACAATGAGACATTTTCCCTGCATTTGATGATTGATAACTAGAAAAACATTAGAAACTCATTCCGTTCAGTGATTGATTGAGTTTAAAGATCTAAAGGATATCCCACAATTGAAACAATTTGGCACATTGAATCTGCACTTTAAAGCACTGATCCCCCCCCCCTCGCAAACAGAATTCAGATAAAATAGGAAAACTTGCAAAAGTTTCCAAAAAAGCAAATCCTTTTTTGGCAGCCTTTTCTAAAAGCTTTTAGAAAAATATATGCTGAGGTTTTTAAAACAATTACTAAATGTATTAGATACAAGGAAAACAGATAGTACCTGGTATAATATTTCTAAAGAAACTGGATATATCTGATTTTCAACTACTACCCTGAGAACTGTATTTGGTCCACCCTGAGTATCAGTGGTATGATTCACTAGAGCTTGAGCAGCTTGCAGTGCTACCTGTGTTGTGGTATTCTAAAATATAAAATGAATTTTAACACTTCGAATACAAAAAATTTAAAACGCATAATATAAGTTAATAAAATTGACTTACACTTAAAGTGTGAGTGTTATCTGTCTTCAATTCTTTGTGATTAGAAAATTGAACATAAACATTTCTCCCTTTAACGAAAGGGGCACCTGAATTAGCATAGTAGTTCACCATTGATGTTGCAGATGCTTCATCATTCATTTCAAGGAAGGCCTATAAAGAATATAATAATTGTAAGGCAGCATTTAATTAACATATCCTTCACCAGCATTTAATTACGTACTCTTAATTCTTCATTTGAAATTATTAGCAATTTAGAACATTTGTTTTTTTGTTGGAGATGAGCTTAATGCCTATGCAAGAAATAAATAAAAGAATTAAAATAGAGTTACGAGCATGGAGTGAATAAAAAATACAAACTATCAATTGCAAAGATGGGTAAGATAATTTTAATAAATGAACATAACTATATGTTAGATAACAAATAAATGAACTTTATGAAAATGAAAATTTTTCAATGTTACTTTTTATGAAATTCGAAACACGATGACTTAAACAATATGTAATAACACACAGTTCGACATGAAATTCATTGCTGAATTATGATATTCGGCGAAGAAATGATCAAATCTATATCACTCTCTAATATCTATTTCCTTGCATCATCTCAAAAGTAGCTACAAGATCAGGTCTCATCCTCAAATTGATATAATACACAGATTAATACGAGTCTGCAGATAAATACAAACTGATACAGAGTCTTCTGATGAATAAAAGTTGATAATGGGTACATAGAAAAGTCCAAGAAACAAGCAATTCCTTTGTGAGTTGGTACATTTTTAACATAGAGTGGTACTGTTAGTGAAATTGACATTTGAATGAGCTTTTTCTGAATGAATATTGAGTATGTAATCGAATAGAGTTCAAAGATTAAAATAGTGCTGCCATCTAGATGATAATTTACAAAATTGATCATTTAGTTATCATTTGCTTTGGTTTTACTTGTTAAGATGGTGTAAATATTATTTTCATCATGTATTAATTTCAAGTACTAAGAGCTTTAAAATACTAAGCACAAAGTATCAGATATTTTGATAAAGACCCATCAATTAGTACATACCTTAATTAGTACATAAAATATTATAGAGAAGATGAAGGTACTTTTGTTTGTGCAAATGTTTATTAAGCATACAAAACAAAGAGCTATATTTAGTAACTCAAATAACAACATTTTAAGTTTTCTTTTCCACTAAAAATTTATATCAACAGCAAACAACTCCCACACAATAATTTACATTTATATTAAGAAATTAACACCTTTCCAGGCTTAGCACTAATATAAAAAAAGAACATTATACTAAAAAATTAAGAACGAGCATCAGCTGTATTATTACAAATGCAAAAAGCAAAATTACAAAAGTAAATTGATTATAAAAATTAAATATTTGTCGTAATTTTTAATAACTAACAACAAAAAAATTAAATTTTTTTTACCCTTTCAAAAAGTTTTAAGTGGGAAAAATATCACTCTTAGAAGGGAAAAAAAAGGAGAAAAAACTGCTAAATCATTCATAAAAAGATATTGTGAATCCGAATGCACAAGTTATTGAAAAACCTGTAGCTTGATTGAAAGAAGTATTCTACTTCAAGATCAGTAATTATTGAATAATTATTCTAATACTTCAAGACCAGTAATAGAATAATCATCAGTTAAGAAAAAAGGACACTACTGGTTTATTTTAATAAAGGCTCACACATTAATTCTTCATTTTCATCATTCATAGATCCCTAAAGATAAGGACTGTTGAACTACAGAGCTTTTAGGCACAGATAGACAGAAACTTTATGTAATTAATAATTCAAGATTGTTAATCATTAAATGATTAACAATCTATATTATATTGCTTACAAAAATTATATTGCTATATCACAGAATTTTTTGTGACTAAGAAAGAAAAATTTCTTACCCCCCCCCCACAAAAAAAAACAAGCCACCAGCGTTCATCGACGCAAGCGTCACCCTCATAATTGAAGGCGGCTCAAGGCCTTGTGCTGATAAGTACGCACTGCCCGGTGCTCGTGTTCTGACTGCTGCTAATTTTTGCAAGTTATGTAAAATAGCTGTAAATTCCTGGATAGCGATTGAATACCCCCCTCCAAAATAATGAATTCCACAGGGAATTCGCTGTAGATCAACATGTATATCACTAATATGTTTCGTTTGGATTTTATATTAATTTAAAATCTTAACACATTTTAGGGAAAGTCTGAAATTTAAAAAATCTACCCATCAACAACCAATAGTGCTCCAAGTTTGAAAAAAAAAAATGAATGCAATGGTGTACAGAAAAATCTAACTTCCCATCCTGTATAATGTGCACCCATCCGTATTATTGATGAGGAAAATATTTTCTGTTTAAAATCCTTATAATCAAAATCGCTAAAATATTATTTTAATAGTGTCCATCTACAAAAAATTGTTTTGAGCTTTCTGTTAAAACGGACTAGGCATTGGTAGTTAGAAGCCAAGTGAAGAGAAACACTTATCAGGTCAAATATTACATTAAACAGAAAGGCATCAATGGGAGAAAAACCACTCATACTTGAATGGTTTCCATTTTATACTGAATAAACTTCGGGACATTAAAAAGAGAAACCGAAAGTATTCAACCTTGAAAGAGGATTATACAATAATGATAAAGAAGCTATACATAATTTCTTTCGAGGGATCAGTGAACCCCGCTGCAACACGTGCGATTCGCATAAAACTCAAGAGTTATAAGACCAAAAGAAAAAATAAAACCAATTGTTGATGGCGCAGAAGGTGGATAAGGGAAAAAAAAGAGGCGCGTACATTTCCGCTGGAAGCATAGGCAGGAACTACGCAAGCCACAACTGGCTGATCTAGTAGGCAGTCACGGCCATATACCGTGACTCATAATTTTTCAAGGTTATGAGTGGAAACATTAGTTCACATAATAACATCCTCGATACATGTAACTACCAACAGCACTTAGCTGAATTCTTTTAGCCTTTATCCGCCAACGCACTTGTTCAAGTCCATGGGAATAAATGCAAATGAAACACCGCGAGTGATAGAATGAAAGTCTGGAAACGTGACGGCCGATTCTCATTAAGATGGATAATATTTTTGAAAAACTCGGCACTTTCAGTACTGATTTCTTAATTTTTGATTTTAAACTGCTGTTTTTAGGAGCATTGGAATACGTGAAGGTAGAAGCGCACAGCCATTTTAATTTAAGTCCACTTGCACAACAAAGTTGATTAAAATTACGCACGTTGACGGAATATTGGCATTTTTTAAGTAAGCATTGGTGTTCTAAGCACTAATTTTTATTGGAATTTATTCAATACTGATGCTCTAAAAAATGATAAAGAAATTCCCTTTTTAACAAAAATATAGTTATTAAACAAATAAACAATTAAGAGGAGCAATTCATTTTTATTTTATCACGCAATACCAAAGTTAATTTTAGAATAAATTTTAACAGAGAGACACAGAACACTGAGAGAATGAAAGTATATAATATAAAAATTAAATCGACATTTCAATTAGTAATATTGATTGAAATTAATTGAAGAATGTGTATGGAGTTTAACAAAACCATTATATTACAAAATATAGAATTCAATATTTATTTTTGATACATTTCATATCTTATTTCAATTCATTGAATTATTAGAGGTTTTATGAATGTTAAATAGTAAACATCTTTCTTATCCTAAAAAAATCACTTAAGCAATAAAGTGAGCAGTTTAAAAACTCGCGTTTTCCTCCACTATTCGAACTTTTCACGTTGCCATATCAGGATTCAAAGTACCTCGAGTAAATGCATGACGTAAACAGCCTAACGAATAATTCCGACTTTATCACATTTTAGAAAAAATAATAGCCTATTCATAATTCTCTACTCCCTTTTATAGATAGCAAAAATATGCTAATCAAAATTCCATCCTACACTTAATGATTTTCTTTTCGAAAAATATGATTATTCCTAATTTCTTTTGCAATTTATAATGAGTTCTTTTTCTTCTTCTTAAAGATTAAGGGAACTTGGTGTCAATGTAAAAATTGCTAATATTAGTTCTTCCCTCTTGCGTTAGATATTGGATAATATTTAAACGGACCCCGAGCGCCAGATTCCTGTTTTCACGAATTTCAAACATAATAAAATTCGTTCAACACTCTAATAAAAAAGAAAAAAACCTAATTGCTAAGATTTTTGATTAGAATTGGTAATTCACAAGAAAGTAACAATTTAAGCACTATTGTTCGCAATATTGGACTCAACACTGTTTTAAACGAAAATCTCATTAAAAGTAATGCTCATTTAAAAATCAAAAAAGGAAGGGTATTTATTTACCTGATTTTTCCCTTTAAGAAGAAGTACATTCGTAACTCGTCCGAATGCAATTCCTAAATGAATGATATCTGTCTCTGTAGCATCGGTGGATACATTTCTGATGTGCACAACTCGAGATGGTTTACCTGTCTGTGCTTTTTCGAGTTTGACCTAAAGAAAAATTAAGCAAAAAAAGCACATTCAGTAAGATTTACTTCAATAAAAACCTCATCAAAGCAAATGATGTTTACTCACTTTTTTAGCGTCATTATTATTTTCATTGTCATTCGTCTCCGGACTCATTGCAGAACCATTGCTGACATGGCCACTGCTCTGGGAAAGAAGTTCATCTGTTCCACGCTGCAATCAAAGACATTTTGAAATCAGTTTCCAATTTTTAGAAGTGTAATTAACAATATTTAAGGATAGCAACAATAGGAATTGATAAAAAGTCTAACACTTTAAAATTCTTTAAAACTTAAATAATATCTCGATTTCTTTGGATTAGCAGGTTCACAAATTGAATTTTAAGCAAAGCACCCAATTTATTTACGTCACATTTTTATCAACATAAAAAACAACTGTTTTATGTTCGGGTATGCCAGTCAAATTAAGGAAAAAAAATTCACTGTTTTCTTTGTAAATATTATACACAATATATTAAGAGGAAACACATAATCACAGTGTTCCTGTGTGAGCTATATTAGGATAACTGTACTAGTTTTCATCACAGAAAAAACTTAAGAGAAATAAAAAACAGTTCAACTGTACTCTGAAAAAAAAAAGTAAATGAAATAAAATAGTACAGCTAAAACCATCTTTAATAATCCCATATATTGCGCTTTGAGGAGTTTAAATTTTTTTTTATAAAAGAAAATTCCCAGTTTATAAAGAAATATTCAAAATTTCCCTGTTCATTTTGATGATTTTTAAATTCTCTGTATTTTACAACTTTTCTTTGTTTTTCCTATGGCGTGGCAACACTGATGTTGCATAAGATCTCTGAATTTACTAAAATAAAAAGCTACATACGAAACGAATACATAAAGGAAAAAGACTGCTTTGGTGGTAATTTTATATTACTATTATTTCGCCCTTTTTTTAAATGAAAAAAAAAATAATAATAATACAATTCTGAAGAGATTTATTTCTATCACAACATATAACTCGTCCGATATTCAGGACCCGGGAAGGTAAGCATTTGCTACCTCGCCAAATGCGATAAAATCGTAAATTCGGCGAAACAAATTGCGTTTTGGAAAACAATTTCTTTCGAAAAGAAAAATACATGTCCCTTAGAACCTGAAAAATTATATGAATTTTTATTAGTCTGAACAATTCTTGTGATTTTTTTTATTCGATTACAATACTTTCCCTTAGATATGTTGCATAACTAATTAGAATTATATTGAGTCCAGATAATGTAAGAAACAAGAGAGATTTTGTAAGCATATGAAAAAAAAATATTAAAAATATATATACAATATAACACATCCGTTGCCGGATCAAGCGAAATCGCGTGACGAAATTCTTTTCCTCCAGTTTGTGTCTATGAAGTAGATTAAGAAGTCACCTCAACACATAATAAGAAATTTTTTTTTACAAAACTAAAACTATTATAATTCTTTTAAATGAAAGGCTTAGAGGGTATTAAAATATGCAGTATTTTAATAAATCATTATTTTATTTCGATAGGGGAGGTGGGGAGGGGGACGAATCTCATTTCAAGCATTCCGAATGACACGATATTGATTTAAGCAGACACCATCTGAAGAAAGCTGTTTTTTTGGAAGAAAGCCAACAAGATACCACATCACGCATATATATTCTAAAATCATTCATCACATCACAATGTAACCTTTCTCCCTCCCCCCTCGTGAGTGGGAAAAATTTTCCGAATTAGAGATTTTCCGATTAAGATGATGTCTCTTAAATTTCAATTTTTAAGCGTTCTCTGCATTTTTTAAATATTCCGCGTTCCATTCGAAAAACTTACTGACATCAGTGAAGAATGCTCAATATAAAATTTCCCATGCATCTACATGCAGCAAATGTCTATTTATACTCTTAAGCAAGGTTATTTAAAAAATAAAATAAGTTTTAATTACTTTTAAGTACTTTTTAAGCACGCAGAAACTATTTTAAGCACTATATACATTAACAAAATGCAAAATAATTCTCAAAGACTTAACATGATCATGATAAAATAACTAGTTTCTGACAAAGAACTCTTTTCTTGATTATATTAGCCATTATAAAATGATCAAGAGATTTTTCGGTTCGATATCAGAGGGTGTAAGATGAAGCCTGAATTTGAGAATATGCAACATGCAGCGAGTTGCACATGGGATTGCAATAATCTCATCGAACCCAGTTCAGTAGACGCACATGCGGACTCGCAAGTATTTCATGTAAAATGATTGGCGCTTTCATACGCTATGCAACGACAGAAAGCCAAAATAGATTGTGGTTTAATAAATTGCGAAAACGATGAATAGAACAATGTGAAAAGCACGCTTTTACATAACACGTGCCGAAAATCGACAAGGTAAAGAAAAAAATCTTTTCAAAAAGGGAAACTTAAGCACTTTTTAAAAACACCCAATTAAAAAAGCACCTTAAAGGTTTTTAAAAAAATGAAAATCGAAGATATGCACCTTTAAGCACTCTTTAAAAACGCTACGCACCATGATACAGTAAATGATGAATTCAAAATTTCTTAACAGCTATCGCAATAAATTATTTTTTTAAATCGATGACTTCTGGAGTAAGAAGTGAAGAATAAAAAAAAATGTCCATTTAATATTTTTAACAATTATAACCAGCAAGAGCAGTAACTCTGATCAAGAAATGTTAGCAATATATTACATCATTTGAGAATTGAGATATATAATACAGTAACAGTATGAATCAAATTTTTGGAAACTGAGGAGAAAAGACTTTTTGTTGTCACAGCTTTCGATTGTATAAAGATAAATCAATGTCGTAGGTCATGCACAAGGTTAGTTTCTTCTGAGGAAGTTAGTTTGAAGTCAACATTATCTTTTAATTCATAAAAGCGCTATTTTCAAAAGGTATCATAGCTAAAATTCTAACGACACTATAGCGAGCAGATGCTATAACGAAATATATAAAAACATTCTGTTTCATTTTCAATCAGTTATAAAAATTTAAAGAACTGAGCACAGGCAAATAAATCTAGAGTAAGCAGAAAAGTTTCAATTACTGAAGATTTTTTTTTTCTCTTTAATATCAAAATATCTAAATTATACTCTCATTAATTTGTTTGCATTTTGATATTCTGAAAATTTCTTTTAGGTACGTGAAACTTCATGAATTACTTAAGGTTTGCCTAAAATCACTTTATCTATACTTTAAATTTTTCATTACTTATGGAGGTGAAAGAAAATTTACGATAAAATGTTACTGCTTTGAAAAAAAAAAAAAAAAAAAAAAAAAAAAAATTGGGGGGGGGGGGGGGGACAAGCTTGCTAGTAAATAAATCCTAAATTGTGAGAACTTAAACAAATTTGATATATTTTTGATATTTCTAAAATTAATTATAAGTACAAGCATGACCTGCTACCGAGCAGCCCAAATAAGAATTTTTAAAAATTTACTTAACTAAATTTCAAATGCAAGTTTTAGATATAAGTAATAGATAAACTTAAAACAGGATTGGCTGGCTTAAACCAAACCTTTTTTTTTTTCATGCAAAAAAATTAAAACCTGGTTTTTATTAAAAAGTATTTTTATAACTTGCTTATTCTATAGCTTATTAAATATTTTTTAGTTTTCAGAAAAAAAATTACATTTTTCTATTACTATCTTTTTATTTTTGAATTTAATTGATAATGAGTCTGCGTTACTTAAAACATTAATAATTAATTTTTAAGTGCTTACTTGATTTTGTTATACAGAAATATTTTTGCTTAGTCATAAGTCTGTAAAAAATGCTAAAAAATAAAACAAATCATCACCAACTCCTTGTCTTTGAGATTTTTTTTCTTTAAATAAATAAATTAGTTATCTAATGAAATTACAGAAGGAGTTGAAAATTCTCAGTTTTCTTTATCTTATTAAATAAATTATTCCTGCTACAATCAATAGCATCAATGGAAAAATGAGGCGACCTTCAAAATTTCACTTTTCAGTTAATTTTTATAATTTTTTTTCCTTTCTGTCATCGGTAAAGAAATTTTTGCAGCTTATATCTTTTTATTATTGATTGGAATATTTTCGAAAAACAACGTTTAAATCAAAACTTATTTTCAACAAACAAAAAAATTATTCAGAATTCATTAAAATATTAATCAAAATACTTTTTATCAAAATACAATAAAAGGATTTTTTTTGCACACAATTAACTTATTAATACTATAACTAACCTCACTATTTTATAAATATTAATGCATGAAACTAAGTGGCATTTTGAGCGCTTTTCATTATTCAATTAGTTTTAAAACATTTTCTTAATTTAGAAATAAGGACCTTAATTATTTCATAAACCTTTATATTAAAATTTCAACTAATAAAAAAAAACACAATTTTCAATAAAGTAAATTGGGATTAACCTCATAAATTTTGTACTGTTAAATATTGAAATATGACATTTACATTTATACATAAGAAGTAAAGGGGAATTTACTCTTTTATAGGCATTACTAAATGCGACATATAGATATTATTTAATGATATGATTTTTATTTGTATGTTAATCAGAGTTGTAAAATAATGTAAAAGTATATTTAAAATTGTCAGTTGCTTTTTTTTTTTTTTAAATCATTTAGCATTTATGAAAATATTAATAGCTAAAATGTTCGTATGAGATATTTATTTTTAGTTATTTGCTTTTAATTTAGTGAATAAAACTTTCTTTGACTTTTTGCTTTAAATAATAAAAGAAATCTTGCTTAAAAAAAGTAGATTTTTTTAAAATAAAAATATAGGTATCAATTTTTTATTAGCATCTAGAAATAAGAAACTTGTTTTCCTTACGAGAAAACAAATCTATTTCATATTATTGCTACTCTTTGCTATTCAAATTATAGCAAATATTTCGTGTATCAAATATCAGGAGGTTATAATTAGTGCGTGTTACCTGTTTAAAAATATAACGTATATAGTATTAATGTTTAAAATCATAATATACTAGAATCTATCTTATTATATAAAACGCTAATACGTACGTATGCATCAATAAAACCGATGATATTTCTTTTCTCGCGTTGGCAACAGTTTTCATTTTTAATTGATAGGATTCGGCGCGCAAGAGCACGTAGTGAGCATCATATGGCTAATCTATATTATATAAAACGCTAATACGTTTTAATTGATAGGCTTCGGCTCGCAAGAGCACGTAGTGAGTATCATATGTCTAATCGGGTGAATTCTCACCGAATTATCAAAAAAATTCTCACAAAATTATCTTCATCGAAGCCGATGCTTTACATCCGGCGTTCAGTACTATTTCATATTGTTTTACAACACATGTTTTTAGCCCTCTGGTGGGAAAGACTTTAAAACAAAACTTACAACAGTCACTTTTCTCAACAACTGAAATTTAGAATAGTGTGATTAAGAAAAATATGTGAACTGTTTGCAATTTTAAATTAATATTGAAATGCACAGGCTTAGAATTTTCTACAGTGAAAAGTTTTCGGAACTTCAGTGTTCAAAAAAGTATACAAATCTAGACGTTAAGAACGTATCCAATGAGCGAGCAAAGCGAGCATCGGATTGCGAAGCAATCCGAAATGAACTGCAAAAGCAGTTCCAGGGGTTGGCGAGCGGCAGCGAGCAGTGGACGTAGCCTCCTAGTTTATTTTTTATTGTATCAACCTATAAAATGTATAAAACTTCAACCAATTTAACTTGATTTTGCCTTTACAGGCAATTGAGTTTGACTTCCAAGTCTGATTTGACTTCATAATTCCTCATAATGTTGCGTAAATTATATTTACAGTAGTTTCATCCAATTAATTAACTTTCATGTTTTCTGAGTTATCAATCATTGATGTTAACCAAATGTTACAAAAAAGTAAAAGGTTTTGATGATACAATTTAAATGTTTAAAGTCTAAAAGACAGAATGAAAAATATCTACTTTCTACTGAGTATCAGATATTTATCATAACCGGTATTCACTTTAGGTAGAAAAGACAGATCAAAATTTAGCAAGAATTTATTAATGACGACCAAGGTCTTTCAACTCTTAGATGATTATTTTTTCATAGAATGCTAATAGTTAAAAATCCCAAATGATACAGACACATAACTAAAATTTTTCGACTTGATCAACTTTTAGTTTTTTACTACTTGAAATCTTAATGAATAATGAAAACTAAAAATATATTTAAAGTGAAATTTTTTCATTATCAAGTTACACGTAACTTGCGCTGAGAAAACTCAAGTTAATAAATTAGGTTTTAACAAATTATGACTCGTAAAAGATTTAACTACAAGAGGGACTCTACACACACAACTCGTAGCGAGTTCCTTGCGGATTGTTTCGCAATTCGAGCTCGCTTAGATAATTTTGGTCTAGCTTGGTATGTAAGCTGCTGCACTTTGTAAAATGTAGTTCTGAAAGTAAGCAGTATATACACGCTGTGAAACTATTGATTTATAAACATTCTATAAGGCACAGGAAAATAGGCATTTTGCATGTAGTTTTCAATTTATGTTAGCATAAATGACATACTAATTGGGAACAAACAAATAATTCTGATGTTTCCAACAAGACAAACTGTCTCCTTACTTCTTAAATACGGATATGCTACGTCAAGCATTCTGGAATTTCAATACAAGCTATACAAATGTGAAAATTGACAGGGAGCACATTTTTTTCTTTTGACGTCATTTTTTAAAAAGTATACTTATTTACAGAATTTCAGTTATGAAAACTTAACAAACTTAGACAAATTTAGAAACATCAATACAATAGTTCAAATTTTGTTCAAGCAAGCTGGTGCAGAAGTTCAATCAATCCCATTTTTTCATTGCAGTGCGACATCATGACTTGATCATTTCGCAATAATTATGAATAATGTTAAATTGTAATATTTTATTTTTAACAGAAAATATTTGTAACATTTTTAATGAAAAAGGGAAATTTTGATTTAATTTAAAGGACAAATGGAGAAAAAAAAAAAGAGGTTAATAGATGAAACCTCCGATTGATTCTGCGCGAGGCCTGATTTTTCTCAAGACTAATTTTAGTCCACAGGATTAAAGGATGGAACCCATTATATTATTATCAGAATTAAGTTTCCCAAATTTAATGCCTCACGCTCGGAAAATTAGTGTCATGATAGCTTTAAAATTGTTAAAATTGTTTTTGGTAACCGGAAAAAGAAAAAAAAAATAAATAAATAAACCCGGAAAAAAGGGCTTCGTAAAATATTAGAATATAGAATCCTTTTAAGACCGCAAAGCAAAACTAAGTTCGAATTTAAAGAATACTAGCAAACCGAATGTAATTTATTAATATAGAAAGATTAGTTAGAAGTTTACGTAAAGGAGCTTTTCACATTCCATGTCTGAAACAAAACGAATATAAGTTTTGATTCGATGGAGAAAAAAAAAAATTTCTTATTTCCAAAAATTCCACTTTTTGCATAGTGCTATAATACAATCCTATACAAATAATTCTTTTTCAACTCGTGATTTTCTCTAGATATTCGTAAGCACTGCCGCCAACGTTGCTTGGGGTTTTAAACTTTAGATTGCTGCGGAAAAATTCATGAAAACCAATTTAGGATGAATTCTATCATAATTAAGACTACAATAAGCATTTAGTATCGAGATTTGAACTTGAAATAGTAACTTTTTATCGCAATATTTACTTATCCTTACCAAAGTTTATAATTTGGGAAAAGGATGACAAATTGTTTTAAACATTTTTTTTTAAATCAGTGATTAAATGTTTAAAGAAAAACGGCTTAAATTGTCGATTTTAATCATCTGCTTTAAATTGCTGACAGCTTTTTATAGTCACCATAAAAAAAAAATTAACATTCATTCATTCAATCTGTTTCAATTGGAATTTTATTTACGATTTGACTAGGTAAGATTAAACAAGTGTTTCTCTCTCAGTCAATTTTCACATTGGGAAAAAAAAATAGTGCTTTACAAGCTGAATGAATCTTTTTCGTTCATGGTCAAATATTTGATTGGAACCTAGACAAGCTTTCTACTGGAAACAGACAAAGGAGTACGAGGTTCAAAAAGCCTTGGGCAACTAAAAACCTGTCTATCAGGTGAAAGGATACCTACAATAAAAAAGGCCGGCAAACGAACCCTGGTAAACAAAGAATGTGGCGATAGACAACTCAAGTGGAAAGTTGTAATTGGTATTTCTTTCATTAGCTTAAAAGACGTGCCCCCCCCCCTCTCTATCCAATCATCTAAAGAATCGGCACTGATAGGCATTAATATGAACAATGAAAATTGTATGATAAAAATCTTGTTATATGCTATAACTATAAAAAAATACAATAAGGATTAACTATCTAAATCAAATGAAAGAATTTGTTTCCAAAATAATCAATGATACAGTGTGCACTTCATCAAAATGATTTATTAGCATAGATAAATGAATAATAATAAAATAATAATCATTTAAGACTACCATAAGGCAGCTTTACTTTAATGATGAACTGCCGCAACTTATGCATATCTTATAATAATTATATGCATTTATATATCAATAACCAATACGAATTTTGATGCGTGAGAAAATGGAAATTGAAAAGAAATTAAAAAGCGAAACCGGAGGAACAGGAATGCCG
Source organism: Parasteatoda tepidariorum (assembly GCF_982258835.1). NCBI lineage: Eukaryota > Metazoa > Arthropoda > Arachnida > Araneae > Theridiidae > Parasteatoda > Parasteatoda tepidariorum. The sequence goes on from NC_141761.1 coordinate 58,806,688, forward strand.
ATCTTTGATTTAAATGATGATGCTTAAAAGAAAGAAGAAAAAAATTAACATTTTTGTCGGTATTATCTCGTATTACAAGGGCTTCACTGAATTAAAAGTTAAGACATTTTTTAAATAACAAATGCATAATCATATACAATTTATCAAATGCTACAATTCAAAATTGATTTAGGATAATCATTTTTTGATTAAACAAGTAGTTTTTCAAGGGGTGTGAACTACCAATCCGAGGGTCCTTACATAAAAATTTCAGAAGTTTTCCTAATTTCAGAAAAACTACTAAATCGACTTTCAAAAAAAAAACTTATGTCTATAATGCCACAGCGCTCGTTTTTTTTTTTCTTTTCTTCTAAAGTTTGTCTATTTATAATTAGAAAAACATTTTCTTTTGAGAAAAACATTTCTTTTTTTATACGATAGGTTTCAAATATTTGTTTTTTAAATTTGTAAATGCTACTTCATTTTTTTAAAATTGGAAGTCGCAACAAGTTTCTTTTAAATTTATTAACCATGCTTTTTCTTTTAAAATTTTTTCATTGACAAATAATAAATAAATATAGGGTTCACAATAAGTGCAATTTACGAGTAGAACGGAGTAAATCAAAAAATAAATTAAAACTTCAGAATTTGGAAAAAAAAAAAAAAAAAAAAAAAACACTTAAAGTAACATTATAATTCTAAATTATAATTTTCCATTACCCGCATGTAAAATAATTTGATGGTAACAAACATAATTCAATTTAATCTGTTTAGCTCATCCTTATTTAAATACAAGTGCTTTTTTAAAACTTAAATATGTAGTTAAAACTTATATATGCAGTTTTTGTCTTTGGAAAGCACCAGAATGTTGAGCTAGAACAATTAACTATGATTTTTATTTTTTAATGATAACTTCTAATAATTAAATAATAATTATAACTACTTTTTGAGAAATAACTAATTTGGTTAGTACATTGTTTTTAAATATAAGTTTTATTATTATTATGTTATATCAGATGCTTTGGTTGGTAGATTATGAAAAAAAAAAATCTTCTTTAAATCAAATTGTTACCTTTTCCTTTTTTTGAAGTCATGATTTTAATAATGCAAATTTTTGTCTGTTTCTAAATGTAAATTTGTTTATCCGGCAAATCCGGCAAATGTAAATTTGATTGTCCGGCGGATGTAATTCTAAGGAATTTATTTTTCCCACGCATTGAATTAAACAACAACGAATGAGAGAAAATCCGATGCATATAGAAAATCATAAGTTTTAAAATAAAAAAATTTATGTAAGCCATTACGAAATTTAAAACCAATGTTTTTACTTTCTGTTAGTTGCCAAAATTCTCATTAAAATTATGATTATTTGATTTAATCTAACTGCAAACATTAGGAACGAAACGCATTTGAAATTTCATCCTGACAAAAACCCAATTTGTCAGATATTAAATAAAAAAGAAATACGAAGAGAAACTCATTTTTTTAAGTTATCTCGATAAAAAGACTTTATTTATTAAAACAAACTACACATTTAATAAGGATTAAAAGGGTATAATTGAATAATAAAATGAAACAGCAAATTATTTTATGTTTAGCTAATGGAAAGTTAAAATTTGTAAGCTTTACATAAATCTTTTCACAATTAGTTTTTCATTTTTAAACCATTTCTGTCATCAAATAATACTTTGCATACGTTAATCCAATCTTATTATTTCACTGGAGAAAAAAAAAACAGACTTTGATTTAAATCATGCGAGTCAAGTAATTTAAATCATGCGAACTCTGTCCTACATGCAACGTCACGTTTCATTAAAAATAATAAAACTAAATTTACAGCACTAAATTAAGAAAATGGAATGGATTTTTTATGGTAAAAATAAACAAATAAATTTCGTTAGGAAAAAAAAAAAAAATAAGACGGACTTCGTCTTATTATTTACAAGAAAGAAAACTTACATTTTGAGAAGAATTTTTTTCCCCAATATCAAATTTTTGAATCATAACTTCATTTAAACTCTGTTTAATTTGAAAAATATTTTCTAGCACCAGAAAACTAACGCTTAATTTGGAAACAACTCTTTCAAAATCTAAAATAAACAAAAAAATAGAAAAAATTTTTTTAAAAAATTCAAAATAAATTAAAGCAAACTCACCATCGGGACTGAAAATTCTATTGTTTTTCTTCGTATTCTTAAAAAATTCCAAACAAAACAAACGAGTCGAGTTTCTTTCGAAATGAAACCGAACTCTTTACAACAACAAACAAAACAAAAAAAATCCTCGCAAAGAACGTCACAGGGCGAGGAGATATCACAGGATTTTTGACAGATGCCGAGGGAAGATGAAAGTTTATCAACAGCTGAAGTGAAATTTTGGTTTGATTAATCTTTTGGTGAGTAAGAAGAGGGAAATTAATTTGAAGGAGATTGAATGTTTTGGGGAAATAAAAAGGAGTGATTTTTTGAAGCGTGAGATTGTTACGAAAGAGAAATATTGGATGGGAAAAACGAAGGAACAGAGCGATTTTAGATCCGCAAGAAAGTTCTCAGAGAGGAAAGTGAAAGGCGGTGAACATGATGGAAAGGCAGCAAAGGGTTGCCGCAACTGGTTTGCCAGTCGCCAATTTAACTACTCCTCATAACGAAGTTGAAAAATTCTTTCACAGGAGGGCAAAAAAAAAAAATATTATGACCAAAACAATTAACGAATTTCTTTCTAAATTATAATTATTTTTTGACATAAAAATTAGATTTTACAATTTTGTCATTTGTTTTTCTTTTCGTATGGTTCAGTACAATACCATGCCAATTTTACAAATACTTATAAATAATTTATTTATTAATTATTTAGAAGTTGCTTGTATGATTGATAAGATGAAAAACTATCGAAAACGGTACGTAACTTACCCGTTTAGCAATATTAAACACTAAATAAATTATATTTACTTTTATAATAAATTTCATAAAAAACTGTTTCCAGTATGCAAGTAAAATAATAAATACAAATCTTACTATTATCTTAAAACTTTTAGAACAATTGAAAAGTTTTGAAGTCAGAATAAACAAAAGGTATAAAATAGTGGCAATTGCTCCAGGTAAAAATGATCGCCAAAAGCGATTGATTGCCAAGCTTGATACGTAATATATAGAAAGAAAAAACAAATAAATGAAAACGTGAGAATCTTCTAAACGTCCGGTAGAAATAAATGCATGACTTCATGATAGCTAAAACCAGTCATGATGACCAACATACCGAAGAGAAAGAGAAAAAAGGGGTTTCAGTCTGCTAAGCAGATTTCTCGCAATACCCGGGTAAACTTTTGCCATTAGTATTAGAGATAATAAATAAAAGCATTCATAGATTTTTAAAGGAACGCCAATGCGTATGTGTGTAATTTAGCTATGAACTAACATTCGCAGATGGAAATGAAGCTCAGCTGATATTTTGAAAGAAAATTTTTTACTTTGAAAAAATAAGTTTAAATATTTTTCTTTTCTTTTCTTTTTAAAGTAGAAACCTGACTTCCACATTGAAACATAAGATTTTTTTTTTTCGAAAATGAACCATGTAAAAAAAAAAATAATAAGTTTTGAAAAAAATGCTGTATAGAAGATAAGAAGCTCATAAAAAAAGGTGTCTTCTTGTGCTAATCATATTAAGATATAATCATTACTTAATCAGGTTTAGCCTTCTTCATCTTTACACCTAATAGAGGAGTAGGACCAAAAACGACCTATTCTTTTCCATCAATACTTAGGTGTGATTAATTAGGTTATTTTGAATCTCTTTTGCCAAGAAAAAAAATAGTCACAGTTTAAACGCCTTGCCCTTGAAGCAAAGATATAATTTCGAACTATAAATGCCATCTTAGAGTGAAAAATTATCCGCGCTTTAAAACGGACAAATAACTTAACCTATTAAACCTTTTTAAAAATTGCCAATTCGCCAACAGTTAAATAATCAAAATCAATGCTTTATTCTTATTTTTTGAGCGCAGATAATGACGCATTGGAGTAATTATTTAAATATTAGAAAATTAAACCACTAAGAATAGAATCTTAGTTCGTAATTTTTTTTTGCGGTTATAACTACATGTAAATTTACAGCAGTATCCCCCCCCCCATAAATGAAATTAAAGAATAAAAAATTATATATCGTTATTGTATTTCTAATTGGAATAGTAATAGATATTTAATTTGTTTAAGAATTGCTAAAACATATTCCTTAACATTTTCTTAAATAGAGTTCTGAATAGAAGAAAAAATTAAACTTAAAAAACCATTCAGGGATTATTATAATTGAAGCTTACTTCAATGTCAATCAATAAAAATTGCAAAAACGAAATGATGATCGTAGTTTTATGTACCCATAGAATTGTTTTCAGTTGCACTATAGGAAATAGCAATACACGCAGTAAAAAGCCGCGTTCGAACGTAGTTAAAAAAATTAACTTCATTTAAATGAAATCGTACATTAAATTTCGTTACAAATTTTGTCAAGATAAAAGCGACACCAACCATTATCTAAATTTTAAACAATTTAATTTCGTAAGAACTAATTATATAACTGACTTAAAGAACCAACGCACAAGAGTTTATTTACACATCAAAACTAAAAAAAAAAAATAATAATAAAAGTGTTATAACAAGCACTTTTGTCCAAGAAGACAAATTTAGCTTTCAAAAGAATCCCTTGTCACAATTCTCATCCGGCTTTCTCGGTTTTAAAACTAGTCTACGTAAAAGGCTCAGAAAGGATCCTTTCACTACAAGCTTTTAAAAAAAGGCACTCGAGGGCATCTGTTGAAGCCGAAAGTTCTTCAACATTCTTTCAGCGATCCACTCTCTCAGCCTCCTAAAAGAAGACAAGAGATAGACCCTGTTATTGATGGCTGCTGCCCAGATACAAAAAAAGGCTTATGGTTATGGAAAGAGGTAAACGAAAAAACAGGCTGCAAACTGGGATGTATGTTGATCATTGAAGTTCAGCTAAGAATAGAAAATGAGCTGATTACTTTAACAATAAAAGAATATATATTAGGTGATGAAGGAAAACAAATAAAAATCAGCTGTGATTTTTTTCCCCTCTATAATTGACTAAGACAGAAATAAATTGCCAACTAAAAAAATATTGTTTCAAATATGTTGCACCAAAGCTTTTAATTAATATTTTGCATTTGAAATTATAATTCTATAAGCTTAAAAAACATTCGTTATTGATAAATTTTAATATTTTCCAGGTTTAAAAAATCGGCTAATAAAATTAAAACTGATCTATCAGTTGAGAATAACATAACTAATACCTATAAAAAAAAAAAAGGAAAAAATAAAAAGAGCCTGAAGATACCAATCTTATGGTTGATATCTTTTAATTTTCAATCGGTATAAACGTTGAACCAGTTAAAATTTTAGAAAACGATTTTTATTAACCCCTGCCAATGCTAAATGCAGTATATTAGTTTAGATTTTTGCTGATTCCACAATATAAGGATAGATAGGACTGACTTATGATCAATGAAGGAGATGGGCTTTAAGACGCTATTATCGAAATGAAAGTTATTTATTTCTTACAAGAATTCAAAATGTAATGTTACCCAATGGTATGTTTCCGTTGGTAGAACAAGTTTCAATGATAACATCCCTTTGAAAGTTCAGGAATCTTAATCTAATTAGCTGTTTCAAAATCTTAACAAAAGGTGAACTTCAATTTATTGCAAAAATTTTAAATATTTATTAAAAAACTCATAAAATTAAGATTATTTTTAAGGCACATTTCCAATTAAAATATCTCATCGAGTAAGCCGTTCTGTTCTTTGTTTCAGCCACTACAACCACAAAGCAAGTTCTTCAGAAATTCAAGGGCATCTTTGTAACAAAGATGCCTGACTTACTATAAAGGCAGTCTCTGATACTTAATGAACACTAAGCTTCAAAAAGAGGACAATGTTGAAGAGGATAGAGGGAGGGATGGTAAAAAGACAAGGGGGGACCCTTTCTTCTTGCAACCTTGAAATATTTTATCAGTGCTGCAGCATACACTGGAAAATTTTCACGCCGTTAATGACCTCAAAAATGAAAACGCTGAAGAGTATTCGGTAGGCATGACCCGAAACAATGGCGGCTAACCATTGATGGGCCACGCTGATAAAAAGTAAGAGCAGCGGGCGACGAATTTTGAAAGGCTTTTATGTAGCAATTAGACGACAAAACAGGATGAATGTAATTTGATTGAACAAGTCAAGCGGAAAATCTTCACTGAAAATGAATGGAAGAAAGTTTTCGATGGGAAAATAAAAAGGAACTTCAAAGGATTTTTAAATGGGGGAAGGCTTAAATGAAGCTAACGAGAATAACAAACGTAATTTTGCAAGCCCTCACCCCTCTTGCGTGCAGTTAGATCTCAATCGCTCTTTACTAAATTGAAATACATTTGACAGTTACTTAATAATAATAATTATGCCACCTACTCACGTCAGCATCACCTAAAATAAAAGAGATACTAAATTGTTTCGATGCTTAAGGAAAGCTACCTGCTCAAACCATATCTGTCTAAAATTTTTTAAAATGCAGAACATTCACTAAAAAAATCTCTGAAGAAATTACTTAAACTCAGGGGTCTGTTTAGAAGAAATTTTGTGAAGAAATCCGTGAACGGACCCTTCACAAAATATTATAATTTAAAAACGGACCCTTCACAAAATGATTTTTCTTTTAATCGGACCCTTCACAAATTTGTTTATCTTCATTATTGTTTTGTTAATTGAATAAACCCTTCCCAGGGCAGAAAACAAGAAAGATGGATGTAAACGAATTAAGTTTTGTTTTCGGCAGACGCTTCTTCCATTATTCGTTCGAAATGAATATTCTGCGTTCAGCAGTGTAGGCTATATACCAAATATTTGTATGTTGCATCTATAATTTAGAAGCAGCAATTGCTGTTTATTTTTGAAAATGTAATTTTTTTTACTATAATTTTAAGTAGCTGAGCATAATCTTGTAACTATTTGCAATTTTAAAAGCTCCTTGAAAAATTTTTTTGCAATAACCGGACCCTGTTTGCACAAATTCATAAAAGCAGGACCCTGGTTTAAAGAATGTAATTTTTTCACAATTTCACGAAAACTGGACCTTTCACAAAATGTCTGGATAGACCCCTGAAAATGGAATGTATGTAAATGTTACTTTAGGTGTTTTCCATTTCCATTCCTTATTCAAACACTTCAACAATAGAATACAGAAATAAGTTTTGCAGGTAAAATATACTAATTTAAAAAAAAAATTAAAAAAACTGTAAAGGCAAATTTTATCGCAAAAGAATAATAAAATTTAGTTATTTTAATTTCAGAATTACTTCGTTAAAAACGAAAAAAAAAATTCCAAAAATAAACAATGAATACATATTATTATGCATTATGACAGTTTTCTTGAAAATAATAAGATCGTTAAGGGTTTAATAATATACAATCAACTATTCAATATTAAATTACAAAATTTAAAGCATAATATGCAGGGAAAGAGCTGAAAAGTGGACATACATTAAATTTGTTGCGGCGCAGAGGGGTGCCACTTGCACTGCGTACAAGTTTACTGCACAGTATGACAAAATACTAAGTACAAATAGCACATGCTTAATGAATATTTAACACAAATTCGTATTTGTAAAACGGACAGACGAAGTGCATAAATTTCACGTGGCACTTCAAACAAATGCATTGTAACCACTGTTTAATAAAAGTACGTCAAACAAGTTAAACGAAGACAGTTCAATAATAAATTTAAAATGCGTTAAACTATAATATATTTGTGAACAACAAAAGGTCGTTCAAAAAATGGAGGGGTAGAGTGTAAAAGAGAAAAGGGATAATGAGTCATCCTTACGAAAATTCCTTAATTCTCTTCGTCTATATAAAAATTCCTCATAAATTTTCAAAAAAAATTACATTTTGAAAAAGTATATACGCATATGAGGGACCAAAATGCATAATTACGTATATTTGGAATGCTTCAAAACTGAAGCATAATTAGAAAGAGCCATTAATGCCTAATATCTTATTAACTAGCTTTTCGAAAAAACAAAATGTTCCAAAAGTTTGAAAAACTACTCAGACTGCTTTAAATCGATTTAAAAAAAAAGCAATAATCAATCTATACTAAAAATAAAATATTACAAAGATATTTGCTTAAGAATAGTCAGCGAAAACATCTAGATAACACTAATTTTATTTTGATAAAGTCACACATGAGCAACGTAAACGTCCATCTATAAATAATTATGGGTAAAAATAATAATAATCTTCCCCATTATCATCCAGTCGATCGATAGAAAAATCTGATAAAGATTTTTATAAACGCATTTTAAATGTTAGACAAAACTTAATTGAGGGAGAAGCCGCATCCATTTTGTAGGCGTTAATAAGAAAACTAAACAAATGAATGAAAAAAGCGTAAACGCTGATGTTACAGCTTCACAAATGTGCTCGTAATCTTGGCTCCAATTCGTAGATACGGTTGCGAGCTATTAATTGCAAGCAAAACGCAAAATTGACAGTCAAAAAAAAATTAATACAGTTCATATGTCGAACAACTAAACGAATCAGTTACACAGCGACGAGTGGTGGTTGTTGCCAAGATTGAAAGTTGCAAGATGAAATTACAGATAAAAAAAAAAAAAAATGAATGTGGGTGAATGGCAAGGGAGCTAGAGCAATTAGTAAATCTTCTTGTTAATGATCCATTTCTTTCCAAGATAAAATAAAAAGTTCAAATAAAAGTGTTAGAAAATATAAGATATTAATTCTGATGAAAGTATCTCGATTAAATTGCATTTGATACTCTAACCCTTGGTTAATGCCAAATATAACTTAGAGTTTACTAAACGAATGTGAAAGTTAACAAGTCATTTATCATGCTGTGGTTAAAGGGGCGTGCTTAGCGTATAGCAAAATGGGCGATCTTCCAGCGCAACTAAAATTGATGAATATACCAATCATCTGATTTTCAGAATGATTTTTTCAAAAATGTACACGTGCTAACATCATTTGTTAACTTTCCAAGTTCTCTCAATTCTCTTTTCCAACTGATATTCAATTTGTAAGAAACCGAGGGATAAATTGAAGGAAACAAAATTTTAATTTCAAATAAAGTAGTTTTTTAAACTCTAAAGCGTAATGGATGTTTAAACACAAAAATATTATAATACTATTAAGAAACCATAATAAATTTTAGAGTTCGACTGTAATATTGTTGAACAATATCAATGATACAGCTGAACCTATTAATGATGCACTATAAGGGTTGAAAACTGTTGTAACAATATGGTTAAATTTGAACTCAGGAGTGGCTTTGATAAATTTTATTAATGTCTATACACACTCGACATATAAAATTAGTTTCAATAGATTCTGAAAAAATATCTTACCTACATTTATTTATGTATACATTCTTTTTCGAGTAAAAATTGAAACATAGAGGCTTATTCTTAAAATTTATAATAGTAGAATAAATAAATTTTAAAAAAATCGCTTGTTAGGAGATTTTCAAATTCGCAATTAAAGTTCAGGAATAAGACTTACTTGTTTCCACTTAAAAATGCAACAAAAAATAATAATAATATTTTTTATAGAGAAGCTATTCATTAATTAAAAAATTATTAAACAATCTTTTCGAACGTAGTAAATTTACATAACGGCATTCGTTTTCATAAATATATATTTAAGGCTTTATAAATTGAATGGCAGTATGGACAAATAAATTCAATTAATAATGACAACTTTAATTAATCAAACTTCTTTCGGCCGTAATAAGTAAAGTTTATTAACCTATTATACGACCTATTACCTATTACGACATATTATGAACCTATTACTTAGCGAACACATTAACCCATTAAGACTTCTCTATTTTATGTAAGGGAAAGAAGTTTTTTTTTCGTTTTATCAATATTAAGAATAATCTTAAATTACGTTTCATGTTAGAGTTCAATTTTTTAGTCCTTGTTATTAAATTTTTAGTCTAGTCTAGTTACTAAGTTTAATAAAATAAACCGAAAATAAATTTTAAAAAATCCGAATTATGGTTTATTTCGAAATGATAACAAAAAAAAAAACTACTATAAACGTTGAAAATGTTTAATAGGGAAACATATTTCTTTATCAAAGAATTTAATTATTTAATTTTGATTTGAAATACTAATGCAATATTATAATAAATGCTTGTTCTTTTCATAATTTGTTCAATATATTGATGGAAGTTTTTCTTTTAAAAAAGCCATTATTATCTCATTGGTATTTTAATTGAAACAATTTTATTAAGGCAACCGAAAGATTAAATGAATTATATTATGAATTGATATAAATATAATCTAAGGTTTAAAAAAGTATCACTTGTTATAAATAGAACTCGCGTAGCCCCTTTTATTTCTTCCACAAAACCCTTGATTTCCGTGGACAACATTTGGGGACCGCTGCTTTAAACAATGTCTCAAATGCAAGATTTTCCGTTTTCTTTATTTAGCAAATAATAAAAAAAAGGTCGACCCTTATAAAGTATTATTAAAATAGCTGAAAAAATACGAGATAAAAAGAAGTGTAAAGGTTACTATACAGAACACATGCCGAATAAAAATGCACGACATAAAAGAAATTTGACAAAAGCATAAAAAGTCGAAATTGCGATCGTTAACTATATATCACGAGAAGTACATTACCCGAGTGTATTTCTTTACTTTCGCTTGCATGCAGCACGTATATTACGATGCTATTTATCATTCATTATACGTAAAAGAAAAGGTACGAGGCCCAAGAATTCGGTCGAACCAAACCGCAGTTTGCTTACTCCCAGAGACTTAAATTTAGGGAAATAGAATGCGATCTTTTGTTTTTGTCTTGACATTCGAAGAAAGCACTGCCAGACAAATGAAAGACAACTAAACCCTCTGCCGTATAATTAGCTAATAAATTTTCTAACCACAATGGCAAAGCATAAGACGTTTCTCTTAAGGTTTCAAGATCAACAAAACTTCTACAAAAATAACACACATAAAGCTACTCAGTATGTTTCCGGTAAATAACGGATTTCTTTAAATACATCTGTAGGGCAGGAAAAGAATTTACTAAGTAAATAAGGGAGACGAAAAAATATAACAGGTCTAAAAGAATGAGTAAATAATTATTACTTACCAGTTATAGAAATATATCTTTCGCATCAAAATAAAAACAAAATGCATAGTAGGATTAGAATTTTAAAAAAAAGGACATTTATTAACACAATAATATTTTATGTTTTCTGCGCATAAAATATATTTAATAGTAAAAATATTTAATTTTAAAGTTAAGGAAAAATTACTTCGAATATAAACATCTTACATTTAAACAAATTCTGTACACGAAAAGAGAATGTTTCTAAGTTATAATGATAATAATAAAAATAAAAATCAATTACTTAAAAATTTATTACTAAAACATAAAATTAACAAATTAAGCAATCGCTATTAATTCCATTCGGGCATAACTTTCTAAAGATAAAGCCGTAGCCAAATCAGAATGAGAAATATATGGAGGACATTATTTTAACATGCATTTCTTTTCATCACCAGATTGTAACATTACAATTCTACACTTGATTTCCGCTATTACTACTCCTAATTTCTTAAGACATTGTTGACGTAAGACATAATTTCGTATTTCATGCCCAAATGTTGTCGACCAATGATGAATTAACTCATCATTGCACTTACATTATCAGACAACTAATAGACCAGGGCGATATAGAACATTGCAAAAGCTCTGCACGTTCATTTAAAAAGCTTTGCACATCGTGCATCAAAGATAATAGCACGTGACATGACATATTTTCTGTGTAATATTGCCGATTTACAAATTGTTCAAAACACTTTTCTTTTACGTATTTTATTCTTGATTTGAATTAAAGCTTTGTTGAAAAGAAAAAAATCATATTAACATTGCTGATTTTTTTAACAACCGAAATATAACATGGGGAGTTCAAACAAAACTTCATTAATCTTAAGTATTAGTCGAATTTTAAGTCCAGGTTCAGGTGAATTCTTAATTGTAAGAATTATGTGCTTTTTAAATACATAATACTTCGGAAACAATGTCCTTGTACCAAGAGACATTGAATATTTGTAGATCCCTGCTGATTTTAATAATTAGATTTAAATCGTTGTTAATGTTCATAAATGTAGAAGCCTAAAAAAAATGTAACTGCGTTTAGACATGACAGGTACATAGTTATTTAACAAAATATCGAGAAAATAAAATTATTTTTGGAAAAATACAACCTAAATCTCATTTCTCGATAATTTATCTCGCAATTGAAAATATTTTTTTTTCTTCCCGTCGTTTCAAACTGAATCATCAATCAGAAATTAGCCCACGATGGCGAAAGAACTGGACAGTTAAAACAACTACTTCCACTTCATAATTGCAGACAATTGAAAATGACGATTCGGGTGCCACATTTAGTTTTTCTTTCAATGCTTTTAAATGTTTCTTTTTTATTTCCAGAGAAAAATTGGAAAAGACAGGAACAAATGTAATAGTCGATTATTTTTGATTTATAGACCCGGGTAGCTGAGTTTTGAGGGTTAAAGTAATTTTTACTTATAATCAATTTTAAAACTATTCAATGATAGAAAAAATAAACAATAATAGCTTCTGAGTTTAAGCCACACCTAAAATGAGTGTTCATTTTTTCTATTGCTTCAAAATTTCAGGAGCCAAACATAGATTTTTCACCTATAAACCTATATAGATTTTTTACGAAAATTGTCCGCAAAAAATGGCAACTAATATTTTAGTTCGCGGGCCACAAAAAAAAAAAAAGACTTGGCGGGCCGGACGCCAGTTGGTAACCACTGAGATAGATGATCAGAAAAAAAGATTAACACAATATTATGTAAGAAGTACAATCCTTAATATTCCAGCAATTACATTATTTACATAGTTACAGAAAATATTTTTTTTAGTAGCAGCAAAGGTAAGCACAAACATTTTAATAAATTAGAATAAGAATTTTTTTCAATACTACATACGAATAATGCTAGGGAACAATTCTTTCGTTGTATTTATACAAATATATGATCTTGCTCAATATTCGGGTGCGGAGATTATAAAACTGAAACTAGCTTCCATTCCACACTTTTTTTTAATGAAACATTTTTTTTTTTAACGTTTTTATGACATGATGCCGCGTAAATGTTGCGACACACTTCTACGGAAGTAAAGGCACATTATCGGGTTTAAAACTGCAAAGGACCCCTGCCCGGAAATGTCGTCGTGAGCGGTTAGGGGTATCTTCCCATTATGAAAAAGAACACGAAGAAGTAGATCATTCAGGCGGGGAAACTAAGTCTGACACAAATACATAAAGGGAAACCAGATTTAGATAAAAGAAAATACTCTCTGCAAACAAAAAATCTCAATTAAAAAACTTTCTGCATGCATTGATTAATGTTTCATTTTTAAAGAACTTCATATTTATTCATTCTGCAGGGATGAATTAAGTAAAACAAAAAAAAACAATAAAGTTGAAAAAAGAAAACTGAAAATATTATGGGCAAAAACTTTTGAAACAATGAAGGGAAAAAAAAACTGAAATTTGTGCACGAAAAAGTGAGGAAGCATTTAACCACAGAATGTAATCAACGTTGTAATAGAAATATGGATGCGAGATTTTAATTATTTTTGTGTGAATATGAATCTCAATGTGTGATTTTTAAATCACGTGAAGACTAATCTCGACAAGTAATTTTTAAAATCATGTTAATAAGAACGAATTTCGATGTTTGATTTCAAAATAGCGTGAATGCGAATCATAATAGTTGCTTTTTTAAATCCTGCGAATACAAAATGCGATAATTGATACAAAACCGTGAAAATACGAAACACGATCTCAAACCGTGATGTGATTTTAAATCGCGTTTGCGTCGGTAGAATAATAAGTAAAAATGAATTCTTTTTATTTTGAGAATTTGAAAAAGACATTTTCTCTCAAGAGGCAGATTGTTTTTTTTTTCTTTCTTTTTTTTTAATTAATAGTAAAAACTTTTCCGCGACATACGAAATCTCGGGGTTGAGGTATAAAAAAGGTAAACCCCTTTGAAAACTTTTCTAATCCTGAATAAATTAAAAGTTCAAAACATTGGAAAAGAAACTTTTTTCCAATGTGCGCAAAAAATGTCCAATTATTAATATTAACGCAATAATTCCTAGCCATTAATGTTACCAAAGTAAATTAATTCCTTCTTATTCCCCTCCCAAACAGAATAGAAACTTTAATCGGTCACTAGTGGACAGTAGGGACCAGTTAGACTACCACTGTTCAAGCAAAGCTAATTCTAATTCTCAGTTTTATGTTTTGATAATAAATACCAGTGTTTTGTGGAGGGTTAAAATTAGTCCAAGAACGGAAGCGGGGGCAAGCTTCTGGTTAATCTTTCAACTCGTCAGCTCATTACTTCACACGCCTCCACATCCTTGTTTTGAGTGGCTTCTTATAAGAACCTTTGTCGAGGAAAACATTTGATCTGATTCTTTGATTAAAATACCCACAACAGTTTGCACTGTTTTCTCTTTTTTCCGTGAAGAGAAAACAGTGCAAACTGTTTTCTGGTGTGACTAGACTAGACCTGGTGCGACTTGAGTGATTACTCATTAAAGAAAATATATACAATCATAACAAAAAGGCGATAAAAAAAAAGGCATGTAGTTGTAGAATAGGATTTTTCTGGTGGTACGGTTATGTTCTTAAAAGATAGAAAATACATGAGAAGAGATATTTTTTAAGAGGTAGAGGAAAATAATTTTCTTCAGAAGCTAAACCGCGTTATGACAGTCATCTCGGGGAAAAAATGCATTATTGTTATGACTCATTAAGTATTTTAAGTACCCAACGATTCTCTCGAAACATTCAAAGAACTCAATTGGTCAAACGATATTCATTTAAGTGTCTAAATGAGAGCTTAAGAATGAAATAAATTAATAATCAACATATTCAATAAACATATAATTTTTATGCTTGTTAAATATATAAATAAATTTCTGCCATAGGTATTGTTTTCATTTTAAAAACTACAAAAAAAAAACAGTTAGCTCTGGTTCATGCCTTTAGGAGTCAAAAAAATCTAATGTTTCTGAATTAAGTTTCTTCTCTTTAATTTTTGAGATTTAATAGGGCACAAATCAAAAGAGAATCTGCTTTACTTTGCCGTCGTGTTTCAAGTGCCGTTATTCATATACAAATGAAACGTAATTGTTACTCTGTTCAAAAAAATAAATAAAAATAAAACGCTCTAGACACTGACGAAAATCAGGACTAATTAGAAAATTAGACATAGTTGTTCCTAAACCAGCAAGAATTACCTTTACTGAGACATATTGGGAAAATGAAGAGAAAGCAAATGACTGTTTCAAGATTAACATTTACAACAATGCTTCAGCTAAGATAGTTCCAGATTAGCGCAAACGATTTCATAAATTATATCTGGACATTTTTCTGATTTAAGAATATTTTGACCAATTGTTAGAATAGCTGTAGTTTTTAACACTTCTGGCTCATTTTCTGTACAATGATAGGTAGTAAACAATAAGCCAAAGGCAAAAAACCGAACTTTTTATATTTATATCTATGCTTGTATTTATATATTATTCTTTAATATATTTTAATTATTATGAAATAGAAATGATTATAAACCAACTTTGTAAAACAAAGTTAATAGTTATTAACGGAAACATTTCGTCATCAGTTTAATGAATAAAATTTTCGCGAAAGTCCTCTTTAAATGGAAGAGTTGCACACATTATGGTAGTGATACTACATTACGAAAATTATTAATTTTATAATAAGTTTGCATTTGTTTACTTTTTCAGTTTCTCGACTATTTTTACCTAGATAGAAATTATAAAATGGCACAAAAATCTTCATTTACTTGGTAGTTTTCACGTTCCAAGATTTTAGAACCTGCAGGTATTTTTACATCCGGCAGCCTTAAGTGTAAACAAAAACAAACGGAGAGATATTTTTTTACTTCGGAGAGATTTACTTTCCCTTTATTATTCCTGCAAAACCTAATTGAGTGAGATAAACGACAGAGCAACCCCAATTGACACCACTCCACTGAGATGTAGGAAGAAGAAAAAATTTATGACGGAAAAGTTGTTTAAAAAAAGGTAATAAAATTAAATTTTGAACACATATATATATTATCGAAGCATTTCATCAAAACAAAACGATATTTATAAGATCGTTTGAGCAAAAATGGAGCTGCTCTTCCTTGTTTAAAATATTATTTTAAAATAAAAATGGTTCAGAACATGCTATAAATTTACACCAGAAAGTCAAATGATTTTGGAAACTTAATAGTTTATTACAGTTCTCTCAGTAAATAATGCATAATGAATAGCGTCCTAAAGCATCATACCTGCGTTTTCTTTTGGTATATTGTATTCGTGTCATCTAACTTAAATCAAGTGTGTATAAATAAATTTAACATCAAACAAAAATATGGGGGAGAGCGTTCATAACTAACCGCAAGCAACTTTCCGAATCCAAAGAATAACTAACCGCATGCAACTCACCGAATTCAAAGAATAACGGGTCCTAAGGTAAGTGTAAGACGCAAAATTCGGATAGCAATACACATTTTAAAACATTTATTGCAGAAAATATGAACGTTTTTATGAAATTTGAACCTTTTTACCATTTAATTTACGCAATTCAGCAAGGCTTTAGAACCCAATAGTCAGAAAATTAGGGATTTATACAACTACTCAAAATGTTCGACGTGTCGTAAAATAAATGCAGCGGATTTATACAGCTACTCAATAATGCTCAACGTGTAATAAAATGAACGCAGCAAAGAAATTAAGTACATCAACGAGAATAAAATATGCATCGATTGCTTTACTACTTCCTGTGAAGATTAAAAGCAGTTTGCATAACAACTTAACACCTATTTCGAAACGGCAAATCCATCGGGACCGCAGTAACATATCGTATTAAGACAATATCGTGATCGTACAAAAACGAGCATGATGACATTAAAGATTCATCTGTTCCTCATAACAATTTTCAAAAAATGGAGGATCGTGTCGCAGGGTTTAACAAGGCGTCACAGATTACAAATCCAGCTGTAAGTGATACAACATTTCACGTGAATTCATCTGGATACCGGCAGCTTTGTCTGTGCGCCATGAAGGAAAAAAGGATTCGCACATCAAAGCATCGAGCGTGTCCTGTGTCTTGGCAGGTAGCCAGGGTCTCAATCGTGCAATTCTTTTACTTCCTCGCGTGAAATCTTAGGAAAGGAGCCAAGCGACCACTCATTAGAAGTATTAGAACGAGCATGGAAGTATAATGAACTTCCGCCGAAGTCAAATAATCTTAAATTCACAGAATAAATTCTTGTGGAAAAAAAATACCTCATAGTAAATATCTTTAATAATATTGCACGATCATTTTGAAGTTTACTGACATTCCGTTTCTAAATTCAGGATATGGGAAGCTAATTATAGGCTGGCCTAAGCTGCGTGACTCTTATATAATTTATTCTGCCATACAAAATACTTAATACATTTATTTATGTTTACATCAATTAATTTCTCCACTTTGAACTTGCATGAGAAAAAGTAACTAGTTTTGTTGGTGTCTAAAGCTTAGAATGTTATAAAACAATCAACCGATCATTTAATTTAACCCAACCGATAATGTTAATTTAACTCAACCAATAATAAATATTTTAAAAGAAAACATAATGGTTGTGTACAATTTTTGCATTACATGGTTAGCTGCATCGATGCATCTCATTAGCCCTCTCTGGCAAGATTTCAGGCATCTACGAATCGCACAAAATTTATAAGATATAACTAAGTAAGACGAAGGATTACCACTGCAATCCCTGACGCAAATTTATAACATAACTGTCTTGAAAGAAAAAAAAAAAGCTAAATATTTGAATAAATATGCCTTTTGCCTTTCGTACGAAAATCAAGGTTCCACTGCAATCCTAGACGCATATTAAAAGGTTTCCAGCATCCAGAAAGAATTCTAAATATTTGAATAACTAAGCAAAAAAAAAATTTTTTTTTTCATAGTTGATTTTACACAACACTCTATCTTCAAGATTAAGATTGTATTTGAATTTTGATTAAATCTAACTTTAACTGCATTAAAAATTACCTTTGGCAAACTACTCTGTTCTACGAGCGTTCAAATACACTACAAATTTACCACGCTTACTATAACTTATGGATAAAATTACATCCGATTATGATTAATAAATTCATAAGATGATTCTACTTGAACAGCTAATGGTACCATTATCTGATTAAAAGTGATAAAATAATTCTCGATCCATATTATGAAACAATTCAATCAATTAAACAAATACGGGATCGACCTAATTTTAATGATTCAGTTTGAATGAAAATCATAAAAGACTTCGAAAGAATGTAAGAAAGGGAAGGAAAAAGTAATTCCCAACAACTAAAGTGAAACTTCTGATTTTTCATTTACACACATTAAATTTGATGAGGAGAAGAAAAAAAAGACAATAAGCACATTTTCAGTGTTTAAATAGAGGGAGACAACATCGCGCTCGATAGGCAAAAGGAGAATCAAAACTTGCTGGAATAAGCATTGTTACAGTCTAAAAATACAACATTCTTTGGGTGTCAAACAGTGTAGCAAAGTTAAGAGAACTCTCAGCTGCTAACAAAGTACACAGATCTGCCGGCACAAATAAAGAAACCCTAATTACTTGAGATGCAGAAATAACAACAAAGGCGGATCTGTTATAAAATTACAATACCAACCAACTTGATTTTTAAAACTCCAAAGTGAAATATTGTTTTATTCTCTCTAACATCCCGATAACCCTTTTAAAGATTTCAATTAGAAAAGAAAAAGGAAATTTAAAGATCAAAATCGAAAAAATCAATTATGTTAAGTAAAAAATTTAAAGAAAAAGAGGTTAAAAAGTCACTTCCTATTTCAAGCCTTCGTTTTTATTTTCGCATATCCTAAGTCATTACCTCTTAACAACAATATAAATTATTCTACTAGACAACTCATTCAAACGAAGCCTTTTAAATACACATACTTCCGACAAAAAGAAGCCAGGAAAAGCAACAAGTTGTATAAACTAGGACAAAAGATAAGAAAAGAATCACCATGGCAACATATCCAGTACCTTGCATGGCTTCTAACAGAATTTAGAGACAGAATGAAGTGATGAGTACAGTGGCCGCCACATGAAAGGATAAATTGAATTTCACTTTCAAAGGAGAAGACAGTATGGTTAATACATCCTTTCATGGACCGTAACATCTATTTGCAGCAGAATCCCATTTCCGATACGATCAGCAGGAGGCTATGTTCCACTAAGACCATTGGTCCAAATAATGTACAGCACAAAATGACATTTTCGCATCAGGAGTGCAATATCTGCGCCGTAGTCGAGCATAGTTAAGTAAATGCATGATGAAGTTTATGCAGCAAATTCATGCAACTTAATACAAAACATATCACATTTAGTCTCTCTTTAAGGAATGCATAAATAACATTGTAAGTACAATAAAATACATTTATTGAAAAGCGACTACATTAATAATAAGTTATCTCTGAATAAGTTATAATATAAAACTGTATTATTCAAATGTAGCATTTAATATTAATTTTAAATAAAAAACTATTTTACTTCTGCGAGGATTGATCCTCCTCGCATTACTTGGACTAAATTAAATTTACTTATATCCATTAGCAAAAGAAATGTTTACATAGGTGAATTTTGCACTTTAAAATATATATTCATCGATTGAATTGATATGAATCGTGCAGAAATTTTTACATATGAGAGAAAGGACGAAAACTAATACTAATGAGAAATTCATCCTTTGAATTAGTACTTCCCAAAGTGTGGTACGCGTACCCCCAGGCGTACGGGAACAGTTTAGTGGGGGTACGCCTTCCTATACTAAATATCTTGAAACAAATGAAACTTTAAAAAAAAAAAAAAAAAAAACTTAAAAATAAAGCTAGCCATGAAAATTTACGATTACGTATTTCTATTGGCTATTTTCTGCAGAGTTAACAGCTAATAATTAGAAGTGTCAACAGCCAGTTGTGATTTTTAACTTTTGTGCAATTTTTTTATAGTGAAAAATACATTCATTTTCATGCTGGTACGTAGGGTTACGAAAAATTTAGAATGGGTACACAAAAGTCATAAGTTTGGGAAACACTGCTTTGAATCAATAAAGATGTTGTTCAACTATTTCTTTAGCAAAACATTTTTGAAAGCATATTTTTAAGAAAAATAAAATTAAAATCGTAAGTGTCTTAAAACAGCACGAGGGAGGGTTTTAATTGTAATAAAATTAAACCATGATATCTTTTCAATTTCCTGGAAAAAGAATTAACATTTAAACTGAGCCAGACTCTGTTCCAAGTTGTCACACAATATCCATTTATTAAATTTAAGATTGATTAATATGCAGGATATTATGGTTCAACCCGAAAGAGTATGGTTTCAGCAAATTTACGGTTTAACAACTTACAAATTAATGTATACCTTTTTCTAAATAATAACATAACGTTAAAAAGATACGAATGGCACATTTATTTACCAGGGGAAGGCGTGAAATTAAATCTGTTTTCTCAACCCAAACGGAGAGAAGGCTTGGACAGTTGGACTAGTTGAATGCGCCTAGTGAGGCCTACGTTTGCTATTTTAAAGCTTTAAAATACGGTTACTAATCGCTATTTTTGAGACAGATGTAGCATCTTAAACCAATTAATTACAAACACAGTGCATTCGTATTATGCAATTTTATTGATTATTTTCTAAATATACGTTTGGTGCTACACGATTACATCAGCTCATGCGTCATAAAATGCTAACTCAGTTAGAGGAGGTCGGGGGTTCTTTCTTTGAGAAATAGCCCCGTTAGCAGAATTTACAGAATCTGCCTTTAAAAATTCTAATTTTTCTGCTACTTCCAACGAATACAGGCAGATTATTAATGTAAAAATTAAGCCTAATCTAAGATATATTTAGCAGAATTAAGAAATATTAAATAAAATGAAGTCGTATGCAAAAAACTTTCCATGTTGTATAAATTTAATTTGAATTTTATACAATACTTACTTTAGCTTTGCCGAAAAGGAGAAAAAACAAATACATATTAATAAGAGCAATAAAGAAATCAGAATGAAAGGATGAACTCGCAAAATGATATTTAAAAAAAAAAACTTCACTTTAAAGAATGAAATTAACAGAATTAACTTATGGTGTTCTGGTTAGTGCCATTTTAAAGTTTCTCCAAAGAAATTCACACATACTTTTCAGACAAATAAAACAATAACCAGACTTTTTTTGGGTATCAAATTTTTTTAAAAAATAAAACATGTTCTTTAGTTTTCACGAATAAAAATAAAATAAAAATTTTTTTTCTAAATTTTTCTGCTAGCAAATCTCTCTCAATTTTTTATTTTTTTAAAATCTAAGGTGGAGAATTATCTGCAAATACTGTGATAAACTGCAAGGTTTCTGCTAACGGGGGGACAACCTTTATCATATTCCTACGAATTAAAATAAAATTAATAACTCACTACTTCAATCTAAATTCCATCTCTGTGATCGCATGACTATCCTCAACCGACGCGTGAAAAAAATCATACTGATTTCACACTAAAGTAATACGATGAAGATGAGTTTTTAAAAATATTATTTTAGAAGTTTGTACGGCTAGTTTTTATTTTTTTTTTTCTTTCATAAAAAGAACAATTTCTCTCTCCATTATCTTGTACATTACGTCAGCTAAACAAAAAAAATATCCGACAAGTATGATCATAATATATGTATTAACCACAAAATATTTAATACATTACAAACTAGTGCCCCTATGAGGGAAATCCATTACATGATCGATTATTTGGAAAACGGTCGTAAAAGGAACGTTTAAATATTATATAAGCACACAAGAGGGTGGAGAAATAAGAGCATTGCGCACATAAGAAGCTATGTATTTAAAAAAAAAAATTATTTTCAAATTGCTTTTTAAATGCTAAAACAAAATATGAAAAAATTAGGGGGGGAAATAGAGTCTTAAATAAGAAGGGAAGAAGTTTGTAATTTGCTTATTTTTGCAAACAAAAGAAAGAGGGAGTCTAAAATTGCCAAAAATGAGCTTATATAAAATTTAAATAGCTTTATATGAATGTCGAGGAGGTAACGAGTGGGTTCCAATAATTGCACAACATATTAGAATCATAGAAACATTAATTTATCGATAACCTTAACAAAGGTAAGCATTTCTAAACTAGTTTTTTGAAATATTCCACCCCCCCCCCCCCAAAAAAAATTATATCCCTCAATGTACAGCAAAATAAAACCAATAAAAAAAGTAAGCGTATACGTAAACATGCTCATTGTATTAAATTTTTTTAGCCATTTTTTCATCAATTAAAACGTTTATTGTTAATGCCACATAAAAATGTAGTTTGCAGATCAGGGAATTATATTAAAAATTGGTTCGCAGCTCCATATGAGAGATAATAAGTCCAAATGTTTGTAAAGAACGCATAAAATAATTAAACAAAGTAGTCAACAAATAGCAAAATTATCCACAGAAATATTCTTAAAAGCATTTTAATGACGGGAAACATCGTCTGGCGAGAATATATTCGTATGAAAGAGAAATCGTGAGACATATGGCGAAGAAGAAGCAGAGCAGAGCAAAAATCAACAAGAAAAACTAGCCGACGAATCGCTCCACTGGGAACTTCCAGGGAATCTACAGCCAGAGGGGAAAGGGGGGAAATGAATGGAATCCACCGCCAAGCATGAGCGATTTCCAAGTCAAGGTCACTTTGCCGATTCCATGTTATTACGGCATTGCGAACTCCAACCAACCGACTGCCCGAGTTCACTGGTAAAGACACGCACGTTTTTCGGAGATGAGGCAACAGGTTTTTCACACAAATCGCACATTAAGGGTAATCGCACTTGTAGCTAACTTACCTTGGTCATGGCAGTCACTTCCAACAATCCGTTGAGGTTACTTTCGGGCATCGGGGCGGCTGTTGCTCGGTGTCCGAATGACAAATTAACAATAAAACGGCGAAAGCAGGAAAAACTCTCCGATCTTGACGGAGCCGGCGTTCATGAAATAATCTGAAAGAACACCCCTGTCATTCGCGCGTGGTACCTTCCTCTCCTAATACCTAGCAGCGGGCGACAATCGAGCTCTGCCGCAGACAGCTACTATTCATTTGGAGGCACGCGAGGTTCTCTCTTTTTCATAGGATTAGGATAGGGGAGGGAAAAACACTGAGGAAAAATATGGGAGGAGAGGGGGAAAAAAAGAAAGTGGTAAAAAATAAGTCGCTAAGGCTTAATTCTGAAATGGTGCGCAACACGCAATGACAGATTTCTCTGACACGGCTAGGATACGTAAATAAATAATGAGAAATAGATCTATCACACTCTATTCATATATTGCATAATGATTGAAAGAGAAATTTAATCGCATAATTGAACTTTATCGAATAAAATATACAATTTAAAAGTTCCATTAATATATATATTGAAATAATAATCGATACTAATCTATTTCAAGCTACAAAAAAATAATAAACTTAAAGCAACCAAACACATACACCAGCTGTAGTTAAATTTCCGAGAACCTGAAAGTAATATTTATAGAAATATTTATTTTTATGAAACTTATTTGAATGATATTTTTTATTCGCGAAAATCGATCCCTAACTACAGATATTCAGCAATCATTCTCTAACTATATAACTTTACAAATACACATTAGAAGCCAAAAATTTAATATACGAGCGAGGAGAAATAGAAAATAAAGACCACTACAACTACAATAAAAACCACCACAAAGAAAGGAAACACAAAAAATATTAATCGTATTCGTTTTATTACCATTTTTCTCAAGAGTAATTCCTGAAATTTTTAAAATATTTTCTCCTTTTCCTATATTAAATAAAAAATTGTGGCCTTTAATGCGTGTATTTTTTTTTTCTTTTAGATTTAATAGCGAATTGTAGTAGAGGAATAGCTGTAAGATTTAAAAAAAAAAAAAAAAAAAATACAATGAATGAAAAATTAGAGCGTTTTCAAATCTACACACTAAATCAATGAGCACACATCTGATTTTTTTATTATCTTTTTTCTTCCTGCCTTCAAACTTTTCTAACCCTACCACTTGAATAGCTCTAGTCTCACTAACAGATTTATTAACAATCCTTTATATTTAGAATTTCAGCGAAGTAATCCTATAAATAATGTTAAAAAACAAGTTTAACATATAACTACAAATAACTAAATTATTAAAAAAAAAAGAAAGTTAGAACTGTTTGAATTTCCTTGCGGTATAAAAAGATCTGTTTCTATCATCACACATATTTTAATACTCCAACAGGAAAGAGAAAAAAAACATCTATATACATATAATAAGACTAAAATATCTACCAATCCCCATATTTGTAAAATGCAGAAAATTCATAACAAAATTGCAGAACCAATTACTTAAAATGCAGAAGAGTCAAGATAATTCAATTTTTTATTCCTACTGCTTCCAACAGTACATTGGTATATAGCATTCATAAGAGGATATTAATATGTGATAAGTAATACTGAATTTGTATAGAATTTCTTTTGTTAATTTAGTAAAATTAATTATGTAAATTTTGATTGTGTTTACAGTCCTTTATAGACATATATCAAAAGATTTTACTGCACTCGTCTATGAAAAATGTTTAAGAACTACAGTTATTATAAAAAAAAAATTCTTCAATCTAATTGAGGTTCTTCGCTTTCCTACATTAAAAAAATGATAAATCAAATAGCTAGGAAAATTAATATTATCTTTAAACTGTATTGCAATTATAAAAAATGATTTTATATTTCTTATTTTTTTAAAGCCTTATTTCTCCCACTTGAGTTGGAAGAAACTTGCTATCTCTGGTTCTAATCATAGGGATTTTAATCAATGGTTGGTCATAACCGATTTCAGCCATTCTGCACAATATCAATTTTGATCCGATTCAGCCCACTGAAATTCACCATTCAATTTATTTAACAAAAACCAATCAAATATGTAATCATCATTACTAGATGTAAACCAAGTTCACATCTGTCAAAATGTAACAAACACCAAAACTAATACAATTTTTTTTAAACAAAAGTCATAACATGAATAATCTAACACCAAGATGTATCATACCAACACATGTTTTAAATTTATGTTTACAAAAGCCTTTTTATATAAGTTGGATATAAGAAATAATAACATAAAAAGTAATTTTGTTGATATTTCTTAACTTAATTGGTTTCGTAATTAATTGCGGAATGATTAAATAAAATAATCTTACTTATTTTGAATATTTTCAACCAATTTTTGATGGTTAAAACCACTTATAACCATTGCACTAGTCAAAATCAATTTTCACTCATTAAAATATAACCTCCACTACTAGACAGAGGAACCCGTAATTTAACATAAATACATTTATAAAATTTATGAATATCAAATTTAAAAACTCAATTTAGAATAAATACATCTATTTGATTTTAAAATCAAATCTTTTTTATAAACCAAATTCTTCTTCAGTGTAAAAGTCTTTCTGTTGCATACACTCATGAAATCATACTCATGGAAGATATTATTAAAACAAAACTTTTAACAAAATTTAATTAGTTTAAACAAACTTTTTTTGGAATTCTTACAGCTTAACATAGGACATTTTTTTAGTTTCTTTTGTTAGGTTTTTTCCATTTTGTCGAGCTATTTACAATGTCCTGGAAGAAATAGGTTTCTCTCATAATAAATCTAAAGTCTGCAAACTCCCATACACTAATTTTCCTGAAGATTCGAGATGTTTTAAACTAAATATTTATATAATATGCAGCTAACTTACTATTTTATTATTTTACCCTCAATAATACCTACCCCCTATCTGCAATCCTTATATTACAGATGACATTCTTTATTTCCTTTACTTTTTAATTGTAAGGAATACATATTATTTTTGGAGATAGGCATCTTTTATACTATATCCAGTGGAGATTGTCAGCCCAAGTCAAAATTCCGGAAAATTTCTTGAGTAAAAAAAAAAACAGTTTAAATTAAAAAATTAGAAAAAAAATGTAACCAGGTTTTTTTTCTCTCTTTTTCTCAATATTTCTTAGGTTACCTAAAATATTTTTAAAATTTTACACACACCTATACCATTTACACATACCTATGATGACCTGGAGAAGTAATTAAAATGTACAAATATGTCTTTCTTAAATTTATGATTATAATAACTATTTACTGATAAAAAATAAATATTAATCATGAATGTAAGCTTAGAAAGTATCGGTCTCTCCCTTACAAACAAATAAAATAAACTGTGTTTTTAAGTTCCACCTTTGAAAATTTGATCTCCGGAAACAACCGGATCACCGTTAGCGAAATATCTGGATTTTTTTCCGGAGCACAATCAGTCCTGCATATCTCGCACACAAAGCAACTTATTCTCTTGTAGAGACATATAAGCAAAACTTGACAAAAGAAATTAAGCAAATAAAATTTTTTATTTCTTACCTTTACGCCACCTGTGCCAATAGATGAATTCCTGCAAAAAATAACAGCAAATTAAGTATAAAATTTACTATGAAGATAATTTTAAAGCAATAAATACAATTAGCAAATAATTATATACATAAATAAAAGTTTCCTAAAAAAACATATTAAATCTGACACCATTAGAGTGATATAATAATACACAGTTATTCATAAAAAAGCACAACTTAAAATATTCAGAAATGAAAATATTAGATCTGTGTCCAAAAATTTGCGCAAAACATTTTAAAGGCGTTTTTCAATGCTCAAAAAAAATATCCTCAGTTCTAAACACAAGCTAATTTTAAATTTCCTCATGGCTGAAAATCATTATCTTTAATTTAAAACGGACAAAAAATTTTGATATTCAACGTTTTGATTATGAATCTTTTAATCTAGAGAGATCTTTTATCCTAAATAAAAATCCTTTCAATAAATAGTTCTCGATTTTATATCAAACAATTTGCAACCTTGAAGTAACTACTAAACATTAAAAATTATATCACCTATACCTTACATTTTAACTGAACAGTTGTTTTTCTTAATGTTCACATTTCATATCATTTTCCAAACTCAAACATAACTTCCCATAACTCAGAACAATTGGAAATATGGTAAATTACTATTTAAAAAGCATTTCATGATAAATTCTTTGAAAAACAGCCAAAAATACTTTTTTCTTTATTTAGTTAAAACTTTTTAAGCAGATTTCACAAAAGACAAAAATAACTCTGAGATCTAAATCTGGTAGCAGAAATCTGGTACAGAGTCAATCTCCAAAAGTTAAATTTTATCTGTGATTTCAAAGCAGCCAGGCAGAGATTATTACTGTAAAGGATTAGCTTAATCCCACATATATTTAGCACAAATTGGCTATTAAATATAATAAAGTTAAATGTAAAAACTTTGTTTCATAAAATTAATTTAAATTTTATGCAACCCTATTTTAACTATGCCAAGAAAGGAAAAAAACATATACATATAATCAACAGATGCAGTGATAATCTGCAGCCCAGCTGATGCTCCTGAGGGTCCTACTAGGGATTTAATAAACAATCCATGATTACAGTAAGAAGCAATCCCTCATTTATTCCCCCTTATTTACATGTTGAAGGCAACTCCCTTATTTACATGTTGAAAGCAAATATAATAACTTTTTAATAAACATTAATGTTTTAAGCGATATTTTTTTTCCATCAGTAAACTTGGTAAAATCTTCTTTTTTGTCAGAGCAACAGTCCCTCAGGGGTGATTGTGAGTCCACGTTAAAATTCCGGAAAATTTCTTAAGTAAAAAAAAAAAAAAAAAAAAACAGTTTATATTGAAAAATTAGAAAAAAATTTAAACAAGTTTTTTTCCCTTTTTTTCAACATTTCTTAGTTTCCTTAAAATATATTTAAAATTTTACACATACCTATACCATTTACACATACCAATGATGATCTGGAGAAGTAATTAAAATTTACAAACATGTCTTTCTTTCTTGAGTTTATGATTATAACAACTATTTACTGATAAAAAATGAATATTAATCATGAATATAAGCCTATAAAGTATCTCATTGGCTCTCCCTTACAAACAAATAAAATAAATTGTGATTTTTAAGTTCCACCTTTAAAAATTTGATTTCTAGAAACTTCTGTGATCAATGATTTTTTGAAACATCTGGACCTTCGATCTCCGGAAACTTCCGGATCACTGTTAGCGAAAATTCCGGAAATCCGGATTTTTTCCGGAGCACAATCAGCCCTGGTCCCTTGCAAGTCTTGGCTGCCTCAACAACTGACAAACCCAGCAGTCTTATAATATATTTGCAGAAAATTAAATTTTCTTAATAGAATTCATGCAAAAATTTAAATTTTTTTAAAACATTTTTTCCCTTCATATCAAAAATTTATAATTCAAAAAAATAAGTTTAATATATTAGAGAAAATTTGTTACATTAGAGAAAAAGTTGGTTGGTTTTTTTAATAATATCACGTAATACTAAAGTTCATTTTAAATAAATTCCAACAAGAAAGAAAGAAACTAATGCTCACAGAATTAAATATTTTAAAATAAAGAAAATTTATAAGGTTTACACAAAAATCAAAACAAAATCACTCCAGTACAAAATAAGATTAATATTAATTTGGTACTAAACTCCAGATAGTCTTTTCTCGATTTCTTGATCTATTAGATACATGGGGCTAACTGCTAAAAAAACAATGGAAAAATAATTTGGATTTACGATGAAATGGGAACAAAATTGCACCAAAAAGCAATTGTTTAAATGGGCGATTAGAAACTCTAGAAACTCATGTTGTAACATATAATAGCTTGAAAGAAGAAGAAAACGGATCGCAACGAAGAAAGACATCACAATTTGCAACAACAAAAAAATTATCGCTTAAATTTAAGATAAAATTTTAAAACGAATAAAACTTGTCAATAAGTAATTTTCTAAATGTGTTACTTAAAAATTACCTCATCATAAAAAAAATCTGAATTTTTTAAACCACGTAGAGTATAGAGCAATAATAACTTAAAATAATTTAGAAATTAACTTTGATTTACATTGAAATCAACGCAAATAAAGCACATCAAAATGTGATCAATTAAATGTGTGAATTATAACTCACAAATCGTAATATTGTATTAAGTGAATTGGGATCTTAAAAACCACATAAAAATTAGTAGCTAAAACTGCCCAAAAAAAAAAAATAGTTCTAACGCTTGTTCCATGGGGCCTGGACAAGAATATTTTCTACATTGGGACACACTTTTTTCATTCTATAACATGATCAGCCCATTTAATTCTTTAAAGTTCTATGTATTTGATTAAGTCGAATAAGCCATCAACTGTACTCCTCCAAAAATAATTCTTAGTATTTGCCACTTGACTCCAAGAACATTCTTTTTTGTGTCACTGCCCATTTTACTAATGAGTAATGAGGTTTGACTAGATATTTATAAATTAAGAGTTTATGTTTCCTTTTAATAAAGTCTGATTTTAGATATTCCTTTAGTCCGTAAAAGCATTTGTTGGCAGCCTCAGAATTTCGGATGCAATGTTGTTGTCAATAATAATCTCAGAGCTCAGACATGTAAAGCTATAAACTTTTGCTAATTTATGTGTACCAATATGCAGATGGGTAATAGAGTGTTATTTAAGTGCACTGTATGTATCTGGTTTTATTTAGTTCTTGCATTTAGGTATTAATTTTGTATATATTAGTATGTATGTATGTATCAGTATTTATTAGCATTATGTATTAGTTTTGTGAGCATTAGTATTTTTCGTGCATTAGTTTGCGTAGTTTCATCTGGTGAACGCTCTGGAACTATCCTGTGTTCCGGAAATAAGACGCGAGACTAATAAACAACTAAAGAAAACATTTATCAGATTAAACAAACATCTCACACGCCCAGCATGCTCTCGTCGATACAGCTAGCAGTTGAAGAAAATATGAGGAAGAAAAAGCAATTATCGCATCCATGTCGTCACTTTTATACTCTGATACTATAAGATCTGCACTACTTCAGTTCGCTTGACCAATAGTAATCGCTACCGCAGCGACGCCACAGTTTGTATCTGCATGCATTAATTTTTTTTCCTAGATGACTGTAACAGGGGTGACTGTGAGCCCAAGTCAAAATTCCGGAAAATTTCTTGAGTAAAAAAAAAAAACAGTTTAAATGGAACAAAAATTTAAGCAGGGTTTCTTCCCTTTCCTCAATCTTTCTTAGTGTACTTAAAATATATTTAAAATTTTGCACATACTTATGTCATTTACACATACCTATGATAACCTGGAGAAGTAATTGAAATTTACAATCTTTCTATCTTGAGTTAATGATTATAATAACTATATACTGATAAAAAATTAATATTAATCTTGAATATAAAGCTTATAAAGTATCTGACTCTCCAATACAAACAAATAAAATAAACTGTGTATTTAAGTTCCACCTTTCAAAATTTGATTTCCAGAAACTTCCGTGATCAATGCTTTTTTGAAACGTCTGGACCTTCGATCTCCGGATCACAGTTAGCGAAAGATCCGGAAATCCGGATTTTTTCCGGAGCACAATCAGCCCTGCTGTAAGATGTATTATACTTGCCTCCTTTTTGACTAGAAAACCTGTTTCAAACCAGCAATTGTTCTTGGAATGATGTCAATATCATCAGCAAATGCAAAAATTTGGACAGATTTATTAAATATATTTCCTCTGATGTTGATTTTTGAACTTTTCAAATGCTATGTTGAAAAGTTAGTCTGACCAAATTCTAATTTTCATTTGACTGATTTTGTTCAAATTACGTTTTTTTGCCATAAGAAAGCATATTTTATCGAACTTTTCTTAATTTCAGAATTACTTGAAAATTACTCTTACTAAAGTTATACTCTTTTCAATTTCAGAATTACTAGGTTACCAGAATAATTTTATCAACACTGAATAACTAACTCTAAATAGTTTCAATTAATACGAAAGTAAATTTTTAAAGACTTGAAAAAATTATCAGTATCAATTCAATCAAGTAATTTTAGTGGTTGATCCCTCAACTCAACATTTAAAAATTCTATGATATGATTACTGTATTGTTGATTGAAATCAACTATTTTTAAAAGAACATGAAAAAGAGGAATGAGAAATTGTGTAACTATTAAGTCCATTGTACAAGATTCTTGTTACTGCATTTACTTTAATAAATAAGCTTATGTACTCTGAATTCATTACCATAAAAATATGCTAATAACTATTGAGTTACTTTTACATAGAATAAATGAATTATCAAAAAGGTTTGAACAATGAGTAATATGGGTAAGGCAGTATGTTTGAATCTTGAATATAATTAATAGAATCAAAACTTAAAACTATCAAATTTGCAATCTCTACTAATATTTTTTAATTAAAATAAAAAGATGTAAATGTTGAATCCAAAATCCAAATGCTTCAATTCTTCAACAGTATTTAAAAATTTCATTTGTATTCGTAGAAAATGGGATGTACTGAGCACACACTAAAAATAGACACATATAAATAAAGACAAAACATTTTTTTTTATAAGAAAAGTCAGGATTATCAAGGCAACTATGAACCCTACATTAAGGAGTAAGGAACTATTAACTGCTCTTCTGACCACTATTGGGACAATTTCTCCCATATTGCGGCTATCCTAATATTTTTGAGTACCAGGTATCCTAATTCATCAGATAAAAAATATGTTCATTCAGAGATGGTAAATGCTTGTATCTAATTCTGTAACTTAAAATATCGTTTGCATTAATTAATTAGCATATTTATGTCACACCCTTAAATTATTAAAATTGAATCTTAGTATGTGAGGATCTGTTTACTAAATCAAAAGTTATTCAGAATGTTCCGACTGCACAATGCTTTTTAATCCTTAATTTTTTTTTACTGAATTGATACTATAGTTTTGTGTATTCAGGTCTCCATTTTCTTATGGATCTCTGCAGTCGTTATGCTGACACCAAATGAAAATTCCTGAAAGTTTTATGTGCAAAAACTTGATAACAAGATATCAATTTATATTCATATTTAACACAATATTTTGAACTAAGATTTATAATTAAATTTAACTTAAATTACCTATCAAAGAAGAATATCACCCTTCTACAGCAACTAATTTAAGAAAAAACTTAGTTATTGCTAGAATCGCGATATTGGATTTTAAGAATACAAAAAATACAAATCAATAAATAAAAAAATGCAAATCAATGGTTTTGAGATAGCAGAAAATCTGCAACAAAAAAAAAATCTTATTGCCTGCTTTTTGTTTCTAGACCTAGAAGGATGCTATAAAAAAACCCAGAATTCAGGCACACCCCTGGAATACAATCACACCTGCAATGTAAACTATTTAATGCAAATAATTATATTTTTAATACTTACACGTCATTTCGAGGAACATCACCATTTCTCAGAATGAAATTGTTGCTATTAGGTAAAACAGGCTTTATCTCAGCTCTGTAACATAATTAAAAAAGAAAAAACATTAACTTATCAATTAAAGAAGTCCTAACACAAAACTAAAAGACATCACTGAAAAATCAGTGAAAATATACTATGAACTTTAGAGAGGACACAACTTTACAAATACAGCAAGACAGTAAAAAATAGAGAACTGATTTGTTATGCCCCTTCATCAGATGTTTAGAGTTTTTTTCTCACCTACAACTTTGGGCACATTTTTATTGGCATATTCATATAAGTCAACATTCCCAGGCACTATTCAAAACATTTGCCGAAAACTAAAAGGAATAGTCCTGCACTAAAGATTTTTCAGATCACTTTTAAGTTTATTTTGGTGTTCTTAATTTATTCAGGCAAAGTAGATAAATTGGAAAAAATACCTAGAGTTAATTCTTTAAAAAAAAAAATAAATAAATAAATAAATAAAAAAAAATGTTAGTACAATGAATTCCTTAGAAATTTTCTACTGGGTGCAAAATAAACACGAATGAAAATTTTGAGAATACATATCGTTTCTAAGTTAATATGAAAATCCAACACTACTTAAAACAACTGAGCAATTCCCTAACTTTAAAAAAAGAAAAATAACAAAGTATTAAATTCTTTACAAATGTTTAATGGATAATAACACTTAAACTTGAAAAAAAGCAAAGAAAATATTAAGCTGTGACCTTCCATTTTCCGATCATTACATCAAATTTATCCCCCTAACAGCAAGTTCAACCAAAACACCACATTAGTAGTTACAAATATTGGCAAAAGAAGAAAAAAAATTCTCGAAAAACAGGTACAAGCACATAACAAATCTAATCACTTCCAAAAATATTTTTCATTTTAATTTTGACCATTAAATCTTAGACAAAACAAAAAACACTTTTCATTTTTCGAAAATTTGTCAAAATAAAATTATCAAAATACTCTTATTATAAGTAGTAAGGGTTCTTTAGCTTTTTAAATACTCCAAGCATGACCTATATGGTGGAAAAGCTAAGAAAAAAACTCTTAATTCTATCAACTAAGAATATAAATTTATTTAGATTATCAATAGTGAATGGAAGAATTTTATTATTATTTTTTTTGAATAAGAGTTTGAAGAGATTGCAGATGCAG
Organism: Parasteatoda tepidariorum; assembly: GCF_982258835.1. Lineage (NCBI taxonomy): Eukaryota > Metazoa > Arthropoda > Arachnida > Araneae > Theridiidae > Parasteatoda > Parasteatoda tepidariorum. The sequence continues at coordinate 58,840,406 of NC_141761.1, forward strand.
TGCTCTCCTTAAGGGCTTTTAGAAGAGTGTCCCACCCTGTCTGCCAGTTCACCAGAGTTGGCAAGTTTTTGACAATTGACAGTTTTATCCGTAGTGGCAAAAAAATCTTTGTTAGTTTTTAAAAAACTGTCAGAAACCCAAAATGTTGGCATAAGGATAATTATTAGATGCATATTAAATTACAGGTAATCAATCATGTTCTTGAATTATTTTACATTAAACTTTTTTATTTGATAATTGCAATGGAAAAAAGATTTTGGTGTAGAAAACATTAAATATAAATAAAAATATGTATAACTGCAATTTATCCAAAGCATTAATTTAATTATTGAAAATAAAAAGTTATCATTTCGAAGCTCTCTGTACTCAGAGTTCATTTTTCAGTTTTATATGAATAAGACTAACATTCAAAATTATTCTTTTGATTGCAGCTAAGCTGCATGGACTAGAATGTAGAAACTGTGATAACAAAATAAAATAAGATGCAATTAGAAAATGTATTCTAATAACTAGACCTGGAAATTTAAATTTTCAGTTTGTAATCAGTGGCAGGCAGACTAATAACCTAGTAACCACTTTTTCCTCAAACCTAAGGAGTCAGTGACCAATATCGATAGATCCTTTTCATTGAATAGCCACTTTTTTAAATATATTTTTGCTTGGATTAAATATATATATTTTTTTAATTCAAAAATGAAATATGTGAATTGTCAAAGAATTCTCCTTCCATGCGGACTTTTTCAACACATTTAATGGATTTTGAAGATTTAACAATTTGAAAGGATACATTGGACAGGATACAATTTGAAAGGATTTTTTTTTTAAAGAGACCAGTTGTTTATTTAGTTTAAATCATAACTCCTTTTTGTTGACTCGCCACTCAACATGTGGTTACTTTAAGGTCTAGTTATAAATATTGAAAGTAAATTAATTAAACCTTGAATTGATTGATTTTAAATATTAACTTATTTAAACAAATGTTCATATTTTTTATAAATTATAATAGTTTACTTACCAGGAAATATAATATAGTTATGATTTATAGGAAATATTCATGTGCATATAAGCAGGGCACAAAAAATTTTGAGGTAGGGTAATATTTCCTTAGAACAAAGTTATTTCTTTAGATCAAAATTTCCTCCCATTTATTTTCTTTTTTGGTTTTGTTTGCATAATTTTCTCAAAATATTTTTTGAAAGTTTATACATTGTTACAAATTTTTAATAATAAAAACATATAAAATCAGATTTTGTCCAATTCTTGCATAAACAAGCATATATATTAAAAATACTATAAATCAAAATACATTTAAATAGCAATAATTTATTAAAGATCCTACCAATAAACTTAAGGTATCCATCTATTAGGTACTATTCACATTCATATTATTTTGTTATTTAGATAAGGCAAAAAAAATTTTGATCAAACAATTAAAAGTGCAACAGAGTTAAATAATAATTGTTTTAACATTCCCTAGATATATAAATCTACTGTATCACTATTTTTTGGCGCTGGAGAATGACACGTGCTGGGACATGTCATACCTTTTTTTTTTTTCAATGCTTTTTTTGAATATTTAGCATGTAAAAATCCACAAATGGAATCACTGCATTAACAAAATTAGCTAAGCATTACTGGCTTTGAAATCAGAATAGTATTCATTTGAGGGATATTTCCACAACTTGATTTGTCACCCTAACTGCAGCCTTTAAGGCGTAAAACAGATTTCAAACAAGCAAAATATTTTTTAAAAAAACATGTAAAGGTTTGCTTGGTGTTGGCTACGAGTTATACCCTTCAGTTGATTTCCGGGCAGCACAAGGGAACCTAACATGTCTTTGTGATCATTTACCCACAGTACAATATGAAATCTTCTCCCAATTGATATCCTCACATTACTTTGCAATTAAACTCATTAAAAATACATGTAGTGAAAGTTTACTAGCTTTATTCCTGTACCTTTCTATGTCTTAATTCTTCACATATTGGAGTTATTAAATAGCAAGCATGATTATTAAATTCATAGAGAAATACTTGCTAAATTACTTTTAGAATAGACATAAGAGATGGAATAATTTAAATGTTGCGCACATACACACACACTAAATGAACAATATATTATAATAAAATATTGAGGAAAAAAAACAATACTACATAGTAAACGAACGATTGGTAATTTATTTTATAAGATGTAAATTGCGAGAAAGTGTCACATACTCAGATCCACCTAAGATTTATAAAGTTTCACACAGGTTTAAAGTAAACTTTTATTGACTGCAATAAAGCCAACGCTTTAAGTGAAAATGTTGCAACTTCACGAAAGTAAACAAAAGTAATAAACTGATGAAAACAAAGTAAAACATAACATAAAGAATATAAATGAAATGTACGGGCTAAATCTTTAACAATTTAACATTCATGTTTAAACATTTAATTGCGTATATTCAACACGTGCCTTGGCGCTAAACCAAACAACTTGTTGATAAAAATTACAATGCAAAATTTTACGACAAAAATGTTTTTAATGTTAAAAGTAATTACCAGAAAATTAAAAAAAAATTGCTTACCCATTCATCGCAGAGCCTTCAAAAAATGCACAATAAAACAAAATTCAATTACAAAGCTCGTCTTTGTTTGGTCAATATGGCGCGATTGAGAAGAATTTTATTTCCCTTTCAATCTTAGGAACAATATTTACGAAAAAAACATACAAAAATATAAATTTTACGCACATGTAAAACAAAAAAAAAGTCACTACAAAAACAATAATAACGGCGTGATAACAATACTTTATTTTTGCGTCTAAAAAAAATAAAATTTTAATCTGCAACAGGTAGAGCCAAAAAAATCATATTTAATGTTGCCAACGGATCTATCAAAAAATTATAAAAATTATTTTCTTCTCCACTATGAATATCATTCTTATGCTAACCAAGAGCATTTCAGTTAACTTCAGGAAAATTCTTTCACAAACATTTTAACCACAAATTAATGGATTTACAAAAAATTGGTCAAAAATAGTTAACTTATAGGTCCTTCCTATCGGTACCTTGGAAAAGGCTCAACCAATTTTTGTCACCCAATTGGCTGTCCAGTAAGTCGTGGCCATAGAGACCGAAGCGAGAAGGAATCCACTGCAGGTGAATATTATGCTGAAGGGACAAGAGTTTTAATTTGTTTAGGATGGAAATACTGATTTTGTCGCTAATTTGGGTCCAATTGTTAAGGTGTTGCAGGGAGCTGCGGCTATCAGAGAGTGTCCAAAAGTCTTCAAAACAAAGGTCATTTTGCACACTTGAGTGTCTGAAGAGCTGAGACAGTCTTCCATCTCCGGGTGCTCCAGTCTTCGGACAAACAGAAGCTGCAAATTACCTTACCATGAACCAGTTGACGTTTGTCATCTAACACTGGCTATTTGAGCACTGGAAAAATTCCCGTTAGATCAGTCAGTCTATTGAACCATTTTATCGGAAATTTAATTAACTATTTTATAGGACCTTTCGATGATCATTGAGTTTGGAAACATCAGAGTCACAGTTTCTCACGATTTTTTGTATTGACATGACCACGCGTTGAAGGGGGGGGGGGTATCGACGCGATCCGCGCTTTCAAATCAAACATTTCTCTATAGCTGAATACTACTTAAATTTTGTTGAATCTAGAAGGCCGATTCATTCGTGGGTGCTTAAAATTGTCCTTGAACTTTTCTCTATCTTATTCATTTGTATAGTAGTTTGGGTCGACCTTTTGTACAAAATCAGTATAGGACAGTGCATTTTAAGGTCCTGGAATTTTCAATTTTAGTCCCATTCACTGCGAATGAAACGCAAATAAATAAGGCCTATTATAAATTTTGATTAATTCAATTCCACATTTGTTGGGAAGAACTTCGACACTGGTTCTCCAGACATTAATGAGCTTCCTGTATTTTCGCAGTTCAGAAAAATAGTAAAATAAATTTTAAAATTTCAAATAGATAAAAAAAATCATTTTAATTTTAAATTATAAGTAAATAAGAGAGCATTTTTCTACAGTTTTTCATCTGTGAGAGATCCTTTTGGCTTTTTCTTCTGATACCCTTTTCACTTGACTGTCAATGCACGAAAATTGAAAAATAAAGTTCCTTCAAAGCTCTATCTTTAAAGTCCGTACTCAAGAAGCTTGATCAATTATCCCGGGGCTACTTAAGGCGTGGCTAAAATTCCTTAAAAATTATCTGAGTGTTTGTAATAATTAGTTTTCTATTTTTATTTACTTTTTTTTTGCAAAAAAATTACAGAGAACTTGTTCAATTCTTTATAAAATCTATAATTTTGTATAAAAGGTCTCTAAAAATTCTAAAAAATATTTAAAAAAAAAGGTATTTTGTAATGTAAGAAAGAGGCCTGCAATTAATTTCCTCCTGATGCCCGTAAAACCTTTGTTGTCCCTTGGACATGATGTTAATAAAAATTTTGTTTTCTTCTTCAGGATAGAATCGACTAAATATTTAACAAATTATTTCTTTTCTCTTTGAATTCAATTAATTTCACAAAACAACAAATAGACTGATTTCACCGAAAATCATTCTATTTTTTCCACATATAACACCGCCGAAAATTCGTTTAAAATCTTCATTTTTTAATACCTAATCAATTTAATCAAGAAGTATGCAAAATTTCAATAATGTACTTTAAGAGCTTTTGAGAAATAATGTGCTTTTGAGAAATCATATCTCTCACAAAAATATTTTTTTTTGAAGCGTCACAAGAAATAGGGTTTTAACGGCTAAATTTTAAAAATCATTGGTAAAAAATTTTACAAAATATTGTTAAAATTTTGTTCTTTTCTATGCTTAAAATTTTAATATAATATTCATTTTATTATATCAAAAATAAAACAAAAGTAAATTTGCGTTAAACTCATTGATGCTGAAGTGATTAAGAAATTAACTTTAATAAAATTTGACAAAATAGAGAACAATCAAAGCACAGCTCAGCAGAAAACGCAATCAAGCACAAAGCGCAGCACATTAATTCATCAAACCTTGCACATTTATATTAAAAGAAAATTTGTACAAAATTAAAAGATAAGAACGCTCATACTCATGTTTACAGCTTGATACTATTTTTACTATTGTTTTAATAATAGCAGAAAAAATTAGTATTACAACTACTAAAAACTATTTCATCTTATAAACTAAGCAGAATTAACAATTACATTCCAAATTTGAACGAAATTAAATTATTTCAATAGTATCTGAGATATGAAAAGTTAAAAAAGTCTTAATTTCAAACTTCTGCTTTTTGAGAATTTTTTCACTGGTCTTTTCGAATTTCCGCATTTCGTTTATCATGATGTAAATAGTTTTAAGTCTCATAGTTAAATATTTTTCGATGTTCAATCATTAACAAATAAAAGTTAACAAATAAACAACAAAAACTGCTATGCCTACACTTAGATTCATCAGCACGGTACATCAGTGCACTGATGTACTCAAAACGGTATTGGATAAAAACGGTACTTTCTCAAAACGGTAGTGGATAAAAAAATAGAAAAGTTTGAACATTTTTAGAGGAATGAATTACAAAGTTGGCATTTTAATTGCAAAGTCGGAACTTTTTTTGTCGGTCCTAGTTAAGTTTAGTGATAACCACTGGCAGTAAGGTTAAAGTTTAAGGCAAAAAAAAAAAAAAAAAAAAAAAAAGATTTTTGCAGTGACATACTTTTGTGTTAGGAAATGTGAGATGAAAAAAAAAGAGAGAGAGAGCCACCTTTAATAACTTTTGATCTACTGATCGGATCTATACGTTCTAGGACTCAAATTTAATGGTTCGCGGGGAAGACCTCACTCAAATGTTCTAATTTCAAACGTATATATTTACTATTTCTTGTTATTTAACTAAATAAAAGTCGAAAAACATTTAAATTGTAAGGTATACAATTTTAAACACTATTTTTAAGAATTTAATTTTACAAGTCAAAATACGAAATCGACTCTCTGATCTTATTCTTAGAATTCGAATGTTAAAAATACGATTTTTTAAACCATTTAAATTGAGCCATATTACGTGAGAATTCGATCATTAAATCAAGAGTTATTCAGAGTGGTCCATTTTTTTCCGCACTAAAAATGAGGTGAAACCTTTTTTGGAATTTTAAATCAGTTTTGAAATCATTGTTTTATTACTATTATTTTTATTTATTTATTTATGTTTCTGAAAGCTATTGAAAGGAAAAGCTAACTGCAGTTGAATTTTTGTTTCTTCTTGCACCTATGTTCTTGCATTTGAAAATAAGAGGGGCACTCTCTCTCTCTCTGCCATTTTATTTATAAAGATTCATAATTACTTTTGTAGTTATCTAATTTTAAAATTTACCTTCCGTTTCTTCTTCTATAAAATTTATTTATATAATCTTGATTTCATTAACAATTTGAAACTATTTTAATTAGAGGTCATGATGTTAACATTCATGCACTTTAATAAAGAGAGATTGTTTATCTTTTTCTCCAAAGGTTCTTTGTTTTCGGGTCTACTTGTGTCGAGAGCAAGTCCCATTTCTTCGCTTGAGAAAGAATGAAATTCATTTAGTTAACTTTTGTAATTTCTTTGAAGTTTGTAAATATTGTTTATGTACATTGGTTGCTTACATATAAATTAAAAAAGTCACTTTTTTAGATGAAATTAGTTGCGGAACCTTGTAGAAATGATCAAAATAAAATTTTCTTTCTTTAGCATTTTTCGCAACTAGTATATCAAATTATTGCAGTTTTGAAGATATATTATAAGAACTATGAAAATAGCGAATGATAGCGAGTAATGAACGAAAACGCCACTTCTTTACACAACATAAGCGATTAAAACACTACATTTTTCAGACGATATAAATATAAAACGATTAAGGTAAATATGGTAGAATGAAAATTTCGAGCACCTAATCTTAATCTTCAATAGATAGATTCAAAATCGATAACTTTATTCAGATTTTGCTATTCCGTAGTTCATTTGCGTTGCACTAGAGCCGCACAATGGGCTATTGGCGACGGTCTGGGAAGCATCCCTGAGGGTGATCCAAAGAAATGCCATCACAATTTTGATCCTCTGCAGAGGGGATGGCACCCCCACTTCGGTAGCCTGAAGACCTGCACTCGAAGTCGAGTCCTTTACTGTAGAACAGTTTAACGAGGGCCAACACCACACGCACTCGGTCCCTCCGCAGACTGATCCAAGTGGTCACCCACCCGCACACTGACCGCAGCCAGTGATGCTTGACGTCGGTGATCTGCTGGGAACCGTGTCTTAACGATCAGTCCACACGGGTAACTAAATAGCAGTCAGTCGAAATGACGACTGGAAAAAGCAAAAAGTTTGATATGGCCCAGTCGGCGCGCTTTTTAACAACGGACGCAGTCAGGAATTAGGCAGAGGTTCCTGCTCGAAAAGTCTATTACAGTCTCTACCCACAATTCCCCGCAGTGTTCCTCAGAATGCTCCGTGGACACATGGAAAGCTTTCGGGTGAGCCCAGTGCCAATACCGCTGCTTCACAGCTCACTGCTGGTAATGCTAGTGAAGAGAAATTCGAAAGCACGAGTCCTTTTTCTATTGAAGCCTCTGGCCCTTAACGGAGGCACTTTGCTGACGCTGATGGACTATCCAAACGCTAGCGAAGGAAAATGAGACAAAGGAGGAAAGCCGTTGAGAGAGGTGGTGGTGTTGAGAGACCTAGGCCTCCGGACACAACATCTACCCTCAGTGTGCCGATTCAAACTGGCAAGAAACCCAGAGAGAACCCAGTTCCTGGGGGGGGGAGCTCAATCCGGGGAGGTGGTCTTTTTGGTGAGGATAGTCAAATCAGGGAGGGGGACCCCATCGGAAGCCTTCAATTACGCACAGGCCATGAGATCCTCCAAAATTGTTATTGTCAAGAGGTATTTTTCCTCAGACAGGTTCTCTTTGGGGGAATCTGATGAGATTCGCAAGGAGATCTTGGCCCTGACTGACGACATCCCGTTTGGTGAAAGGATGTCCGAAATCTTCAGTAACCACCTTCTGAGAGGGCCCATGGTTCTCCAGAGTGGAAATGACACAGTGGATCGGATTAGATTTACACGATCAATAATTTCCCCTGTCGGGAGGCAACAGAACGCGTCAGGTATTGCGGAGAAATGCAGTAGTTCACGTTATATGTGAACTACTGCATTTCTTCAAGCAACACCTGCATTCACCCTAGCATGCAGGTGTTGCTTATTATTTGTTGAATAAATATCTGTTCTCGTAAATCCCAATGCATCTTTAATTTGTCAATACCCATCTTATCTCCACAAGTTCCTTGGTGGTCTACCGAGCTTAGTATCTTACGCAAAAACTGTAGGAAGCATTTTAACAGGGCATATGGGCTATTAAGTCTTCCAAGCCCTATAAGTCGCCGGGCATGAATGCCCGTGATGCTTATTAAGGGTATTGATTTATTTGCCCTTATTTCATGCAGGTTCTTTTGAGTTTGTGTAGCTTTTGGGTATATACCTCATTATTGGAGGAATATCAGGGTAGTTTTAATCTCCAAACAAGGGAGGATAGCTACTTAGAGGCTAAATTATTTAGACAAATCAGTCTCACCTCTTTTGTTAGAGGATATTTTAAGAACTCTGTTCTCACTAATAAACCATTGCCCCCTTAACAGCATGCTTATCAGCCTGGTAAATCTACTGACCTAGCTTTATATGAGCTCTCCTTCTTGCTTCAGTAAACTCTTTCAGATAAAGAGATCGCTCTGGCAGTTTTCATTGACATCGAAGGTGTATTTGATAACGTCCCCCTTGAGATCATCATCAATGCACTTGAATCCAGAGGCACCAGTTTAGTTATTACCAGGTGGGTATCTAATCTGCTGAAATCCAAGTTTCTCGGGTTTTGCCTTGATTTCAAACTTAACAAGGGTAATCATTTTGAATATTGTGTCCGTAGGGTCAAGATAGTCTTTTGGTCTTGCAGGAACGCTATTGGTAAAACTTGGGTTTTATGTCCTAAGGTAGTTCCCTGGATTTACTCAATGATCCCTAGTCCTATTGTCACACATGGCGTCATTGTTTGGTTGTCTAGGACTAAGTTGAGTTTCGTCAGGTCTGGTCTTAACAGACAGCAAGATTGATGACAGATCTTCCTTCTTTTATTATGCTCAGTGATAATGCATAATTAAGGTATATTTTTCATAAGCCTTTGAAGATCCATTTTTTTTCTAGAGATGAATGACAAAAATCTCCTGCTCCTCGGTGGCTTAGGGGCAATTGTCTGGTATGGTACACCAATGGATCAAGGCTAGGTTGTAAATCAGGGGCAAGTATTTACTGTTCCTAGGATGGCACCAAGCTTCACTTTACTCTTGGTAATCATGCTATCATCTTCTGCTGCAAGGTGTGAAGTGTTATTTAAATATATCCACTAAATTCTGTTCTGACAGCCACTCTTATGTCACTATAAAGGTGTAAATCCACCTCTTCTTTATTGTGGGAGTGATTTTCAGTCCTTTGTTATCTTTCTTCCCGTAACAAGATATACCTACATTGGGTGACTGAGCATATGGGTATTTCTGGTAATTAAACGTCAATTGATTAAGCAAAACACTTTTTAGTAGTTTATCCCAGAAAAATAAAGATTAACCATTATTCAGTATCATTATTTAAACCCAACTCAGGATGGTCAAAATGTATCATTGGTCGATGCAATTGTTAGTTGCAATGTATCATTGGTCAACCATCATTAACTCATGATGGTTGATGAATTAACAAGGGCCAGCCGCGGTGCGATTTTCTGTGGCCCCGAACCAGCTTTGAGAATATATCCCAGATCCTACAGGGCTTTTATTTCAACCTTTATGGCAGGATTTACTAAGTTTCATTTCCAAAATTATGAAAAAATAAGAACATAAAATAAATGAAAAATAAAAGAAAAAAAAAATCATAAGATAAATTGTTAAAAATAATGCTTTTCTATTACACAGTAATCTTAAAGAAAATTTTTAAAACGAGTTTCATAACATAATTTGTTTTCAATAAAAGACACATTTTATTTCTAAGTAAATGTTTATTTATAACAATATACACACTACACTAAATATGTAGGATCAGTTTTCATCATTATGAACTGATGTTTGAGTATAATAAAATGTATGGCAGAACAAAGAAAAAAAATACCAATTTTTATTTTAAAATAAAAATTGCATCACTAGTCAGGTCATCACTTTGGCTAGATATATTGTAATCATCTCATCCTTAAAATTGTAACAGATTTTTGAAGATGTCTCAACTCTAGAATAAATTACATTATTACACTATTTTTTGATCATCATGACTCAGATTCTTTTGCAGTCCATCTCCAAAACATTACCCTCATTCTATCCCAGACAGCTCCAAAAGAATCCACTGCAGGACGTACATCAAGTATAGCAAATTTCCCATTTTGAACATTGACATGCCCACCATCATAATAGTCAATTACATAGCGGACTTCTTTTCCACAGCGATCAACAATCCAATCATGACGATCAAAAGGTAGTTCATAGCTATTAATAAAATATAAGCATTTAAAATATATGTATTTATTAAATGAAATTAGTTTATGATACTAGATTAGTTTGAAGTAGCTAAAATAAAAAAGTGCATATTCAAGAACCATAACAACCTTTTTAGAGAATATATATATTTTAAGCCCATTATTTAAAATGCAAATTGTTAGGGCTGGGATAGCTTGGTTAGTAGGGCACTGTGCCCGTGTCCAAGAGGCCGTGGGTTCGATCCCCGCCGGCCGAAGACTCACGTGTTGTATATGGTGACTGATGCATATTAATCTGTTGACTCACAAAGTCCTCCATGCTCCCATAACAAATCATACCTCTCGGGGGTGCTGATCCAGGAATTTCCTTGTCTTCCGGATTGGTTCAAAATTAAGGCTACAGAATTAAACCTTAGTAGTGGTAAAACCAAAAATTGGGTCGGCTGTTCAACGACGGTTATAAAATAAAATAAAATGTAAATAAATACAATGAACATTTGATAAAAAATTTGACCCTTTTTTTCCCTTCAATTTAAATGATAGGGCTTATTTAGCATTTGCAGAATCGTGTTCTAAATGACTATTTTTTAATTTTTGTATTTGCAAAGCTCAAATAAGAATTTTGATTGAGACTTTCACAATAAACTAACATTAAATTTGGCTTGTACTGATTCCAGTAATTATAAGATATGTCTAAGCAACTGACCGAAATTGTTTTCTTAAATTTTTATCTCACATGAACTAGAAAAGTTTGCAAACATTTCAAATATAAAATATTGCTTTCAACAAAAATCTGAACTTAAAATTAATATTTAAAAAAAGAAAACTGAAACTTTGATGTATTATTTCAATTCACTCCAGACGAAAAAAAAGCTTTAGTTACTATTGGATAGCATATTTTAGATGCACAGTAAAAGCTTTAGTCCTATTTCAGAGGGAATTAAACAGATCTTGTCAAAGTTTGTTTCATCATAATTAAATCTGGGTTAAAGCTTTAATTAAAAAATGAAAACTTGCAAAACAGAAGTATGTGGTACACAAAGACAATGAAAGTTATATAAAATGAAAATGTTTTTTAAGCTTTTAGTTTATAAAAAGAAATAAAGGCGTGCTTAATCCAATCATGATAATGAACCGTTTCAGTGAAATTTTTAACTTTAGTTATATTTTAACCTGAAATGCTTACAAAGCAGGAAAAAAAAATGCAAGTAAAGCATTGAGGGTCTTTTTGTGGCTAATTTTATACAACTCGAACTCCTATATAAAATAAATTACAATAAGATCTTTTAATTTATTTAGAATTGAAAACCATAACAAACTATACTGTACCATGACAAACAGAAAATTGCAACTGAAAGCATTTTACTATATGCTACCATGGTTAAGTATAAAATACTAATTATCAATTCCCTTACAAAGTTTTAAATATTACATTTTTAAAAATATAAAATAACTCTGAATTTTTAAAATTTTTTTTCTTCAGGAATACATTATTTTACAAAAGAGAAAAACTGATAACTATTATGAATGATAGTAATGAAAGAAATGTATAAAAGTAATAGTAGAAAAAAAGAATCATTTTTGTAACTTATTGACGTTTAAAAACAAATACCATGATAATTAGACTACTAAGTTAGAGTGTTGAGGTTAGATTGTTGTTTGCGGTAATCAATTTAACTATTTGAAATCAGGCTTGTAATTTTAGTCATTAAAAATTTATTTTGATTTGAATACTGTATTATATTCATCCAAAACTGATCAGAATGGTAATAAATTGTTTTCAATTAGAACTGGCCCAAACATCTCTTGTGCATCTAGGAGAAATATACATTCTTCTAATGGGTAAAATAGAATTTTAAAAAAAATATATTTTCAAATTAATCAAACATCAGTTTGAAGATAACAGGAAATTTTTGGTGTGCTGGATTAGGTTTCAAAATCTTTTTTGGTGGGGAATGCTTTTTAAGTTTTCTTCTTCCTTGGGGGGGGGGGGGGGATTGTTTTTTTTAAAGTAAAGTTCATTTTTTTGCAACTGAAATTTAAATTATAAGAGAAACACAACACAATTATAGCCAGAGGGTTAGTTGAAACAACATCAATTTAATTTATTTTTAAGGTGAGGATAATTTTTAAATCTTTTTTTGCTTTGAGATATTATTTAGATAATTTTTATTTTATCTTTATTATACTAGAAAAAAATTGTGCAGTTCTGAAAGAAATCTAACAAATTCTCATTTTTTGTAACAGTTGTGTTAAAAAGTCTCCTTTCAAAATAGATAAAAATTGATGCATTTTGCGTATATTATGGGTTATACTCTTAAATTTTAAATTAAATGTTTTGGTATCAGTTTACATAAAATTGGAAAGTAATTCCAGCATTGATGACATAAACGATCTTGATAGGGCAAAAGAAAGAAGTTTTCCCGCACATAATGAAGAGGAACAGTTAGTTGCAAAAAAGAGACCTATAGGTTTAGAAAAGTTTAAAAGAACCATTTCTTTTATATAACCAATTCTCTAGTTTCTAGACTATTTTGGGATTTTATTCAATGTTAGCAAGAATTTTTAGAAATTAATTGGCGGAAAAGGCACAAAGCAAAGTTAAACTTATAAAAACAGTCTCAGTCCTATTTGAGAATCGGTATTAGAAAAAATTGCGGGAAAAAATCACAACACAAATGAGCCTGAATTAATTAAATATTTTTAATTATATATTTTTTAATTACATATTGATGAATTAGTTAAATATTATTAGATAATATAAAAGTGCTACTTTGCAGTTTGCATAAAAAAACTTCTCACATTTCACACTTTTATTTCAAACTCTTACATGAGCTTGGAAAAAAAATTATAATATCAATACTCACACCTATCATAATCTGATATTATACTTTGGTAAAAATAATGTTTTAAATCAATGATTTAAAAAAAAAAAAACTGTATATAACAATGGAAATTTCCTCATATTTGCAAATATTTTTAACTTTATATGGTATTTATAGGAGATATATAATTGAACACATATGAAATTTTAAAAACTCCTCTCTGCACTTTAAATTAATCCTTGTACATGAATTAATTTTCTAAAATAATGCCTGGTTACATTTGAATAAATTTTTAATTGACTCAACAGCCTGGATGGATTTGGTCATTAAATTGATGGAATTCTTAAAGAGAACATCACATCAATACCATTTTGTGTGTCTGTTTTATATTACAATCTTTAGGGAGCTCTTTTTTTTTTTTTTTCATATTATATTTTTTCAGTTTCAATTCGTCTTCTGAGAATAATGTTTTACAGAATATTTCCAACAGCAAATCTAACTGAGTTAGATTATAGGTAATAGGTATAGATAAATAATACATATACTCTCAAACTTATACATATAAGAATATGACTTCACATATTTAAATAACTGGCAGAACTTACCCAAGCCAACTGCGTATCCTTGCTCTTGGAGAATATTCTGTAGCTTTCCCACCAAATTTCTTTAATTTAGGGTTACAACATTCACTGAAATATATAGTTAAATTTATAAATCAATAAAACTTGTTTCAAAACAATATATTGAGTAAACACTATGTGTTTTAAATATTTGGATGGGCAATATTTTTTAACCATACTAACCTAGCACCTTCCTTAACTGAATGGTTGGTTTAACTTATTTTTATCGCACTGGGGGGTTCTGTCACATCCCTGTTTATTTAATGCAATAAATATTTTTTAAAAATTATACTTTTTCGATTGTTTTTGTCTTTTATATTTCGAGTTTTTCCCTGTTCCTTCTTGCCACAATGTAACTGTAATTACTCATATAAAATTCAGGAAAATTAGTGAAGGATTTACTGCACTCATGAACTTGTTCTCTCATGATGAAGTTTAATGTCTGGTACTCTTGTATCTTCATATTCAGAGGTCTTTAAAAGTGAATTACTATATTTGGACATGATCGAGACTTGTTGCTCCTCACTATTCTAGCTCTTTTAATTACTGACTTCTTGACCTTCAAATTCAGTCGTAAGAAGAACATCATTTTTGTAGTTTACTGCAACTACTCTGTTACAAATGTATTTAACTACAACTTCTTTTGTTTTTAATGTAGTGACTGCAAACTAGTTAGGAATTGTAGTAACTACTCCACTACTTTAAGGAGAATAACTTTGCCGGAAAATTTAATTTACAACGATGTTCAAAATGGTTTTGAATGCCTTACAATACATATAAGCGATTAACTAAGAAATATATATATGAGCCAGTTTGTTATTCCAAAACACTTTTTTCGAATTTGTTCATTTAACCTTTAACTTTATATGGCTTTTTTAAAAGTTAATATTTAATTTAAGAAATGCAAAATCATCAAACAATTGCAATTTTTCAATTGCTTAATCCTCCTTTATTTCCCATAAGAAATTAAATACATCGAAAATACCCTCTATTTCTTTGAAGTAACATCAATGTTTCACAAGTGTGCATTCGTGTTTAAAAGTGTGACCAAAGTGATTTATTGTCTATTTTTCGTAGTGGCTAGTTTAAATATTAGTTATATGTGATTTCAAATATGTAATTTCCGTCAAAGCTCAGTTGCAGCAGCAGGGTCATTTTCATTGCATTTATTGATGAAACCCGGAAAGATTTATACCCATCAAATTCAAAAAACTAGTTGCTTTAGAAACTTTCTAAACTAACTAGCGTTAAAAGTAGTTGCCAGGAATTGTTACAAACTACTATTTTTAGTTGTTTTGCATCTCACTACTTACTACACAACTTTTTTAAAAAAGTAGCACAACTAGAAACTAAGAAAAAAAGTAGTAACTACAGTAGTTTCACTACTTGTCAAGAGCTACTTCCGATCAATGCTCAAAATGGTTGAAATTTATTGCTGAATGCGCCTCTTTGTCAAGGAAAAGGCATGTGAGTTTTAGACTAGGGGCCATGAATGTCTCATAAACCACTAATGGCTCGCTGATGATAATTCACTGTCCTACTATATAACCAAGAAAACTAACTGAATATAGTCATAGAATGACACTCATTTCAGACAAAAATGAGTAACACAAAATTTGAGGATAATGTTCATAAAATGAATCAACAAATTAATGTGTTTAATGCTTTATTAAGACTTAAGATCTTGATAATAAAAAATCTTGATAATAAAAAATACTATAAATTTTTCTAGTGATAGCAAAATTTATGTTTTTCAGTCTATGATTATTGGTTAAATAAATTAGTTTTAAAGTGATTTCACCCTGTAGTTGATACAAATTATTCAAATGTATATATGAAATGCCACTTGGTTCCACTGATTCCATGGAGAAGATTTAAAAGTTTTGCCAAAATTGTACAAGATTTTGCAAGCTTCTGTTTTTTGTTTCTAAGACTTAACTACATTTTTTGCAGAAAATGGATTAGTTGACATATCTGTAACATGTAATAAATCATAAAACCTGAAAAACCACACTAAACCTAACTCTTAATTCCTTGCATCCATCTTGCTACTGAATTGTTTAGCCTGTATTATTTAGCATATATGTGGTCCTTAGGAATTTCCATATTTATGGATGTCATTTTCAAGCAGGAAAGGTTGAAGACCCTCATTTAAAAGAATCTTTGACTAAGATCATTTCTGAATGGTCATTAGATGTTGCCCCCCCTTATTTTACATAGTCTGTAAATTAACTCTGTTTAAAAACAATGTATTTGATAAACCAAATACATCTTTTAAATGGAATTCAATTTTTCCATATCTTGCAAATTATACACTCGTATAAACCAAACAATTAAGAATATAATTATATTATAAATATTTTTAGAAGAAACTGTAATAATCTAAGAGTCACACATGAATTCGGTTTCTATTATTCTTTTTTCCTATGTTGATTCTATAGAAAACTTATTAAAATGATTTCAAACAAAAAATAATTTTTACAAAAAAAGCAAATTACTCATTAAATAAAAAGCATGGGAAGATAAACATCTACATAAGAGGTTAGAAATGTCAAGAAGACATGCACTATATTTGCCACTGGGTCTCAGTTATTTCCACCTTTTTTTTCTCTCTAATTGATTGAAGTATTTAAATTTGCTGTTATTGGCTGTTTCTCAAGATTTAAATCAATTAAGTAATTAAATACTATGTCACGTTTACATCTAAACTTCAATTGAAGCATATGGTTAAGTTCTATTTGCAATTATTACAATATGTAGCACTGATTAGTCAAGTTATGTGACAATTTTAATTATTACGATTGCCTATGATTACTAATTTATTTTGTTTATAATGTGATCAGTCTTTAGCGTAAAAATGTGTACATAAAACAAAATCTTACGCAGCATGAAGAGCCTCCCATCTTAAGACTTCTTCCCAGGCAGCTTCATTGTTTACATTATGGATTCTAATAATATGATCCATATCATTTGGATCAATGTCTGATTCTTTCCATCTCCACCCTTTACGAAGCATTGCATTCCAAAACATTTGAGCAGAGGGATAAACCCAAAATTCATTTTCAGTTCCAGCTTTTGGAATGGTGGACACTTCTCGATTTTTAGGCAAAGGAAATGGTTGACCAGGAGCGGGATTTTGATTCATAGGTGGCATCTAAAGAAAAATAAAAGGTATGTTAAAATTATATATATATATATGCGTGTGTGTGTGTGTGATAAACATAACAATCTCTGTGTGAGAAAATCAACAAAGGCCAATAGATCTTGATCCCTCCTTAATTAAACTGTTAGAACTATTTTGATGTAAAAGAAGAGTGTTAGTTGAAACTGTAAAAGCGAACCTGTGTGATTCGAAAATGAGCCTGTGTGACTCGCGTCTAAATGAGTTTTTGTTAAATAAAGAATAAGTATCATCCTCATTGGTTTTTCCATTGTCTCAATTAATGGTCATCCTACGTACATATATATGTAGTACAATAAATAGATACAAAAAGGATAAAAAGAAAAAGATAAATAAAATTCAGAAAAATAATAAGTTTTATTTACCGTGCATAAGTTGCAAGTATATAGAATAAAATAAGTTCAAAATACCGTGGAACCTGTAAAAGTGACCACCTGGGTAAAGTGAGCATCTGAGTAAGGTGACCATTTTCTACAAGTTTTATTTAAAGAGTCTTCATAAAATGACCACCTCTATATAGTGACCATTTGACATGGTCCCAAGGGTGGTCAATTTAGACAGGTTCCACTGTATAGAGACAATATGGAAAAAATTACAGAATAATGAAACAAGAAGAAAATAATTAAAATAACATAATAATTATAAAAAATTTAAATAAAAATCTGGGGAAAAAAAGATATCTCTTCAGCAGCTCAAACGATTATATGCAAAAAGGAGTGCTGTATCAATATAGTCATAGCCAAATAAATCAATATAACAGTGTGAGAAGCACTTACTTTTGCTTCAAGATTTTTTTAAGTGCTCCTCCCACTATTGCCACATTGACGTATTAAATTTGCTTTCTTAAATGAAAAGATATATAAATACTTTTATATTTGAATAAATAAAAAATAAACAAGAAAAAAAATTTAATCTAAGGGTCCCAAAAATTGTAATGGCCTAGGGCCCCTTGTGCGCTTAATCCGGCCCTGCTTCTTAAAATACACTATATTACAATATACTATGAAAATATCCCATTGCTAAATATATATGCATTTAATTATTGCTATTAAGCTTACACTTCATTTATGAGCTTAGAACAAATATTAAATCATTCACGAACAATACATTCGTGCTGTTTTTTTTTAAGTTTGAAAACACATTAGCTTTATAACAAATTTGTTAAAAAGCATTACTTCAGTATAACCTTCAAAATATTATAGTGTATATACTATAGAATTACTTTTTAAGTTGCAAGTTACCTTACAATAAGAGTCTTTAGGAAATTGAAAAGGGGAATGTAGAGGAGGTGAAAAGAAAGTTCATTGTATTCAAATTAACAAAAGGATTGAATGTCTTTCTTATCTAATGCTATAAATATATTGAAAGGTATGACTTTTTTTAGTCATTCCATCATGCAAAAAAAAAAATTAGAGGCCTGCCCATAACTTTAGATTTTTTTTATGAATTTTCCAAGAATAATGTTACAAACATCATACAAACCATGTTTAAAGGATCAATATCACTCTCTTTCAAGCCTGTAACAGGACATTCACTTTTAGTAGGTTTTTCCATTTGATCATGCTTGTAAGGACAACCTCCTGATTTAGGTTGTTGGTCTGATTGCTTATCTGACAGAGTAGATTTTTCTGAATTTATTACTTTGGTGGAAGGCATTTCTTGAACAGATGCAGAAGTTGAGGCAAGAACTGAGGAAGATGAAGAAGCCCCCATGCTTCACACCTAGAATAAATCAATATAAAGTTAAAATGAAATAAATGCTGAAATGCATCTGTATTGTGAAAATGTAATTCCTTTGAAATTTAAAAAGCAATTAAATGAATAGTGCTGGAAATTTGTTTCCTGGAACACAGTTCACCAGAGAGTGTATGGGGAGGAGGAAAGATAAATTTAAACATTGTTTGCATGCTTTGTTCTCCATCTGAGGATAATTCTAGAGAAGGATTACATTTCAAAACTACAATATAAATTAGGAAACTTAATAACACACAATATTTTGTAATGACCATTTTTAATATTTACTTTTAAAATTCTTCTTAAGAATGAAGTCAAAGAAATATGTATTTTAAAAGTCTAAAATTAATATGAACTAGGACAATGTACAAATGGAGACAAAACAGTATGAACCACTTCTAAGGAGACAGAACTGAAAACTTCTAAGTCAGTTTAATTGTTAGAAATATTAGGAGTTGAAAAGTGTTTACTATAAAGTGTTTATCTATTCAAGTTTCATATAGAAACTAAACTGTTTTTGCTTTCAGTAATGTCATCCCAAGAAATGATTTGTTCGAATTCATTTTTCACTCTCTTAAATATTCATTTATGATTTTAATGTGTACATTCCTTTTACTTCATTTTAGATAAATATTAACAAAAATTACTCAAATTAAAATTCCGGCTAGCAGAAAAGAGCCAAAATGTCATACAAGTGCATTTTGGCCGCAGTTTGTAAAAAGCTCAACTTAATGGTTTTTTTTTTAGTGTTTTATTGGGTTTCAAAGAAAGTTAATTGAGTTTGTACATCCTTTTTTTTTCTTTATAGCTTTATAGTAAGTCTTGAAACTTGGTCTAAATACCATCAAGTTAAACAATAATTAAGCCTTAATAATCATATTTATTAATACATTTTATAATCTAAGTCAGTTACATTGATAATTATGCAAAAAATATTTTTAATGGCAATAATATGGTACAATAACCTTGGTACTTTACTTATACTATTTTTAAAATAATGAAAAACTATTTAATGTTTAAGTGAAGAAATAAATTATTTATTTCAATTCAAATAAAAGACATCAACTTTCAAAATAAATTTGTAACATGAAAATTTATCTGAACAATGGTGCATTGCATTACTTTTCCTTTAACAAATGATTTGTAAGGCAGAGAAAATGAAAAAATCTAAGTATTGATTTTTGCAAATTATTATTTTGCTCCATTATAAACTTAATATTTTGAGCTGATTTGTTCATAATAAAATGCATCCTGGCCCACCACACCTCTGAAAAAAGTCAATAAACAATTACTCAAGGTCAATAAAGGTTGACTAGCTCAAATAAATTTTTTAAAATTTATTCTACTTAATTCTTCCTATTACATTAATATTTATTTTTTTAACGCAATTTTTAATTTACTTTAAATTTTTAATAACCATACCATGAAACATGGGTGATGCAAAATCTTAGATAACCAAGTAAAACAGATAGACATTATATATCGAAAACCCAATTAAAAAACATCAAAAAACAAGATAGGAAATAACGCTTTATGTACACAGATATAGAGCAAAATAGTAATTCTTTTAGATTCATCTTTTACTCCTCTCCACAGTGCATGCACATTTGAGAAGATAGAAATATTGTTGTGGCTTGCTTATCCTATTACTTTGTTATTGTGCTCTAAGTTCTAAAACTTGACATATTAAAAAGCATTCAAAAGTTATTTTTAATAATTTTTGAAGGATCATCATAATATTAGCAACAAAATATCTATCACAAGAAAAAATAAAATATCTTATGAGTTAATAAACTATTTTTCAAAATGAAAATTCGTTATGCTCCTAATCCGCTTTTTAAAAAAATAAAAAAAACTTATAGTAGAGTCTTTATGTTGAAGACTGTTGGTTAAAGTAAAAATCAATCTATACTGATGAACAGGGTTTGATACAGGAGGTCCTTAGCTAAAAATTCAAATTTGACTCCTAGAAAATTACATCAAGTTGTAATTTTTGATGCCCAAGATTTTAAAATATGTTTTCTCCCACGATTTGTCTCCTGGCTATGCTATAATACGGATGGGAAGTTACTAGAGTGACCTCGCACGACCCGAATATAGAGGTGTGCATCTACACATCTGTATAAACCTAGCTTAATACACTAGGTACCATGTCCTGCAGTTGATATTTGTTGGAATGATGTACAGCTTTGTAGAAGCCAAGAATAAAAAAAAATACCATAAATATTTTCCTGATAATTGAAAAAACTTTTTTATGTATTTTTAACATTATCATCATTGGAAAGCGCTTACAGATTTAAAAAAAGTTGACCCTGAGACAAAGTGGTAAGAAAAAATGTTTTTCATATGTTTATGTTTTTAAGTCAGTTTTCACTTCGCTTTATTATAGTTTTAGGTATTGTGATAGCATTTAAAGGAAAAGCTTATGTTTCTGCATGGATTTTCTGAATATACATATTTAGAAAAGTATTTTACTACTATGATAAATATTTAGGTGCTATTCGCGCCATGCTGTTGCATTCCAATTTTAAACTTGGTTGGAAGAATAAATTCATTTTTCTATTTTTGCAATCGCTCAAAAACTAGATCCCTCTAATTTTATCAAAACGTTCTTGAGAAGTCAAGTAAAATATTTTGTTAAATTGTAAATGCAAAATTAAAATCAGAAAGTAATTTTTCTTAAACAATTTTATTTCAAATTCATAGGATGCATTGGAACAACTTTGAGATTTAAATAAAATTGTATTGATTATGTAATCTAAAGAAAAAGCTTGTTCCAGTTTGCTGTAGATTATTAATAATAAAATATGCGGAAAATTAAAATTTCCTTATAATTGCTTGTGTGAATAGTTAAAAATTCAGGAAAAAAAATAGGATAAATATAATTAATCTGAAAAACGGTATTTTATATTTTATTTACCTAGCCAAACACGCTGCTGGTCTAATGCCTTTGTTTGTTTACATATATTTAGCAATCACAGTTAACTATCATAACATGAGAAATATATACTGGAATGTAAGGGAGCGTTTGTACTGTACATTGTTAAATGTGTGCTGGTGAGAAACGATGCTGATTGGTGAGTTTTTCGTGGCAAAAATAATTTCACCAATCAAGCTCACATTTTTTCTTAAATTGTATTTCACGCTGCGTGAATCGTGTGCAGTAAAAATAGCCCAGCAGTGAAGTGGAAATGGCTTTTTCTATATTTATCTTGCACTTTATGAATATGGCAATAAAAAAATTGTCGCAATTCGTCTGGGCGCTAAACATTAAATTTTTTTCTTATCTTTAGTAGTTAACGCACCGTCTTTTACGTGAATTACCATTTTTAATATTGACTCTATATTATTATTAATAGGTAGAAGTATTGTAATTTTTTTAAAAATCTTTACAAATTTTTATGGCTGTAATAACGAAATTTAAGATGTTTGCTGATATAAAGAACATACATTGCTATTGATATTTGTAATTTTACTAATATGTTGTATATTTTTAATATACGTTTTTTTTTTGATAATATAGTCCTTTTTTTGTTATATATTTTAAAAAAATTATAATCTATGTTTGTTATGTTTTTTAACATGAGAAATTTTTTTTTTTTTTTTAGGCTATAAATGAGAGTTAAAAATCGTAAAATGTCTAGAAGAAGTTTTAGTTCAGTTCTAACTGATAAGAATCAAAATGAATATGCAAATCAAGAAAGACATTCTATGGATTCGGATTCTTTAGCAGAAATGGATGTCTTATTAGTTAGTCAAGATCATTTTAAAGATGTTGAAATTGAAAGTACCTCTATGTTAATGTGCAAATCTAGAAAACATAGTTCTGAGGTGATTTTCTTTCATTAATCTTAAAATTATGTGTGTTTAATTTTTCATTTTAGAATAATACTATTATCTATTTATACTATTTTCTTCCAACATTAAATTTTCATTTACAGTTCCTATTGCCCATTTTAAAAATTCAGAGCAAGATATATGGACACATGTTTTATAAAACTGTGAAAGTAATTTAACATCTTTGATGTGTACGTCTTTTGAAAGTACAGTATATGAATGATTTTTATGCATAGAAGTAAAATTTTTGTATGCAGTAACTATTTTTTCTTTGTCATCCATCTTTAAGATTACTAATTGTAAAGTTTAATTTTCTTTTAAAGCAATGCTTTCTTTCTCTTCTCTTATGATGCATTTTTATACTTCAGCTTTGATTGTTTTTACATTTTATTCAAGTTCACACTATGCATTTCTTATTAGTTTGTCTGAATAAATTATCTATCTAAAGATAAATTCACTGTAACATTATCCATTACATATTCCATATTACAAAATTAATATGGCTTAACATAGCTTTTAACTGTAATTTTTCACATATCTTCTAATAATGTTGTAATACATTATTTTTAGGTTATTTTAAGGGTCATTCAAATATTATAAAAGGGTTCAACTTATGTTTTTGAAAATTCATATAGTGATCTACCATAAATTAATATGCATATCTGTAATATGTTGTTACATATGGCTTTATTGGAAACATTAATCCATATACAATGTTCAACTTTAAGTGAACTTAAACAAGGAGTAAAAAGGAACAAAATTACAATAATAAACACAGAAAACACATGACAAACGCATATTAATACAAAAAGAACACATAGAAAAAAAATTAAAGTAAAATATATATATATATATATATATATATATATAAATATAAACAGTGAAGAATGAGGAGTAGTCTTTACTGAGAGTTCATGTGATCTCTGGCATCCCAGTAAAGTTTACACAGATCACCTCTCTCTTGGGATTGTTTGTCCAGTAAAGGGCATACAAGCAAGTGGTCTGAGTTCATGGTTCCCGAATTGCAGATGGAAGGATACCTATTCTGTTGAGGTGCTCTGCCAAGCAGTCATGGCCTGTTGAGAGTCTGAAGTTTGCCACAGCCTTCTTACGAGGACTGTGACAAAGTTTCTTCCAACTGTTTTGGATGTTAGCCCAGGGTTTTCCAGTAGAATTTACTGCTTGATTGAGCTTTAGGTTGGTCTTAAGTTTCTCGGAAAATTGTTTCTTAAGGGAGTCTGGTGGAATCGGTTTGTTACATTGTGGTTCGAGTGTCCCTTTCTTGGCTAGTTGGTCTGCCTTTTCATTGCCATTGATTCCTACATGCGAAGGGATCCACTGGAACATAATAATTTTGTTGGAATTCTCGAGAAAAATCAAATTATCTCTAATATCTGAAATAGTCTGAGTATCTGAATCATGGTTTATGGCAATTGCCTGGATAGCTGCCTTAGAGTCAACAAGGATTACTGCTTTAGTGAAGTAATTGATCTTATTCTTAAGGTTTTCCAGGGCTATCAATGTAGCGAAGATCTCTGCATCAAAATTTGACATATAGTATCCCACAGGGGCGCTGTGAGAAAAGAGCTTACTGTGTACTCCTGCTCCGGTGCTGTCTTGTATTTTTGAGCCGTCAGTGTACACTCTCGTCCATTCTGGTTCAGGGTATTGCTCTTGTAGCATGCATAATGCATTTGTTTTTAGTACTGTGTCAGATATGTTTTTCTTACCCAAATCATTGACATCTAGTTGGTGCCTGACATCTATAAATTTGAGAGGGTTTGTGATGTTCTTGTTACAGATAATTGGCTCATCTTCTTGGAAATCATGCAGTAATTTTTCACATACCTCTAGAGGAGAGATTTGGGTCTTCATGGAACTTGGTTTTGATTCATTCATCCATTGCGCTCTATGGGAGGCTTTCATTTTAACATAAGTGCCAACTGCTTGTATTTTAATTTCAGTGGTAATTGGTGGATTAGAAGTATAGTATTGTAGGGCTATAATTGGGGTTGTCTTCACTGCTCCCGTAATGATTCGGAGAGCATTGTTTTGGGCTCTTTCCAAAGAGTCGAGCTTACCTTGTGCGCTAGAAATTAACACCTCACTTCCGTATTTGATAATTGGTTTGATATAGGTGTTATAGGTTTTATTTAGAGTGTGTTGTGAGCTTCCCCATTTGGCACCGGCTAGTCTTTTCAGAATTGAGGTTCTCTTTTCTACTTTGTCTATAACAGTATTGATATGATTGGTAAAGCTTAACTTGTTATCCAGTACTACACCTAGATGTGTGGTAAGGTTGCTTTTTTCAAGCTTACTATCATCTATTATCAAATCAAAGTCTGGATTAACACGCCTTAGAGAGTAGAATTGGTAAACGGTTTTATTTTTGTTGATAATCATGTTATTCTCAAATCTGTAATATTTTTGGGCAGTGCCTCACGAGAAACTAAAAAAACATAGATGGAAGCTAACTTGAAGAGTATAATCTGTAACCATTCCCGAGCAAACTTTTACATGTTTTTTTTTTTTTTTTAAATTGCAAATTTGAAATTCATTCCATGCTTAGGTGATGGTAGTCACATTAAAAAATTTCAAAATTATATAATATCAATATTATATTTTTTTACTCTGTACTGTTAATAACTTACAAACAATTTAAAACTACTATTTATTTTTTATAGCATGCAAACTGTTTGTCAGTAACTATCAGCAAAATTACACATTTGTTTAGTTTAGTTAAAGGATTTTAATACGCCTACTTGATTTTACTTTATCAACTGTTCGTTTTGAGGTTGTAAGTAATATAATTACAATAAAAATAATTTGCTTATTAAAAAATTCATTTAAGATTATCAGTCTTTACATTTTGATTAAGATATTCTTATTTTGCTGACTTATAAAAGGAGACCATAAGAAATTCCTTTTTACATGTTTGCATAATTTTTAAATGTTCCGATTAATACTTCTTATTAGTCGGATCATTTTACGATGCATAATTTTTAAATGTTCCAAATAATCAGATTACTAACAATAAATTCATTTTTAGTTTGAAAGGGAAAATTTTTATCTTAAAGAACCTCAATCTGAAAAGGCAAAATTTGGAAATGTTAGAGATGACGCCGTTTTATTTAGAAGACATCAATCACCTCAACCTACTGGTATAGGTAGGTGCCTATTTTAAGTATTTTCATGCCGATTTTCAAATTTCGAGAAGGATAATTTTTTAAAGTATGTGTCTATACTTATTTCTGAAAGAAAGTCTGTAAAATTATGACAAGAGTTAGAAATGTGAAAACTTCTAACTATCTTAGTTGCAGTTAATGAGCATATTTGTTGTTCTGATTTAGTTTTGCAAAGTATGAGAGTTGAAAATCCCAGTTTTTATTTTTAATTATTATTTATTATTAGTCAATTTTATATGTATATATATATATTTCTTAGTTATTTCTCCATACTAATTATGTTTTCATATTTATTCATTTTTGAAAAGTTATTTGAATAGCCTACTAATTTTGCTTGTTTCCTACTGCATTTTGCTTCACTGTCTTATTACATTAACTTTTTTAGATAATAATCAAATGGTTTTTCAAGGCACTGATATAGAGGTGTATGTGTTATTTAGAATAAAAGTGTACGTGTTATTTAGAATAATGTTTAGAGTCTTAACTTAAATTTTTGTCTGATTGTTTTGCATATTTAAATCCAAATCTGCTTAATATAGTCTTTATTATTTGAATTAAATGCATGAATCAATAAAGAAATAATTATTTAATGACCTTATTACTTGTTAATTTTAACTCACTGCAATGTCTACAAACTAATTAAAGGTGTTCATATTAAAATTTAATGTTTTTATATCTCTAATACTGAGATACATATCGTTAGTTGGTAAATTCTTCTTATATTTAGATATTTGAATTCAGACTTATAAAAATAAACTAAATTATGCTCATAAGGAATGATAGATACTTTCTTTGAATTATTTCTTATTTGTTAAAAAGCTTGTACTTAATTGACAGAAATATGGTGCACATAAAGCACAGATAAAGATTATTGAATTTCAGTATTGCTGACATACATACTGTTGTATGGTAAAATTTTTGAGTGAATAAATTGTACATTCTCCATAGGAAAGACACAAGGAAGATAAAAGTTTTTATTTTTTGTTGTCTTTTAAAAAGAAAATATTTCATTTATATCTTTGAGTATATTGTCTTTAATTAGTTAATTAATTAAAGTTTAGTCTGGAAATTTTGCATTTTCCTTATTGCGATCTAAACAATACATTATTTGTTAGTTATGAAAAAATATTTTTATTATAGTATTTTCTTTATTCGTTTAGATTATTTTTCGGTGCTCTCTGACGAAATTATATTGCACATTTTTAAGCTGTTACCTAAACCAGTTTTGGTAAAATGTTCTTCTGTGTGTAAACGTTGGCAAGAATTAAGGTAAATATTTTGTACCTTTTACCTGGATTGAATTTCTGCATGTAATATATAATATGTACTGTTGTATTTTGATTGATTGTTTATAAGAGACCTTTCATTGCAAACGATAGATTAAGGCAAGAATTAAGGTAAATATTTTGTACCTTTTACCTGCATTAAATTTCTGCATGTAATTTATTATATGTACAGTTGTATTTTGATAAATCGTTTGCTAGAGACCTTTCATTGCAAATGGTAGATTAAGGCTGGAATTAAGGTAAATATTTTGTACCTTTTACCTTCATTAAATTTCTGCATGTAATATATACAGTCATATATTGATCGATCGTTTATAAGATACCTAAATCAAGGAATGTGAGTGGGTCAGCATAAAATATCAAGAAATGTTAAAACAAGATGATTCATACGGAAAAACCAAAACTGCAAGAGCAATGGGTCAAAGTTTGACTATTTTTGAATACTCACATACAGTTTAACAAAATTCTGATGAATTAAGAGTAAAAGGTACAAATTGCTGACTTGTTCATTTAAAATTCTTTCTAAATTTCCATTATCACGCAAACTAGGTCTTTTATGAAAAACATAATTTTCTTATTTGTTTATTCGCATCAATATTGTTATAGTAATGCTATATAATTAACGTATCATTTTTCTAACAATAAAAAAATTTCAGATTGCTCATTTGGCTCAAAGTATTTTCTGTTTGTGATGTGGAGGAAATTTTAAAAGCAAACAAATAGCAAATTTCTAATTTGGATATATAATATAAATACAATTCAACCTGAATATGATGAATCTGAAGGGAGACACTAAAAATTTTGAAATATCAAAAATGTGATATTATAACAGAACATTTTAGGCAGTTTACTTAAATTAGTAAGTAACTGTAATGACATTTTTAAAGTTGTATAACATATATTTGAAACAGGGTTGGGTTTTTGACGTCAAAAAGTGGTTTTTGACATGACAGGGGTATAATACTGGTTTAAACCGTCAAAAACCCGTCAAAAATGTCAAAAACTGAAGTTTGCCAAGAAAATATATTAACTTCAAAACTACCAACAGTTGCCATGCATTATATTGAAATTTAATTATACTATAGGTAATCAGCAGGTTTTAAAATATTTTTTTATTAAAATTAAGGTAAAATAACAGATTTAAAATCTCAGAAATTTATATTCAAATGCATGTGCAGAAAAATTTTGCACAAAAATTTTTTAAATATTTATATTTTAAAAAAAATTTTTTTTCTTTTTGATACTTAAGAAAATTAAAAGTTTATTACTATGCATTTTTGACATATAAGGAACATATAACTAATATTTATAAGGAACTTACAAGTTATGTTGTATAAATACAAACTTGATATAAGATACAAGTGTATAAAAAAATTTTTTTAATGTTATACCGAATATCTTTATTATCCAGTATGTTAATTTGAATTTAAAAGTAGTTAAATTTATGAATAATGATAAATATAATTCATATTGTTTATTATATTTATTTATAATTAGTACACTTATCATTTTAAAACAATTTTTATCTCTTAATTTTTTTTTCTCCACTTGTATTAAGAATACAAATAATGCATATCTTGAAAGCAAGAAGTAATTATTCAACAGCTGAATATTTAGATATTCAACAAAACTACATCGTATTCAGCAAAATGAAATTCACAAGTATTTGGATAAACTAAATTTTCAGCATAGTAAATGAATAGGCTGAATATACTGTAAATCGACACTAACTACTCTGTGTATTTAACAGAAAGCACTTAAATTTGTATTGTCTTATGTTAAAAAGATTATTAAGAAGATTTAAAAGAATATTAAAAAGATTTTTCTTTAAAAGAAGATGTCTAATATACAAAACTGCTAATGTTTATCTTTAAAAATGTCTAATTTTTTGTATAATCTATACTATACACTAAATTTGGTTATAAATAAATTTCTTAATAATATCACTGCAGATTTTCAATAACACATGAAAATGAATACAGAATATTACAAAAGATGTGAGTTTTAATAACACATGAAAATGAATACATAATATTACAAAAGATGTGAGTTTTCAAAAGTACAAGATTTTGGTTACTATTCAAAATATAAGTGTTTCTTCAAAATTTTGAATTTATTTTTTCTAGAACATATTTAGAAACACTATCCTTTAAAAAATATATAAATTTTATGTATCAATTAAATTTCACATATGAATATAGGTTTTTGACATTTTCGACATTTTTGACAGTGAGGTTTTTGACGTGACGGTTTAAACCATGGTTTAAACTGTCAAAAACTGTCACATGTCAAAAACCTGCCAACCCTGATTTGAAAGGTTCAAAGTTGTATAACATATATTTGAAACTCTTGTTTTGTCGTTTTTCCTCTTTTAATACATCTTTTGATGCTGTAAACTTTTAATATTTTTGACTTCTTAAATAGTAGCAAGGGTAAAAGTTTACTGTCTTTTGACAGATTTCAATCTTTTAAAGAAACCTTATATTGTTAATTTAAAAAAATCTTTTGTTAAATCTAAGTTCTTAATTAACCCAGTTATTTTTCGCTATGCACGTTACTAAGGCAACGGCAAAAGAAGAAAATAATTTTTTATTACTGTTGAAAGTCATGTACAACTTAAAAAATTAGGTAAGCAAAATTTTTTTTATAAAAGTTTTGTGTTCCAGGAAAGTAATTTTATTTTTTCCCAACACATGGCTTAATTGTATTTTATCACAGCCAACTTTATACTTAAGCCACCCATAGGCGTAGTGTGAGTTATGCACATTTTTTGTTTTAAAAAGCTGTTCATTTAGTTTTATGAATATATGTATATTTATTTTTTCTATGTATGTACATTTTTATATAAATGTATGCATTAAACTTAAAGTATAAATTTCTTAGAACAATTAGTGTGTGTCCCTCATGCTATGCCTTTGAAGTCGCACTCATATAGCAAGGCTTGCTTTTAAAACATTTTGATTAATTCTAATCAGTACTTTTTGGTTAGTAGCTTTTCAAATATGATAGTGAGAGGCAGAATTTTCAACATGTAGTACTTTTTTTGCAAAAAAAAAATATCCGACATGCATGGAGAAGATATATCTGCAAAACGCCAGTGAAAAAATTGACTTGCAAAATTCTGATCTAGCAATTTTGATATTGAAGATGTACCATACTCTGAAAGACAAGTTAAAACTGATGAAGACACAATTAAGGCATTAATTGATACAAACTGGTGAATAATTTATCGAATACGATTGCTTGTGTTAATTTAAAACCTCTTGGTTTAATCTCAAAGATCGACAGAATCATTTCTCATGTTCTTTACGGAAAGAAATTTGTGCCACAATTTGAATCTCAAACATCGAGAAAGTTATTCCTTTTTGAAGCCCATCATTTACTTTAGCCCACATGAAATAACCCAATTTCTATTTATCTGATTGTTTTATGTAAAATGCCAGCAGGATTGCAACATGTTTGAAATATGTGAAATCAATGAATCATGGGCAAATTATGTACAGAAAACAATGTATAAATACAAATTTATAGGTACTTATTATTAAAATTTTATAGGATTTTCCAAACAATGAAGAAGAAAATTAAAGATCGTCGGTTTCCTGGTTTAGCAAGTTTTCTCTCACCTACTTGAATAATTCTAAGAAAACGAAGTTCTTTATCTTTCTTTTAACTGTTCCTTCTCAGTTTCATCTTTCTTGTAAACTTGTGTCAAGAACTGAAAGTCGAAGGGAATGTTTAATTGATTTAGATTGTGTTGTCCAAATTTGATAGATATTATAGGATGTGTTTGTACAATATGAGACAGTAGTAATAAAATATTATAGATATAGCCTTTTTTAAACCTTATAATTATATTGGAATAGACCAAAACGTCAATTTAAAAATTTATTATTTTATTGAGAAATATTGGGGTCTGGAAACAGTATCTTAAAATTTTTGCTTTTAGTTTATATTTTATATAATATAAATTTCAGCTATGATGAGACTTTATGGAAAAGACATGACTTTGGAAGAAAGGTTGTAAGGTCAGGGACTTTGGAAATACTCTTGAAACGAAGAGTTTTAGTTTTGAGACTAGCAATGGCAGAGGTATGTTTATAATGCATTTCCCTTAAAAATAAATTACAAAAATTGATGAAAATGTATTTTATGTTGATACTTTCATAGCAGTAATAATCTCTAATTTACGTGCTTTTAAAACAATGTTTCTACTCTGTTTTAAAGTGTTTGTTAGTCATATTTTTATTTAAATAGTTGGCATTTTTAAGCAATTAGTTTTCATAATTTTTCTTTGAAAAGAAATATTTTAATTTTATTCAAATAACTATATTTGTTTTTCATAAACTTTTTTATTTATACTATTTAAAAAACTAGCTGCAAACGAAGTTATGGTTAACAACAAAAAAAGTACAGTATTTTTTTGTTTCATACTAAACATTTAACACATCAATGGTGTATTAAGTTAATGATGTATAACTGAACAAAGTAGGATAATTGCATTAAATAATGTTTAATAGTATTTTTCTTGATTTATTTTATATTAGATTCGTCCTCCTGTATTTACTGATGCTTACCTTAATATTTATCCTTGGTAAGATTTTTGACCTTTATTATCTGATATAAATTTGAATTAATTTTTTTTAAATATTTTGTTTCATAGACTTATTTTAAGTTTATTTTTTATTTTATGTATTCTTAAATTTTGTTCTCTAAATTTGAATCAGTGTTTAAATTTCTGTTTGTAGGTTTTACTTTTGCTTTTTTCCTGCACAATGTGCTAATAAGTAGACTATTGTTATAAATTTATTGTCATATAAAATTGTTATAAATTTAAATAGAATAATAGTTTCTGTTATTGTCTTGTTTTCTTTCAAGTTTTGTTTTGTAATTAGTCATAAATTTATTTATAAAATGTGGTAACAATATGAATGCAATTTATTTTGAACATTTAATTAGCAATTAGAATAGCTGGTACATCGAAGTCACAAACTTAATTTTAAATTAATCTTTTTTATTTTAGGCGATGCAATCTCCAATACTTAGATTTGAGCATGGCAATGGTTTCAACACAGTGTTTATCTGATTTACTTTCAAAATGCTGCTCCTTGAAAAAATTGAGTGTTGAACACTGCACTTTGAATGAAGAATGTTGCATGTATGTTTCTCACTATTTTTCATTTATTATTTATGATTGTTTAACACGCATTTATAGTTATTTTTATTTCTAATATTATTGATGCTCAAATTTGAAACTAAGTATTTTTTTCTCCCTTTTTAGTAGCATTGCTGAAAACAATGAACTTGAAACGTTAAATACAACTATGTGTGAAGGTTTTACACCCGCTGGCTTGCAAGCAATTAGTCTCTGCTGTAAAAAGTAATTTTGAATTTTTACTTGTAAAGTTGATTATATATTTTGCAATAATTTCCCTTGTTTTTATTCAGATATTGATTTGATGTACTTCACTTGGTGGATCTATTTAGTTACAGTATCCTTGTTTGCCCTGTCTAATCTCCAGGAAAGATTATA
The DNA here is from genome assembly GCF_982258835.1 of Parasteatoda tepidariorum. NCBI lineage: Eukaryota > Metazoa > Arthropoda > Arachnida > Araneae > Theridiidae > Parasteatoda > Parasteatoda tepidariorum. Next base: position 58,873,135 of record NC_141761.1, read on the forward strand.
GAGACAATCCAAAACAGATTTTGATATTAATTTTCTTTAATGAGGAAATTTTTTTTCTTTAGTGATAGTAATATTTATCTACAGGGTGCGTAGCATTTTTAAAAAGTGCTTAAAGGTGCTTATTTTCATTTTTTAAAAGCCCTTAAAGGTGCTTTTTTCCATGGGTGTTTTTAAAAAGTGCTTAATTTTTCTTTTCCGAAATGTGATATTTTTCTATACCATGTTGATTTTTGCCACAAATTATACAAAAAGACATTGTCCTATTCAATGTTTTCACAATTAATTCAACCCCAATCTATTTCGGTTTGCCGTCGGTTTGTAGTGTATGAAAACACCATGTGTTTTACATGTTTGATACTTGCGTATACTGAACTGAATTCACTGGTAAGGATTTTTGACTCTCATGTGCAACCCTCCTGCATTTTGCAGGAGATTCTCAATTTCAGACTTCATTTTTCGCCCTCTGTAAGAGAATCGAAAAATCTCTCGGATTTTGCTGATTACGGAACCAACTAAACATTGTCAATTTTTATTCTCTATTAGCAATAGAAAATTTCATTTTTCTTGCTAAATATATTGTTTGTGACTCGCCAGCGTCTTCGTCACTGTAAATAAAACCGAATAAAACCATCCATTGACAAAAACTTGCCAACCCTGTCTAATTATGATATTTTTCGCTGAAAAATTTGGATACGCACCCTAATCTATGACACCATTATATATTAGGCATAACTAAACAGCGATTCATTAAAACTTCTTGTTTCTTACATTACATAATGTGTTTATTCTTGTAAAAATTATCCAATAATTTGTCAGATTTTCTTCCATTATCTAACTTTTCAATAGCTTCTTGTTCTTTCTATTCCAATTACTGCTATATTATACCAAATAACACAGTGTTCCATTGGTGCTTGTGTATCTTAAGAATTGTTGATTAATTACGTTTCTCACAGGTTTAAATTAAAAATTTTCCTTCATATCAAACATTTATCAAGTTATTTCTTTTAAATGTTCAACTGATTATAGTTGAATTTTATTTTATTAAAATATAAATATCTGTGAACTAATCTATGTCTTCAGGGGTCTGTCCAGACATTTTGTAAAAGGTCCGTTTTTGTAAAAATGTGCATGTGATTTGTAAAATGTGTGTGTGATTTGTAAAATTGTGTTTTTAAAAAAGTACAGTATGCAAAATTGCAAAATAAAAGTTACTTATATTGCTAGTTTACTTATAGCTTACAAGCAATAATACAAAATGTCCTAACATTTCCATTCAGATAATATTTCTTTTGTTTAAAAATAATATTCACTTTTGTGCAATACGCAAAAATCAAAATACACATTTAAAAAAATTATCGAACTTTATTAATATGAAAAACTTTGGTAAAGCCTGTATGAAGCTTCAAATGTCATAATTTTTTTTTTAAAAAAAAGCGGGATTGATTAGTATGTGTAGAAAAAATTTCAAATTACCATTGATTGTAGATTATCTTGCACAGAAATTAGTGTATGCATTATTATTGTACGTTTTAAACTGCATTTTCTTTTTACTTATAATTATTTATAAGAAATAGTACAAAAGTATGTTTCTAAAAGTAAATTTTTACTCCTTGTGCAGTTTGAAAGAATGGAGTTTAGCTTGGACAAAACTTAGTGAGGATTGCATGGATGCTTTTTTGCATTGCTTACCAACAAATTTACAGCGATTCAACATAAGTGGTCACAGAGAAACTCTAACTGATGCTGGTAAAGTAAAATTTATTTTATATGTTTGCTACCTAAGCTATTGTTTTAAGGAAGCTGGTTTTAGAATTACTTTTAAATCTTTAATGAAAGTTTTTCTTAAAATAATTTTGTATTTTCTCTAACATATGAAATACTGCTGTCTATATTCCGTTGAATATCTGACACCAAAAATGCCCAACTATTATTATTAAGTAAGTTTTATTTTTTTGTCAGATGTTAATATAAAAGTGTTAAAATAATGGAAATTTTCAAATCTCCGAAGAAAAAAAATTCAACTGAAATTTTTAATATCTGTGATGAAAGAGAACTGTGAAATTTTAAATTTGTTTTGAAAATTTTTTGAATTCAAAATAAAATGATTTGTGAATGCAATTTTAAAACTTACATTTTTTAATATCAGAAAAAATGTATTTCATGCTCTTGTGAAATTACTTTTATTTTCTCTATTCTTTCTTTGCAAATAACAAATGTGCTTACTTTGGTGAGTAACAAGAAAAGGCATTTAGTCAAAATTGTTTCTTATTGTCAATTGTTCTTGTCCATAGGTTAGTAAGAAAGGATATGTTTTATTTGTTAAGTAATGTATTCATTAAAATTTAAAAAAAAAAAGAAAAAGAAATAATGATTGGGAAAACATTTAAATAAAGATATGTACATGTACTTTTTAAATAAGTTAAGATATAGAGTATGGGATCTCTTGGTTTAGCAATAATTTTTCGTTTCATAATTCATTTCGTTCGTTTAATAATTCAGTTTTGCTTCCCTGTATTTGGTTACAATAATTCTTTGCTTTCTATGGTATCACCTTCTGTTTACCTCAGCGTTTGTTTACCGTTATGAGGTTGTTTCAAGTTTTATTTTAATATAGATCTTGGTTTATTTCTAAATTGGTAAATATAAAAAAGGCCTCTGATTGTAAACTATTAATTTTAAGCGCGAATCTTTTATTATTATTATTATTATATTTATTATTAATCTTTATCGAATCTTTTATTATTATTATTATTATATTATTATATTTATTATTTTTTTTTTTTTTAGTGAAAGTGCAAGATGAAGTCTAGTACTGTTTAAGCATGCGTTCTTAAAGTTAATTTATAAATATGTGTGGTTAATGTTATAGTTTTTAAAATTTTACTAACTGTTGAATTTAAGAAAGTGTTGTAAAAAAAGTGATTTTGGAAATTAAGACTTAACTACTCTGGCTTAATTAACTGCTAAAACTTAACTAAACAACAATTTTAAAATAATGCAAGCACCTAAATTTGTTTTAATTTTTTAAAGAGTTTTTTTTTTCTCTCGGCATGTTTCTATATGGGTCTATAGCTTCTTTTCAGTGCTAGACAGTACACATTTTGCAAATAACGCATTTTTTTTCATACATCATTAGGCGTTTATTCAAGTCCGCAGTTCAAATTTCGTGAGTGGTAGTAGTATCATATCGAGGAAGGAAATTGAACTTTTAAAACTCATGTGAATGTCTATAGCAATAATAGTTGAAAATGCGATCAACAAAATCCACGGGGGATTTCTGGTAGAATATTTGCTAGTCGAATGCATAAAAACATTTAGCATTTCATGGTATGTTATGTTGTTTCAAGGCATCAAGAAATTAAAAACACTCCATTAGTATATAGCAATAGCTGCTGAAAAAGTGAACTACAAAACCACATGGTGTTACGGTGAAATCCCCCCTAATCATATGCATCAAGAAGTGATTCTTTAAATGGATGCTTCAATTTTGCAGTACATTAAGATGTAATTTTAGAACATCGAAATTTTTAAAATTTGTCTATTAATCTAGAACATTATCTGCCAAGAAGCGATCTACAAAACCATATAAAGAAAAAAGGGTTGATATTTTTCATTTTTAAAATATGTTGTCCAGAAACTTAGTTTTTATGATTTGATCATAATTTTATTAAAGGATGGTTAAAGTAAGTCTTAATATTGAAGTGATTCTCTTCTTGCAGATTTGATTTTTAAAAAAAAGCGACTGATTTCATAATCCAATGATTTTATTAGTGGCGGTAACTGTACTAGGCAGAAACTCATGAACGTAATTTCCTGGGTATTACCTTAGATTTTTGACATTTATTCCAAATTTTTTGTTAAAAACCTTACATGCAAGACTGGATTTTAGTAAGGCCTTTGACGCTATCTCTAGATGTCAAGAATGTTGGGCCTACTTCATTCAACAGCATTTATTAAAGTAACTTTAGTATGCGAAACAAAGCAAACATAGATTTTGTCAATTTCTTGTCAAAAACCCAATACTATGTGAGATTAAATTTTGCTTATGTTATTGCTTGGTATCAAAAATATTGTGGTGTACTTTATTTAACAGTCATTTATGGTTGTCAATTATTTGGCTTAAACTAGTACTAATAGCAAAATGAAAATGAATTATTCGAAAGAAACTGAGAATCCTTGTTTAATTATTGCAGCTCTGATCAAAGTTGTTAAAAGGTGCCGTAATTTAAAGGAATTAGATATAAGTGACTGCTCACTACTTAGTCATATTTCATTTGAGGTCTTAGTCAAGTATTGCCAACACCTGCAGCATCTTCATACTAGTCGTTCTTATAACATTCCCACGGAATCAAATAGGTAAGTACGTTTTTATTCTTTACTTGAAACTTAAATAAAAAATTGTTTTGTACTTTTAATATCTTTCTAAATCTTTTTTAGATATTTAATTTCATGTTCAAATGTTGTAAGTGTTTACTTAGAAAATAACTTTCTTAAAACTTATATTATGATTGACATTTGACCAAATATATTTATGCATATAAAATTTAACTGTAGGGCCCAAGATAGAAATGAGAAGATTTGTTATTTATGTAACTTGGATTAGTGATAACTGTAAAATTTCTTTTAGGCAAGCTATTATATATGCTAATTAATATTTTATCCTAGGACCAAACTATAAAATGCTCTGTGATGAATTTTCTTTTTTAGATATTGTATTGAGCAATCTTTTATTTTTTATGTTGTAATCTTTGCACATACCAAAAAGCTATGTTATTCTTATTATAACTTCTCTGTATACCTGTAATTTAAATTTTTTATATTTTTTTTAAATGATTTTTTTTTTTTTTAAATTTAAAATTTTGATGGCAGATGAAAAGTTTTTGTGAAGCGTGAAGCAATACAGTAAATTCTTAAACCAAGAAATGTAGAGATTTAAAAAGCCTGCATACTTTTTTTTTTTTTTTTTTTTTTCAAATGGCAGGCACTGAATAAAGCCTGCATACTTCAAGACAGAAAAATCAGTGGTGTTTTACATTCAGTAAGTTAGCCAATGCTTTACAAAATGAAGTCAACAAAAATTTTTGTTTGAAAAGCTTAAAGTGCTATTAATGTTATTTAAAAATTTGGGTACTGTGACTTGTTAAATGTTTGCTTCTACTTCCAATTAAACATGTGTTATGAGTTTTTAAAACTGTCTCAACTTGTTATAGAATAGTTTTAAATATTCTATTGTGTTTTATTTTTCAGACTTCTCAAAAGTTTAAAGCAGTTCAAAAATTTAGAAATTTTTCAAACACTTACTGATGGAGCTTTAGCTGCTTTACGGGCATATTTACCTAACATTGCAATAAATAAACATATGTTTTCAACCATCGCAAGACCAACAGTTGGAATCAGGAGATCAAGTGTTTGGGAAATTCCAACAAGAGACTAGTGACAGTGACTGTTTGTATGCGTAAGTTATAATTTAATTTTGGTTTTTTCTGGGCTTATGAGATGGTTATCAACTGTGATAATAATTTTTAAATCACTATTCATTCAGGTATGTAACTGTGGTCACATGTATCCAAAAAAGAAGGAAAAAAAACTTTTTCTCAAGTTTAAAAATATTTAGATTTTATTTATTTATTTTTGGTCATCAAAGAACATAAAATTAAAAAAAAAAAAAAAAGAAAAAAAAAAAGCATAAATATATATAGTATTTAAATTTGTAAGTTTAAGAATGTAAAATAGCAGTAAAAACATTTAATATGTATTAGTTAGGTCTTCTAAAATTGTCATTAAAAAAACTAACATTTTAGTAACAGGTACAGATTTTTCTATTTTCAGCTGAATCTTAAGATTATGCTGTTTTGCATATTCTAAAAGACCTAAATATTACATATCATACATATTTTTTTATACTGTTACTTTTCATTTGTGGATTCGATAACTGAAGTTTATTTATGTTTTTTTAAAAAATTTAGTGCACACAGAGTCCCGTAAGAAATTAACTTTTAAAATTATTTCAGTGCATCTAATTGTCTTTTAAATTGACTAACAAAAATTTTGACTATGACTATAGCACATGGACATTTTATCCACTCAACTTTGAATTTCAATAAAGTTTTTTTATAATTCCCCCTACTGTTTATTCCTATCTGCTAAATATTAGACTAGTTCAGCCTTAAATCAATAATTTAGACTCTGACTAATATTGCTAACATTTTCATTAAAAGCAAATAATTGAAATTTTCTTTTTTAGGCAATTGTACAGTCATTTATTGAATGGAGGTGCTGTTTCATAATAGTTTACAATTGAAAAGTTAGTCTGTACATCAGTTTTCCTATTTGAAATTCAAGTCATATTTTGTGTCAAGTCATTTTTTAAGTCATATTTTTAAAGTCATTTCTCATATAAATATTTATAATATAAAAACTAAATGTGCCTTAAATATCTGTGATAGTTTAATAACTGTCTGTTTGCTCAATTTCAAAACTGCCTTTTTTTTCCCCCTTTCAATATATATATATATTTTTTTACTTATCCGACTTAATGTTTTAAGAATTTTTTATTTTCATCTTGGCTTTGTGTTTAAGGCAGAACGTCACTATATTTGTATCTGATTCCACTTCAAGTACTAAAAATAATATTCTAGTAAGGTATGATGAAATTATTAAAATATTAATTAAGGTTGACTCCAGCACATGTTAGTCATATTTTGTAGCAACTTAGTGTATTTTTATTTTTGTTTAGTACTTATGTATTTCTGTTAGTTGGTAAGGATTATCAGTCCATTGTTTAACATTAAGAGAGCTTTTTACGAACTACTTTAACTAGAGAAAACTTTAAAAACCAAAATTTCAATCTTGGTTCACTACTAGTATAGAATTAGAACAAAAACAAACCACCCTTTCTATTATAGTAAACTATACAACTACTTACTATTATAAATTATACTACTACCAATGCCACCAGCCTCTTTGAATTTATGTACAATATATTGTAAGTATCCATAAGAATCAGGTTTTTTGTTTTAAAACTCAAATAATTTGATAGACATCAGAATTTCAAATAACTGAGTAATATCTTAAGACGTTTGTTTAATTCAATTATCTGTTTGAAGAGTTTGTTTGAATTTTGGTGGCAGATCAATAAAAGTAAATTATTATAGCAATTCAAAAATTTTAAATTTTTATCTTTTTCAGATTAAAGTTTCAATTACCTAAGTCACATAAATATTTTATAGTAAAGTTTGCATATTTTATTGTTTTATAACCTTTTGTATCTTATTTATATAAAGTTAAGTCATAAGTACTTAATTACTTATTCTTATACACACCTTTCTCACAAAAATAAATAGTGTGTTTCCATTAGTAATTTTGTCTACCCCTGTCTTGTTGCATTTTAAAATAAGACTTTTAGTTTGTATTGTGCTGTATGTTTCTAAGTAATTTTATTAGATGAAAATTGATAAATTATTTTACAGTATCTTTGTTGTGGTCACGTAGTTGTGTTTTAAAATTCATTGCTGTGATTAACATCATAATTTCATATTTACATTGTTAATGTGCAAAGACCTGGCGACTGAATTAATTAATTCAAATAATAGATCTAATTCAATTCGGAAATAATTCAAATTTAAAAACTTTCAGCTCTATTATTCAGTATTTATTTTTTTTAAATTGATGATTAAATTATTTTATAATTAAAAATTGCAGGGGTATTGTGCGCTGATTATGAAACTCTATTTTTTAAGAAAAGTGTTTTATTCTAGTTCATGTAAAAGAAGCTAACTTTGTAGTTTTTCTGCAAATTTATTGTATTATTAATTTTCTAAAGTTTTCTGAATTTTAAACAATTTTAACAAAATATTTCGACCGAAATGTTCATTTTATAAGTAAATAGATATTGTTTTTTAAAAATTTAAAATAAACTGTTAAAATATGTATAAAAACAAGAAAGAAAAAAAACTTCTGTTCCACATAAGGTTTTGATTCAGTACTTCTGGTGAAGTTTTTTAAATGGGCTTGTATAGAGTATGTTTGGGGAGAGCTGAGGGGGTGGGGAACCTTTACCTTTAAAGTGAAAAATATTGTAATATAAAGCAATGACCTTTGAAATTTTAATTATACTGATAAAAAGGCCACTCCCTTTAACTTTAAACTGAAAAATATTGTAATATAAAGCAATGACCATTGAAAGTTTAATTATACTGATAAAAAGGCCACTCCCTTTAACTTTAAAGTGAAAAATATTGTAACTTGGTTAGCAATGAACTGATATTTATGGAACAAGTGGTATCTAAAAATTTATTTAAAAGACTAAAACTGGTGATTTTTTGTTGTTGAGAATTTGATTAAAAAGCAGCTGAGTTAATGACAATGATTTTATTAATGATTATCGTTGTATACTTTATTAGATATTGAAATTAAAATAATTGTGTGAATAAAACATAGGATGGGTAAGCAAATTTCAAATTCTAGCTATAATCATTATAAAAAATTTCCAATCTTATTTTTAGAATCTGTATTATTGTATTTGTATTAAACTTAAAATGTACCTAAATATACTTGAGTGTAAGTTCTTTTGGTAAATTTTTAAAAGGGTCAAATGATAGTTTAGGGAAAGATGAAATGTGAAAAATATTCTCATTTCATTTCCCTCTTTAAATATTTACCTCAACATCTAACATTCCTTTTTTCAACCTCATCTTTACTTTTTTTTCTTTTCTTCAAAAAACGAAATTTATCGATATATATATATATATATATATATATGTAAGTACTTATAATCATTTATGTTTTTATTGGTTGATTATAAAAATACTGTAACAAATACCTTGCATATTAGAAAGTTTTCAGGTCTTTGTATATTTGAAATATTGTATTTGTTTGATTAATTCAATTTCTGTATTAAATGTTAACTATTTTTAATAAAGTAATCTGTGATAAGTGTACTCTTTCAACAGTTAGCTAACTAAACTATGTGAATAATAAATAAATAGTAAAATTTCACTAAATTCTCCCATAGATGAAACTATATTCTTAAGGGAATTTTTAATGTGTGCGATTTATTTAGGTATTACTTAAAAACTTACATTAATTTCCTCTATCAGGAGGTTTTTACTTCTGCATCAAGATGTGTATTATAATAAATCCCTTTATTTTTCTTGCATAAAATTTATATCTTAAATGCAGTGTTAAATTATATTTTATTCGAATTATTTCTTTTTTTTTTAATGTTTAAATCTTTTGCACGGTTATGATTCTGCACTGATACAGAAGCTTTTAAAGTTGTTTATAAATGAATATTATTTTATATTTCTTATTCTTACATGACTGTTTTTATCTGGATAAAGGCTATTGAAGGTTATTTTAAATTTCCATTTTGTGTAAAGCTTATGTGTATTTCGTTGTGTAGTTTTTTCCTTTATTATTTGTCCATTTTACTGTTCTCTTTAATATTTATTTCATTTATGTTTGCCAGTATGTGTTCATTACTTATATTAGGTGCCAGTTATGATAAAAATTCATGTGCCTTATGAATAACTGCCTTTATAAATATGAAGTAGTGATTTTTTAATAAAATGGTTTTCTTGTAAATATGTTTGTTCTTTTTTAATATTAAAGCGATCAATGAGTGAAAGAAGGTATCAAGTGCATCTGACAATAGACAGTCGTTGACTAAGCTTAAAATACTCTTCTTTGAAGAGCAAATTAAAATGTCTATAGTGTGGACAACATGATGTGAGCAGTTTAAATGCATTTTAGGGTATTTTAGACTTTGCCTTTTGCAAGCTACATACAAGAAATAGAAGCAGGTCAAAATATTTTTTTCTTGCTTTGAACAAATCAAAGTTAAGTTCCTGAAATGTCACTTAAATCTTTATTCCCCAGCTGTTAAGTTATGAAACAGCACAACTTTTAACAATAGTGACTTGCATCTTTAACAAAGTAGTCTTTCCGTTTTAATGCAAAACCCAAAGATCATTAGATTACCTTATATGATAAGGAGCTAGAAAATTGTTAGAGTTGATTTAGAAAGAAAGATCAAATTTTTTTATAAATCTTCTGTTAATGCCACTGAGAAATAGGGGTAATACAAGGTGGCTAAGATTCTAAGACCTGTTGGAGCTAAATTGTTCAATTTAGAAAAGAAACTGTCTGATTTAATGAAAGTATTAATTGTCTAGTTGTGTACAATTTATCATTCCTGAAAAATCATTGATGTATTTCTTTTTTTTATAAATTAATTTTCCTAGAAGAAGTCTCAGTCTTAACTCCCGCTAGTGGAGTAAAACCAGGCATTCATTTAAACTTCATGGGAAATTTGAAAATGCTAGTATTTCAGTGTAAAACTAGCAGACCTTTCTATTTTATATGATAATTTAAGGAAAATTGTGCATGTTATTTACATGTGATGTAGTTAAGTCTGTGGTTAGAGAAGGGCGCAACCAAATTCCATACGAAAATTATTGTGCTTATTAGTTTTCTTTTCTTTTTTTTTTTTTTAAGAAAATCGCTGAGGATTTATTCAAAAACTACAATTTTGTATGAAGGGTCTTCAAAAATTCTACAAAATATTAAAATTGGACTTTTTGTGCTTTGAAGAAGGGGGTCCATAAAGCTTTCGTTCAGCCTTAGAGGTAGTTATCTTCTTCCTCTTTTGCACTGCAGCTTTTGTGGGCCAACCATCGCCACACATCAAAGGAGTACTTGGTCTTATTCCGAGAGCAGAAGTTTTTGAAACCAAACAAAGCAGTTACTGGATGAAATTCTTATTGTTTGTTAGAGTATGTATCTTGAATAACTGTAATAAGCTGGACTAAAGATAATTTTATAACCCTAGGCCAATATAAAGGCATTTCTCAAGACCATTGATTCTCGAACTTTTGCTAATGAAGTACTTATAATCCAACGAAATTTTTACGGAATTACTACATCTAAAATACGTGATTCTTCTGCCAATGGACAGAAATCTAATTGATTTATTTAGTTTGGCGGATTTTCGCCATTTTAAATACTTGAAACGGCGCCGGAATCCGCTAGTATCGCATTTCCTATAAAACGGTTTGAATATCAATCGACGAGTTTCGTATTTACCTAACTTAAAACTTACATGTTGCGATTTGTATTCACGTGGTTTCAAAATCGTACTGGTATTGGTAGGTAATTTAATTATAAATCGTATTTTTAAATTTTTTTATTAAATACGAAACATGTATGGTATACAAATTTATATCGATTATTTGAGCATGAAATTTTCCTTCTCTCACAATCACCCCTGAGAGTTGATCTGCTAGAAAAGAACTAGTTTTCACACAATTTAGGTACCTAGTCTTACCCTACTCTCTCATAAATAGTAATTTAAAATGGAACATTATTTAGCCCTTTATATCTTAAATTTAAATTGCGGAGCAAACTATTAGGTAAATTATTAAGTTTGCAAATACAAGGATTAATGAAATAGGGTACGTTTTATATCATTACCCATGGTAATTTGCAAAATTTTGCTTGTAGTACTTAAGAATTTTGTTTCAGCTCTATCTCATACCATAAATACTTAGACTTCGATTTGCTAAATTATGGTGACTAACCTGGACGAATATGTTTGAAGAAAAAAAGGCTTTCTAAAAATTGCTTTCATTTTTTCACTGAGATAGAAAATTTATTAAAGAAATCTATACATTACAAACTGCATAAAAAATTTTGAAGATGGGAAAAAAATAATGTACTCCAATAATAGTATAAGTTCAAAAAGAGAAAGTTTTAAGAAGGAATAAATTAAAATATGACACATTTCTGAAAATCCTAGTTCTGCTCTATGTGATAAGACATAATCCATTTTACAAATCTCTGAATTTTGGAACTTGAAAGCAAAATAATCTCTCTATTTTGCTTCCTAGAGTAATTTTTTTTATTCTTTGTCAAGTCTTACATTTCTACAAACAGTGAACGTTACCGTTGAAATTATTATAAATGTGAAAAATATTCCTAGATTTAAAACATAAGCTCCGAATCTCGTTTCACTAGTTTTTTCAATAACTTGGAGTCTTATGGTTCCAACTAAAGTCTTATCATTCCAGCAGCTAGGATTAAGGAAAAAATATAATTTAAATAGAATACAAATCAAGAAAAATGGAATGATACATTAGAAAAATAAGGCAATATGTTATAATGATACTATGGAAATGGATACAATTATTTTTATTCCAGTCTTATGAAAAAACTTTCTAACAATTGTGTAAGATTAAAGATTTCTCACAGAGCCACCGTCTCTAAATAAACGGAGTTTCCTAATTATTGCTCGTAATATATCCATTAAAAATTCTTACTTTAAATATGTATTTCAGTTGTATTAATATATGTTTAAAAATCAATGTCGAGCGCAATCAAATATACTCGGGTTAACAAATGAAAACCTTCGCAAACCTGATGAATCGCTATTGAATAAAGTGAGATCAAAATGATTGAAACTTATATAATTGTCTGGTGAAACCCGAAAGTGCTTGTATTTATAGGGTATCCGTACACCTGGAAAGAGTAGTAGATCGAAATTTGTCACGGGAAGACATGATTTTCAGTGATAAATGCTATAAGAAGTCATGGATTTGAGGTTTTAATCCTTGCGCGAGATTTGAAAATACCACATCGCGATTTGTATGGATGGTGTTTTCCACACTAGGGAACGCTGCATGCTCGGTACCGCCTAAATTTCCGGATTACTGTTTCCGTTGTATTTTAAAGCCATTTGGCATCGTTGTGTTTTGAGATTTTTGCAAACAATGTAATTGATTACTTGTGTTTACAATGCTAACAATACTTGTGTTTACAGTGCTAAAAGTGTTAACACTAACGTAAGATGGTGCACATCTTGCAACAAGAACAAACAGTAATAAACTTATGGAAAGAGGCCAAATCAGGACTGCCAAAAAAGCGAGTTATTCAAAATCTAGCAGCCATGTCACCTTTTTTAATAATAAATAACTAAAACAAATTTTCACTCCAAACTCCCCAGAATTACATAATAACATTAATATCTTATGAAATACGGCAGATTTGAGCTCAGAAATTATCTAATTTATTTCTTCTACTGAAAACAAAATTATCCGTTTGAAAACATCGCCTATCAGGATAACATGTAGTAAGCAGCTGCAAACTTTTTAACCGGAACTAGAGTAGGTGCCGAGCTCGAGTTTGTTATTGTTTACATTTCTACTGAAAACACCATCCATTCACATGATTTAAGAACCGCACATCTCAATCCACGTTCTTGCGATTTCTAACTTATCGTCATTCAGTCCCGCTCTGTTCGGAAATCAAGCTGGTAATTGAATGTTTTTACTCTTTCCTCCCTCATTACTGATTCGTTAGCTTTCGATAATGTTTTTTTCCCCCTTTCTTTTCCTGGCTCTAATAATGTATATTTTGTGACTTTTAATGTAAATTTCTTAAGTCATCTCCATAAATTTTCTTTACCGATTTTATATAGTATTATATTTGAAATAATCTTTGTAATACATAGGGTGTTCCGTAATCACTATCCTTATTATGTATTTTTAGAATTCCAGTCCAAAATTAATTAAAAAAATCATACTCATTAAGGATCACAAATTGATATTTAAGAGAGAAAAATACCTCACTAGTGATTTTTCAGATATCGATAGCATATGTAGAAGTCGCAAATTATAATTTATGACTTCTAAAGTCCATAATTTTTTATACTTCATTTTGGAGAAGGATCTTGAGGCGGTGGTTACGAACCACTGTGAGAATGGTGTTTTCAATATAAATGTAAACAATCTCGAGCTCAATACCTGCTCTAGTTCCGGTTCGAAAGTTTGTAACTGCTTACTACAGCTAATTCTGAGAGGCGATATTTTCAAACGGATAATTTTGTTTTGTTAAAAGAAATAAATTAGATAATTTCTGAGCTCAAATCTGCCGTATTTCATAAGATATTAATGTTATTAAGTAATTCTGGTGAGCTTGTAGTGAAAATTTGATTTAGTTATTTATAGATATAATGTTAAAAAAGGTGACATGGTTGCTAGATTTTGAATAACTCGTTTTTTTTTGGCAGTCCTAATTTGGCCTCATTCCATTTGCTTATTACTGTTTTTTCTTGTTGCAAGCTGTGCACCATCTTACGTTAGTGTTAGCACCTTTGGCATTGTAACTACAAGTATTGTTGTCCCGCAGTGGACTGATCGTTAAGACACGGTTCCCAGCAGATCACCGAAGTCAAGCATCACTGGCTACGGTCAGTGTGCGGGTGGGGGACCACTTTGATCAGTCTGCGTAGGGACCGAGAGTGTGCGGTATTGGTCCTCGTTAGACTGTTCTACCCTAAAGTGCTCGACTTCGAGTGCAGTTCGTCGGGCTACCGAAGCGGGGGTGCCATCCCCTCCGCAGAGGATCAAAATTGTGATGGCATGTCTTCGGATCATCCTCTGGGATGCTTCCCAGACCGTCGCCAATAGCTTATTGTGCAGCTCTAGTGCGACGTAAATTAACAACAACAAGTATTGTCAGCATTGCAAACACAAGTAATAAGTAATCAAATACCATGTTTGCAAGAATCTCAAAACACAATGATCACGCTGTGAGCCAAATGGCTTTAAAATACACCGGAAACAGTAACCCGGAAGTATAGGCGGTATGGAGCTTGCAGCGTTTCCTAATGTAGATAACACCATCCATATTACTATGTAGGTGATTGGGATAAAAAATTAAGAGTTTTATTTTTACCTGTATATAGATGTATCGGAGAATCGCAGTTTTCGAATGTGCAAATTGTTAGCGAAATCTATTTTAACTCTGCCTTTGGTTAACACATGGACTTTAGATGGATTTATCACGAACGAGTCATTTCGCCAAATGAGAAATCTCCCTTGGTTGTTTCTAAAAAGAATGAAAATTTTTCAGAGTCATAAAAAGTTTTTTTTTCTTTAAAAAATATACGCTGTCGTCACTTCTCTAAATAGCCAAGTGTCTGTAAGAATCTTTCCATCATTTTGATTTTCAATTCTATAGTTATTTAACACATGTTTATCAAATTCAGTTTAATAATGAAAGAAAACTCTTAAATGTTTCCAGAAAATGGTGATAGAGCTGGTACTTACCCAGGACAAGTCATCATGATGCTTTTACCAACCTCTTCGTGTAAAGTTCTCCTACTGACGATTGCTGGAAGGGGCGGTAGAGGTTGGTGCATGGAATAGACCCCTTTACTATTATCCACAGTATCAATCACAGCCCCAGTTTGATCAGTGACAGATATTATACCACCGAATGATGCACAAGGAATCTAGGACGTAGTTAAAAGAATTTATTACAATAAATTACTAAGCTTTCATTAACTCTCTTTCGTGTGTGCAAACGCACTTTCAAACTAGCTATCTTCATTCGGAAGCATATCTCCAATGGAGTTCCCAGTCTCGTAAAAATACAAGTTTGATCAAGTACTGACTGCTAAAAGCAGAGTTGATCGTCCTTTTATTGACAAACAGACTTCATCGTCAGTCGAAATTCTGCTCACATACCTGAACTAATGTACTTTATTCTGGAGCTTTGTCGTGCTTGACGAAAATCCAAATTTTAATTGTTTCTTGACCTTTACAAGTAGAATTTATCGTCCCAATCCTACTTTAAAGCAAACTTTATTCGGAATTTTTCGTAAAAAACTGATTTTCTTATACTTTAAATTAGGATTTATTTTTTACCTTTACCGATCGAGAATCTGATTTTTTTTACCGATATTTTGATAAAATATGTTAATATGCAATACTATTTAAAATCAATATTATACCAAAGTGATTAATTTCTAACTAAAATGATTGAAATTATTACATAATTAATGCAAACTAATCTCTGAATTAAAATCAAAGTTGTTTTCATTCAAACTCAACACTCTCAAAAATTTGTAAAGGCTAACACCCAATTTGTCAGTTTGATGTTACATAATTTTCATAAAATTAATTAATTTATTTCAGGAAATATTAATCATTTTATTTTTTTTCTTAGGAGAAGAAGTCTCTTTCCGTTATTTTTAAACACAAGCTAAAAATGTCCACACATTTTGAAATTTTTTTTATCTTAATAAATCTAAATGGGTATAAATAAAATATGGGTACTAAGAAAGTTCTTTTACATACAGCTATTGAAAGTTATAATCTAAAAGCTTCATGTAATTTTTATACACATTACATTTTTTTAAGCGTCAAATAACTGTTTAACATTATATTTATGGCGTTACTACCACTACAATTATTAAACATCAATTCACTGGTAAATAAGACATGCTAACTTGATTCAATCATGAGGTACCTTTTGATAGATGAAGGTTGGCACTGTCGATATTTACTCTCCCCACATTGGTGACTTGCGGACGTGATATGATCACGCCTATCTTGACAGAAACGCCCACTTCGATGGATGGTTCACATTGAACAGTTGACTTGTCACTGCGACATTAACCACCTTCTCGCGCTGTTGCTGCTCAGTCTCGTCTCGATCATACACAACATCAGCCTGCATACACTCGACTGCTAAAGACAACACAGGAGCGTCTACGACCGTAAAGTTAATACACCTCTCACATTCAGCACTCAAAAACCCGGTGACCTTAATCCAGCTCTCCCGGTCTTTCACAAGTATAGCAACTAGTGGTATCCGCTCATCGATTTCTATCCTTGATAAATTTCTGATGGGGGTGTACCGAGGCGTTACTACCACTACGATTTTTAAACATCAATTCACTGCTATGTAGGACATGTAATACTATTATAATAATTTGATTTATTCATCCGTAAGAAGGAACCAACATCAACAGTGAAAGAAGACATGTGTCATAAAAATGACGGAAAATGGTCACCGTTTTCAGATCATCTTTTCATATTTTGTGTAGTAGTCCTTTTTATCAATTTAGAATTAATCCAAATCGTTAAATAGAGAGTTTTTTAACAATCGCATTTCATGTTTTAATATGTGTTTTAGAATGTTTTTGGAAAAAACAATGATTTTTGCGAGAGAAAAATCGAAAAATTTTATCGGATTATGTGGAATCCTTGGTGAGAGAGGAGATTGGAACTGTTTTTATAATTGACTTTTAATTCCACTCTGTTTATCAAACTGGTTTTGATGTTTTTTCTCACTGCATCTTGCACATTTTCATCTCACTCACACTGCACTTTTTTGTGTGTGTTTTTCTCACATATATATATATCGATTTGCAACCTTTATATTACTTCTTTGACTTTTTTCACAAAAATTCTAAAGATACATATTCAGAGCGGTGACTACAAAACACTCTATTTATGAAACTTTACAACAAAAAGGAAATAATGAGAGAGATATTATTTTGATTGAGCGTTTGTGATGAATTAAGTCTTGTAATACTAATAGTTAAATTGCCAGGATATTTTAATTGCTATTAACTATGCTCAATTGTTCGTTATCATTTATTTCCTCTTTTGTAGTCAAGTTAAACAGAAGTAAATAGCTTATAATTTTAATTTATGAATTTAATTAATAATTTATAATTTTAATCCATACTATTAAAAAAATGTTTAATATTGGTGCTGCTACCAGAATAAAATTTGCAGATATTTTATATATTAGTAAGTAACAATTTTCAACTTACTTTGCAAAATCCTACAACAAATTCACTCTTCTGGTCGATAACTGCTGGCAGATTTCTTATTGGTTCAGGAAGAAGATGTGATCGACAAGGAATGCCCTTCTTATACTCGTTCAATATTTGCGTATCCACCGGCTTCGAAGGAAGCATCATATTTTGTTTCTGCCAAATTAACAATATCACGAATAAATGGTGATTGAGGTATAACTTAAAGTTTATGAAATACTGTCTGTCTAATTAAGGAACTCCTTCCGCCACAAAGCTGTCTGTTGCTATGGAAATAAGAAGAAAAGTGTTTTAAAGAGAAGTTTTTGATACTTTTTTCCCCGATACGAGTCTTCGAAACCAGATAGTGTTCCAAACAATTGGCGATAAGAGTTCTTTAGCTGTCAAGATAGTTATCTCAAGAACATACACATATTTTTTCTTGGATATTTATGCAGGTGACTGTTCTCGTCGGAAATAAGTCAGATTATGGAAAATGCGTGATTTTTTCACATTTTGTTGATGTAGCAACATAGCTAACTAGTAGCTAAACTTATAGCCAAAACATAAATATTTGACTCATTTTTGTACAATATCAAAGAAAACTGCTTTCCCTACCTGCGTAGGGACAGGAGGTTTTTTTCTTACAGAAGAACAAACAAAACTTTAATTGTTGCGTAATAGAACTGGATGAACTACGGAAATTGAGGCAAAGTTAAAGCAAAAAAACGAAACAATTAAGAACCTCCGCCTGTAATCTGTGCTAAGGTAGCTTTTTAATAAACAGTGACAGAACCATATGTTATAGTCATATTCATATGGTTTGTCCTCTGTCGCTGTTAGTTAAAAAGTTTCCTTGCCACAGATATACCGGCGATGGAACACATTAATCTTTGTAAAACAATGCTGAAGGCAGCTCTTTGGTCACCAGCTGGTAAAATTGCTGCCCAAGACTCTGAACTTTATTGAATTACACACTGAATTCTTAACGAAATTTCAATCTTAATGGTGGACTTGAAATTTCTTGCTGCTCTATTAGAGATTTAAATTGGTGATTGGTACTGTGAATATGACTGAATTGATGGTTTGTCTTCTGTCACTATTAATTAAAAAGTTGCCTTTGCCACAGATACTCAGGCGATGAAAAGTTTTATTGATAAATTGCATCAGAATTACCTGGTATTTTTTTTTACGATTTGGTTAGATTATTAGCTGATTAGTCTTTAATGAAAATTGTGTAATGAACAAAAACCATTTCCCAACTCCTGTTTCCTTCATTTACATTTTTTCGTGAACCGAATGTTTAGTTTAGTTATTTTGAAACAAAATTACTGAAGCGTCTGAACATATGTCCTCTGCACAATCTCAGCACATAGATTTTCAAAAATCTAGCTGAAAGCCCTGGTGTAGGGGACGCAATACACTGAGGCATTGATGTCGGCGCTCATTATGAAATAACGCTAACTTATTTTTATTATTATTATTTACTCCGAAATAAAGGAAGCTCCTGGCTTAAATCCTACTGTAACGCTTTAATGTCCTATTTTTTACAGAAATAAGGAATGAATTGCTCAGACATTTCATTACAAAACTGTTAATGTGTAAGACTGATATGACAATAAAGGGTCAGAACGAACAATTTTTGCAGTGCAAGAGAACATATGAGGAAAATTGCTTACGGCCTTGCGTGGTAAATGATGTTTCCGTGATGTTAAATGAAGAGCAACAATTTTGAATCTCTTTATAAAAATAAATAAACAGAAGTCTAAATACAGATTAGAATCGAACGACCGAAGTTGTCTGAAATTTATTTCTAGAACAGAAAGCTTTCCAGGAACAAGGAAGGTTAGGTTAGAAAATGAAATATATTTCCTAATAGCAAAACTAAAGCCATTCATTCGACAGCCACAGGAAGTATGGAATCTTTAAATGGAAAAAATATATATATTTCAAGTGAATTATTCCATGATAAACGGGATAAGACTAAGAGCAATTTTATCTCGGGCATAATTCAGTTTTGTAAAAACAAATCATTGATAATATTCAATAAAATTCTAATATCTTCATAATTAATAAATTTAAAACTTCCTAAAATTAATAATTTTCCAGGTCCTGTTTGGTGCAACAGACTGAAATACTACTTAAAAATGAACATTTCCCTTTTTTATAGCAAGAGAAGTTTCATACCCTAATTGTGCATATACCAACTCTTCGACGACGGCCCACAGCACTGCATCGATTACATTGACTCCATTCAGACCAGGAAACGCCAAGAATTAGATTCAACCCTTTTAATGCAACATCATCAGATGGCGCTGCACTCTTCTTCTTTTTCCCTCCCATTACAACCTAAGCCAACAAAAAAAAACTTTAAAGATTCAGTTCGGATTTTAACGTCAGATGAAAGTTATACAAATGGGCTGTTGACGGCGGTCCTTACTGATGATCCGAAGTAAAATACTGGCACATACGCAAGTTTGATCCTCTGCAGAGGGGATGGCTCCACTGCTCTGGTAGCCCGACGACCAGCACTCGAAGTCGAGCACTTTGGGGTAGAACAGTTTAACGAGAACCAATACCGCGCACCCCGGCCCCTACGCAGGCTGATCAAAGTGGTCACCCACCCGCTTACTGACCGCAGCCAGTGATCTCATAAACGAATACAAATAAAATTTTCTGGGTACTTCTGAAAATTTTGATGTCCATATTTTCATATTCTACTACTCTCAAAAGCATTACCGTACGTAACTAAGCAGTACCATGGGATATAAAAAGATTGAAGAGATTTGCTTTTGCTTTCGAAGTATTGAGTAATAGCTTCCTTAATATATATTTCTTAAAATTACTGTCAAAAGGAATCCTTGTCACAAATTAATATTTCAGCGAGGAAGATACCAAAAATGCTGTCAAAATCTATCCAATCACTACAGAGAAAGATGTGGATAAAAACATTACAACCTGTTAGGCGATTGTGTTACGTTTGGAGTTGAAAGGTGATTGTTAGAAATACCTCCGTTTCTTATCAGGCAATCAAGAAGGTTTTAATGTTTCTTATAACGTTTTCCTAACTAATAGTTCAACAGATTTCAATGGCGTTTTTGTTTTTCTCTCTCTTAAATATAAATTTGCAACCTTTAAAATGTATTGAATACTATATTGACGGGCCGGGATAGTCTGGTTGGTTGGGCGTTGGGTCCAGGTCCAAAAGGTTGTGAGTTCGATTGCCGTCGGCAACAGATATCCCGTGCAGTAAATAGTGATCGATGAGCTTTAAATCTGTCGGGTTAGAAAGTACTCCAAGTTCCCATAACAAATCAATAACTCATAACAGTGGGGTTACTGAGTTGAAGATTGAACGTTCGTTCGTTCAGGTCAGAAATACGATCTGTGGATGAATGGATGGATGTATGAATGGGTTCGCCCTGTAAAAAGGGATATGACGTGTATGTGCGGCTAAAGACCGAATCTTGGCCATAGATGGAGCCACTGAAAAACAAGAAACGCACCCTCTGCTATAAAATCGCTTGGTTTTACCAGGCAGGCTTGGTTGCATTGGCAAGTGACGTTAGAAACAACAACTTTATTAATTTATAAGTATTATAAAAGCATCTACTTAGGGTGTATATATTTAGGGCGGTATTTAAGAAAGACTTTGTTTAACTGTCGGGACTAATCCCGGTTGAAATAAAAAGTCTAAGCAAAATATGAAATTTTTACTTTCAATTCATTACTTTCTAGTACTTTCCCTAAAACTTTAAATCACGCTTCTCTTACTGGAGTCTACATTTTTACATTTTGCAGCTTCAAAATTGTACGCTAAAACAGAAATTTCATATCATTGTATCTCTTTGTAACAGGAGGATACTTCCTGAGAGCGAAATATATTTTTTAAGAGAACTCAAATAGTGAACCAAACCAAGCCCTTTATAATATTGTCCAGAGATGCTGTAAGTCTAGGTCTCTAGTTAATGTCTAGGTCTCTAGTTAATGTCTCTAGCAAGAAATACCTTGAAGCTGAAGAATTTCAGAGAATGGAATGACCAGCAGATCTCCAGACTTGAATCTCATAGATCATGCCTGGGATGCTCTTGACATAGCATTTGCAGGTCAATGTTACCTTCCAGCAGCATCTCAGGGTGGAAAACTATTTTAAAGAAGATGCCTTTTAATGGAGTGGTATTTATTGTCTCAAGGTTGCATCAATCTCGTTAATAGCATGGGAGTTCGTTGGGAGACCTGCATTGCCATCAGGGGTGGTCAAGACGGTTGATTTGCTTGAAGTAATGAAAAGACTGTAAACTTTTTTTTCAAATGAAATGAGTGGGAATCCCGAAAATGCGAAAATGCTCACGATGCCCAATGCCATCATCCACATACATTCAAAATTGATCAAAACATCAAAGAGTGAGCACAACCTCGTAAAAGGACGCAAAACACAATGGTATAAGTTCAATTCCCAGAGCACAATATTATAGCCGCGAGAGCTAGTTGAGTTTGATCCTAGAATATTCTAAAACGATATAAGTTCGAAACTAAGTCGCTTATAAAATTGGTTAAGCCCGAATATCCCGAAAAAACGGTTGTCGAATAGGATATTTATTTAGGTCAAGACATTTTAAAAGTGAATTAAATCAAAAATTCTAAAATAAAAAAAATAAAAACTTTTAAGTTTTTTTCAGGAAGAATAAGTCTCCGTCAAGATTTCTGTGTCGAAATTGTCTTTTCGTTGATTTAACGGCAGCAGAAATTGTAGAAGTTGAAATACTATGTTTTTCATAAACGTAATCGTCTATAACTTTAACTACAAATTTATAATTGACTTATCTATTTTTATTGAAAAGTATTGTTGTTTTTCATCGATTGGTTTAATTAACATAGAATAAAGCTTATTTGTCGG
Source organism: Parasteatoda tepidariorum (assembly GCF_982258835.1). Lineage (NCBI taxonomy): Eukaryota > Metazoa > Arthropoda > Arachnida > Araneae > Theridiidae > Parasteatoda > Parasteatoda tepidariorum. The sequence continues at coordinate 58,895,640 of NC_141761.1, forward strand.
AGCAAGAAAAAGAACTTAAGAAAAGTTGAAGCTATATAAAAAAGGAGATGTTTTTTGGGTTATTTTGATAGGAGTAAAAATACACCTAAAGGTCTGGTTTCTTAGGACAAGCGCCTTATCTGGGCGTCAGCGGGACGTCAACGTCCGGCTGACACCAATAAAATACTGGTTTGTTAGCTCAAGGCCTGGTTTCTTAGAACTAGCGCCTTATCTGGCAGGGCTAAAGAGAATAGAAGGGCTAGTTCACTCCGCTCTTAGAGCTGAAGCTACGATTTCCCTCCTCATGACGTCACTGTGTCCACAGATCTCGGAGATCGCAAGCAAAGATATTATGATAACTTTGCATCTTTCTCTTTGTAAAAATAAGTTAGACTTTTTCTGGTTATTAGCTTTCAAACTTTAAGTAATTAACACATTATTTCCGTTCATAAACATAGTTTAAAAAAAACTTTCTTGGTTATTATATTAAAAAAAGTACCATTTTAAACTTATAAAAATGTTTTGCTAGTTGATGAAAATGACACGATAAATACTTTATTATAAAAAGTTCAGTTTTAACTTTAACTATTAAGAAAAATGAAGGCATATATCGACACTTTTTTTATCTACATATTCTTTCATAACGATAAGTTAAGTTAAATTTAGAATCCCTGATTTTAAAATATGCCGTTAATAGCAATTTGTTCATACTTAATCATTAGGAAACATCAACCTTAAACGCTAATTACTGAAACAAAATAATAATTTAGGTTCATAATGACATTAGAAATTTTACAATTGTTTATAGACATTTAAATTTACGATGATATAATTTATAGATATTTAAATTGAAAAGAATATACAGTCGAACTCGTTTATAACGAGCTCGGATTTAACGAGAACTCGGATTTACCGAGGGAAACGAGAATTTTTGGTTGGATCAATGTTAAGTCTATGGAACAGAAGTCGCTTTTAACGAGCAAGACCCGGTTTTAGCGAGCAATATTTTTCTGTCTTGCAATCTTTTTTCTAGTCTTTCTGTCTTATCTTTTTTTCAAAATAATAAAGAAATGCGAGGGAAGGGGGTTAGTTGTCATTAAATTAAGAAAAGTATTTAATTAAATTAATTAATGTAATTAAAGTAAGTAAGTAATAATTAAATTTTAAGTAAACTCAATCATTTGACCTCTCAAGCCCCCCCCCTCTTCTGGTTGCACGCCTGTCTTAAGGATCCGTTTATTACGAGCACTCGGATTTAACGAGTACATGTTACGGTCCCTTTGTGCTCGTTATAAACGAGTTCGACTGTACTTTTTAAAAAAAATCATAAATATTTAGAATAACTACATTAAAAAATATGTTATGAAATTAGGAGAATTTCAACTATATACTATATATTTTATTTATACTTTTTATTTACATTTTAATTTTCTTTGACTTTATCCATTTTTTAATTCTTTTCACCTGCCTTTCTTTATGAAGTAACGAGGCGGTTTCTATTTAGATAATGAATTTTTATAAAAGTTCTTTGCGACAGAATAAACGTATTGCTGTTTTATATTAACTGTGTCATTTCGGAATCCATTCTTTACATAGTTGTTCATTTACTTTAGGGAACACGCGAAAAATTATACTTTTTTCTTTTGTTTTTGTATCAGAATTTTTGCAAGTTGCAATCGCACAAACTGGCATTTCGATAATAGTTTTAAATTCTTGTAAATTCACTGCAAAAACTGAGGAAAGTCATTATAGAAAATAACAAATGTCTTAGAATATCTCGCGAAAAGAAATGATCCAATATTAGTTAGAGCTAGTAAGGCCAAACGCTCCGATCTTGAAGTAAAAGTGCGAGCTTTGCGCCAAAGTGACGTCACTAGAGTGACGTCGGAGGATCGGCGCGGCGAGAGATACTTCAAAGGACTGAACCAGCCCTTCTATTCTCTTTAGCCCTGCTTATCTGGGCGTCAGCGGAAAGTTGATGTAGAGATGACGCCAAAGAAATACTTTTTTGTTAGCTCAGCGTGAGCAGTCGGTTCAACGCAGACATTATCTCTCATTGCGCATGCGTTAATAACGTAAACAAATATTTATTTTGAATTTGCATTGATTTTGTTATTATCGACCAGTGTTTTAGAGAACAAAAAATGACTTTGTCCAAGAGAAAACACATTATAGCTGATCTAAATGAAGAGTGCTATGTTTAATGAAGAAGCTATGTTTAATGTCAAAATCTTGGCTGATTTCAATGTGCTGTTGGATGTTGTCCGCCATTGCTTCTGTGGTTAACGTCACGTTGTGATCCAACTGCAGTTGAGTTGGACGGCAATTGTAGTTCAAGATGAGCGTTGGATGACGTATACTATCAAACTCACAAATGGACCAATCAGAGGTTAGCGCTGATTTCCAGCTGACGGCGTCCTGTCCTAAGAAACCAGGCCTTAAGGTAGAAAATTAACTTATGTGTTGTACCGAAAATAATCTCATCAATAAACCCTAATTTTAATTTTGTTTTCACCGCATAAAATAAATGCTATATATAGCTCGGAAATACCGAGATTCACAGCTCAATTATTTGCTTGAAGTGTTGAAAAAATGACCTGTACACGTCAAAAACAACCTGCCTAAGCTTGCTGTTCTAAAGTAGATTTTCATCTACCTCACAGCAACCTGAATGAGAAGAAAACAACTTCATACATCATGATTATACATCTTGGTAGTTTGATTTTTTAAGGTTCTTTTTTTGAAGTCAACTTAAAAAAACCTCAAATCAACTTCAACAGCACCTTAAAGTTTTGTAAGGGAAGTGCCACTGAGTAATAGAAATCAATAATGCATAAATAAAATATCATCAAAGTTGAAAAAAAAAAGATTACTTGAGCGCATCAACTTACATATCGGTGTGGTTCTCGTTGGACAACGTCTACAGCATACTTTGCGACCACTTCCATGTTATGAACGCATATATAGATACCAGTATCATCTTTTAAAACACTGTCGATTTCGATGGTTGTATCAGAGAGCAAGCGAGATCTTACACCATCAAAATGAACCGGAACAAAAGTAGCCTTTTCGGGAAGAACTTTTTTCCACACTCCCAACGAGTGGTCAGTCGGTTTCAAGCTACATTAAAATATTACGAAGAAACGGAAGGTTTTTGTGCTCATAATCATAATTCCTTGAACATAAATTCTACTTATTTACTTTGTTGTAAAAATGATTGTAATATTGAGCAAATTCGAATTTCCCCATATACATGGCGTTCATTGCATACCTAATTATATATTTTCAGAATCCTTGTCAACAGTGAAGCTAATAAAATCTTATACATTAGGAGTCGCACACAAGCGAATAAAAAAAAGAAAACGCTTTTAAAATCGAATTAATCATAGCTGGGGACGATGGAACTTAAACCAGCGAATTGTTTGTCGGATGAAAAAAAGAGGAATAATATCCGTCAATAAATCAGGTTTTTTATTTTTCATTCTGCCTTCCTCTCTAGTTATTCGATAAATTTCAAGATAGTTTCTCAAACATTAACTTCTAGATCACTCGCATGCAATGTGAATGTATCTTTCTTTTTTTTTTTTGTAAGCGAAGCTGCTCACACATGCGCTAGTCACATTTATGTCTGATTCGCATATACGAATCGCACGCAGTAGGAATGCTCCCTTTGTTAGTTTCTAACTTATAAATATAGATCAAGAGCGGTGAATAAAGAACAATATGCATTCCTTTTGCATATCAATTTCTTTTTTCTACAGGGAGACTGTTCACTAAGATGACTGACCAATTTCGAACATAAATAATAAAAATATAAATTGAGATAGAAAGAGTTTGCTGTATTATTATTGAAAAAGCAATAGGAAAATGCTTTGTGCATGAATATTATAATTATTGCCCCAGATAGCGTTGTTGATTGAAAAACTAAGTAAATATTTTAACATACTAATTATGCTTTTTCCTGCAACAGGTTGCTGGTAGTGCCAACCAGAACCAGTAACAAAATTTAGAACTATTCAAACACAATGCATTTTACAAAATTTAGTTCCTTTCTAATAACGATGCTGAAAAGGGCACATTTTTTGATCGACTCGTCTTTTTATTATTTACGTTCAAAATAGATGAAACATTCAGGAGATACCCTGAACGCTATATTAGGTAAATAAACTACGCATTGAAGAAAAAATTTGTTCCCGATTTGTCTGTATAGAAATTTACGTAAAATTCCTACTAAGTAGTAATAGAAATATTTTATTTAAAATTACGACTTAGTAAAAATTCATACTGAAAGCCCTATTGTTAATGAACGTACAGAGCTAAAAAAAAAAAAAAAAAAGATCTACCCTGATTAACTTTTGATATAATTATAGGTGTAGGGAGAGAAGATATTGACAATGTCACCCTTCATCTATGAAAACGTACCCCACCATAGAATCGAGTTAACATGTCTTTTATACTAGTGAATTGGAATTATATTTTTGTAGTGGTAAATGCACTACAGTACTCCCCCACCAGAATTATATGTGTGATAGAATTCGATGAACGGACATCACTAGTTAATTCATTGCTGTCTTGTTAGAAGCCGGGAGACCTGTATAAGTTTTTTGAGTGCTGATCGTGAGAGCTGTATTAAGTTCACGGCTGTGGTCGCTCTTGTATTGGCTTCAGCAGTCCAGTGTATACGTTGTTCGTTGTCTGTGATCGACACTGAGAAGCAACAGAGTGAGGAGGACAATGTCGCAGTCACAAGTAGCAGTCACGTAGTAGGCGTTTCTGCCAAGGTAGGCGTGTTCACATCACGTCCGGGTCACCAATGTCAACCTTCATCTATGAAAGGGTACCCCACCATAGAATCGAGTTAACATGTCTTTTATACTAGTGAATTGGAATTATATTTTTGTACTGGTAGATATACTACAATAGGATTTCCACGGCCTAGAATTCAATCTTAATGGTTCGAGGGGTGACGCAGCAACAAATAATTTAGAAAATAAATTTATTCGTTAAAACTATTAAAAAATATTAAATTTTTTTCAATGTTTTCATGTCAATTCATTAAAAGTTGCTATATTTTTTTCACTTGAGAATTTCCGGTGGTTTGAAATGCGGTGGTATTTGTTGCCTAAGTACTCTTAGGTAGAAAAGAAGGTTCCGTGAATGCTTGGATTAATTGCCTGCTTTATTACTTTAATAATTAGCAACTAATTAGTTCTTTGAGGTATGACAGCCAGACATGAGAAATATGATCCGTGGAAGAAACTTTTCCTCACTGTTCGAAGAAATATTCAGGTAGTCGCTGGAAATGGTAAAATAATAATAAATAATAGTCTAAATTGCCTTTTAAAAAATTAAAGCAAGCAATGTTTTAAGATACCCGGTTTTTTGAGTTTTGGTTTTTTTTTCTCCAAGGTTTTCAGATTTAAGTGGGTTTTTTCAAACTTAATTGAGTGTTTTTCATTTTATTTAATTCCTTATAGTATTAGAGTAAGTCTTGCTACATTAATAAGCAACATTAATTTGATTAATAATTAAACCATTAATAATCATAACTATTAAAACATTTAATTTACATTGACAAATTAGCAATAATATTTTTGCTGACAGTAATAGGGCTCAATTACTTCTGTAGGATATACCTATTCTGTTTTAGAATTATAAAAAACTACCAAGTATTTAAGTGAAGAAATAAATTACTTATCTTAATTCACTTTCAAATTAATTTTTAACACGAAAATGTATTTACTTTTCTAATTGTGTTATTATGTCTATGTTATGTACAAAGCGCGAAAAAAGGACCACCTTAAATAACTTTTGATGTAATGATCGGATCTCCACGTTCTAGAACTCCAATTTAATGGTTCCAGGGGTGATCTCGAATATGCTAATTAATTAGTGCAGACGATAATTTAAGTTACGAAATCAGACCCAGAAACGTACTTTCTCTGAATAAATATACATTTTTTTCGACGAAATAGGATTTCTGACTTCCAAAATATAGGGGATAGCCGAGATCCGGGAAAAAAGGTTCTCATAGTTTGGTCAGGAGAACGATCCAAAGTTTGGACCCCTAAATGCTAATTTTACTCTTTGCGTATTTCGCCATATCTCGAGAATTTTTTAAACGAATTGAAAACTTGAGCAGACATTAATAAAACTCGTTTTTCCAAAGATAATTCCATGAAAAAAAATAATTTTAAATAATTATTTATTATTTCTTTTATTATTTCTTTTATTATTTTATTCAATAACAGTTGAAAAAAAAATTTAAATTGAAAGGTATACAGTTTTTTACATCATTTTGTAGAACGTAATTTTGCATGGCAGAACACAAAATTTAAGCGAAATTTGCATATTTCCTGAGAAATCGAATTTTAAATCTGCGATTTTTTAAAAATTTGATTTCTCAGGAATTATTTGACCAATTTTATGCTTTGTCATGTAAAATTACATATTTTAAAATGCAAAAAATTGTATACCTTGCAATTCAAAAATTTTCCACTGTTATTAAATAAAATAATAAAGAATTATAAATATTTATTACATTTTTTATACATGGAATTATCTTTGGCTAATCGAATTTTAAAACTGTGTGCAAAATATTTTCAATTCGTTCAAAAAATTCTCATATGGCGAAATAAGCAAACCCAGATAGCGGCCAAAGAATATAGAAAGAAGAAGTCCAGTTCTTGGAATACGTAACTAAAGCGGGGAACAGCTCGGTGTAGTATGCTATACCAGAAAAACAACTTCTAGGGTGAGCAACAAACTCAGATTTAGCAGAGTGTCATTTGCATGCCAGAGCATAAGAAGCAAAGTTAAGCGGTTGTTGGACAACTACAAGCATAGTTGAGTGCACTGCTACCTGCCAACCACCATTTTATTCATTCTTTCTACTTCAAAATGTGTTAGCAGATTTAATTAACATGGACGGCATAAATGTATTCTCAAAGAAAAGTCTTAATTAACAGTGAGCTACTGTTTATCAATAGTTTAAAAATACACAACAACCCAACGATAAAAAATAGAGAAAACATTTCTTCGTCACTCCATAGCCTTCCCAAGTCCTAATGTTAGTTGAAAGAAGAGAAGGGGGAAAATCCGTTTATAGAACTTCTGTTGTTGTGCCCCTTTATACCTCTAAGCCTTTTTTCCTTTATACACATGAACCACACATGACCTTGGAGGACTAGGTCAGATTATGTCAATCAAATCTAGACTTCTTCCCCTATGTATAATCCTGGTTGCGGTTATCACCTATATTTTGGGTGTAAGCTATGGTGGGGCAGAGGATGGAGTGTTCGCCTCCCAATAGGGTGCACCGAGTTCGAATCCCAGCGATTGCTGGTCGATGCGGATTCCGCACCCGGCTCGCACCGACCCCAGGGGATATTCGTGGTTTTTCTCTCTATGTAACGCAAATGAGGGTTAGTTCCATCAAAAAAGTCCTCCACGAAGGCAAAATTCCTCCCAGTGCTTGATCCTGGAGTTCCCTTGTCTTCTGGATTGGTTCAAAATTACAAGACTACGGAGTTGAACATTAGTAGTAGTAAACCCAAAATTGGATCGGATGTTCAACGATGATTATGAAAAAAAAATCCAGCTAATACTAGCACCTGTTTCATTTCAGTAGCTTTGTGTGATTTATAATTTAACTACGATTTATAATTTTGTCAATAAGTAACTTTTAAAACGTAAAATACAACAACTGCTTTACCGTAATGATTTTTTTTTTAAAAATTACAGTTTGTTTTTACCATAATGGACAAGTTAAGGACAACTTGTTTCCTTCCAAAATAAGCAAAGCTTCCGCACTTTTAGGGACAGTCTTTACCATTTTACATGCTTCGTAAGTTTCCATAGTCCTAACAGAGATTGGACGATATTCTTTAACTCTAAAACAATTGAACAAAATTATGAAATTGGGTTTTCAAAAAAAAAGTAGTATGTGCTATGAAATGAAGCAAAAATTCTGAACAGAGAAACGAAACTTTTATAATGATAATTTATTGAAAAGGTATACAGGCACTATAAGAAATAATTCTTATTCGCATTTTCTTTACTATTAGTTTAAAAAGATAATTGATACCAAGCATGTAAATGCCTATTATATTAATAATATTTAGAAGGTGGTTAAGATTATTTTACCAGTAACCGAAACTGAAAAATGTTATAAAAATTGTTATATAAAATAAACAAATTATCGAAATATTTTCAAAATTGGATAAAAATTGGATCAATTTGATAACATTAGAAAATAAGTGAAATATTACCTTTTGAAAATTTCTCCAACACCTTGGCTATAAACCCAGAATTCTTTTGAAGAAAATGTCGCAAAGAAAACGACTAGGAAAAACTGAACGTTTTCTAAGAAAAATCTACAAATCATTTTGAAGTGTTGCAGCATTTGAATTAATTAGATGCTACAACCACAGAGAAATACATATGTGAGTAAAAATTACAGTTCATGATTTAAATTAATGATTTTGATTACAGCTCTATTAATATCCTTAAAACTTGTTCACCAACTGTTCATTGCTATTTTTTATTGTTAGATATAATAAATACATTCATTTATTTGCTTTTAGGTATTGATTCTACGAAATATCTGGAAAAGATTTCAGTTGTGAACTAAAATGTCTATTCTTTTTTTTAATTGGGTATAATATAAAAAAAAACACAACTACTTCCACTTAGTAGGAATAACATTTACCATGACGCAATGCTAAATTCTATGCCACTATCTACATAAATGCCACTATCCCAGAGCCGGATTATACCTTTCGTAGGCCCTAGGCACAGAGCCGTATTATACCTTTCGTAGGCCCGAGGCATAGCCGTTTTTGGGCCCTCCCCACCTTCCCCCACTCCTCCCCTCTTTTCAAAATATATGCTAAAATTTTCTTGCATATTTTTTTTTACATTTTTATTAATATGGATTTTAATGTACAAATTTGTTTATCGAACTTTATCTGCAATACCGACATACTGCTGATATTGCAGTTGATATCGATAATACCATTATGATTAGTTCGATCGATAACTATGTAAACACTTCACGTCAACAATACAACAACAAACCAGCAAAAAAAAACAGCGAAATTGATAGTGAGATTAATTACCAGAAATATTTATACTACAAATAGCTTCATAGTTTTCATGATACTACTATGATAACTAAGTGAAGGAAATTAACATTGTCAAAAGTAAATCTCTTGAAATTATTTATAAATAAATTTGCAAGGTAGGTTAAATGTTTACTAATAGAAAAAAAATGATTTAATACTATTTTAATAAAATGCGTAGTTTGGAATTCGACAGCATAATACAAGATTTCGCTGAATCAAAAAATCGCAAAAAAGTAATATATTAGATCATAAGATTCTGCAAAATAATTTATTACAGAAAAATATTATATTTTTATTTGTATCTTCATAATTTTGTGCAAAATACACTTGTTATTTTTAAAGTTAAATTATTTTTGTTAACAATTTTTTTTCTCCCAAGTTTTTCGTAGGCCCCTGAATTTCGTAGGCCCTAGGCACGTGCCTAGTGTGCCTATAGGTTAATCCGGGCCTGCACTATCCACATAAATCAATTATTAATCAAAAATCGAATATCAATTACTTTTCTTTATAATGCAATAAAATCTGGCGAGCAGCTATTTAAACGATCAAACACTTCGTTTGTTTATTTGTGGCTTGAAGTTAAGCTCGCAGAAAATGCCGTTCATGGGTTAAATTTAGTAGGAATAACTCAACCTGTGACGTAGGCTATAGTATACCCAATTGGGTATAATATGAAAAAAACACAACTACTTCGATTTAGTAGGAACAACATATGACGCAATGCTAAACGAATGGAATTTAGTTGTTGTTTATTAGTTATTGTTATTAGTAGTTGTTGTTATTTGTTTTAGTTGTTGTTGTTTATTTAGTTGTATTTAGTTTCAATAACTTTTCTTTATAATGCAATAAAATCTGGCGAGCAGCTATTTAAACGATCGAACACTTCGTTTGTTTATTTGTGGCTTGAAGTTAGGCTCGCAGAAAATGCCGTTCATGGGTTAAATTTAGTAGGAACAACACAACCTGTGACGTAGGCTATATTATACCCAATTGGGTATAATATAGCCTACGTCACAGGTTGTGTTGTTCCTACTAAATTTAACCCATGAACGGCATTTTCTGCGAGCCTAACTTCAAGCCACAAATAAACAAACGAAGTGTTCGATCGTTTAAATAGCTGCTCGCCAGATTTTATTGCATTATAAAGAAAAGTTATTGAAACTAAATACAACTAAATAAACAACAACAACTAAAACAAATAACAACAACTACTAATAACAATAACTAATAAACAACAACTAAATTCCATTCGTTTAGCATTGCGTCATATGTTGTTCCTACTAAATCGAAGTAGTTGTGTTTTTTTCATATTATACCCAATTGATAAAAAAGAAAAAAAAACGGTACAGATTTTGGTGGTTTTATGAAGCTAGCTTCAGTTTCTGAAGTCATGTGATATGCTTTTACTTCTTTTTCCGAAGTCATGTGACATTAACCTCAATTATTGAAGTTTAAGATTGAAGTGAAGTGAACTTCTAGCTGTCTGGCTGGAATGTAAACTTTAGTTCATTTAAGTGGGAAAGTAAGTGATATTATACTAATTCATTTGTAAAACTAAATTTATCGGTATAATTATTTTCTAATGTAATTATTCGCCAAAATAGCTGGGAGGAAATTTATTTATCATTTGTTAGTCTTTCATTCATTAGCTTCTTTATTATTTATAGTTAGAATTAAAGAGTTTTCTCAAACTGTTGGACTGTCATTTTGCAAATATAATTAACAATTAATTCGCTATTAAATATCACCTCTTAAATTTTGTTTATTTTTCTAAAAGCTTTCTTTTAGATGGTTCATATTTTGCTGCATTCCTATTTGTTAAAAATTTCCCACAAAAACTAGCAACATACTTAATATGAGAAGATAGAATCGAATTATTTTGTCCTTAGAATTTAGTCGATATTTTGTAATTTATTTTTTAAATTATTAATCTTATATTGTAAATTATAAGACTAAAAATTAAAAAGTTATTGTCTTTTATATTGTAAAAGTGATGTTACTAAAGTAGCCTTATTGTTTACTTTGGGAAGCAATGTTTACATTCTGTGTTTGACAGTTTGTAATCTACTAGACTGTATTAAAATTATTTCCCTGCAGCGATTCATTTTACTTTTGTAACATTTTCGATACTACTTTTACTTTTAACCAATCAAATTAATATGTTATTGAGTTCTATTTAAAGTCTCAGTTTAAATAGTCACACTTATTAACTTTATACAAGTTTTAATTGTTTTACTGTCCCTTTTTATTTTTGTCTACTTTCACGATTAACTCTCATTCTATGTTCAATTTTGAGATATCTTTTTGAGATAATTTGTAAGAAGAATTTTATTCTCTTACATGTAATTTGTTTAAAAAAAACTATTTTAAAAGTTAAGATTTCTTATAAATTGGTACTAATGGGAACATAATCTAAAGTTATAATGAGTAGCTTCTGTGTTATTACATTCTGTGTTATGTCAACATTTTAAAATAAATAATTTAGTTTTTTTTTTTTTTTTTACTCTTTCCAAATCAGTCATATTTTGAATACTGGAACAAAGTGTCTAAGTAGTTTTGGAATTTTCACTACTCCATCTTTTTTTTTGTCTCTTATATCAATTATTTAAATTTAATATTTTATGTTTAAGTTTAAAATGTCTGTTATTTTGTATATTTTTAGGCAGTTAGTTTGAAATCATTTTACAGCATAGGTTTCGGATAGACTGGCATTTATAGGAACTTTATATAAGGTTATAATTATTCTACCTTGTATAACAACTGAACTTTTAAATCTTTTGTTAATTTTGCATTCAACATAAGTATTTTCAGTACTTTTTGTTAAAGATGTTTTTTAGAGCCTTTTTTTTTTGTTACGCTTATAACTAGAAGTAAGTAAAATGGTTTAAAGATAAATTATTAATATTTTAGAGAGCTAGTTCCTGTAGTCTTTATTTTTTTCAATGCATTTTGTAAGTAGCTGTATAGTTTGTTTTCTGTTATTTGTGTTCATAGATTTTTATTCAGTTATTTTTTCTTCCAGTTACATCATTTTATTTCCAATGGACAGCTAAATGACTTTTAGTTGAGTTGCTTGTTTTTATCAGAAGGCATTAGAATTACTATTTAAAACTAAAAATGCCTGTCAGTGGAGGTAAAGTTTTCAAGTCCTATTTATGAATGTTGCATTAAAATAATTTGAGTTTTGTAAATTTTTAATGGGTTATTTTATGTTTTAGGACACTTTTAAATTGTATTAAAATGTTATTTATTTGATTGTATATATTTTTACGTACATATACATATAATTTACTTATACATGTAATTTACCTACATTTACATGTACATATACATTTATATTTTTATACATATTTAAATTGTTATAGCCATATGAACATGCAATATCTTTGTATATTAGTGTTTTATGTATATTTTTCAGAATATGCTTAAATAAATTTGAACTAATAGTATGGGTTAAATGCTTAATATGTAATGTTTTATGACCTACCTGAATGCATATAAAATTTTTAGTATTTTGAGGAGTGAATTTTTAAAGATAGTTATTAGGAGATATAATTCAGTCATGTAAGCTCTGTTTAATAGAAATGCAACAAATATTTTGCTACAGTCAAATGTTTTCCTTATTTCCACAGTTTACTAAATGTTTGGCTTTGGCCAGATACCATATCTATTATAGCTTGTCTATATTACTTAAATACTATGTCAATTATGGGCTTGAATGGATATTTTTGTGAATGAATGTTTCTTGATGTATTAGTTTACATTTAAATTCGGTGGCTGAGCGGTAGCGCTTCCCGTTTCCATGCCACAGGTCTTGGGTTCGATCCTTGGGCCGGGCAAGGTTGACTCAGCCTTTCATCTCTTCAGTGGGTTGATAAATGAGTACAAAGCATGCTTGGGAACTAAACACTAGGGGTTCCGTGTTTGGCTGACCACCCAACCGGAACATCTGCTCTTGCACCTCAGAGCCCAAGGTCAAGAAAACTGAGATGGGCGCAGTAGGCCTTGGCCCTCTATGGGCTGTCGTGCCGCTGAGTTTTTAGTTTAGTTTACATTTATCATATTAGTTTAAATTTTTTCATATTAGTGAAATTTATTGAGAATTAATTAATATTTTTATTTTTTTAATTCTAAATGAAATTTAGAAATCCATCTTTAATAAAGATGATAAAAGCATTAAGCCTATTTGTAGGATCTCAGTTCTAAAATCGTTTGTAATGACTTGGTAGGTAGGTACTGTTTTTACGTCACACTAGAGCTGCATAATGGGCTATTGCCGACAGTCAGGGAAACATTCCCGAGGCTGATCCAAAGACATGCCATCGCAATTTTGATTCTCTGCAGAGGGGATGACTCTCCTGCTTTGGTAGCCAGATGACCTGCATGCAAAGTCGAGCACTTTACGCCAAAATAGTCTAACGAGGACCGAAACCGCGCTACCTCGGTCCATACGCAGACTGATCAAAGTGGTCACCCTCCCACTTACTGACCTGAACCAGAGACGCTTGACTTCAGTGTTCAACTGGGAACAGTGTCTTTACAATCAGTTCACTACAGAACTGTAATTACTTAGGCAATAATGCAATGTTGAAAATGCAATGCTCTTTTAATCTATAACAAGCGGCTTATTTTAAAACTGTTATGTTACAATTTATGTTAGTGATTTCCTTTAGAGATGTTTTTCAATGAGCTACATTAATTTTGAAGCTGTTAAATTTTATTTTTAACCAATTATTTGTAGTTCCATATCTTTTCTCTCATTGTTTACTTAATCTCAAATTTTTACAAATTATTTTTTAATGAGGATATAATATTTCAACACATTTGTATTGAATTAAAAAGCTTACAATATATTTATTTAATCATTTTTAACAGTATTAAATTTAGTGCAAGTCTAGTTATACTTTCAAATTATTTTTTCATTTGCATTATTTCTATTCAAACTCATTTTGGTTATTATTTAGAATTAGCTTTGTATTTTACAAAATATTAATAATGGATTCATTAAAATTTTAAACTTTACTGTGTATTTTTATATCTTCATGTGAGTACTAATTTATATTTTAATATTTACAATAAATGGAATAAATGTAATTTTTTTTAAAACTTATAATCACTTTTCACTAATATAGAAGTATTTAAATATTAACCTTTTAATTATAGAAATTTGTTTCACTTAGTAAGAGTGCTCTATTCTCTTACCAGAGTCTGCACAGAGTCACAATGTACTTTTATGTAGATATCTAAAATAATTCTGATTATAAAATATACAAAAAATTTATTATTCACAATTTTATGCTTAGTATATAATTTTACTTATAAATTATGCATTTTTCATAGCATTGTCTCCAAATCATCCTCAGGGATGTTTCCCAGAATGTCACCAATTGCCCATTGTGCAGCTCTATTGTGACATAAATAAAAGTATTGTACTGTATCATAGCATATTATGTTGAGTTGTTATTTTGAGTGCATATCCGAAATTGGGAACATTTCAAAATAGAGAATATTAGCCTCCATGAACATTCAGGATTCGGGGTCTCATGCTGTAAAAGTTTCTTATATAGAAAACTTTGTTTAGAAAACTAAAATGTTTACTTTATTATTAAATTTAACAAGTTTTTAATTACAATAATTAATTTAGTTTCTATGTAGAAATCATGTTTTATTTATATTTAAAAAAATTCAAATAGATATTTCCAGTTAAATAAACTACAGATCGCATCCAGATCAATGTTTTAAAATTGTTTTTCTAATATTTAATAATTGATATTCTTATAATTTTTTTTTCTCAATAAACTAGATTTTGTTTTGACAGCATTGCAAATACTGCTTAGTTTTTTTAGATAGTTAAAACTAGCTGTATTTGAAAATAAGTTGCTACTAAAATTTTTTCAATTTTTATCAATGAATAAATCTTAAAGCTGAAATTCCTTTCTTAAATGTGTTGCTATAGTTTTTAAGTATAATTATTTTATTCTTAACCTCTTGTGTTTGCAAGAAATTAACTTATGCTCTTAAAAGAGCAGAAAATTATAACTTACTGTGAGGCATAAATTGTCTGTTTAGAAACCAAAGCAATCTTTCATTTCTGTTGTAATTGCCTTCTTTCATTTCTGTATAATTGTTGACTTGTAACATCATTGTTGAAGAATTAGTAACTATAGCATTTCGACCTGCGTGGCATGTCTTTCGAGCACTAATGGTTAAAAGTTGTCTCACTTTATTATTCAAAAGTTTTCTTTTAATTTTATTTTCAAAATTCTCTTATTTTACACTCTTTAAAATTATTTTGTTATTATTTGTCATTTAACTTTATCACTATTAAATAAGGAATTTAAGTTTTTAAATTAGTTTCATAAAATAGAAATAAGAGCAATAGTATTTAGCAGAAAATATCTTATAATTTTTACGCTACACTAAAATCACAATAGTAGTTAAACTGCCTTTAAAATGAATAGAACATTAAAGCATTTTAAAATTGCTTCATGCAAAGTAATTTTAATTTATATTTTATCTTAAGTTCGACTTTGCTATTGATGAAAACTGCTTTTAAAAAAAGGAAATTTTTTTTGTTTGTTAGTGTTTTATTTTGCTGTACAGTTTGCTTTGCTTCAAGGGAATTTTAAAATAAGTCAATGCAAGAGTTACAATTTTTTTTAGGCTATGGCACTCTTAATAATCGAGCATCTTCTGGCAAAACCCTAGGATCCTTTTTTTTAAATATTTTTATAAAGTTCATTAGTAGCCTAAAAAGAAACAGCTAATTTCATTGAAAATATTTCATATGAAGAAAATATTTGAAATTATGAATTCGTTTTTCATGAATGCATATGGTGGCAATGAATGAAATAAGCTGAATGATGGTTTTCAAAAAAGAGCTGTGATAAATGTTGAGAATAGTGATCAGAAATTAATTTCTTTTTCCTTGATTTTTTTTAAATTAAAAAGTTTGATGAGAAATACTTATGAAATTTTTTATAAATGTGTCTTAAATATATTATTGAAATTTTTAAACATTTTCTTCTCTTTATTATTGGCATTATACATAAATTTATTTTATTTAATTACTACTTATTTCATAATTAATTCACATTTATTTTTCTTTAGATACTCGGCAAGCTTTAAAGCTTCTTGAACGAATCCAAGACCATTTGCAGAAATCTGAAGCTGCACAGTTAAATCCTACCGTTGGAGATGATCTCACTACCTTAATATCAGTTTTAGACAGTCCAGTTTTTAACAGCATTTTAAATATTCAGGTATATTTTATTTGACTGCTTTTGTCAGTGTTATATAATTTGTATGAACAGGTTTATGGATTACTATATTCTCTGCAGTATAAAGTGTATCTACATGGCCAAAAATAATTAAACTATGAACTTTTTGAGGTTTGCTAATTAGAATTCCTTTTTTTTTTAAATATATTCATTAAAAAAACCAACAAGTTTGATAAAAAATAAACACAAAAATATCAAATAGCCAAAAAATCTTTAATTCAACTTGAATTTTTTTTATTGAAACAATAAAATATTGAATGAGGTTTACCAAGTTATTTATGAATCCATATAATTTTACTTAAGGAATTATTTAATTTGAACACTTAAAGTCTATAAAAACCTTATTCGAGTTTGCATTTTCCAAAAAAAAAAACAGTTTAATATATGTTTTCAATTATGTTAGCAATTATGTTTTAAATTGTGATTATATCACATTCTTAAAATCTGCATTGAAATCTGTGGGTTTTCTACAAAACTTTTGCATACATTATATATAAAAATCGTTCTTAGATAAAAGCATTTGCTTACTAATGCATTTATTAAAACCTTAATAGACACTTGATTTCATCTTTTGTTTTAGACATTGCAAGTTTTAGGTCCTTCTAAATATTTTAAATCATTAAAACAAATATACTGATGCGAGACATATTTTTTATATTTCCTCTAAATTTTTTTACCAAACCTAAGTATGTTCATTATAAATTATGTACTGAATAATAATGTGTTTGTAATATGTAAGAGTATATGTATAAGTGTATATGTTATAATTTATGGGCTGAATTTTTTACCTGGGTACTATGAATTAATAAATTGCATTATTTATGTGTATAATATAATTATAAGCATGTTTATTTTCAATACATAGAATTTGGTGTTCTGTTTATATTAAATAGTACCTAATTGTTTAATAGGCTAACCCTGTAATTTAATCTTTTTTTATTATCAAAAAATATTTGAAATTTAGGTATTAATTTCATTTTTTATTTAAGCATTTTCTGAAATTATTCTTTCATATTAATAAAATTATGAAATTTAATATTTAATTTTATCTAATGCTCCAATAATTTAAATAGTTCACCTTTCATTTAGAAAAAGCAAAGGATATGATGACCATTATTGAATATTTCTAGTGCTAAAGCCTTCAAAATATTTCTATAAATTTTATCTGCAAACTACGATATAAAGCTTGGCATAACCATTTGGAGATTATCTATTAATCTGAAGTCCAACTCCTAAATTAATTACACAATATTCTGAATCAAATATGCATCCAAAAAGAAGTTAAGAGGTTTAATTTGTCCCGTAGAAATCAACTAAACAAATATGTATATTTTTCATTCAACTGTTATTATTTTATTTCAAATAATTATAAAAAAAGTGCTTTATGTTTCATATTGAATTTACTCCCATTCATACACTAACGCAAAAGTTGGATTTTTAAATTGATTGCAGAACTTAATATAATTTTTTCTTCAAATTAGAAGACATAGCAAAAGGAAAAAAAATAGCTGTACGCAAGCACCCAACGGTTTGGATCTAAGCTCACCAAATCACTAATGATCTAAGTCATAGATTCTCAACCTGTTTAACGTTGCCACCCCCTTAATAAGCAAAAAACATGTCAACGCCCCCCTTTGTGGTAATCCAGTTATTTAGAGCATGAGGGCGGTGGGGTTGCGCTGAATTATAAGATGCATTTTTAGGCAATTTTTTAAACGTTAAATTTGCTTGTTTTTTTTTAAAAATTTAATGTGCACGTTAACTCGATAATTTTCTCCAGGCAGGTAATCACAGTCTATTTGTGATAATAAAAATAAATACGGTAATGAAAAAAATAGTACAACAAAGAAAACTATACTTAAAAAGAGTCACCTGTTCTTAATTAGATAATTAAAAAAACACCCAAAAATAAAAGTAGTATTAACGAAACAATCAAGTTACTATGTCAGTGGAATGATTGTACTTGATGGTTCATAACCAATTTCTTAACGTTCGGCTCAATATTTTTGCTGAGGTGAAGTCGCAAGTTCCCTTGTTGCATCATTTCGTGTCTATTTCTCTTTATTGTGACTTGATCCATAACAGCACTGAATCCACGTTCGACGAAGTAGGAGAAAGGGAAGGAAATTGAAAATAATTTTGAAAATAAGAATGAATTTTGACAGTCCAGAGTAGAGGCAACTGATGTTACCTTGAATCCAAAATTCTGTGAGTTATCACCATTTCAAAGCTTCATTAGTTGAAAGTTTGACCGATTCCTCCTGAATCTGAACCTCTTCTGTTTCAATATTCAAAATAGGGTTGATAACCCATTGAAGGAAACAGAACAAAACATATTTATAACGGTCAGAAAAGTCCATGTGCAAAGAGTCAAGATGTTAACTATATTCTTGGGAGGAACATCAGAAGAAATTTTGCCATTCTTTTCAAGATACGATAAGATTTGAAATTGGTTGAACTCATTCCAACCAAATTTCTGCTACCAAAAAATAAGTTTTTTTAGAAATGTAGAAATAACTGATTTCGTAGGGATCAAATTGAGTTTGTCACCTTGAAGTTGCAAATTAACACCATTTAATTTTGCAAGTAAATCCACCAACGTCTATCTTAAATTCTAGCACTCTGTCTCTCAGAGCTACATTCTGTCTTCGAGGAACTCAAGTACAGAGTCAAAAAGATTCAAGAACCTATTGAGACAAAGCTCCTTTGGAAAGCCAGCGAATCACGGTGTAGTAGCAAGCGATATTCTTCATAGTTTTTCTAAGACAGCTGTCTGAGTAATCAATCTTTGAGAACATTACTGCGAATTTTGTTCGCAGCAGATATAACATATTGCAATGACTGATGCAAACGGTCGCTGAGGTTTTTTCTTATTAAATACTGTCTGTGAATCACGCAGTGAACTGCTAAAATATCTGGTACCACCCTCTTCAAAACGGCGAAAAACCCACAATGTCGACCCACTATTGCAAGGGATATTTTTGATTAAATCGGATGAGGCTGGATAGTGTAAAACTGTTCCTAAAACTTCCTTAACAGCCGGCAGTATCAATTCTTTGCCGATGGTATGACATTTCCCAGATTTAGCAATTAATTTTGATATATTATAAGAACTTATCAAACCATCATCGCATTTTTGTTATTAGGTTGTCAGTAAGCCTAAGGCCAAAGGTGCCTTCAGAAACTTGTCTTTGATATTCGTGAAAAATGACAAATCTTTATTTGTTTGTGAGGATGAATATTTTGCAAATGCTTCTGCTAACGAGAAGGCTCCATTGTCTCATTATATTAAACTTTGTTATAAAATAAATTCATGGGTAGTTGAGAGTTCGAGGGCGATTGAACAAATCTAAACTTCAAGTACGTGACACTGTGTTGAATACACTTCTTTATGCCAACCGACATTGTTGGTGGCAGCAAAATACGAATGAAAGAAAATCAACTGTTTCTTCAAATTAATAAATAATTTACGATTAAGAACTAATTCACAAACGTACCTGGCCAAATAAACAATGAAATCGAATCGAAACTGGGTAAAAAACTGCTAGGAAACAAATTAAACCATCATAAGAAACACGGGTCAAATCAAATATTTTTACAAAAAACGCATGCACTTTAATTCTCACTAAATGGCTGAAATGAGTCAGAGGCAATAACTACTGACTCATGCGCTGCGCTTACATACTTTATTTAAAAACAACTGGGCACCTGGGCCGTGCAGCGGCCCCTATCCCATTCATCATGAAATTACAACAATGAGTAAAAAACATTTTGAATATAAGCAGTCGTTGTGGTAGCTCTACAATAATATTACCATGATTATAGAAAATACAAACTTGAACAGAGATATTTACAGTAATTGCCTATGTGCTGTGCTGATTCGGATCGGAGAATATGTATTGCATAAGTTCGTTTTACTGCTGGTACTAATGTTGTATCAGATAATCTAAATTTATTATATTAATTTAATCTTTGTTTTCTTTATCATTAATTTTAGATTAATTTTATTTACTAAATGATTCTTAATTTAAGAACTTTATTTGGGAGTATTAAAATTAAATTTGAATAACATAACCTGCTCATCGCCCCCTACCGCCCAAAGCATACCTAACGCCCCCCTGCCGTCCAAAACAAGTCCACCGCCCCTCAGCATACTCCCAACGCCCCCAGGGGGGCGTTATCGCCCCTGTTGAGAAACACTGATCTAAGTGAAGATGTAATTTCATGCAATTGTAAAAAAATAAAACCTAATTTTGAAATAAAACATATCAAGCTGCATTTAGTAAGTGAACAGCCAAAACAAATTTAAACCTTTAAAACTGTAAAACCAGTTTTACTCTTTACTAAAAAATATTGGCAAGCAGTGCATGTGATATTTTTATAATTATCTTGGCTTCTTTAGCCTCACTGAAATGTGTCCTTAATCTTTAATAGGAATCTTCCCCCTCCTTTTTTTTTAAAAATGAATTATTGTTTAAGGCTGTAAATAAAGTATTAAAATAATTTATTAGATTTAACATTTAAATTATTTGATAATTTTAAAATGAATTATTGAAATGGTTTTATTAAATTTAAATTCTAAGTTTTGCTAATGTGCACAAGCAAAATATATATATATATAAAAAATCAAATATTTATACACATTCTTAAAAAATATTTCAATGATTCTCTTGCACCCTGTGAGAAAATTTCTGTGGAAAGCCCTTTGTCAAGCATCATTTTATTTCAAATAGTAAATAAAACATTTTAATGAACATGATTTTTCAGGTTGAGACAGATTGATGTAAATTTAAATTTTTGTCCTCATTTCTAGTAACACTACTGTTAATAGTAAATTAATTCATAATTTTAATTTGTAAATTTTTTAATTTTCTCCATAGGATTCACTGCAAGAATTGAAAAGGCAACTGCATAAACATCCTTCCATCTTGCCCGTTGACTTTGACATATCTCCAAACACTGGAGAGCTTCTTTTAAATTTGCCATCTGAACCAATCCCTATGCAAAATTCAGACTCCTATGAACCAAGCTCTGAAGCTGAACACAACTATGAATATAAAAGTCAGATTCCAAAAGCAATAAATATGGATGATATCAATGCAGGAGTTGATGTTTTAAATGTAAGCCAATTTAAATTAAGAATGTTAATTAAAAAATTTTTTGAAGCATAATCTTTTTTCCTTATCCTTTTCTTAACCTCTGCTTATAGAAGAAAAAAAAAAAAATCCAGTTGACCCCGTATGTGTTTTTACATGTTTAAAATGTAAGTGATTAGTACAATAATAATTTAAACAAAATGAAACAGAGTTAAAATGGGGAGAAGGTAAAAAATTTTCATCAGTACACTTTTCGCAAGGAAGAAAGTGGATTTAATATTTTTATAAATTATGTTTAGAATTAACATATTAAGGAGTTAATTCCCTTAAGACCATTTATATATTGTAACTCTCAGTACAATTGGCCTTTTATTTATTTATTATAATGTTAATAACACATGTTTTATGTATTTTCATTAAAAACAGACTATAAATGGCATAAAAAATTTACTTTGAGCATGCATCTTCTCATTTTTTTAAAACTGTGCCACAATTTTTTGGAATAGTTTTTTAGTTTCTTAAAATATTTAAAATTTCTTATTTGTTAACTACAAGCCTTAGTGTCTGATAAGCTTTGATGTTAATTTTATTCTGTTTAATGATAGGTAAAATGTAAATTACTACATTAACTTAAATTAAATATTTTTGTAACATAAATGGAATCAATATATTTATGTAATCTGAAAGTATGCAAATATTATTATCTAAGTAAATAAAGATTTTTTGGGGCACATTATTTTATCCATAAAATATGACTGTTACTTAGTATTCAACTTATTCATTAAACTATTAAACAATGGTATAATATAGTTTCCCAATCAATTGAAAAATGAAAATTTCCTTAAAACTATTTCAGAAAACAAAAATTTCATAGTTCAATCTAAAATGAATTCCTGTTTTCAATATGAATAGTGGAAAATGTTCCACTTACCTTTAGACCGCCAATTTGATGATTCATAAACCTTTATTGGTTTTAATTACAAATAGATGAAGATGAATTTACATTAAATGGTAAATGATAATTATAAAGTGATGAAAACATTTAGTTAGGTATTAGCGTTGCATAGCGCGTCTCTAGTTACATTACATCTACTGTTTTTAAGTTTTTGAAAAAATAAAAGTTATTACTTCTGTTGCGCCTGCGGCGCCATCTGGGGATAGTTTTCTGGTATGAGGGGGATGAGGGCTCGTTACAATAGTGTTGAAATTTGAATCTTCCTGAGACTGTTTTGATATAATTATGTATATTACAGGAAAAAATCAATCAATTTCTATTATTTTCTTGTAGTACTATGTAAGCATTTGTTTTGCTTATTTCTGCTGGTAAATCTAAAATTTAGGCTTTTTAATATTGTTGTGATTCCACTTTAATTGTGCCAGTACAGTAAATGATAGTTTTATATATATTAGTGATTGTTTGTTAGATTCATTTGTTTAAATACTTATTTTTATTTAGTGTTGTGGGAATAGTAAACAAAATTTCTGATATTGTGCAAATTTATATACATTGCATTTGTATAAAAAATATGTATCTACATTTTTTTTAATAGGTGCTTAATTTTATCAACTATTAAGATTTATATTAACTATTATAACTTTATCATATAATAAATTTTATATAACAATATATTATATTTTCAATATTTTACGATAGTCTTATTTTCACTTATATAACTATTTTATGGTCTGCTTATGCAACAAACCTATAGTTGGCTTTTTATTTTAGTTTTTCTTTATGTTTTATACTCCGTATTAATATTTTTAGGTTTCATCTCATATCATTGCTCCTCCTGAATACGTTTTGTCCGCAATCACAACTGAAAGTTACGCTGAAGAATTTCAACGAACTATTGATCAGGGAGCTCAAGGTCGTGATATTCACACATTGCAATTATTTAAGCCTGAAGGAAGTAGTTTAGGTTTTAGTGTTGTCGGATTGAGGAATGAAACTAAAGGAGAATTGGGCATTTTCATTCAAGAGATACAACCGAATGGGATTGCTGGAAGGTCAGTTAGCTCAATGTTATTTCTTTGTATTCACAGGGTATCCGCGTACCTGGAAAGTCATGAAAAGCATGGAAAGTCATGAACTTCGGTATTGAACAAAATTTGTCATGAAATGTCATAATTTTGACTATTTTTAAAAAAATCATGGATTTAGGTCCCCGAAAAATTTTATTTTTAAAATGGAAGCCCCCCCCCCCAATTTCATGGTGTTCCGAATATCTGAATTTGTAACAAAATCAGATGTAATAACTTAGTCATATTTTATAAGAACATAAAAGTTTTTATCATGTTCTTTAAAAAGAAAAAAAAAACATCTTTGAAAAATGAAAGAAAAAGCATAATTTCTCGAGCGAAGTATCTCTTAAACTTCTGTGATTTCAGAATTGTTATTATTTTTTATTTTATCAATTTAAAATTCTAGCTGAAGCAGGCCAGTCATCGGCAATTTTTTTTAAATTCTGAAATGAGAACAGAAAAATCAGGAGTATTTCTTTCCTTCCTGATGAACAAGAAAAGTATCTTTAGAATATAATTCTGCAGAAAAATAAAATATTTGCTCAACTATTATTTTTTCAGCTATTTTATTGCTTCAACTCTTTCTTTACTCTGTTTTTTAAATTTAAAATCAATAAATATAAAGTTGCAGAGTATAACAGTTTTGGTTATACCTATCATTTTAATTAATGTTATTATGATGCTTTTTAAATTTATTATTCTGTTTTTGTCAGAGAAAATAGTAACTTCGTTAAGTCATGAAAAGTTCTTGAAATTAGTCATGGAAAGTCATGAATTTGAAAATCTAAAATGTAGCTGTATTCAGCTGTAGTTAGATGTTTTGTTGAAATATATTGTTCTTATTAGTGAAATATATTGTTGGCTTTCTATTCTATTTTTTCTTTACATCAGCTTACTTTGAAAGTTTCTTGGTTATTAGATTGGCCTTTCTATTGAAGAGTAAAAATTTAGCTGTAAAATTTTTATTATGTAGGAAAAATAATTTAATGTAACTCAGTTTTTGTTTCTGGTGAACGCTAGTGCTATACACTGGAAAAATTTGCATTTTTATGTGCATAAAAATTATAGTAAATTTTGTACTTCTATGCACAGTCAAACTCTTTTATAACAAGTAGAGAACGAGATATTGGGATTGTGAAACCAGAGTCTGCCAAAATTATGTATAGAAATTTTTTAAAACTCCTTACTTTATTATTTTTTGTTTACTTGGATTCAAATGCTTGAATTTTGGCTTCTGTTCAATGTACAACAATTTTAACAAGAAATCCATTTTCGTTAACACCTATTAACTCCAAAAAAGGCAAGCAATTTCTTGACAAACTTAGTTTCTTATACATTATTGACATATTTGAAGAGCAATATTAAAATTTTAATCAGAAAAAAAAGAGGATCTGAAACCATAATCATATGTCGTTATCTGAAAGATTCCATTTAACAAAGCAATCAAAAATAAGCAATCTAGTAAACAATTTTTGATTTAGTGAAATAAATTTAGCATTGTTCATCTTGAACTTTTGATTGTTGCGTTAATCCTTTTTTATTTACCCCTTCTATTTGAGAGAATATATGCATTCAAATTTTGGGAAGTTTCAAACTTTTTTTTTGATCCCGTCAACTTCGAATTATCCTGGTTTGATTGTTGTAATCTTAATTTGATAGGTTAAAGCCTAGTTAACCTTTATAGGTTAACTAGGCTTTAGGATATGATAAACCTTTATCTAAAGAGTAATACTTGCAATTTTTTTTGTTTTGTTTCACTTTGGACATTTAAATTTCCTAAAACAATTGTTTAGTAATTAGGTTTTATTTAGAATTATATGAAAATTAAGGAATAAAGAAAATTTTCAACTTTAAAAAAATTCAATCATTAAACTACATTAATAGGCTTTTTTCAATAATAGTGGTGCCATACTAACGTTATTTGTGTCATAAATATAAATCTCTTTACAGGGCAGAACATTAATAGCTCTAGATATAATTCGGAAATAAAATGTAACCTTTATTTTTCTATTTTTATTTAACATTACTTTAATTAGTATTTAATGCTATGCTTTATGAAGGAGTATATAAATACTAATATGACACACATATATATACTTCTACAATTTGTAAGAGTTTACTGTTTATTACAAACTAAAAAATATATTTTTAGAATGTAGTGACAAGAAATGTCATATCATAGCAAAATGGTGAATGATCACGGATTTTTATTATTTAAAATTGCTATATATTTTTAAAAAAAGGCTTTTAAAGAATGAATTAACTTGATTTGTCACAATTTTTATTAAGTAAAGGTAAACTAATAATTTCTTATAAAATGTTAGCATGTAATAATTAAATTAGTATAATTTTAACTCAAATTTGTTATTCTCAAAAAGGTTCTTTAGAAACCGGAAATTTTTCACAATGTTTGGGTTTGTTACATTGGTTGGAGTATTAAGCCATTGACTAAAATATAAAAACATTGGAGATTAGTAAATTTTCTGTTTAAAATTATTTCTCAGGTAAAAGTTCAAATAGGAATGAGTTGGCAAGGATTTTGGAAATTTTAAATCTTTCAAACGTATGTCATTTTAAATAAATGAGTTAAAAAAAAAGAATCTTCATGGAAACTTGTTAAAAAAATTCTGCTGTTTATGATTATTTTAGTTATATAAGGGGCGATAAGTATTTATATATTTCAAGTGAACAAAGTAACTGGCTTTAATAAATTATCAAACAAAAGGGCACATTTTACATGGTTGAGAAAGAATGACTATAGCACAAAAACATTTATGATTGCAGACACTTTAAACTTCTAAAGCTTCTGCATATTTTAAATTACATTGAAAGCGTATTTTAATTTAAAGAAGCTGCATTTTTATTTAGTTAAGGTTTTATGACATACTTCTCATTGCTTTCATGATGTTATTATCAATTTTCATTATGTTCACAAATAGTTTTAAAATAGTTGTGAAACCTTTTAAGCTCTTTTGTTAATTTGGTGCTAAAGCAAAGATTACTTTTAATTTGTAATGCAACAAACATTACTGATGTTAACAAATAGGTTGTGTTTCCATTTTTTATTAAGTTGTGCAATTTCTCACTTGTAATTTTGGTTGTGAAAATAATGAAAACCCATAAAAAGTAAATCTATTTAATATGTGTCTAGTTCAAAAGACAACACAATGTTTAGGTCATGCATAACCAATCTCACAGCAGCTGCTTATGCGCAATATAGTGTGTTAGTGCGAAGAAAAGTGCATAGTAACTAAGATTCATGTTCATTAAATACTGGTGATTTGCATAACTGTCTCTCCAACGAACTTGCAACGGCTTGAAAAAGCAGGGAAACAAAACTGGCTGGATGAAGAAAAAACCACATTTGACGCAATTATTGTGTAACTAATTTTTGGGTGGTGACTAGATTTGGAATCTTAAATATATGTCGGTAACTTTAGACCATGATATTATTATTCTTATACATTTGTACTAATATTTTACTTATAGTTTTTTAGTTACATAATATTTTTGATCTTTCAAATTGATCTATAGTTAATAAGTCATTAGGTTAAAAAACAATTCAAGTTCAAGCTATTCTAATTTCTTCGACAGTAAAGGTAAAAATTAATCTTTCTTTAGAATAGTGCAAAGATATAATTTTTTTCATTTTCTTTACACAATGTAATTTTTATTACCATTATTTATAAGTTAAGTAGTAATTTAATTAGAAAAATACTTTCATATCTACAAGCTTGTTCTTCTTTGGCACTGCAGCTAAAAACAGGCTATAGCAGTCTCAGTCAGCTGCTGCTATTGTTGCTTAACTGGCACCTCAGGAGTTACAATTTCTAACAACTATCACACTAAGATCTTTTTCAACAGTGTTAAACCACAAAATAGGTGGCTACCCTCTTGGGGAATCTTCTTTTTTGTTTTCTGGTCTTCTTTACTCTACAAGTGTCAAGCCATCTCATATAATAAACTTTTATGATGCAAGGATTTTTGAATTTGTGTTATTCCACTCCTTCATGATCCGGCACCAACTTGATCAAATTCATGAGTCTATGAACCCTGGCAAAATGCAGTTGCTAGGGTAAGTCTTTAAGTTTTAGATTCATACAAGTGAGAATGTGATTGGGAGAAGCTGGATTGATTGATCAAGCCCTTGATGCATGTAGGAAAGACATGAATTTTAATTTGTTGTAAAGTTCATGATTGTCAAGTGTTTTTGTTCTCAGCACCATATTTTTTTCTTAAAATGTTCTCTAATACCAGCTGTTTATCTTCTGCTGTAAAAGGTTGTTTGTTTAAAATGGACCTAATTTCACATAAATCTCAATATTGAATAGCAATGGGTTTAAAATAGAAATTAGTATTATTAAGACACTTATGGATAGTGGACACGTATGCCACCCAAAATGCTTTAGTGTGTCACTCATGACATGCATGTCATAGGTTTGTGTAAGACTAAAAATATGATCCAGAGTGTATTTATCTGCACATAATCCACATTGATGGTCACCAACTATATTTTTTTTACATAAGGACCAGATGTGTTGTATAGTAATTTGAAAAAAAACTTCATAGCAAATGGATAGTAAACTTAATCCCCTATAGTTTTTACAAATCAAAGAATCTCCTTCCGAGTAGATTAGATATATAATGTTTTTGGTATTTTCTTGGTAGCCTAAACATTCTGAATAATTCTATGGAAAAATTCTAGTATTTTTTATAAGTTTCTTCTAAAAGCTTTGTAGTTTTTAAGCTTCCTGACAGCAGGCAGTGCTTGCAGATTTGGTAGAACTAATTCCCGGGATTCAGTCAAGATTTCTTCCTATTGTAATGCCAAAATAACAAGCGTTTTCACTATGCTTTAAGGATTGCTCAAAATGCTGAACCATTCTTTCTGAAATGTGAGCTTTCACTAAGGATATTACTTGCTTTACTTCTGCAAAAGTTGATTTTAGATTTTCTTCGATGATAAACGACTCTTGAAATAACGCATGGCACTCATTCATCCTCTTCAGATGTTTAACATCATTAAATCTACACTGCTGAAAACAATTAAAGAATATTGTACGTCTTGTATAAAATAAAGGTAAAAGCAAATTTTTTGTATACATAAACTGGAAGAGGAGAGTCACAAATGAAAATTTAATTTTTAAACTTAGCAGTATGCAAATTTTGAGTTTGATGTCGAAGATGACATTTTAGCAGCAGCGAATTTGATTTGGCTTTCAACTTACTGCAAGACAAAGCGGAAAAGAATGATTGATATTCAGTAAGCGTGTTGTTTCAATGAATGCGATGTCTCAGCCAAGTTGCCCCGCAGGGAGTGGGTGCATGTAAACTGGAGGAGAAATGAGTATTCTTTTCTCTGACGAGTCCCGTTGAGATCTTGAGACCTATTGTAGTCCCTTACGCTGCAGCAATTGGAGCTGACTTCATGTCAATTGACGACAATTGCACGTTGCATCGTGCTAACTTGGTGAATGATTTTCTTTTGCAGGAAAGATTTATACGAATTGATTCGCTAGTTTGTTCTCTGCACATGAAGAACCTAATCGAGTACGTTTGGGACATTCTAGGAAGACAAATTGCTATATGCCTACCACCCCACATACTCTCCATGAACTGGAAAGAGCTCTGGACAGAGTAACCCAGTCTTTCATTAATAACCTCATTGACTTGATGATTCAAAAGTGTTCAACGTTGCTGGCCATCTGGGGGAAATCATACCCTCTTACTAAAAACGATTTTCTTTAGGAAACACCTTTTTTTAACATTTGTTTTTCTCATATGCATAATTAGTATTTTCTTCCTTTTGTATCAAAATGCTCATAAAAAGCATTTTTTCCCCTGCCAAACTAATGTCATTTTTATCTCACGTAACCTCCTACGTCTGTCAATTATGTATCAGTTATCCAAACAATTCTCCATGTGCAAGATTAACCCACTATCTCAATATCTTATAACTGTTTCGAGCAGTGTATTTTTCTCAATCTCTTTTCTTGGCCCTTTGATTTTCTTTTTACTGTGCTTCATGGTTTTCTCCTGCTATATTGCTAGTAAAATGTTGTAATGTTCTTCTGGAAACATGTGTTTGTTCATTTGAAAGCTTACATTCTACATCAAACCAATTTTTACTCTTCCCTCTAGCTTTAAAGCCCAGAACTAAACTGGAAGTATCAGAGGTTGCTGTTTTTAACCTAAGCCTTAAGTTTTCAAGGCTCAGTGTATCTATGGCTACTTTTGAATTATTCTTTTCCAAAGTTCATAAGCTTTAGCTGTTTCACCCTCTTAAAGTTTATTGCAGTTAAACCATTATTGTTTAAGTTGTTTTTTCGTACCATTGGATATTTTGTCTCTAATTCTAGCTCGAACTAAATTGGGATCAAAATCCATAAAAGCCATTGTGATCAGAGTCCATCGCAGCCCTCATAAATGTCCTAACATTAATCAGGTTTGCAAAATGTCTATCATCAATAAGGACTTGATCAATCCGATTAAAATTGTTTCCATGTGAATTTGTAAATATTTTTATGCTCAAAGCAAGTACTACCTGTGGACTGTAATTAGGATTTTATTATGATTGGTGTTACAAGCACGCTATCGCTATAAGATCAACAACTAATTTTCAACTGATTAGGGTTACAACAAACGGTGGCGAGGATGCCAAGACAAAGATGCCAAGTTGGCGCTTTATTTCTGAGATATATTGAACACTACCAATCACTATAGCGTCTACGTATCTACGTGTGCTATAGCGAACTCAATGAGTCTCATTCCATTGAGGTTAGATTTGCAGTATGCATAATGTAAAATTCCTTACCTACTTGAGCATTCATATTTCATAGTAGAAGGATAACATTAAGTGGGCGGTTCTTAAAACAGTCTGGGAGCTCCTCATAAAATATTTCTTCTTCTTTACCTTCCTTGTCCACAGTAGGGGCATGTGCATTAATTATGCTATAGTTGAAAAATCTATCCTTAATACGTAACTTGCATAGCTTTAAAATCCATGATTAGGTGTTTTACCCTTATTTATTAAGAAACCAGTTCCCTATGTGCTTCTTGTCATGACAGTTGTAAAAGCATGATATTTTGTCAACTGTACTCTGCCTAGTACACCTCAACTCCTGGATTGCTGCAATATCTACCTTGTACTTATTAGGTGGTGGCATAAGTTTCTGCAGTGTTTTAGCTCCATTGAGGGAACTCAGGTATTATGGGCCAAAAATGAAATCCTTGGACCTTTTCCGATTTATTTCCTAGTAAAGACTTCAAAACATGGGATTTTTAGCCTCACGCCTAACCCAGAAACTGGAAGACCTGGATGTTCCACTTTGTTTGGTGTCGCCTGGGTCAGTAGCTAAGCTACCGCCAGCATAGCTCTCGTGATCAACGACATGTTGCATCACGATAATGTGGGAACACCATCGCTGTGGATATTACGTTATTTATTTATAATTACAAGGATAAAGAGTTGTAAATACCAAAACTAAAATAAAGTGTAATATTTTCGTTTAAAAAAAATCTCCGGCCAGATTATGATTTCAATTCAATTAAAATTATTTTATAAATATATTTTGAAAGATTAATAAGTTCGTAATGAACATTCAGTTTGCAATAAAAATTTTTTTATTATGGGTAGATGTGTATGTTTTGAGTTGTGTTAAATAGTAATAAAATTATCGAAAGAATGCTGATTATCTAATGAAAATGATTATGGTTTAAAATGTAAGCTTAAAAGTGGTTCACCTAGAAAAACTATGAAAAAGTAAGCAGCATAATAAAACGTTGATATTAACATTGTACGTCAGGAAAACTGCAGCTCAAATTGCTTTGATTTATGTGATGTTGAAGTATAGACGAATGTCCATGACAAAGCTATTAAGTAGCTTAACAAATCTATAATGCTTATTTAAAAAAAAATTAGATGGCTAGATTACAGCTTGCCTTATACTACTTGAAATGGACTTTCGAGAATTGTATAAAAGCTTGTAAAAAAAAGTTCGAGTTCAAAAGAAATTGTAATTTTTTTTTAAAATTCAAATATACTGGATATTAAATTATGAACGTGTAAAGATTTTAGTCTTTCATTTTGAGAACTTATATACATATTATAAAATAGTCACAATGTTAAAAGCATGGGCAGTTATATAAATAAATGTGTTACTGTTATTGTTAAAAAATGTCTCGTTGGTTAAGCTTTAAATCGAAGCAAAATAATCACTTATGTGCTATTTCGAAGGTTTTAATTTCGTTTTTAGCTTAAATTTATTCAAAAACAACAAAATATTTTTTAATGTAGATGTTATTTTTAATTAAAATAGTATTCCGTTCGAAAAATTGTATTTCATGCAAAGTCATCATGACATAAAACAGATAAATACTGTATTAATGTTGCAGAAATGTAATAGAAGATGCTGGATCTTTAATATTTATCGACTTGCTAATGTGGACGCCTATTTATTCAATCGATAGATGCATTATGGTTGTTTTGTTTGTATGATGTGTCAGGTGCTGTCGATTTACGATCCAGCAAGCCTCTCCTTTAATGAGATTTTCCAGTAAGATTATCAATAGCCAATCGATTGCTACTGAATATCAGGAATGAGAGATATTTTCTTTGATGAACGAGCGCTGTTACAAATGACTCACATATACGCAGTGTCATCTATCTATGTATTTTTTATAAATGTTCCTTTTTCTTGATTTATGAATGTTTTTGAATTTTAGATTTATTTTGTTGGGGATTTATTTATTACGCTTTTATCACTTTTTTAAAAATTTTATTATGGCCGAAAAACTAATTTTAAAAAGGATGATATTGGGAAATTTCAAAGTTTATATAATATATATATATATATATATATATATATATATATATATATATATATAAAACAATTCATATAAATGAATTGTATATAGCTATATTTATGCTCTATTAATATTTTTCTCATTGTCTTCACTTTCTATTTTCACGCCTGCCATTATTTTCCGACTTTTGGGATGCGTACCTTAAAATTGGAAAAACGATAAATTCTTCGTAAACCAGAACCAAGTTTCGAAAACATTTTTCTTGAAAATGTATTGATTTGTTGTTTGTATTAGCTTCAATTTATGGACCGTGAAATAAAAGCAAAGAAAAGAAAAAAATTTCGATGGATTAATTCTTGCTTCTTCCAAAGCAAACTTTGTTGCATTCTCTCATCTTTTTATACCTCGCCCCCCTGATAATACCTCGAGTAAACATCCTGATAACTTTCCTTCCAGGCATCATTTTAATGAATTAAATTGAATCACGCCCGTAACTTAAAGGAAAGGAACTGTTTTCTTTTAAAACTAGCTGAAACGTTATTAATCTTTATTAAGGTGTTGACCGAAGAGTGTATTAAGTTCAATACTGAATATTTGAAGTTTGTTCTTGGTAATTAATAAGAGATGCTTTTAGTGGTTGAAATCTTGTTTTCTTATATCGATAGAGGTTTATGTGATGTATAATAAATGATTTATAGTGTAATTGATCATTTTACTTGTCTGTGGTCAAAGTTCTTTTAACAGCACCGATTTCACACCGTATATAATTGGTTATTCATGACTGCATATTTATCGAAGTAATTCATTAATATGTAATTATCATGCCATTCAAAATGGATAAAGTTAATTTTAACTTTTTGTTTGATAAACTAATTATTTGAAATTAAATTGCATTCTTTACTTTGATGTCCAAATTTTGAGAGCTGAGGTTCTAAGTGACATTTTAGTAAATTCAAGTGGTTCAGTTTTAAAGTTTATACATTCACAATAGGAAATAAAGATTATATCTTGCTTTCATTTCTTGTCAACAAGCTTCCAATCGGATTCACTGAATCACATTTCGATTTTCGGATAAATATTTTTCAGTGGTAGTATTTTAATGTATGATTCATGATACAGTAAACTCGATTTATTGGACTTACTTCTACTTCGAAGTAATTCGCAAAGTTTCACTTTGTTACAGTTATGCCGTGTTGAGTTTTTTTTTTAAAGTTTGGAAAAATTAACTAAAAATTTGTAAATCTTAGTTTATAGTTCTCTACCGTTTCTTAAAATATTTTATCGAATCTGGAACAGTTGGCAATAGCCAGATAATACTCTACAATAACGAGACTTTCTGCGGCTACTCGTCAATTGCTTGTCATTAAATGCCCCTACAAGTACTCAGACTAAGTACCTTCATCCAATGAGGTATGTAACATTTGAAGACTTAGCAAAATATTGTTAAATAAGGCTAAAATAAGAATTACTTCCGAAAAGTCTCTCTTTTCCCCCAATTATTTATTTAGAACCTTTTTTCTTTTAGACTTTCAGTTGCGAGCAATGGCAGCGAGCATATACAGAAAAGCAGGATTTTCACGAAACAGACTAAATAATCGATCTCTACAAAAAATTTTAATGATTAAATTTATTCATTAATTTCTGGCACTCTGGAGAGTTAAATTATTTCTCATTGCACTATAATTTTATCGAGTGATTTCAAACTCAGCCCCGATTCAATGTTTTTAGAGCTTAAAACACTTTTTATCTCAGGGATCTGAAGCGTTGTTTGTACTAACTTTAATTTATAACCCTTAAAAGATTACAAGAACCTATGGATTAATTCTCGCTTCTTCTAAACTTTGTCAGTCACGCTTTCTTTCAACCTTTTTTCTGTTTGCTTTTCTCTCCTAGGTTAATACCTTGAGTAAACATCGCGGTAACTTTCCTTCGAGACTATATTTTAATGAATTAAATTGAATTCTGCTGCGACTTTAACGCAAGGAATTATTTTCTATTAAAGCCAGTTAAGGGACGTTATTAATCTTTATAAAGGTGTTGACGGTGGAGTGCTTTTAGCTCAAGACGGGATGTTTGAAGCTTGTTCATGGATATAAATGAGAAATTATTTGAGTTGCTGAAATCTTGTTTTCTTGCACCGATAGAAAATTATTTGATGTGTGATAAACTATCTGCTTTGGTAGAATATCTAGTCCATCCTCTTAAAGCTTTCAGTTTTTTTTTTAATAAAAAGATTGGCATTAGAGCTATTTTTATTTATGGTATTTGTCATGATACTGAACGGTTATCTTTAGTTACATTTATTGATGCCATGAATCCAATTTTTTATAATTTCTAAGTAGTGCTGGCATTTGTCAATGCTTCTTAACATACATTCCACAGGACAAAGTTTACGTTTCTGATATAGATAGCTTTTGATATATAATCATAGGTTAGCGCTTCATTATCATAAGCCTTAACATTGATGGTTTTGTTTTCCCACCTTGTTCCATAAATGCAGATTAATTTTCCCTTAAAAAGCGAGTTTGTTAACTGGTTTATTGTACCGATACTTAACTCAAGAGCGATTTTGTCCTCTGACTGTAAGGTGGATTCAAAATTAAAAGAAAATTGAGGGCTTTTTTGTAGCTTTAATGTTGTAAAATTAAAAATACTCAATAAATTCAATAATACTTATTTCACGTCTTAATTAAAGGTAAAGGTAAAATTACCTTACCTGTATTTTCTTTTGACACTTCTTCAAGTTTCTATTTCTCGGGGAGAAGACGAACCTCTTGATCTTTCGCTTTAAAAAAATCGCTACTCTTGAAAAAAAGATGTCATTATTAAAAATAAACAAAGTCTGTCATTGAAGGAATTAACTCCTTTTCATTTTTTGAAAAGTATTTATTATTCTAACGAAAACGTAACAGATAAGATTAAACGAAAACATTAATATTTTGAAAATGAACAGAACATATTAGCCTCTTCACTCCCAGACGATCATTTAACTTCTGATTACAAAACTGCTGTCACGCCACAGTTACAGTTAAATTTTTAAAGTTAGACAGTTCCTTGCAGTTTCTCGACAAATGTGTTTTTGCAAGAATCTGTATCGCCTAAGAAATAATGCTTGATCTAACGACTATTTTTCGTTATTTTTTGGGAGACCTTTTTCGTGTATAAATATATCCATAATCCCATTTATTTCTGCGACATTTTTAAATCGGTCAATGGGGTGCTGTACAGTTGTGAGTTCATTAGGGAGAATTGAGCAATGCTGCTGAAGGTTGCAGAGACTTCGTGTGTAAGATTCACCTTCACTTTTTTCTTCTTTTTGGTTACATCAAATTAAATGCGAAATACCATTTTTTTTTAATATCCCCATTATGAGAATATTCATCGATGTGTAAGTCTGAGAGCTGCAACGCAGCACTTAGAACAATACTTCCGAAAGCAACAGTAAAATAATAACTCTTAATTTTAGTGAATCTTTCTGCTTTTATTTTTGAAAAAAAAAAAGTTTAGTGAAACATTTATCTTTTTGCTTCTTTTTTACTGCTATTTTTGCGCGAAACATTGTATTTTCTAACACTTTATAATGAATTAGTATAATGATTTTGTTTTGCTTTTATTTAGGTGTTTTTCTTTATTTTCTTTTTTGATGATAGCTAAGTTTTAAATAGCATCTTTTGTGTGCGTTCTAAACTACTTAAATCTTTTTCTTTTATTCTTCTACCGTCTCTTTTTTTAAAATATATATTTTGCGTTTTAAGGATCATTAGTGTTTTACGATCTTTCCGATGTATGTTTTTTAACTTTTCATAATACATGTAATTTAGATATTTTTACCGTGTTCACTGTTTCATTTATTTTATTCCTAAGAGATCGTAGATCTTTTGCCGAATTTATTTATCTTTTTTTAGTGTGGGGTGAATTTTTTCTTCCTCCAGACTAATGTTCATATATCGTGTCATGAAATATTTTTCGTCTTGGTCGCCCGTTGCGTGGGTAATGAACTCGAGGAGTGGAAGCAGCTAGCACATGTTACGTAACTTACCTGTAGACTGCTGATATTGATTCTCCTTTTCTTTTGTTTCAAAAACTGAATTATGCTTTTAGAAATCCCTTTATAATTCAACTTTTTAAAAAGACAAATATTTTGAGTAACCAATTGAACGTTTTTCCTAAATATTATACGCATAATTATAGTATGGCAGTTTTTAATCTGTTACATTTTGTCATATTTTCAACTTACCCAATATCAATATCACTTTTTGCCATATTTTAATTATTTTCTTCCATTTTTCAAATCTTTTTTTTTGCTGTATTTTTCATTGTTTTTAATTTTTGTATTCTTTTCTTCCACTTCTATTTTGTCACTCTTTGGCATTTTCTGGTATTATTTTTTTTAAATATGTTTTTCTTAAGCCTTAGTTGCTGAAGAGTTCTCACAACAATTTATAAAGTTTTATATATTGAATCTATATTATATACTTGCTCACAGAAAATAGTTTTGCTTTCTATAACAACTATCTATATAATTAAGTGGTCGGGAAGTTTCGAAACTTTCTGAGAATGTTGGAATTCCATTGCTATGGAAATGAAAGAACGATTTTCTGCTTCTAAGAATCAAGTTGAAATTTTTTCCACTAGTAGTTTCATTACTTCATAATTATTATTATTATTTTTTTAATCGTTCTACTGGTTTTTATCCGTTTACCCGGAAGTACACATTGCAAAAAAGTTATGTAGTTCAAATGTTGATATGGAATTTTTAAACTGCGTTCTGTATTTAATCCTGATTGTTTAAACAGTTTTTTTTTTTTTTTTTTTTTTTTTTTTTTTTTTTTTTTTTTTTTTTGTATTTTAAATGCTTAAGCAAGTTGATAAAATATACGGCTTAATGCCATTCAGATAGTTATTTTAGACAATAAGCTTTACATTTCATTCCTAATCCTTAAAAAAAAATTTAATTACGGTTTCAATAAACAATCTTTTTTTAACGATATTTCGAATATTTTATCCTTAATGTAAAGGTATTTACTTCTGAGTTTGATTATTATTTTAAATCAAAGTTTAGAATTTAAGACTGAGCTTATTAACCATTTTACAATTAATAAATAGTAAGTATGTTGAATTTACTTTTATTATTTGCTTTGTGCAAAACTGTCCAGGCAAAAGTGAAAATTGATAGAAAATTGTAAAAAATTAACAGGAAATTAGTTTTCTTATTAAATTAATCTCTTTGGCTAAAAAGTTGAGCGAGTTTTTATAGCAGCTAATAATTATATAGAAATTTAGAAAGCAAAATGGCAAACGATGTTACAATTGTAAGCTAGCAAATTCGTTATGACAATAAAACTTTAATTGTAAATATTTTGTATATAATTGTATATTAATTTTAAATAATTTGTATATTTATTCAAGTAATTCGTTTTTATTTTGCCCTCTGTACATTCAAAAATATTGAAATTAATTTAATGATTTTTTGTTTATTTAATACAAATTAGAATTTTTAAATTTTTATTTTTATAAATCTTTAAAACTCCTGTTTCCAAGTAATTTTTCGATGAAAGAAAATGTTGCGTTCACATTTTTGAAGAAATTCGTTGAAATTATCTTTTATCTACATTTACGAACCACTGTTGTAGAATAATTTGCTGTTTCAAAAAGTATCCAGCCAGAATATTTAAACATGAGAACAGGGACATATTTTTTTGAAACAAACGATTTTAAAATAATTTTTTCAATTTCGATTTTAAACCTATGTTTTTTAATTAATTCACTTTTCGAGTAGAAAATTATTTTACAGCAAGAAGAAAGTTACAGCTAGTAGATTAAACATATGAATATAGAATTTTATATTTTTGAAAACAACAGCTGCAATTTTTTTCCAGTCCATCTTATAATATTTCCTCTTTTGCTCTGAGTTAATTTTAAATCTATTACGTTTATTGAGAAATTTCGCCAGCATTCACCATTCTCTTTAGAGTACTTTCCACCAAAGTAAATATTTTATAAAGTTTTGAGATTAACACACTAGATCGTCATGTGGGTACTTTCAAGCTTTCCTAACAGCCATTAATTAAAAGATTTAATAATTTATTCCGTCAGTTTCTGCTGCATTCCTTGACACTAGCGTGAACTTGAAGCAGAGATAGTGATTGAGAGAGCAATCACTGTTAATGAAACAAAGGATTTACGTCAAACATCTAGCGTTAACCACACACACAGTTTGTGAACAGTAAAGCATTATTAAGCAATTGATTACTATGTTTCAGCGATACTTTCCTAGTTGTCGTTGTCTTTTTATGTGACTTATGCTTTATCAACTACTCATACCACCTAGTTATGCATTATATTATAGAAAATCTTGATAAATTTAAAAGAATTAAAGGAAATTAATTTAGAATGCAATATAATTGTCTTAAAGAATTTTACCTTCTTCGAGTAAATATGGATACTTTGATTTTCAAGGTGCTAAGAGTCATCTTCCCACTTATAACTGATTGTTTTTTTTATCAGATTTAGTTTATTGCACCGATTTATTAGTTTACCTAGGTCAGTCTTCCCCAAATTGGTGTTCCGTGGAACCTTAGGGGATCTTGAGGTAAGGGGTCCTGTAAGTTGTCTTTTTTGTTTTTGACCTGATAATGATTTTTAAAACCTTCAATTACATTTAGATCTAGTCAATAATTCATTATTTAATGAATATTTCGGTTGCCTTTCTGAAATTATTTAAAGTTAAATGTTAATAAAAAAATGACAAGTTTCTTAAAGAAATATATATTCTTCCTGATAAGAATATATTGAATAAATTATGAACAGGGCAATGGATATGTTATTTCTCATCTCTGGTTTCAAATCAAAATTTCTAACTTCAGGAATAAAGAAATAAGTTTTTCTAATAATTAATGTTAACGTTAAAGCACTTTTTAGTTTTCATTTCCAAAAAAAAAGAAGAAAGAAAAAGCCTTTTTTTAATATTTATTTTTAGTTTATGTCTATACACTAAAAAACAAATTAAGAACAAGACTGGATAAAACTCCAGGACTGCAAATTCAACTGTCTGACATAAAACTTAATTTATGATTATTAATGATAAAGTAATATTTAATTCCTCTTATTTTATCTTAATCGTTAAGCAGCCGACCCAATTTTTCTGTTTACGGCTACCAATATTCAACTCCGTACCATTTTAATTTTGAACTCAACCCAGTAGACAAGGGAACTATTGAATTAAGCATTTGGAAAAATTTAGCCTTCCTACAGAACTTTTTGATGGAACAAACCCCCATATGCGTTTCACAGAGGAAATGCAAGGGGATTCTAATCCATGATCTGTCTGCGTCTACCATTGATAAGGATATTTTACGTAAGCATTGTAGTCGATGCAATTCGGAAGCAGAGACTGTATCCAGCCGCCGTTAGGATTCGAACCTGGGTAAACTCATCGGGAGGCGAGTGCTCTATCCTCTCAGCCACCGCGGCTCTCATTCTTCTTCTTTTTTTCAAATTTTATAACAGACTTTGAACAGCCGACCCAATTCTTAGTTTGCGACTACCAATGTTTGACTCCATTGTCTTGTAATTTTGAACTCAACACCGAAGACAAGGGATCGAGTATAGGGAGAAATTTGCTTTCAAGGACTACTTATTGATGGAACTAACCCGCATTTACGTTACATGGGGACAAAAACAACGAAAACCTCCCACAGTTAGCCGAACAGTCAGGGGACTCACATCCATTATCCATCTACCGCTGAAGATATTTTACGCCAGCACTGTGTTCGGTGCAAGCCGGGTGCACAATTCGTGTCGACCAGCTGGAATTTGAACCCGATTCCCCTCGCTGGGAGGCGAGCGTTTTATCCCCTGCGCCACCATGTCTTAAATTCTTTTTATTAAATATTTTCAAAATAAAGCTGTCGTTCATTGGTTAGTATTTTTAAAGTTTTGCTTTACATATTTTATCTACGAAATCAGGGTTCCGCCGAAAGAGGGTCGTCGCTCATTTAGAGTTCCATAATTTTGAACCGATGACTTATATTTCATAAAATCGTGTTTTGCGTTTGACATCATATAATAGCTGTTTCTAACTCTTGTGCCATTAAACGTATTTTCTGAAATTGTACGATTCTCATTTACCTTTTTCTTTAATTGGTTAATGCAGAACAGCATTGGGTCATATTTATCTCGTTCGGCTCATTTACTTGCAGCGAGGAAACTTTGTTGCAATAAGTTCGATCTTTTGCCTGTCGGAGAACGAATACTCACTCGAACCTTATTTCTCGCTTAACTGTGAGAGTACCTTGCTTCTAATGAACATTAGTTATTACCTCTTAACGTTGTTTTACATTAATT
Source organism: Parasteatoda tepidariorum (assembly GCF_982258835.1). Lineage (NCBI taxonomy): Eukaryota > Metazoa > Arthropoda > Arachnida > Araneae > Theridiidae > Parasteatoda > Parasteatoda tepidariorum. The sequence goes on from NC_141761.1 coordinate 58,936,293, forward strand.
TTATTGCTCTCCGTAATCATCCACTGCGTGTTTTGAAAGAAAAATTGTATTTTAAGTGTAATTTATCGCCCTAAGAAGATTAAACGGATTCAGTGTGATTTATTTGTTGTTAATTATCACTGTCGTATTTTTGCTGTTAATGCGAGTTGTATTGAGTTTAACCTTTGTATCGTAACAGTGTGCATAATTGTAAAGATAATTTATGTATAAAGATTTTCTACCCTCAAACATTAGGAGACAAAAAATATTTCTCTAGAAATCGCTTAACGAATACATGATTATGAGATTCTTATGAAACGTGTTCTGAAAATGGTTGGCAGCGCTTTTTTAACGTATATATATTTTTTGCGATGGTAGTTCTTTAATAGCCAATGATTTTATTTATAGCAACAATACTTTGTTTATTGTAAAAGTTCGGGCTTTGTTCAGCCCATGTAGCAGAAGTGTGGGTTATACAGGGTGGTTCAAAACTGTTTGTCAAAAATGTAAAGGCAGGTAGAGGTGACCTAAATGAGCAGATTTCGTATGGAAAAGTTGATACGGAACTTCAGCGTTTAAGAACTATGCTTAGAATAAGTGTGTTGGAGTGGTTTGTTACTCCTCTGAATACGTTAAATTAACAGAATTAAGTTTCGGTCGTGTGTTGGCATCAGATATTTTATTTTCAGATAACGTAAGTGACGTCATCCGTGCTTATCATTATGGAATCTGTATATAAGGCATGCATTGTTGTAAGCATGTGTCTTGTCTCTTCACGATGTAACTTCACTATGTCGTATACTTACTTTTTTCAGTTGTATGCTGTATTGAGATGGTACTGTATGTGATAAAGAAATGTTTAAATCTTCAAGTTTCTTCATATGAGTTAACATTTTCACTCACTACTGTGCTTGCTTTGATAACGCATCAACAAAGTGTATATATTCCAAGTTAGTGGAAAGACAAATTTGTCTCAAAACAGTGAATTATAAACCGTTTACTATTAGTTTGCTATCAAATTACCATCAATTTCAGTTTACAATAGTTGCTCGAAAGAGCGATTACCAACAGCCAGACAAGATTCACAGCGGCGGCACTCTTTAGTTGGCATATATTTGAGCAAAGGTCAGGCATGTCAGGTACATATCTAGCAGTCGGGATGTTGCAATGCTTTTTCATTTGATCCCATCTCTTTTGGAATATCCAAGCACGTTAAATCTGGAGAACGCGACGACTGGCCCATGCGAAGCTCCATGTATGAAATTCTTGTCGGGAAATTCCGTATTAGTGTAACGATGCATGTTACGATGGAGCAGAAGCTCGTGCAAAAAAAGATTCAAGCAAGAAGAGCTTTTATACGCCGAACTCTATAGAATCCCTACCGGCTCAAAACTGCATTTTTTACGACAAAATCCTTTATGAAAGATGCTTATTTAGGTTCCCTCAACCTGCCATAGCACTTTTCACATATATATCAATGTATAATATAGTAGGGGAGAGTGGGGTCAATTGTAACAGGGTACGATTGTAACAGAGCAAAAATTTCGAGTGTCGGGTCCTAGATTTTGTTTCTAGGTCGTATTTAATAAATCTACATGTACGCCCCAGCTGGCAACCATTTTCATGTACTTTTGAAAGAGTTACATCACAAAAGTTATTTTCACGCTACGCAAGTACTTTTTTTGGTATTAGAATATTATATTGTAACAAAGTAATTTTCTTTAAACAAATAAAAATTATTAACCAAATATGTAAGTGGACATCTTAATTAACATTTCAAAAAAAAAAAAGATTAGTTTTGTTAATTAACTAGCATTGTTTTTAACAAATGAAGCTGAAATGGCGTCTTGGGGACGACTGTAACAATAAGTAAAGGGACAATTGTAACAACTAAAAATAAATAATCTTAAGTTAACAAACCATTACTTAACTCTTTAAGAACCACCAATAGCTTCCTATATCATTTATATAATGTTGCATGTGCATTACTTTATTTGTCACCTTTCACAGCATAAATTAAAATTTTTAACCCCTTAAAGTTAAAGGTTTAACCCTCTAGGTCTCTGCTCATTATTATTTTTACTCCTAAAATATCACTATTTTGATCAATAAAAAAATATATCACAACTATGATAATGTGTATAATTAACTATGTTTCAGTTGAATTTATGAACTGTTACAATTGACCCCGTAAGTGGGGACAATTGTAACAAGTGCACGACTGTCAAAAATTGTTAATAACTAATATAATAACATTTAAAATAAGGTATTTATTATTTTTTCTAGTAGAGGATAGTCTGCTTTACTCGTCTGTCAATTAATACTAATAATATATTGGATTTTTTGTTAGTTAAAAATAGTTAAGTAAAAAATGTTACAATTGACCCCACTCTCCCCTATATATTTGAAAATAACAGTAATCTGGGGTTATGAAATGCAAAATGCTTAGGCGCCAGGATCAATTTTGTTAGTCGCCTCCATGTGTTGAAACGGGAAGTAGCATAACTGCTAATTGCTTTTTTGAAGAGTTCGTGGGTTCGATTCCAGCCGCCGAAGACTCCCCGTGTAGTAAATGGTGACTGATGCACGTTAAATCTGTCGAGTCGCAAAGTCCTCCATGTTCCCATTACAAATCAATACCTCTGAGGGTACTGATCCAGGTTTTTCTTTGTCTTCTGGATTGGTTCAAAATTACTAGGCTACGGAGTTGAACATTTGTAGTCGTAAACCCAAATTTGGATCGGCAGTTCAACGGATATAAAAGTTTTAGGTGCTAGCGGTAATTTTTTAGGTGCCAGGGTGACCTGGCGTCCCAAATTTGTTGACTCTGATAGTTATATACATAAGAAAACAAACAAACAATATTTCCTAAACTTATAAAATAATATTAAATAAAAAAGAAGAGTAAATAAGCAATACGAACGAATTATAAAATTTGGAGCCCCTATCACTTGTGGACAAAATCTGATTTAAATGTGTTTAGCTTAAGATTGCAAGTCATAATTGTAGAATTGTAGGTAAAGCTTTTATATGAAACTGATATTTTTAGTTTGATTTGAATTTTAATTTGATTTGATTTGAAAGCAATGGAATCGGTATTAAAAATTTTGGACTCAGGACTTTTCAGAGAGTCAGACTACGACTTGTGCACGAATAAAATTTTCACCGAATCTGGAAGAAGTATTAATATTATAATTGCTAATTTCAAACTTTGAACATATTTTCTCTTTTGTGTTTGATTAAAATAAAGGGTATTTCATTTTAAACTAATTGGGTTGTTCGGAAAGTAATTTCGTTTCTTCCTTATGAAAATGAACGACGATTTTCTCACAGTGAATAAATATTTTATTGAATTATATATTGTCCGTTTACAATTTTTATGATATTAGCATGATTCCTCGCTCTTAAAACATTAATGTTCTTAACTGGCAAAAATTGATCCAGGTGTTTTCTGAACTCATTTGAAGTGAAGGTATTAACTCCCAAAAGATTTTACAGAAATTTTAAACAACCCATTCTTGTCTCCAGTGATGATGCGCTTAAAAAATGGATATTTTTCTTGACTTTTGAGAAGCAAATTACAGGCGTCAGAGCGATGGCACAAATTTCTTTACGTAAAAGAACACGAGGAACACCCATATGTCGATCTTTTAGAATAAGCATGGGCATTTTAAATGATCATGAACGGTCCGCAAATTTATTCCCTCAGCTATCTCACGAGTTTGATGGTTTGCATCAATTAATGTCTTTATTGTGTCTTCATCAGCCTTATTTGGCGTGTAGCATCTTAATCGAAATTTCGCCGGATCGAAATTTTACAAACCAGTTTTGGCACTATTGTACTGCCTATACATCTTCTCCATACATATCGGATAATTTTTTTCTTGCTTGAACAGCGTTTTTACATTTTCTATTCTAAAAAAGTAAAATATGTTAAAAATGCTGCTTTTCATTTTCTTTATTTGAAAGGGCACCTACCAAAAACGACTGCTTAGAATCAATCGAACTTTTTCATGAGTAAACTTTCCTATATCAGCTTTCAAAATTTATAATAAATTATACGACTTAAATGTGAAGTTGGCTGCGAAAAAATACAATTCTATTGGGAAAAACATGGATCTAATTGGGAATAAACAGAATTGCTTTCCAAACAACTCTATACTATTCATAACTTAAGTTTTGTAATTGGCTACTTTAAAAAAATGTAATGTTTTTTTGGAATAATATTTTTGTTTACATGATTATTATTTTGTCTAAATAATTTCCATAAGATAAAAGGCTTCTTTCCTTTTAACCTATAGGACGTAGTTTTTAACAGACTGGAGTTGAGCTACTTTTTCAACTATGACTCCTTATTCCTGTTTGAAAAAAAATTTGGACCTATACCACTTTTAAATTATTATATTATTTACAAAACGAATAATTTTTTTTTGAGGTATCCGTTAAGAATTGATCAAAACTTATGTTTAGTTGCTCAAGTAATTCCTCCACTACAAAAACTTAATTTCTTAGGGCTTCATAGTTTTGAAACAAACTATCCGACATAGTTCGTCCCCTTCAATTTTGTGCTGAAATGAACAGTGGAAGAAATGATCCGTAGCTTTAGAAACTTCACCTATCCCTTCATATTGGTTTTTTTTTTTTCAATATTATTTTTCATTTTTCCTTTGAATGAAATCTGGAGAAAAACGCTGGATAAAAGAAAAAAAAAAGGGATTTTTCATTCATACCAGATCAGCGATCTTTTGTGCTCAGCGGTGCGATAAAAGATAATGCAGAATTGCTTAGCCGAGCACAAATTTTGCTGCTCCTGGCTAATTCGGTATCTCTACACCCGTCAGGCAATAGCTTTTCCATCAAAACCTCTCAAAATCAGACACAGCAGTCGTGATTTTTCTCTTGAAAAATACGCCTTTAACCTCTTTATTTTCAATTCACATTTCCTCTTTTAGATCCCGCCGCCTTTCTGAAAATCCTGTTTTATGATAGAAGGCAACCACAAAATTAGTTTTCAATTGCTTTTTTTTTTCGAAATATAAATATATTTTCTTGTATTGTTTATTTCAGTGGTTTGGCTATTTCAGTGTGTAAAGCTGATTTAAATTCCTTTAGGGGAAATTTTTTTTCTCGTCTGGTGTTAAAGATTTCGTATTTGTTAGTAATTTTCCAAATACATTTTTCTCACGGTAAGATTTGGTTTCTATTTTTTTAAAGGTAAACTCAATATAGGTACTATTTCTAAAATTCAAAGTACTTTCTGTTTCTTTAGTTTTTATGTTTTAGAAGTGCCATTACTATCCTTTTCTTGGTTACTGAAGGGATTTTTATTCAATATTTTAACAGCTGATATTTTTCTTTGTTGGTTTTCTGGTGAAAAATTGAACTTTAAATATTGTTAATCACAGATATTAGTATGTTTTGCAGCATTTTCTCTCCGTTCAATTTCACAAAAATTTTATGTTTCAAAATTGTGATAGATATTTTGAAAGAAAGTGATCAAAAGTATCAGAAATTGTATTTATTTTAATGCAAAATAATTTTGAGCTAGAGTTGGATGAAATTTTAGTCGCTTATCCTTTTTCAATAAAAAAAAAAATAAAATAAAAATAGTTGGCGTATTTGTTGGATGATAAGTATCTTTGCAGACTTATTATAGGATAAATTTCTCATTTAATAATTTTGTAACTTTCTTTTATTTTAAAGCATTAATTAACTGAAATTATATATTCTTCATTAAAACTAATATGTTTAAAACTGCTGCCCTTTCAAAATTTACTACGCGTTTTACTTCAACCGCGAGAATAAACTTAGGTTTAGAATAAAGAATGCGATTTTAGAAATTTGAATATTTTGAAAGAAAGTGATCAAAATTATCAGAAATTTTATTTATTTTAATGCAAAATAATTTTGAACTAGAGTTTGGATGAAATTTTAGTCGCTTATCCTTTTTCAATAAAAAAATAAATAAATTTAAAAGTAGTTGGCGTATTTGTTGGTTCATAAGCATCTTAGCAGACTTGGTATAGGATAAATTTCTCATTTAATAATTTTGTAACTTTCTTTTATTTTAAAGCATTAATTAACTGAAATTATTTATTCTTCATTAAAACTAATATGTTTGAAACTGCTGCCCTTTCAAAATTTACTACGCGTTTTACGTCAACCGCGAGAATAAACTTAGGTTTAGAATAAAGAATGCGATTTTAGAAAACTTCGATCACGGTCTTCTCAATTTTGAAATGTATAATTTTCCTGTAAAATTGCGAAAGTAGAAATGCAGTTATCATAGGAAGTTTTAGTTACTTTCAATGACTGTGACCGAAAAAAGAGTTTTACATGCTATATGCTTCAAAAAATCAACAATAAACAAAAATATCTATGAAAATGAATTTCAACACTACGAATTAAACTAGTATAAGAAAAGTTTGAGCCAAAAATATGATCTACCGCAAAAAACCCTCACGATTTTTTTCAAGCTTAGTCTAATTAAACAATTGAACTAGTTAGCGCATAAATTAACCTCTGTTATGACAATTAACTAATGAAATATATCTTTAATATTTCATGTATCTTATTCAGTATTCAAGTCAGAAAAATCAATTTTATTCTTTCTGGTATATATTTTATTCTTAACCACTTGCACTGATAAGTACTGATTCACTGATGCGTTTAACAAAACAGTCGACTGCAATTCACTGAGAGATAGTTGTTCAGAGTCTTTTTCAGGCAGGCAGAAAAGAGACTCGACCTAATCAGTATTAACCTTCTGAGAATTATATGTCTGTTAATCTTTAAGTAACTAAATAGTATTTTTGAATACTTTTTGTTTAATTTAATTCTTTGAAATGTGTCCTTTTGAACCTAGTTACCAAATTCTAAGACTGTAAGTATTTATAAATTTTTTTTTATGGCTTATATTGTGAAAACCACTTTTAATACAATTTAAAAATTTTAAATTTGATAAGTAGGCTCAATGGATGGTTATCCGTATTAAGCTAAGTACAGGTGGCTTGGCCGGGATAGCCTGGTTGGTAGAGCACTGTGCCATGTCCAAGACCTCGTCGGTTCGATCCCCTTTGGTCGAAGACTCCTAGTGTAGTAAATTGTGACTGATGCGCGCTAAATTTGTCGAGTCACAAAGTCCTCCATGTTCCCATAATAAATCCTATATCTGGGGTACTGATCCAGGAGTTTCCTTGTCTTCTGGATTGGTTCAAAATTACAAGGCTGCGGAGTTGAACATTAGTTGTCGTAAACCCAAAATTGGGTCCACTGTTCAACGACGGTTATAAAATAAAAATAAAAAGTACAGGTGGCGCTAGCGGATGAATTCTTTATAAAACTTCCAGGATACTACTTTCGAATTACATTTGCGTCAGTTTGTAAAACATACCATTTTATGTAGTTATTGTATTTATACTGTTCATAATACGACTTGCATTATTATACGTTCATTATACGACTTGCATTCAAGACATGGTAACCTTTACCTGTTGTTTATGTAGTTACATTTTCCTCAAATCGATTTATGACTCACAATATTTTGGAATTTATAAAATACAGAAAATTCTTCTGAATGGCAAAAAACTCTCGATTATAAATCTTCCAAGAATATCAAGCCTGTCCACGCATCGTCTCTTAAACATAAGTGGCGAGAACCATATTATGACCATTATGAACCACAAACGCCTTTTAAATTTTTGTGATAATCGCTTGCCGACGTATACACAGCACGTACGTATACAGCACGTACAGGCGATTTTGCAAGAAAAAGCATCTTGAAGCGCATGCCATGTCTTTCCGATTTAAGTGGTTAGGTAGGGCATTTGTTACCATTTTTATGCTTTTATTCGCTTTCTTATGAAATGGCTTATGTGCAAACTTGTCACTTTTAGTTAAAGTGCGTGATGCCAGAGAACAATCGAAGATCTTTATAAAATTTATTCTTGTAGAAACCTTAATTTACTACAAAACATTTTTATGACGCTCGTCTAATATATCAAAAGCAAATTAAAAAAGATATACTTTTAAAAACAAATTTTGGTGGAAATCCTTTTAGCTACGTTAATTTGCTATCTCATGCAAAACAGTTTGTTTTCCATTTCATTGCTTATCTTGAGATATTAATCTTATTCAGAATTTGCATGAATTAAACGAATTCTATCTAGGAAAAAGAATATTTTAGTCGCTTTAGAGTGTATTGTTTTTGCATAGAATATTTTTCTGCTATTGTTTAAGAGTCAAAGCTGCCTGTAAATAAAAGATGACAAGTTAAAACAATTAGATAATTAATAAGTAATTATTGGATACAAATATAATTACATGTTTTAAAAATAATAAATATTTTTATTAAATGTCCTAACTATCGGAACCCCTATGACCCTGTGGTTCAGTGGGCGTGCTATGAGAGGGGGTGAGCCATTTCCAAGCGCTGTGAAGAGGTGGTGAGGAACTGATGTTGTAAACAAGGGAATCAGCATTCATATGAATGCAAACGTGTGGAAATGTTTTTTTTTAACCCAGATTTGCCCATCTCGGTCACTGTAAGTTTTTTTTTTCTGTTTTTGTTTATATTTGTTTTTATTCTTTTTCGGCTACTGTTTTTTTTTTTTTTAAATTTTATTTCTCACTTTTAATTTTCTATTTTTCGTTGGCAACTTTACGTTTTATTTTTTAAATCACATTGGTTTCTTTTCTTTCACTTTTGGAATGTCTTGAAAATGCCTGCCTATTTTTGAAACGCTTGAAACATATCGCGTTTTTTCCTTTCTAATATATTTTTAAAGCAAATTAAGTTTTTAATCGGGTAATATCTGACGACTTCAGTTTCTTTGGATTATTTATTTAATTCATTACTTGTTCATCCTTTATTTCTCTCTCTCTCTCTCTTTTTTTTGTAACGAAGAATCGTCTGCTAATTTCGAATTAAACAACTTTTAATTTCTTATATGTGCTTAATTTTCGATTCTTACTTTAATGCCCTGATAATTCGCACTAAGTAGCGTTTTAAGAACGAATGAACCTTTTTTTTTCCCGATAGAAATACGTGGAATCCATTTTTATTGTATTTATTTAATCGATTTCCTTTAAATGTTTCGAGTTGAAAACATTTGAAAGATTTTGAACATTTGCCTGTGTTGTATCTTTTTATAGAAAAAAGTTTATAAGATTTCCCTATTTATTGATCTATTCAAAATTTTTTGCAGTTTTGTGCTTGTTATTATTGAGGATTATCTAGTTTTTTTTTGTTTCTTTTGTCTTTGAGGAATTGAATTTGACGTTTTATTTGAGAAATTCTATTTATCTCCATTTAGATGACAAACATTTTTATTCTGCTCATATTGAGTGTTGTCGATTGCTTGAACTTTTTAGTGAATCTAGCGCCATCATTTATTTAAGCACCACGTTTAGATGGATTATTGATTGCTTTTAGTTTCGAACAGTGTAATAAATGTTATTAAAAAAATTTAAAGCTCTATGTGTTTTTATTTTTAGCTATTAAACTATATTTCAATTTAAAATAATCAGAATAATTGGTTTCTAAACACAAATGCTCTATTGGATTAAGGCGAGGTGAATTTGGGGCCAAGACATGACTTGAAAGTCTTTGGAATGTTCCTCGAACTAATCCATGACGATTCGACCCTTTTGACATGGTGCATCGTCCTGTTGGTAAACACCATCCCCCGCAGGAAAAACTGTTGCCATGAATGGGTGAACCTGGTCTGCAACTATGTTCAAGTAGCTTACAGACGTCTGGGATTGTTCTATTAGGATTATGGGTCCTAATGTGCCCCATGAAGACATTGTTCCTGGGCGAGAAATCATGAAAACCTGGGCGAGCCCATTGTTATAGATGGAGGGTGGTCATAATGTAATGGCTTTTCGGTATATATATATATATTTATTTTACACTATTTTTTACTGCAGCTGCAAATAACACTAAATTTTTTAACAGTGTAATAAAGTAAGGAATTAGTAAATTTGCAATGCATATCGATTTTTTGACAAAAGATAGAACATTACCTTTACGTAATTTAACTTTTGATAGATCTTGATCAGAATTTTTGCTCCTTGCAATTCTAAAAGACACACTCTAATTAGAAAAAGTCTTCAGTATTCTCTAATTTGCCTCATATTTAAAATCTTATTATCATCAGCCTAAATGCCCTCGGGCGAATTAGATAATGTGTGACGAGTTATTCAATCGGACTGAATTTGCTTATGAGAAAAAACCTTTAATAAGGCTATTTAGAATAATATTATTAAAAGGCCATCACTCCTCTAGGCTTTTTACAAACATCTTTATAAATCAGGTGAATTGAGTAATGAATGTTATATTTTCTATGTAGCTTTCTAGTTACGTGGGCTCGCTACAATAAGCCAATCAGGCTGATTCTAAAATACTGCGGACTTTTTCAAAGATCCTGAAATATTGCAAAATGACTGTGGGGGCTTGTGAAGCGCCTAATTATTAATTATCACACGACACATATATTTCTTTTTTAAGACGGACCAATTAATTTATCATCGTATTGTATTTATAAAATTAGCAAATTAGCTGATTTTCAAATGATTTTAATCGTGGTAGAGTTCTCCCATGTAAACTAGAAAAAAAATCAAATTTCTTGTCAAAATAATAAAACTTATGGATCTGTACATACCTGCCAACTTTTACGCTTGTCGAAAATTTTTTTTCTCCAGTTGTTGGAAATTGCTATTTCAATGGAGATAGTAAAACCAGTGTGTATTGAAATTTGGCCTGCACTTGACACTTTTTCAGAGAGCCAACAGGCCTAAAATATGTATGTTTAAATTATTTAATGCAATTGAATCATGTTAAATCACCTTTAAATCACCAAATAAAAATGAAGTGTGAATTCAAAAATTTTGCTACTACATTAACTATAAAAAGGAAATCTTCCGGAAAATATGAAGAGTTGGTAGACATGGACGTGTACTTATTTATATTTAATTACAAGTGTATGGTTTTAATACGTTCAGCTATACTATGTATACATTAATCATTTTGCAATAACTGTTGTGGAAACTTTTTTCAAGTACCTTAGCTAGCCCCCCCCCTCTTTTTTTTCTTCTTTTTCTTGAGTACACTGTTTCCTTGTTTTCTGTCATTAAAATAAATTGCTTCGAGGATAAACACTAACTACATCTTCCAAGGTAACGTAACGTATATTGGCGAATTGTCTTTAGGGGTTTTCACAGTCCAGTTCTAGACTTGAATTTTTTATGTAGTTTCTAGAATGGACCGGAAAAATACTTATTGTGTTCCTTTTCTCCCTCCCATCCTTCCATTTTTTTACTTTGTTTTATGTGTTTCTCTTCACATCATTTCAGATTTTATTTGTTTTGCTTTTTATTTCTGCCCTGGGCAAGTGTTGTGTTTGTTCTGAACCTGAAGATATTTCTTTGTTTCATAACATTTCATTGATTCAAACGGGTAAGTCCTTCTACTTCCCCCAAAATAACTGGATGAACAAATTTACTCTTGTTTTATATTGCAAGTATTAGAAAACTGAAAACAAGTTGAAGGAATTGTTCGAATTCAATTTTTTTTATCGCCTTTTTGATCGAATTAAGGGTTCTTATGACACAAAAATTTATTGAAAAGTTCTTTTTTTTTTTTAATTGTTCAATTTAATGTCAAGTATCTAATGTAATGTGTGACAGGACATTTGGCAGTTTTTATTTTACTTTTAAAAAAAAATTCTTGCTTAAGTTCGAGTAGCTGGGCAACTCTAATCCCTTGGGTGTTGAAACCTATCGTTACTAACTTAGAAACTTATCGAAACTTAGCGAATTTACCGCCAGATGAGATCGTTAATTTAAAATTTAATTTGGACAATTATTTTATAAATTTTAAATTCAATACATTTTTTAATATTTCAAATTTAAGTTGCAAAAATGTCTCAAATTAAAATCGATGAACTTGCTTAGTTTATTTGAAGTTTTAACTAGCAAAATGTTCAATTACTCCTCTAATAATTTGTTTTTGTAGAAGACCTTAACAAACTTATTATTTTTCTAAAAGTTGATTCTTTAGATGGGTACTATTAGGAGTGGAACTTTAAAAGATATATATATATATATATATATATATATATATATATATATATATATATATATATATATATATATATATATATATATATATATATATATATATATATATATATATATATATATATATATATATATATGCTGGCTAATGAACTAGATACATGGGAGAGTGAACAAAATAAAAAACCATGCGGGACACATTGGCAAATCATGTTCATAATGCTATGTTTTATAGCCATGTTCCATCCATTAGCCATGCTCTATATTTTTACTCCGAAGGTGACAGGTACTCATGGATGATAAGGCAATTAATGCCAAAAACTTAAGAAATTTCTTCAATGAACATCAATCCGTCTCCCAATCCTATGCCTTGGCCACCGCGAAATCCGGATATTTACCTAATCATAAATGATTGAGGTATATCCTATAGCATTCAATTCTTCCATCTAATTTGCAGGATCCTAAAGTCTATTTAGCCACTATGCTTGGCAATCTTTGGACATAAATGGTATGTCCTGTGGAATGGATGCCCTCGCGAACATAGGCTGTTATCCCTTTAAAAATAAATAAATAAAAAAATATTAATCTAAGGCAGGGAAGCACAACCAGTTTTGGGTAGTGGGCCACAAAAATTACAAAATATAGAGTCATTGCGTCATGTCATAGTCATGAATATGCGAGGAATGCTTGGATTTTGTTTGAAAGTTATGTGAATAAGTTACAAGTCTATAATTAATCTTTTTGATCCTGTGTAGAGCATAAAAATAGTATGAATAAATTTCAACGATTATACTTATTAGATTACAAAGGCAAATTATAGTACATTTATGAAGGCATTGGGATACAGCAAAGTAGCATTTATTCTAAATTTACTCTCATCCTAAAAGTTACTATTAAACACTTTCATTATTGTTCAAAAAACAAAATTTGTTACTAATACAGTAACAGTATCAAATTAATGTGGTAACTGTTGCTAGAATTTTGAGATTTTTTTTTATTCGTCGTTTCTACTTGCTTAATTTTCTTTTTTCTTCCTTTTTAATTTTATTTACAAATTTATAACTGATTACATTTCACTGCAAACTCTGAACCCATTGCATATATAATGGAACTGATTAATAATGAAACTGAGTTACAGTCTGATACTTTGGAAAAGGCTGTAAACTATACCGAAGAGCCATTACATTATGACCACCCTGCTAATAACACGTAGGACCACCTTTAGCCCTCAAAACTGCTAGCACCCGGCGTGGCATTGATTCCACAAGGTGCTGATAGGTAGTCTGAGGTATCTGGTACCAAGCACTCACCAACTGGTCCTGCAATTCCCTCACATTGCGAAGCGTGGCAGCACGAATTTGGTTTTCCAAGTAGGACCACAAATGCTCTATTGGATTAAGGTCAGGTGAATTTGGGGGCCAAGACATGACTTGAAAGTCACTGGAACGAACATCCATGACGATTCGACCCTTATGACATGGTGCATTATCCTGTTGGTAAACACATTCTCCCGCAGGAAAAACTGTTGCCATGGATGGGTGAACTATGTTCAAGTAACTTACAGACGTCAGGGATTGTTCTATTAGGATTATGGGTCCTAATGTGCCCCATGAAAACATTGTTCCTGGGCGAGAAACCATGAAAACCTGGATGAGCCCATTGTTATAGATGGAGGGTGGTCATAATGTAATGGCTCTTCGGTGTAGATTAGCATCTTTCTGTTACTTTTTTTCTTTTAAATTTTTATTAATATTTTAGACAGTTAAGGGGCCAAGTTAAAAGGCTTTCTGGACCATTTTTGATCCGCGGGTCATAGGATGTGCATCTTTGATCTATGGTTTCTACTTCATTGTCCAGTGTTTATTTATTATTCCTTCTTCTGTGTTTGTTTCGTTATACTTAAAATATGCAAATTATTCCATTCTGTTTTAAAAATATTGAACGGTTTAGGCATTTTAGTAAAATCCCGAATCTTTAGATTTTTCGTCATATTTTATAATTTTTAGTCTTTGCACTATTTGCCCTTTCTATTTTTTATTTAAAAAGGAAAACTAATAAAAGTTTAAATGTATATATTAAAGCGAAGACATTTAATAATAATTTTAATTCTTCTTTTAACGAAAACTGCTTACGTCTTTTTAACATTTTAGTTACTTCCAAAATTCATAAACTTTTGTTTTATTTTTGACAGGCGAAAAAATTTTCTTTTCAAGTTAACGGTGACATTCTTATTAACTTTATTTATTCAACGCTATTTATTTGTAAACTTAATGGGGAGGGTATTTTTTTTGTTTCCTTTAAGGCTTTAATGTCACTTAATGAACTTCTTTACATTTTTTCTTGATTGGCCAATTTATTTTGAGCTCTTGATTTGCGAATGCATTTTTATGATGGCCTCTCTATAGTTTCCCTCATTTTCTTTCTTTTTTGAAAGTTAATGAAAGAATATGCAAATTTAGAATATTTTGCATATTATGTTGTGACTGCTTTAACGATGTCAAGAAAAAATAATCTATATCTTTTTCTTATTTCTTTGAAATATGTCAGGCTTATTGATCGCTTTAGATAATTTTTAGTTTATTTTTGGGATTGCGGCTTAAAAGAGGAGATAAGTTTTGGTTTAGATGTGTTGTGTGCAAATGAGAAAGGAGGCTTTTAATGAAACGGAAACAAGTAATTTCCGGATGCCTAACTTCGTTTCCAACATTCTTTAAAGAATGGTTTCATTTTCTGATTGATCTTGGTAATTATTTTGGAGTAAAAGCTCGGAATGCTTAAAATGGCGAGTTTTGAAGAACTGGCTTTTGTATCATTTGGGAAAAAAAAGGTTTTATAACAAGAAATTTCCATTTTTATTAAGTGTTACTCAAAGTTGTTTTTCCGAAGCTCATAAGAAGTATAAAGAGAAATAAAAAGTCATTGTTTGAGTATCTTAAACTTGAATTAAATCTTTAATCGAAGTTATCTATCTTGTTAAAATAGGGCTTCAAAAAAAGTAAGTGTTAGCTAAAATATAAATTTTTTTTTCTAAAAATCCTGTAATCCTTGCAATATTTTTTCATTTAGTCATAATTTTGAGCTTGCTTAAACAATTCAGCATTAACACAAAAGGGATTGGTTATGAGGATGAACTAAAGAATTCAGCATTACCACAGAAGACATTGGTTATGGAAATGATCTAAACAATGCAGCATTAACACAGAAGACATTGGTTATGGAAATGATCTAAACAATGCAGCATTAACACAGAAGACATTGGTTACAGAGATGAACTAACTGTTGCATGAAATCAATCTTAAAATTAGTATAATATCTTTAAGGCGCTATTAATCTGCCACGATTCCTCTGCATTTTAATATTGAATTAAATGGTACCGAAAACATTAAAACAGAAAGCAAAAGACCCGCTAGGTCTTAAGAATTGGTTTTTGTATAGTATTCAATA
The DNA here is from genome assembly GCF_982258835.1 of Parasteatoda tepidariorum. Taxonomy (NCBI): domain Eukaryota; kingdom Metazoa; phylum Arthropoda; class Arachnida; order Araneae; family Theridiidae; genus Parasteatoda; species Parasteatoda tepidariorum. Next base: position 58,951,794 of record NC_141761.1, read on the forward strand.
TTTTAACAACATTTACGAATAAGGGTTTTGTCTATGCGTTCGAGTTAGTAAAAGGAATTAAGACTGTCGCCGAATTAATGTGAAGTTCGTAAAATAAAGTCGGTATAATAAATTTTTTAAAATTTTTTAATAGTTTTTATTGGTCGAGTGATGCCATTAAAAATACAGCCACATCTTAATGGTACAAATTTTGAATAATGAATTCGATAATACAAATTTTTGGATATCATCATTCAAAAAAAAAAAAAAAAAAAAAAAAAAAAAAAAAATCCTATGAATTTATTATATGCAGATAATTGAAGAAATCTCTATTAGTTGAATACATTTCTCGCTGATCATTAATTTCACGAAATATTTTTGATTGCAAAAATTTTCTTAATTTATGTCAAATTTAAAATTTTTCATTGAGCTTAAATTCTGAAAAATACTTCTTAAATAATTTTTTGTGCTATTTCTTGAAGATTTTCATGTTATAAAAGAAGTTTACTGTATCATCCATTCCTGAAAAAATATACATGCAATTTATGTGCGCATAGATAAGAACATAACATGGCAATTTTAAGAACATAAAATTGATAATTATGAAGTAGATACTGTGGATAAAAATGTAGCAGTATGTTGTAATTTCGAAAAATCGGAAATTTTAAGAGGCTATAGCATCCTTCCTGACTTATCAGAAGAGAAAAATGGTGTAATATAAGAATTTCAGTAAAACGTAAATTTAATTGAAGTACAATGGTATTGACGTTGATTTAGGCACTTTTGAAATATCAGTCAACAACAAATCATACAACTTTTAAAATGTCAGTACAGTTATTATTTTGACTAAATTGTTTAAAATATTTGATTTTCGACTTCGCGAATTTTCGATGTCACTAAATTTTTAGTGTTTCTTCTTCGAGGTTGTGATATCGAAGTTTGACTAGTATAGGCCAGATCAGTTTTGCTTAGTTCTTCACCAACACCAAATGTCACATGGCGATAGTGCAATTCAATTAATCCTTTATCGAGCAAGAAGTAATTTTTGATTTTGTAACTCACTGTAATTTAAAATACCTTTTGTTTAATCTTTAGTTTTCTACTTCATAAACGTCTTCTGTTGTTTTTGTTATTGATTTCACCTACTTCATTAAAAGTAGAAAGCTACCCACTCTTTATTCTCTTAAATATTTTGAATAAATTCCGTGGAAACTGTTTAAACTCTTAATCAATTTACCTAGTTAGTTCATTCTAATGAACTTTTTCCTCCCGTCTCGTCCTGCGCACAATAAGTTTCCCGTCCTTTGTCGATGCCTCATTGATTGTTATCATAACATTTAACGTTCACTAACTTGTCCCTCCTCCTGTAGGACATACTATTTTAATTAATGCGTTTGTGTGGCACAGATAAAATGTTTTAAGAAGGAACAGCTGCTTTCTCAAAACTTCGACGTGAAAGTGAACCCTGAAGCGTCTCTCTGAAAATAAATTGAATTTGGTAGTTTTATCTCGGATGTTCGTTCCAAATAATTCTTATTTAATTAAATGTATGATAGCTGTGCCCTGAAAACTTCGTTTGATGTCTCATTTTTCTCTTTGTGTGCAACTTCGAACTGCCTCCAGATTTCCGCCAATTCTAGTTCGACTGAGAGGGCTTTTATCTTACCAATTTAAGTTTTCCTCCTAAACTCTTCTTGGGATTTAACACGGTAAAATGTCGGTTAAAAGTAATGTCGGTCGATTGAATGTGTTCGCAAATTCTCCTCCAATAGTTTCAGTTTTAACACTATCTCGTGACCTTGTTACGATCGTATGTTTTGTAAGTGTTCATTGTTACAATTGTTCCAAATTGTTAAAAATATTGCCCGAGAATAATCATACGAAGTTATTTTTCGTAGTGTTAACATGTGAAGTTATTTTTACGTAACATAACACAATAATGCAACATAATACAATAATATAAAATTTGCTTTTTTCACTGTTGAAGAGTGGATTTAATTATTTTTAACTCTCAAATTATTCCAATCTTTTATTTTTTTTCATTTATGTATTTATTTGTTATTATTTTTTTTAAAATTGTTTCTAAGATAAATGTGTATAACTCTTTCTAAGAACTGATTGGTAAACTGCAGCTAAAAGAGGGTTTAGTAGTATAATACATTTTCATAGTTTTACTGAAAAATTGACAGTGGAACAGTGTTTGGAACAACTAGTCTTCTATTTTTTGTTCATCAGAAAATAAATTTTTTTTTTCTGGCTAAATAAGTTTGTTTTTTAGGCAAAACGAAAATGAGCACAGCAAAATTGATCTACAACTGTGGTAATTCTTGATACCCCAAATAAACAGTGAGCAGTTCTAGCTTAGACTACACAAGTTCTATGTAAACCTGTTCAAAAAGATACCGATTAGCTTCATCGAGATGTAATATGTACAGCAGGGAAAATGTCCTTACAGTGTTTTCATCATAGAAAAAAAATGGGTGAGAATTTCTCACCCTTTTTAAAAAACAGGGTGAGATTTCAAAAACTTAAGTGAGATTTCTAAAAACTAAAAAAACACAAACTCTTGAAAAAAAAATTTCTTTAATTATAATACATTTCTAACGTCTTCTATTTTTTAAAGCATTGAATATTTTTGGTGCATCAGCATCATCATAGAAGATTTTGCCTTCACAAGGTATTTGTCCATCTTACATTAGCACATAAAAAATTTGAACGTCTTACATGAAGAAACCGAACCTACGGTAAACACGTGGTTGCAGAGAAATGTGTTCTGAAAGGGGTTCTGTGGTTGTGTTCTGTTGTTCGAAAAGGTTTTTAACAATACTGGTAAATAGGGAAGCTAGATAATGGGGCAGATGTTGAAAATAATGAAAGATACAGGCAGAAAAGTGAAACGGATTTTATTCTAAATGGCGTAGTTGTAAGCTTTGTTCGAAAATACGAGAAATTCGCGAATTTTGAAATTGATTTATAGAATGCGCGAATTTCTGGCGGTAATAATTTTTTAATGCGAGAAAAGAAAAAAATATGCGAGATTCTCGCGTTCTCGCGCTGTAGTGAAAACACTGAGACTAATACTTTTTTTATAATTTGATCAACGTCCCCGTCTTTCTTTCTAATTAAATGAAGTAGTAAATAATGTTTAATTCGCACTTGAAAATTAAATTTTTTTTTTTACCTAACCTGTATTCAGACGCGAATTCATATTAATCCAGGCAATAGACGATTTGATCATGATAAACTAGCGGAATTTTTTATTTTTTTAACCCTTATTATTTTTTTTTTTTGAGGTGCTGAACACAAATCCGCATTTTACGACCAAAATTCTTTCGAGAAAAATGTTTTTTCCAGTAAAAACCTGGAAAAATCCTTTTTTTTTTGCATATATTTTTTAAATTTTTTTTATGGTTTAAGATATAAAACTTCTGTTAGCATATTTTAAAACTAGAGGAAATTTCTAACCAATTTTATTTCTAAATTAAGAACTAAGACATTTTTGTTTAGTTTTGAATTACGCCATTAAACATTTTCTATTTTAAACCATAAAAAATTTAAATGCAAAAAATTGCTGGGATTGTTCCTGGTTTTTCCCGGAAAAATATTTTCCGGAAAAAAATGTGGATTCGCATTCAGCACCCGGTCGAAAAAACAAGCATGCAAAAAAAAAAAAAAAAAGGACGTCCTACTTTTCCTTGTAAAGTCCATTTTTGAGTTCTTTTGCTTGAACTATATATTGCTCTCACTCGCAGGTTTAAGAAAGCTTTAATGTTCTTGATGTAGAGTTACGAAACCTTGAGTATCTTAGGAGAACTAAGTCGCTAATGGAAACTACGTATTAAGTATTGGAGAAACTGGACTTCTCACACATACATTCTTCAGTTTATGCATGCGAGGAATACTTGCGCTTGAAATTGCAATAAATACGTAGAAGTAATCATTTACTCATCTTTTACGGGTTTCGTGGAATTTTGAAGAAGAGAAATTTTCAACTGATTTTATGTTATTTTCCAGAGTAATAAGAAGGATACGAATGAGTAATATGATGAGCGGGGTTACTAAGATGTTTAATATTTCTCAACAGTTTGTGTTTCTCTAGATTTATATCAGATAAGTAGGAGGGAAGAAATAGCATACCTGCCAACTTTCAATCCTTTCGAGGATGATTTATCCCAGTGGTAGTAAAGTTTAATTTAAATTACAATTTCAGGCAGAAACATGCGTTTTATTTTGAAAAAGCTAATGCGGATATTCGCGATCGTGTTACATATTAATATGTATGCTTAATTTTTAAAAAAATAGTGGTGGTCAAAAAGATTACAAATTAAGTTTATAAATGCAAGGAATATACAGAAAACATACATTTTACTTCCACTTTAAATATAGAAATAAAATTTTACGCCAAATGCGTAAAAGTTGGCAGGTATGAAATAGCAACGTTGAGACACTAAAGAAAGTAAAATTAATGAATTTTTGAAGTTATACTTCTTATGCTACTTCCAACAGGGTTGCGTTAAACGTTTAACGCTACATTTTTAATGGCCAGGAAATCACGTATTAGGATCCAGTTTTCTCTCATTCATTTCCATATTGTTTTGGTTCTCACTAGCATAAAAATAATAAAAGTATTGTTTTTCTATAAATATTTTTTTAGTTTGTTTTGATACACATATAATTTAATAGGGTAGTATTTTTTATTTTCAAATTTAGTGGATAACAATTATAAAAAATGAGTGAAAACAATCCCACGGACAATGCGTTGGATTTAAGGTTATGTCAAGGTACGTCTCTTGTGAATATCAATTGATTGTTAGGTTTTCTCTTTTGTAAGTAATACAATTAACTGAAATTACATTATGACGCATTCACATACATTATTAATACAAATACATTTTCCATGGCGAGACGATGAGGCAACCACAAGCACTTCCACTGGTTCAAGAGGTCCACGAGGGAAAAATGCACAATATTACCGTTATTACAGAGCGCGGAAGCGAGCGGAGCAGGAAAAAAAGTCGTTGAATAGAACTAGTGATCCTTCTACAACTGCTGATTCTTCTACAATTAACGTCGCAGGTTACGAAGTTTAACTTCTTCCGCGTGGAGGGACTCCACGCACTATTTTTTAAAAAAACTTTTATTCGATGAACTCTTTAAGTAACACATAATGAATACATAAAAAAAAAATTGAAATTCTGAAGTCCCCCCCCCCAAAAAAAATCTCCCCCTCTAAAAATCCTGAAATTAGTTGAATATGTGCTTTGTCGTGTAACTAGCCGCTGTAGAGACTAACGAAACGAAGAACGGTTTTTTATAACTTGCTTTTCCTAATTTAGTATGTATTTTTTTTAAAATAATTATTTTTATTTTTTATAAATTTTTACAATGAATAAAAAAAATTAACTTTAAATATTTGTCGCTGGGAAATATTACTTCTGAGCCCTCTTAACTAAGGATTGATTCAGAAAAATCCTGGAATTAGAAAGTCTAGTTTATTTGCTTTTTTAAATATTACTGTACTGTGTCAACACAGTTAAATTTAGTGTTTTTTTTTATTTGATTATTTACATTTAAGATATATCATTTAAAGTAAATACTTTAAAATTCAATTAAAAATTTGAAATTCGAGATAGTATATTTGAATCATGTTTCTTTATTCTCTACATGTCAACAAAACTATCTGACTATAAATTAACTTCAGAATTTGTCAATAAAAATATTAATAATGCAAATTTCCTTTATTTTTTTTATTTATTTTTATCTAGAACGTTTTTTGCGCCTGAAAAGAAATATTTATACACATTATTTATTTATAGTTTTGTCCAAAGGGTTTTTTATTTTTCAAGGTTTATTATGGATGTTTATTTTTTAGTTCTAACCGCGTTCAATAAAAAAGCTTTTCAAAATTTTACGAAAATTTATGCATATATAATATTGGTTAACGTTTTTTTATCTGAAATAATGATATTCATCTGAGTTAAACTTACTAGGAGCATTAATAAAAAATTCAAGACTAAATATGTGAAATCAAATACTTTGTTATATTAATACTTTTTTTTTTTTTAAAATTTACCCCTCTATCTTTAACTTAGCATTTTTTAAAACATAATTATGCAGGCTCTGTGCACAGTTTAGGTTTCAAGTTCTTTTCTAAGTTTAGTTTTTAAAATCTATTCTAAGTTTGTATTGAAAAAAAGTGAAAAACTCAGTTTACAAGCTGACGTCGTAACGAAATACGTTTCTTTCGGAGTAAAAAATGTGGTTTATTTTTGGAACAGTTGTTTTACATCGCTATGTTATTTATCTGAAAGGTATACAGCAATTTTTTAAAATTACTCAATCATAGTATAAGAATTCTGCGATTCTTATGTCAAAAATGTCATTTAATGAATATTTTCAATTTTATGTTTTATTTTTTGTGTCCAGGTTTGTATCCAGGTTTTTTCAAACAGACTCATTAATTTTGCAATGCGCCAAGCTAATTAGAAAAGTTTTTAGTATTTTCAAATCAGACTGATAGCTTTCAGGTGTATTGAAATGAGCCCACATATATATTTAGGTTAATTAGAAAATATATTATTCATTGCGTAGTTAGGCTGATTTTTTCCAGATTGTTTGCAATAATTCGAGCAGTGAGGGCTCATTGTAAACAACCTAATTAAAAGATTATCGTTATAAGCAGAGCTAGGTTGTTGATGACTTAATTTTTTTTTTATTTTTAAAAAAACCCTTAAAAATTCAAAAGAAAAAAAGTTTCTAAGAAACGTTAAAATATGACATTAAAATTTAAAATTGAGTATAATGGCAAAAACATGTCTTATATTAGCTTTTTTTTCAAAAGAAAAAAAAAATTGTCTAAAAGTATTTTACATAAAAAAAAAAAAAAAAAAATGAGTTCTCAAACAAAATGCTCTTAAAACGAAATCATACAAATGTTATAAAAACTGATTAAATAAAGGGAGCAAAATTCTGATAAATAAAACAATAAGCAAAAAAAAAAAAAAAACTGATTAAAGGAAAACAACAACCGAAAATGCAAAAAATACAAAAGGGCATTTATCAACAATATCTTATTCCTGGTTATGAGTCTTAGCAAATTCAGTTTTTCGTATCAACCCTACTGTGTACATACGGCGCTAGTGAGAAGCCTATTGCATATCTGGTAGATTAGAATATACTGTATACAATTACCCTGGTGCTTTGCAAAGTTACAGCATTTTCAAAAAACTTGATTTATTAATTAGCCTTCGACAAATATTTCTAGAATTAGCAGTATTAACAAATGCATAATACACTAAAAAAGTTATTAAAATATCTTAAACGTAAATAATTAAAGGTTTTCTATGTAATAACGCAAATATTATAACACTGTTTTTATAGTTTTTTTTTATGAAATTGGCGCGGTATAATTGCATTCAACTTTTGTACCATTAAATCTCTATATTCATCCAAATTCATCAAAAGTTTCAGCTGATAAATTCTTTAGAAATCATGTATTCAAAATCTATAATCGAATATTCATTTGAAATCAAAGGTACAACAATTTAAAATTTTGGATTTATTAACTTATCAATCGTTACTTTTTGTTTGCAATATTTCTGTACTTATTAATTTGTTGCCTGCTCGAACTATTGATGAGAAGTGATTCTTGCAATATTTTTACTGAATTCGAAAATTTTTTTTTTTGTGTATTAATAGCTTGATGTTCTAAAGGGTGATTGGAAATTCACTTTAAAATTGATTTTTGCTTCATTCGTAAACTAAAATGTTGCTATTACCGGAAAAGTAAAAACAGTGGGGCAACTGACGATTCAGGGTTATTAAAATAGAGCAAAAGAAATTATTTTTCTTGTTGAGCAGAGTAGTTCCTAGGTTTTGTGTATTCCGGTTTTGTTGATCAGAATTGCCCAGATCATGGATTTAAAACCAAAACCTCCCCCCCCTTTTTTTTTAAAATTCTAAAGTTTATACCAACCACCTGCATTTTGAATGATATTAAGCATGAATTAATTGTATGAATTAACATAAATATATGCTATTTTACCCGATATGCTACCCGATATGCTATTTTATGCATATTCTTATATGTACTTTAGGAATCAATCAATAAATAAAAACACAAATTTTAATTGAATACCTGTGCTTTCTATCAAAAACTAGAATTTTCATACATTCTGTATACTTAGTCCAATAGCTTTAAAACTGGTGCTAACAAAGATATAGTGCACTTACATCAGAATATAATACCTTAAAGCTAAATGAATTACGTTCAATACTTTCGACAATTGACTGTCTATTGTAGTTAATGAAGAGGAAAAAAAGTATATTTTCCCTCCTTATTTGCATTTATCTGATTGTCCTCGATCGTTTCTTCCGTAATGCTAAATAAAATAACTTTTTTAAAAATTCCTTATTTTGAATATATTTTTACATAGTTATTATTTTCTAAACTACTACCAATTTAGAAAATTGTTCCAGTCAATTCGAACACTTCTTTTTCTGTTATATTGATTTCTGGACATTTAGTTGAAGGAAGATAATGGTCTTTTCCCTCAGTTATTTTACCAATTTCGAAAAGGGGCGTGAGTTACGTTTGTCTACGGTCGCCAGTTATCGTTTTGGGGCGCTGCACTCGTCGACCCCCGTGCCTGCCACCTCCGACCACCAACTCTCTCTACTCTGTTTGGGGGAGTTGGTGCCTCGTATCGGTTTCTAGTCAGTATTCCTTTCAGCTCAGAGGATTATTCTTCTCAAATGTTCGTCAGCTTGAGCTCCATTATCTGGAATGCGCCCACGTGGCTAATTTTTGGAAATTTCAAATCATGAACCTATGTTGCATTGATAATTTCATTAGGATTTGATGATTACTGAGTAGTTGATAATTTTACGGCAGGCTCAATTTCATGATTAACCGGCCCCTCTGATTTTGCATGCAATTAATCGGTGGGATGTCCCGTGCCTATCGGAACTATCTGTTGTTTTAGTACGTGAAATGGAAAAGACTTCATTCTCACATTTTCCTGGCTGATCCATGTTTGTTGAATTCTGAATTCAAATGAGATCTTTTTAATTTTAATTGTTGGGCAAATATATAAAATTGAAAAGTTTTTATTAATGAATTCTGACAACGTTATATTAAAAAATTAATTATATAGTTTAGGTTACAAATTATTTGTTTCAGTAATTAAAGTAGTTTGTTTTTCAGTTTCTCAATTATAATACCAATAACTAATAAAATTGTATTATTTAATTTTAAAAATATTCGCCTTTGCTGATTGCTAAAAATTAATTACAGTTGATGTAATTTTATTATTAAAAAGGAGAGATGAAAGTTAAAACTCGATTCTACTCTCATTAATGACTGACTCAATAATATAGTTTTCTAAAATATTAAACTAAAAGAGACTTTCTCCTATCAGCAGATTTGTCATAAAATTAATTTCGTTTTAATATTCGTTAATAAATTTCGATACTCGTAACGCATAATAATTTTAGATACAAAGTATTTTACATAATCGCGACGAAGATTGAGAACTTGGATTCAATGTGTGTGTTTCGGTCAAAGACTTAAAACAAACATATTTCACGTGGGACTACAATCTCTAATTAAGATCACAAGACTATTTGAATTTCTGGTGCTTTAATACCCCTTGTCATTGTTGATCGATTCAGAAGCTCGATTAATCATGTGGACTACTGTTTCGACTGATGTGGGTTAAACATTTCAGTATGCAAGAAATCTGCATTGGTAAGTTTTGTATTCGTATTCCAATAATTATATTTAAACATATGAGTTTTAATTTGTTGAGTTGTGCATAAATATTTTTTAAACTTTTAATATTGCTTTCTTATATGTACCTGGTATTTCAATGGCACATATTGGAGACATGTTATCCAAAAGTGTACTGATATTTCACATCGAAAAAGTATTAAAAAAAAGTGTGTATTCTACGTGTAATATCGAGACAAAGTATCAGTATCGATACTTTACGATATTATTATAAATTTTTGATTTATGTTTTGGCTTATTGTTATCGATAGTAATATATTATCGATATTGATTTGTGTTGTATAGTAAGCTCCATTCGCCAATTTCGGTAATTGTATGAGAAATTGCGGTTGGTAAAATCAGTTGTAGCAGTTGGCAAAGCATCTCCTGACGAATTAGAAATTAACCTATTATGGTTTGGATAAACCAAAATTATAGTATTGAATTATAAGAAGAATTAATGCAGCAACTATAGTTTACTTAGCAATGAAGGAAATGCAGAATAAAAACAATTTGAAATAGCTATTTGATCAATTACTTTCTAACTGTCGTTGTAAGCGTACCTGAGACTTAGCGGATCAGTTGGCCTTAGTTTATGGGTCATAACATGCTTCTTTAATTGTTATAAACAAAAGTAATAAATGTAAATTAAATATAGTTGAGTCATAGGAATGTATTTTTACTAATACATTATCACTTGAAAAAAGTAATCATTTTTCGATACTATCGGAAAAAAGTATCGATACCGGCTGGTACTATCGATACTTTTTAAAGTACCTAGACATACCTTCAGATGTTAACTTCATGAGCTTATTTGTGGTATTTTTGTTTCATAATACTCCTGCAAAAGATTAAAAATCGGCGTATTAGTTTTGCTGGCTTACTGCTCGCTAATCCCAAAGAAGCATTGCGTAATAATCACTTCGTTCGTTTATATTGACAGTGGAATGATTCAAATTATCTTAATAATTAAAAAAAAATTAAATTAGTCAAATCAATCATTCTAATCATTCAAATCATCAATCATTTAATCATCAATTATTCAAATCAATCAATCATCTTGAAATTAGTCAAATCAATCATTCTATCGAATATTTAAATGCGCAAAATATATCAGGCTTAAAAAGAAAGTTTTTTAATCACCGCTTGCAATTTTTTAATCTATTGTCCCTTGCAAGAACTCACCTTTTCACTTAGTTTTGTTTCATGTCAAAAGCATTTGGTGTGATTGTGATCGGGGCTGAATTGTCCCTAGTGTTATAAATTTGCCTATAACTTTTTTAATGTTTACGTACTTTTGGATGTAGTTGTATGTTGTTTCGATACTTCACGTATAATGTTGTTACTAACGTTATGTGGTGATACTTAACCTCTCGTTTTGTTTGTCTTCTCATACTTAGATTATGTATGCATGCATTCACTTAAAATGGTGTATAAAAAAATATTTCAGTGAATTACTTGAGTATATATAAAATTAGCAATAGTTTTTTTTTTTTTTTTTGAATAATGCAATAAAATCTTTATTTTTTGTAATAATTTAAATTTAGATTTTTAAGTATGTATTTTTATAATTTCTCAAACTATTTATTTAATGTTTTTTTTTGTAAATTTCAATTAACTTTTAAATTTAATTTTAAATTATTAATTTTCTTTTAAATTTTGATTTTTTCTTGTTTTGAGTTCAAAATTTATTTTTAATAATTATTTTAAATAAATTTTTTTTTGTTTGGTTAGGGAAAAATTAAATTTTGAGAAATGTTCTGGAATTCAAATTATTCAGTTATTACATAAAATAGTCAGTTATTACATAAATAGTGTGGAGTTTCGGATCTGATAGTTTTTAACTCTTCTTAATTAGTTGGGTTTTTCATAGAAGGAGGGAAAAAAAAATCCCATATGTCAGCCCAATTTTTTCCCCTTAATAATAAATTTTTACAAATAAAAAAAGAAGATAATTTAATATTTGAATTGTTATGATTAAAATTTGTTTTGACAGATTAATAGTTATCGTAGAATTCTTGTTTTGATTTTCAACAAAGAAATTATAACTCTTAAAAATGTTTAAGTTTCTAACAAAATGCTTAGTTTTAAATATTTGTTTATATCTTCAAGCCCCTGTTTATCATTTATAAAACCTATTCCACAATAAGCTACCTATAAATTTTCTTAACTTAATGGATTTTTCATTGCGGTAACTCATATATATTTTGTAAATAAAATGGGATTATTATTAACATTTTGGAATAAATGGGTATTTGAAAAGTTATTTAGTACATCTTTGTAATGAATAAAGGATTTTAATGTCGCTCTATTAAGTTTTAATCTTTGTAAATCATAGTAATTTCATTCTTTGTAATCTTCATTCAAAATTATAATTCGTGCTAACTTATGAAGAAATTCTATTCGAAGTTTTATTCATAAGCCATGAAAGTCATTCAATTATAAATTTTATTTAAGAAATTGCCTAAGAAGTATGAAAAACAACTTTTTCATCAAAAATATATTTAATATCATTTGCCCAAGTGATAATTTAAAGCAATATTTTTTCGTTTATTGTACTTAAAATAAAATTAACTTCATTATGGCCATTAGAGTTTTAAAAATTAATTGCAGTGATAAGTTGGAAATATAGATATTTAACACTTAAAACTAAAGCTTACAAAATCGTTTTTTTAATTTTAATTTTTTTATATTTTATTTTAATGAGGCTAATTGAGAAAAGTTTAATCATTAGAAAAATAAATGACTTGTAAAAGCTTAGCTTCCTATGTGAAAGCGAAATGTACTCGAATGCGTAGTTTGTTTAAAATACATTATTTTTTTTGTTGATAATTTTCAAAGAAATCTGAGTTTAATTGTTAAAATTCAACCTGTAGCTTAAATATTGCTTAACTGTTTGATGTAACATTTATTAAAGCAAATTATTTTTAGCATGTAGCATTTAAAAGCAGCGAGCTTTAAAATTTAAATGTTGTGAAAGAAAATTCATATTATACTTGCATGAATAAAATTAATAATTAAATATTTTTTTAATTTCAATTATTATTTTTTTCAGTTTTTGGGAAAACTGAAATACGTGTGCGTTTAGGCTAGTTAACTATCATCTGTGTAATTAGAAACAATTAAGAACTGAGGTGTGACCAATAAAGATGCTTCTAATGAGTAAACTTAGGTGTGTTTTCATCTAAAATACTTCAGAATTGTAAATTTTCGGAATTAGGTGTGTTTTCATCTAAAATACTTCAGAATTGTAAATTTTCAGAATTAGGCGTGTTTTCATCTAAAATACCTCAGAATTGTAAAATTTCAGAATTGAGTGTGTTTTTATCTAAAATACTTGTAATTTGTAACAGCTTAATATTTTATATTTCGTTTCGAATCATTTTTTACTAGCAATCAATAAGCGGTTAATTTTTAACTGAAAAAGTTTCAACGCCATTAATTAGTAATTTATTTACGTCAAATAAAGTAATTGAATGCCGAAAAAGCCTTTATAATAGAATAAATTTTCTTTTGTTGCTACATGTTAATTTAAATATTGAAAAGACTACTTTATAAATAAAAGTGATATTATCATTAATAACAGAAATTTTATTGCATAAATTATGACGTCTTGAATTACTGACATTTTAATACTGGGATCTATAGTGCCCCGAAAATTGCTCTTTTCTTTTTTATATGTAACACTATATTGCACCATAAAAAAGGAGTTCTCGAGAAATAGGATATTCCTATAATCCTGGAGTGGATTCGATTTCTTTTATTAGTACTACTAAGCTAATGAAGTACCTCCTTGGTGAAGCTCTTGATCAGATCAGATATAAAGATTTATTTAGTTTACCCACTGGAAGCAGATATATTGCCGGTTTTTATTTGAGAATACTTATTCGTATTTACTGTGAGACGATATTTTTAGATATAGGATAGAAATTTCCATCTTTAATTTTTTTCCTGGCTTTTCATTCGCTTGTTTTTATTTATGGGATGAAAATCTTCAATTGTACTTTGAACACTGACTTGAATTTCTGTAAGTTTTGTGATAATATAATGTAGTGGATATAATGGAAAAGCTGGGACCGATATAATGACTACCCACATCGTCAAATTTTTATAAGATCCGATTTTTTTGAGAGCGAATTTGGAAAAAAAAAAAAAAAAATACCGTGATTTTCAAGAAAAAAATAAGTTGTTTATGTGTATTGTGCTTTTCTATATAGGTAGAATTACGGGAATTTATCTGCAAACAATGCTAAAGAACAGTTTCGGGAAAAAAATTTGACCAGAAAAAAAAAAGACATCACTATATTGCCCCCAAACCTTACTACTCTCGTTTACCTATTAATGTTCAAATTGTTATTTTGCAATATTTTGTATGTTTGAATTGTAATGAAATCAGCTATACTACGTTTCAAGTTAAGAAAAGACCATGGCGATATAGGATTTAACTATATTATAGAATTATTTTTTTAAAAAAGGTTATGGTTTCGTAGTTTTATTGAAATCAAGAAAATTTGGCGATATATTTTGATAAGTGAGAACATTCGTTCTTGAAAAAACAAACAAACTATATGACGTTGCAAGAGCATTGGATTTGATTGGACCACTAAAAATGTCACATTTTATGCTGACATGCGTCTTATGCGGAGATAAAGAATTTTTACTTTTGTTTTGCTGTTGAAGAAATTGTTTTTCTCATTTCTTGCGATTTAAGAAAGCTAGCAAAAAGAAGGCTGTGCAGTGTCGTTTCAGGAGTTTGGCGATGTTGATATTCGTTCGCGCTGGTAGCTTGGCATTCATTTGGCGTGCACTTAGATGCAAACAAGTTCTCATCATTGGGATAATTGTTTTTTGAACAGAGGTTGCATGGTTTCTTGCAACGGAGATTAGGTTACTGTTTTAACACTTTGCCGACCGAACGAATTTCGCCTGAGTATAGGTTAGTCATCGAGCTTTTTTTAACAGCTGCAACCAACTACTATTGCGAAACGGGGATATCTCCCGATCTTTCGACAAAGTGTTAAAATGACTTTTTTTTTGAAAAAAAGTTGGAAAAAAAACGTAAACGTTTGAAACGTGATGGTAAAATAATCCCTTTCAATTGAAAATTATATGAAATTTCGAGAGAAAATAAGTATTCTTACGATGGTAGAAACTAAAATATTTGCTAATAATAAATTTAATAAAAATAAATACATTTTTACGCATTAAAGAAAGTCTTTTCTTACCAATGAACTACTTTCGAGTTAGAGTTGTAAAATTTTTTTTTTACATTATCAACGGAAGACAAGTTACGTGCTGCCATTATTAAAAAAGTAAAAGAAAAGAATACTTAAAAATAATAAATGTCAAATATAAGTCCACAAAGTAATTCCCGGGAGCTTAAGAATCATTTGCCATCTTTGAAAAAGGACATTAGACAATAGTAGGTTGTAGAAAAAAATAACTAAGATTTTTTTTCTGAGCTTATGCGTTAATCTGAGCTTATGCGTTTTTTCTGAGCTTATGCGTTTTGTGTGTTTGGTTGAAATTTTTAAATTTTTTTTTTCTGAAAATGTAAAATATAAGTTTAAATGATAAAGGAATAAGTTAAAAATTTTGTTAGATTCTATCTCTTAATACAATTTTTGTAAGAATTATTCTGGTGATAAAAGGGACTTTAGTAAAATTTTATTTTTAAACATTATTTCTGTGTTAGTTGTAATTGCTCATTGAAACCAAAATATTATTATTTATTATTTATTTTATTTTGCATAAATAAAATTAAGTTACTTTTTGTACATAATGAATGGAGAAAAAATTTCTTTAAAAATGCCTTTAGAAACAATAAAAAAATGCTTTAAAATAGAAATTGTTTTTTCATAATTCAACAATTTTTTTTTTAAAGCTCAAACCCTTCTATTTCAAATTTTCATGTAATTGTATTAGAATATGTAATCTATATGCAATTTTGATTAAAGTTTAAAAAAAATGCAAATGGGGAATATTTGGTTGCAGAAGATAGTGTGAGTTCAAAGTAAAGCGTAAAAATATTAGAAAAATTTCATATAAAAATGTCATTTGCTAAAAGAAAACTGAAATGCTCTTGATACCCTTGAATGTAGAAATAAATGTCCTAAAATTAAAAAAAAAAAAGAAAAAAGAAATGAAGCCACCCCCACAAAAAATCAAAATTTCAAAAATGTCACCCTAAAAGAAATCTGAGTTCGAAAATCAAAATATGTGTCACCAAAATCTGGCCCTTAGTAATGAAAATGCATAACAGTTACAAAGTACCTTAATTCAACTAACTTAACTTACCTAAACTCAACTTGAGGGGCATTATTAAATGAACGTAACAATTGGCTACAAAGGTGAAAAAACAATTTTTTTCGCAAAGTTAAATTTTCTGCCCTTGTTTTAATATTCGTAAATCAAATACATCTACGAATTTTAACAATTGTAATAAGTTTTATTTAAAACAATAAAAGGAAAACACATTTTTTAAAACGATTTTGCGATGAGGGCTCTGGTTGTTATAAAAGAACTGTTCATTAAAAAGAAAACTTCATTGGTGAAATTGTTTTCCCTTTTTCACTTTAATCCAGTTTTGTTCTTTGATTCATTGTTTTAGCCAGATAAATTCTCTCACAGAGTAAACCAATTTGTTGATGGAAGCGTCTTTGATAGTGGTATATTGATTTTCTCCTCCTGTTTTTTCTATTGAGTTTTTAAAAACTTTTCAGTTATTGGTTTTGTTCAAAAATTCTCTAAAAAGAAAAACTTTTGGAGGCTTTACTTCCTTCGGATAAATATGGACTCCACAATTCTAAGACACCCTTAGGACTTCAGTTTCTTTCAGCCTTCTACCTCCTTTTACGTTTTGCTTCAAATATATTTATAAAGTAAAATTTTGTTTTGTTAACTTGATTTATTAGATTTTTCACTTAATGTAAATTTATTTAATTTATAAATTTATTTAATTAGTAAATTTATTTAATTTGATCCTTATAATGTCGTTCACATCTCTGAATGGGATTTAATTGTATTTTTTTAAAATTATAATCCAAGAGATTATAAATCAAAATTATGTTTTGATTTATGTCAGTCAATCGGTTTCCCTTTGCCATTGTAAACAAAAATGTTATTGATAGAATGGTGTTGCAGTAAAAACACTTTTACAGAAAACTCAATGGATAAATCCACAAAGGATAATTTAATGTGTCCTTTTTTTATATTACGTATTTTTTTTTTGGAAAAATTAATTTTATTGTCCTACTATATTCAGAGATATTTTGCTCTAAAATAAGTTATGATTTAAGTCACCGAATTCATTTCCCTTGTGCCCTTGAGAACAATCTTCTCTACCGGTGGAGTGACGTAGCAGTAAAAGCCTTTTTACAGAATCTTCAAAAGAGGTTTCTTTAATAGTATTTCATTTTTAATTCCTAGGCAATAAATAATTTAATGTGTCCTTTTTTGTACTACGTATTTCTTTTGGAAAAATTAATTTTATTGTCCTGCTATATTCAAAGATATTTTGCTCTAAAATAAGTTATGATTTAAATCACCGAATTAATTTCCCTTGTGCCCCTGAGAACGTTTTTTTCTACCGGTAGAGTGACGTATCAGTAAAAGCACTTTTACAGAATCTTCAAAAGAGGTTTCTTTAATAGTATTTCATTTTTAATTCCTAGGCAATAAATAATTTAATGTGTCCTTTTTTGTACTACGTATTTCTTTTGGAAAAATTAATTTTATTGTCCTGCTATATTCAAAGATATTTTGTTCTAAAATAAGTTATGATTTAAGTCACCGAATTAATTTCCCTTGTGCCCCTGAGAACGTTTTTTTCTACCGGTAGAGTGACGTAGCAGTAAAAGCACTTTTACAGAATCTTCAAAAGAGGTTTCTTTAATAGTATTTCATTTTTAATTCCTAGGCAATAAATAATTTAATGTGTCCTTTTTTGTACTACGTATTTCTTTTGGAAAAATTAATTTTATTGTCCTGCTATATTCAAAGATATTTTGCTCTAAAATAAGTTATGATTTAAGTCACCGAATTAATTTCCCTTGTGCCCCTGAGAACGTTTTTTTCTACCGGTAGAGTGACGTAGCAGTAAAAGCACTTTTACAGAATCTTCAAAAGAGGTTTCTTTAATAGTATTTCATTTTTAATTCCTAGGCAATAAATAATTTAATGTGTCCTTTTTTGTACTACGTATTTCTTTTGGAAAAATTAATTTTATTGTCCTGCTATATTCAAAGATATTTTGCTCTAAAATAAGTTATGATTTAAGTCACCGAATTAATTTCCCTTGTGCCCCTGAGAACGTTTTTTTCTACCGGTAGAGTGACGTAGCAGTAAAAGCACTTTTACAGAATCTTCAAAAGAGGTTTCTTTAATAGTATTTCATTTTTAATTCCTAGGCAATTAATAATTTAATGTGTCCTTATTATTGTATTTCGTGAGTGTTAAGGAAAAATTCCTTTTTTCCTTATATTATATTGTGAGAATTACCACTACGAGCAAGCTAACTTACAGTACTCTAATGCATCATATTTTTATTTTGAAAGAAATTTATTAAAATACATATTATAAGCCTCATTGTTGTTAATTACTGAAAGAAAATAGTTTTAAAAAATTCGAACATTATTTTTATCGTAATAAGTACTGTGTCAGTTAATGAAATATGCAATATTTAAATCCAAATGAAAAAAGGGATTTATTTTAGCTTGTTTAAATGGTTTTAAACCTATTATATTTCAGCCTTGCGTGAATATTCTTTTTTATTATTGTGCAATTTTTTCTCTCCATTTAAATCCTTGAAATTGTTTTGTATTCCGTGCGTTTTCTCATTTTCTCACGTTCAGTTCTTTACGTTCTTCTGATTTTTTTTATTTTTATTATAGAATTGCTGTTACACTTGGAATATGTTTTTTCCTTCAAAAATAAAAACTTTATTTCTCTCTTGCCGATGGCAACAGTTCTTTTCGTTTCATCAAAAAATTTTTCTTATTGTTTTACTTCTGTTTCTGAACCGCTTTAAATGTTTTCGTTATTTTATTTTTCAGGCTATTGTTGATGTTTTGAGTCAAATGTTTATGTAATTATAAGTAAAACCAATTGTTCTATAACCAATCTCTTTTTCATAGTCATCTTTGTTTGTTCATTAGCTTTATTAATAATATGATTTGAAGTTACCATGTTTGTAATAATATATATACTTTAATAATAACAATCTGCAGAATATTATTAAATAACGCTGCCTAGTCATGATTTTAGATGCTTTCAGAGGGATAAAAAAAATAGTAATTTAATTTTCAATAGTTTATTCTTTTAAGAGTACTATTATATCAAAATATTGAATTGATTTTTGAAAAAATTTAAAAGCTACAGCTTAATGTTTGGCGCATGACGCAGTACCGGCTGTGACATGTATGCTCACGTGAACTTGTGCGCTTAGTTGATTAATGCATTTGCTCACTCCTGTCAAGACATTTTTGTAAAATAATATTATTTCAACTATTTTATTTACAAAATTTGTTAAATTATCTAAGAAAAAGAATTAAAGGTTCTTTCAACATAACTAGTTGTAATCGCAACTTATTTAGCTGTAATAATTTTTAATGAATGTTGCAAAGGGTTATTGATAGTTATGGAACAAATAGATATATACACCGAAGTGCCATTACATTATGACCACCCTGCTAATAACATGTAGGACCACCTTTAGCCCTCAAAACTGCTAGCACCCGCCGTGGCATTGATTCCACAAGGTGCTGATAGGTAGTCTAAGGTATCTGGTACCAAGCTCTCACGAACTGGTTCTGCAATCTCCTCACATTGCGAGGAGGTAGCGTGGCAGCACGAATTTGGTTTTCCAAGTAGGACCACAAATACTCTATTGGATTAAGGTCAGGTGAATTTGGGGGCCAAGACATGACTTGAAAGTCACTGGAATGTTCCTCGACGATTCGACTCTTATGACATGGTGCATTATTCTGTTGGTAAACACCATCCCCTGCAGGAAAAACTGTTGCCATGGATGGGTGAACTATGTTCAAGTAGCTTACAGACGTCAGGGATGGTTCTATGAGGATTATGGGTCCTAATGTGCCCCATGAAAACATTGTTCCTGGGCGAGAAACCATGAAAACCTGGGCGAGCCCATTGTTATCGATGGAGGGTGGTCATAATGTAATGGCTCTTCGGTGTATATGTGGGCCCAGAAGCCAAAAAATATACTCAAAATGAAGATGACTGCAGAATTTTGGTCGCTACTTTAAAAACATATGAGGTGGAGTATTATGAGAGTAGATCGTCAAGAAAAATTGTAAAACTAGCACTTGAGACAACTGAAAAAGATGGAAGCACTTGGTATTGATGCATTATAGTTAGATGTAATATTTTATATATTTATATGGATTGATCTAAACGCTTAACGCAATTTAAAATAATAATTGCTCAAATAACAATATTGTAATATATAAGTGCTAATTTTTAAAATTTTTGTATTTGTAGCATGATAAAATGAAGATAAAAATATGTACTAAAAGAAAAAAAAATGTGTTAAGTTAATCTCAATCGTGTCTAAATTCAGGAAAGAATCCTTTTTTTACAGACTTTGTTGTTCCCCCATAAGTTATTATAAAAATAGGTTATTATGAGTTAAGTATATTCAATCGATATATCAGAATTTCATCTATAAACGAATTATCTGTTCCCTTGGTAATGATAGAAGAAAACAATATTTTCGGTTCGAATGCTTTTTTTTATGGCCTTTTTGGTTTTTTCTTCACTTATTCGATTTTTTTTCAATAACTAGACGTAGCTCATATACAACTATTGCAAAAACGCAGTGATTTGTAGTTTTGTAAAAAAGTACTTTTGTAGAAAAAGTGTCGGAACATTTAAGCTGACAGATCTGATATTTTTTTTAAATGTTACCTATCATCTGTGTACTAAAATATCTCAGCCACATAACTCTAGATCAAAATTTAGGTGTTTATTTTATTAATATGTTGTGATCACAAGTAAGAGATATTTGCTTAAATAAGTGGAGCTAATCATTCGTCTCATTTACGAATGGAGAACGTGGTTGTTTTAATATTACTTTTACTTACATCAAGCAAATTAAGGCAGTTATAAGGTCGTTGACGCTATATAGTTATAAGGCCGTGGGAAGTGTAGGTCTCGTCAGCTTCATTTATTTTTAAATGTCGATATCAAGATATTGAATTTTTCCACCCATGATTTGTGTGAACAATTTCAGCTTTTTTTAAAAGATATTGAAGGGCTTTGTCTACATAAATATATATAATAACATCAAATTGATTTTAGATAATAAGCTAAACTTAAATTCTTTTTATAAATCAATCTCATTCTCCAAAATATTTTAATATAACTTTAGTACAAAAGTGGCTCTATAAACGGTTAAAAGATATTTATATTTTAATACAAATTGACGAGTGATAAAATTTAACGTTAGCAATTTTTTAAGATGTTCAAGTGTACTAAACTGGCCAATTGGCGAAGTCCGTTGATGTGAAGAGTCTAAGTGTTCTCAATTAATTGATTTATATTCGCGACAAATTTTGTTATCTTTTTCCGTTAAGGCCGTTTTATGTAGGCTCCGTCGTCAAATAAAATTATGGTTTTTTTTGCAAATAATATGCTGTTTTCACAACTGTTGTGAGTTAGCAACAGTTACTCATGACTGTTGGATCAAGTTTATCCTATCTTTGGCCCTCTATGCTTATTTTAATAATGGCACCAAGCGTTAGTATGTTGAAAATGAAAAGCGTTCGTGGTCTAAATTTTTAATACTTGAAAACTTGCTCAAATGCTGAATTAATTATCTGGGTCAAATGCTGAATAACCAATAAAATTTGAAAAAACCGAGACGGCAATGATTTTAATCAAATTCTATTCATTTTATTTAATTTTTTAAATCTTGATTTTAGCAAACTCAGCTTTTTGCCTATTTTGCCAACCCTGTTTTTTGTTATTTCGCTTTACTTTGGAACTATCGAATTAAAAAAAAAATTTCACATCGTTTTAATACTCATTTTTGTAAAAATGTTCGACGAAATGACAAAATTTAATTTTTGAACAAAACAGGACAAATTGTTTCCGTAAAATTGTACCCATTGTACCCCTAAAAAGAAAAAAAAAATTGCTAATTCCGTTTTTGTGTGTGCCTGTTTTGCCATTATTTTGGAGCTATTAAGTCGAATAAAAAAATTGCGGAGAGTTTTCATACTCATTTATATAAAAATAGTTCGAGAAAATGGCAAAATTCAGAGCTTGAGCGAAATCAATTTGTTTCCGGTAAAATGAAATTTGCAACTTTATTTTTTTTCTTTGCTTAACAATTGCTATCGAATAATTATTAAGTTTGGAAATTTAAAATTTAGTTATTTAATTAAATGGATGAAAAAAAAAATTGTATGCTTAACAGTTTGATGGAACGAGCATTAGATAAGCTTTTCAACAATTAAACAGTAAATAATATTTTTCCAAAATAATTTTTTTCTAATTTTGAAAATTATACTATTGCGTACAAAAGCTTTTTTTAAAATTCTCTTCAATAGTTTTAGATCAATGCACACAATAATTTTTATAAACAGTCGTAATATTTATAAGTACAATAAATTGAAGAAAATCACTTTATGAGACATACTTATAGAAAAAAACGGTTTAACGGTTTAATATTGACGGAACATTGTACCATTATACCGTCCATATTTAGTACAATCTTAAATTTCTGTTCAAGTTGAACTTTATCATCGTTTTAATCAAGTCTAAGAAGGTTTAATTTGCTCTGTAATATGGTTCAAGTTCATACCGTATGAAGGTTATAACTAATTTGAATGATATTTCGTTCAATTCGCCTTGAAATTTTTAAGCGTGCACTTAATTCTACCGTTTCACCTTGGATCAGATTGCGTAACAGCCGATATTAGATTAAAGTAAGAATCAGTTTTTCCAATTTTACAAAATATTCCATCAAACATCTCGGAAAAGGGGTTTTACCATTCGATCGATTTGTCACTTCTGAAATTGTTACGGAATTGAAATTTTAGAGTAATCAATTTTATTTTTCATATTTGCTTTCATTATTTGGCTAGTAAGTCAAGCGAATTGAAATTCCTCTCCTTTAAATTCTTAATTTTCAGGCTTCAGGCAATTACTGAATAATCTGAATCGGTTTATCAACTGAATTCAGTTATTAACATTCCAAGCGTATTTCGTTCTCTGTATATACATGCGTATTTACTTTAAAGTCCATTAAATTAGCTTTAAATCAAAATTCTTTGCGCTTATCTATAACAAATTGCGTTCAAACTCATTCGAGGATATTTGATTATTGACGTATGTGAGTAAAATATTATTTAACTTAGTTTAAAACTTACTTTTGGACTTTATAAATGCTACCGGTTTAAGTTTATCCGACGAATTTAGAATCGGGTATAAATATTACGAGGTGTTGCGTAATCACTGCCCTTAGTATGTAGCTTTAGAGTCCTTAAAATAAAGTGGCGCTGGCAAAAAAGAAGTAAAATAAATTGCGACACACCAGGGGTCGCAAATAAATTTTTAAGCGTGAAAGAAAAATGCTATTAAAATCTAATGAATAACTTATGAGAAAAGCGGTATTAAAAACATCAAAATGTGGTTTGATAGCCCGAGAAAATGGGAGGAGTTGAAATTACACCTCCAAAAGTTTATTCAGTCAACTAACAAATTTGGAGTTTTCCATTTTGTTTACCTCGATAATGATTCGTTATGATTCGATAGCGTTTCCCCCCATTCTTGTATAAATAATTTATTTGGGGCGACCCTTAATTTGCATTTGTTTCCGGCTCCAATTTTAATAAAGATTTTGGATACATATATGTAAAATTCAAAATGACGATAAAACAAAGGAAAATTACAGACATATGAAAAAAGGGGGCAAGAGAAAATAATAATAAAAAAATAACAAACTGGGGGATAAAAATAAAAAAATCCGAAGAAAAAAAGATAAATTTTTTTTAAAAAATCCGGAAAATAAAAGATATAATCTTTTTATCAACCCACACGATTATATCCGCAAAAAAGAGTGCTTTCTAATATTGTATTAATATAGCCAAAGCAAAATATATCGATACAATAGTGTGAGAAGCACTTGAAAAATATATTTTCTTCGTGTTATTTTGTATTTATTTATTTTGCTATATATATATATATATATATATATATATATATATATATATATATATATATATAATATATATATATATATATATATATATATATATATATATATATATATAATATATATATATATATAAAACGAGTAAGTAAATATTACGAAACAATCTATATTTAGTCAAGGCATAATTTGAATTAGAAAAATACATTCCTAACTTGGAATTACGTTAAACGTTCTCTCTGCAGGAGGCTGATGACTTGAGAAGAATACACTTCTATTTTGAATAACAATTCTCATTCAAGTAACTGTTCATTTACCGAAGAGAATTTTTGTTTAATTACCTGCATCATTGGCTACGTGATACATTTTCAGATCCTCGCTTTATGAATATTAAAAGTTCCTCCCTGTTTATTCAGGTCTTTTGGTTTATTATGCGAATTGGTTAATTAGATGTAACATAGCCTATCGTGTCGCTGTTTCTCTCCAAATTCTGCTACACATGAGCCGAAAGGGGCAAGCTATTTCATCAAGCTCGCTCTTTTCCAATTAATTTTCCTTTCTAGAAGCTATAAGCTCCCAACTTTAGAATTCTTAGGTTTTAATTAAAAATGGGGAATACTGGTAAATGAAACTTTAGTTTGAATTTCCAATTCTTAAGTTTTTTTTCAAATCTAGAAATTGGTGTTTTGTTCAGTTATTAAAGTGTTTAATTTTGTCGTAATTACTTTGAAATTTTAAAGTCAGTTGTAATTAAAAAAAAAAAAAAAAAAAAAAAAAAAATTCTTTAACCGTAACTAGAGAATTATTGTTTTATCAGATATAGTTTGTTAAGTGTTTGATTGAAATTTTCATTTTACAAAACCGTTGTATGGTACCCCGTTGGAGAATAATTTAAAGAAATACGGAAGGAAATAAAACTGTTCTACTTTAAAAATCAAGAAAGTTTTCAGTAAGTTTTTGTGTATTAGTTCAACAAATAGCACTGTTACCCGAGAAAAATGTTTAATAAAAAGAAAAAAAAATTAAAATAGCAATCTTTTGCAACCGCAATGTAATGTAGTTTGTGGGCAAAATGAACAAATTCCCGTGCAAATATTTCTGTTAGAGCTTGACATGCAAATGATTTATGTAATTTTAATTTCTTTAAAAATCAATGCTTTACTGTCTAACTGTAGATGTGCACAACATTTTTCAGTGAAGGGCTACTTGAACTTAGAGATATGTGAATGGAAGGATCTACGCAACATTTTTAGAGAATCCGATTAAATAAGCTTAAAAATGAATACTCTACTATCACAGGAAATAAAGATCAAACTCAAGTGGTCATTGTGTTCGCATCCATGGTGTTTAAATTTGATATCGATATTTTGTTTCCCGATGCGATTGAAACCTTCCATTTTGAAAGCTTTCAAAGATTGTCACTTAGTTGTTTCAATGATTTCTCCGATTTATATTAACTAAGCAAAATAAGCAATATTTTATAGTTAAATTAGTTTGAACGTTCTTTCCTCAAGATATAATTTTTTTTTCAAAAACGTCTCTTTAGACCTTCTTCCACTAAGCTCTTTTCTTGATTGACTTTATTATGAATCATTCTCAACGAAAAAGTACTTTTTGAGCAGGCTTATTTATAAATAGTGGGAGGTGCAGTAAATTGTCCAAAAATTTTTAATGATAATTATCCGTAAAGTTTTATGAAGTTATAAATTTTTGAACCTTTTTTTTAAATAGTAATTTTATGTTTAGTGTGTATTCCAAATATTAGATATAAAATATTTGTAAGCTCTTGTATTTCCTTGTAAAAGAAAAATTCACGCATATTTCAGTATTTACATTATTTTACAAAAAAATGTTTTTAAAAAAGAAAACAAATGGCGTGATTTAAAATAATAAAAATTTAGTAGGAATGCTTCTAAATTTGAATTTTTCAAGGAGATTAAAAACTGAGCATTGCATGATTTTCAAAAATAATATATTTCGAAATTATTTCCGCATTTCGAATTATTTTTGAAAAAAAAAATGCTGTAGCTTGAATTTAAACCGAAGTTCCTAAGTCATTTTTATTGTCAATGGTTTGTTAGTCCTTGTTAATGGAAATGTTTGTTTATTAAAAGATTTTCGTACTTAGTTTGTTTTTACACAAAGTAATTCAAAATTAAAATCAAAACTTTATCTTCTCTCGTTAATATTTAAACTGATGTAAAATGAATTAAATGTCAAACTGTTATTTAAAAGATGAAAGGCCGGAAATTTGACGAAATTGCTCCGTAGCAAT
Organism: Parasteatoda tepidariorum; assembly: GCF_982258835.1. Taxonomy (NCBI): domain Eukaryota; kingdom Metazoa; phylum Arthropoda; class Arachnida; order Araneae; family Theridiidae; genus Parasteatoda; species Parasteatoda tepidariorum. Next base: position 58,977,996 of record NC_141761.1, read on the forward strand.
ATTAATCCGTCATTGTCACGTACAATATATAAATCGCATCTCTTACCTTAAAAATAATATCGAGTATTAAGTTAACGACAACCCTTTAAAGTTTAAAATTTAATATAAATCTCTTTTTTATTTCAGCTTTCCTCTAAGCTTGCACGTTTTAAAAGAAAAAAAGTTAACCTATGCTTTTTTAATCTTTTAACTTCAAAGAAAGTTCAATAAAACTGTTTACCCTGATGCCTTTAATATAGCAGTACCTTATAACTTATCTAGCTGAAAATTTGAGATGACATAGCTGAGTTTTGAAACATTAAGCTGTTATATTTCCCTGCGTGCTCGGGTACTTTAAACATTCTTTCCTTGGTATTTTCCTTACGCCAACATTTTCTTCCAACTATGTTGCATGGCAATTTCATGAAGTTTCTTTTTTAATCTAATATTTTATATTTTGGTCTTATAGAAGAGTTTTAGTCGTACGAGAAGAAATATGATTTTCTTTTTATTTTTCCTTGGAGAGGAATCTAGTAAAAACGGGTTATATTGCGTTTTTATGTATTTTTTTTTTGATCTTTGAAAATATCCGATTTTAATATTTAGTTTTACCGTGTTTGGTGAATTTAGGAAGCAATGAAAATGAAGGAAATGAAATTTTTGTAAGGTTTTTATTTTAAAATCTTTAACGTGTTTGAGTTTTTCATTGATGTTCGGCATGGAAGCAGAGAAAAATAATACAAAATTTTTTCTTCCTATGTGATTGCATTTTTACCTACTTAAATCATTATTGATTTTAAATTCTTTTTTCTAGAGTTTGATTTCAGATTTCTCCATGGATTGTATTTATTTTATCTTTTGGAATTGTAACGTATACTCAATGTATTAATACTAGTGTATTACACTGGATTATTTTCTAATTTGCTCTAATTGAAAAATAATATAGAATTCTTTATTTTTTTTCCTTTTTTTTTAATGTGTCTTGATGTTTACAAAATTATCTCTTTGGATTGTTTTTAGTCGTTTGATATTTCACAACTGTCTCGTTTTTGCCGTTTGCATTGTATTTATTAAAAATGGATACACGAAATTCTAGAGATCATATTGAGTTATAATTGCTGATACGGCGAAATGGTAGCGCTAATTAATAAAACATTTCTTTCTTTTTTTAACTTCATTATAAAAACATTATATTTGTAAATTGTGCTTGTATAAAAATAATAATAAACGTGTTTATATTAAATAATTGCGTAAACATACATAATTTTTACAGATAATATGGTGAACCTTGTAAGTGTGTCGTCATTTAGAGTTAATATTGATTAAGAGTTGATTTTTTTTAAAAAATTGATAAGTTATCTAGCAAATGCTTCTTAAATAAAAAAAAATTCAGTGAATGCAATGAAAAAGATTTAAGATAATTTTTTGTGTGCACAACTTAGTATTTTTTCCAACGTTATTCATTTGTATGAAACCTTTACATTATCATTTGATTTTAATTCTTCTTTAATGATCTCGAGGAAACGAGAAAAAAATCTGGCAGCTCGTAGAATATATAATCAAAGATAGTGGATCTATCAGACATTTTCAGAAAGCTAGCTCTACATAGTAAAATCACTCCATTTTTTAGCTCATTAAAATCTAATTAAATCCTAAAAGTTGTCCAAAATTAATTTTGCATTTTATATGGCTGTTTATTATTATTTCTGGGAATGTATTTATAGGCGCATTGATGAGGTTATTTATTTATTTTTTTGCATGTAGAAAAAACCGCATAAAACGTTAAAGTGAAAATATATAAATTAGTTTATTAGCAATTTTAAGAATTATTTATTCTAACTGTAATTTTTGAGAATGGTATTTAAACAAATATGAATGATACAGTAAACCTTGTTTGGTAACAGAACATTTGAACTTATGTAATTTTAATGCCATTGTGAGAGTTTATAAAAAGAAAAAAATATTCCTAAAAATCATTAATAATTTTTTTAATGGAATTGTTTTTAATTTAATTCTTAAAACTGTACAAATCAGTTTGCAGCCTGAAAATATTTTTTAATTAGATATATATTTTTTTGCTCCTTCTGACAGATATAAAATGGAATTGCCTTCTTTGCGACAGACAGAAAATCCATTCTCTTCTTAAGCTTTTGTTTTAGAAATAATTAGTCATCGTATATTTCTTCCGAAAACAATTTAAATTCTTTCTTTTCCGACGTATTAATCATCGCGTGTTAATTTGCAATTAACCTATCCGCCGACTGCACCTAATGAAGCAATTACTGTCTTCGGCCTCTCGCTCAATGAAGATTTTCCTACCGTTTGAATCGTTATCCATTTTCGCAATTTATTTAGTTTCTTTCTCTCTTTTTTTTTTAATTTTCTGTTTCACCTGGAATTCTTATTTTACTAATAGTAGTATTCAAAAGTAAGAACACTAAAGCAGAGATAGTAGTAGAGGGAGAGCAAATCTGTGTGAAAGAAGTCTAAGACGTATGTCATATGACAAAAATTATTAACATTTGTGATTTGCGGATGGTAAAATGTAACTGGGTAATTGATCGAACTGTGAAAATGCTGCGAAATTTTCAATTGTTGTTTTTTAGGCATTCTCTTGACAAGTGCCGAGCGGAAGAAGTGGGGTGGCAAAGAATTTTTTCATTTGTAATTTCCCTCTTGTAAGTAAATCGATTTGAAATAATCTAAAAGCATTTTTATTGCAAAAATGAAAACAATGCCGTAATGACTACCATGTTAGAGACGGGTGCTTAAAGTTATTACATAACAGCTCATGGTGTATGATACAAAACTGTATGTAACTAATATCTAAAAAATTAACGAATCTCGGGTGTTAGTAATTACATTTCACTGTTGTGACTGATGTTTCATCTATCGGCTGAAATGTTACTGTATTTCAGCGTTATTCAATGAAATATACACGATCCAACTCAAATTACAGTTTTGGATCAAGAAATAGAAAAAAAAAAAGTTTTGGACTACAGTCGAATTGCAATTTTTGATTTGTAGTATTTTGATTATTCTACATGTTAATCATGTTATATTCTGAAAATAGATTGTTCTGTATACTAAGTATTTGTTACATAAAATAATAGCCATCTATATTCCATATTCATGACGAGAAAGGAGTCCTGTTGCCTTGTTAGAAAGTGCTAGATATTTGGTCTATATACGGAGAACTAATATCCATTCTAATCTTATTTTTCATGAGAAGGGAACGCACCAGGGTTCGTCTTTTAAATGCAGTTTCTAATATCTCCTAACAGTGCGCCCAATATAAAAATTCTAGATCTGCAAGATTCTAGATCAGATTCAATTTAGTTCTATCAAACTTGATCTCATTGTTACTTCAGAAAAAGCACCAGGGGAAAAAAAAATTCTTTAAAAAATATCAATGTTTAGAGAAGGATAAGAAATAAGCTTTCAAATGTTAGTGTTTTTTATTAGTCGGAATTCATTTTTTACCTCATCATATAAAGTATTGCTTATTTTACTTAGCTCAGCCGGAGTTAAATATCATTATAAATATCATTAGAAATTTCAACAGTTCTCAAAAATATAATTATTGTCTCTTAACCTACCTTTCTTTTCTATTTTTTTCGCATCTTCAATTCTCTGTAATTAGTATAATTAACGAGAAATTTTTCCATCTTCGATTAAGTTTCAGTATGCTTGCAACGCGAGAATTTCTTTGTTTCGACTCATTCATTACCTGTTGACAAAGCCCATTAACTTGTTTCTTTTTGCTTCTTGGATATTTTTTAAAATCTTAATTAGGATTTCTAATTTTTTACCCTTATACGCCCTTTTGTATTGTTACATATCTTTCTTAACCGCTGATTGTAAATTGTATTTGTTCATTGGCGCAACTTAATTTCGACATAAAACTCCTTATGGGTACTGTGACTCTGTTGTAGCCGTCACCAGTCGGAAATGTCTAGACGCGCAATTACTAAACAGACATAATAACATTGTAACAATAAAAACGATACAAAGAAATAAGAGAATACAAAGTACTCGAAGTGTAGGTAGAATAGACAACATTGCGTCTCTTTTCATTTTAGATGCCTAAATTCAATTTTGTTGTGAAATATTATTGGACAAGGCGAATCGCGGGACTTAGCTAATTTTAATACATTAAGACATTTATTTTTATACATAAAATTTAAATAGTCTTAGCGCTTTGTATTCAATAGAATTTCGCATTATGTTCACCATATTGCGAAATTCTATTGAATATAAAACGCTAAGACTATTTAAATTAGTTTTTTTTTTATCCCCCGTGATTACCTCTATACTTAAATGCTTGAATTACTTTAGTTCATTTTCTATAAATTGCATTAAATTAAAAAATAAGTAAATCACTGAAATCTTTATGAATTTTAAAAAGTTTTTCTGGATTAGGTTTTTTATGTATTATATTGACTATTTAGATTTTTCTTATTAACATACTTATAAGGTTTCATGCAAAAAAAGTAAAGTTTAAATTATTGTAATTATGTTTATGTTTACAAAGCATGTACACAAAATATTCAAGCTTCATTTAAATATTAGAAATTTAAATGCAACTAATTAGTAATTTAAGTACTCATTGTTTTATTAGCGTTTAATTTTTAAAAATATTTGTTTATGTTGAACAATAGTAGTGCAGTTCGAACACTGGTAGTGCAGTTCGAACACTGGTAGTGCAGTTCGTACACTGGTAGTGCAGTTCGAACACTGGTAGTGCAGTTCGTACACTGGTAGTGCAGTTCGTACACTGGTAGTGCAGTTCGTACACTGGTAGTGCAGTTCGTACACTGGTAGTGCAGTTCGAACACTGGTAGTGCAGTTCGTACACTGGTAGTGCAGTTCGAACACTGGTAGTGCAGTTCGTACACTGGTAGTGCAGTTCGTACACTGATAGTGCAGTTCGTACACTGGTAGTGCAGTTCGTACACTGGTAGTGCAGTTCGTACACTGGTAGTACAGTTCGTACACTGGCAGTGCAATTCGAAAATTGGTAGTGCGATTCGCACACTAGTGGTGTAATTCGAACACTAGTGGTTTAATTCGAACACTAGTGGTGTAATTCGAACAATAATAGTGTGATTCGAGCAATTTTAAAGCATTTTGTACGAAAATTTAGTTCTGAAAGCTTTTTGATCTTTTCACTATTCTTGCAGATTATTATTCCTGCAGTTATTATAATAGCTGCAATACACAGTTATGCTGCATCTAGTATTCTTACAGACGAGTAGAATTTTAATATTAGTGAAAATCTAAAATCATTATTTAGATTTGTTCGTTCTTTTATTTACATTTTATACCTGTATCATGTTTATTTTTTTCAAGTGGATTTTTTTTTTCTTCATTCGAGGAACTGTTTAGAAATACAGCTTAGAAGAAGTTTGTAGACTTGTTGCTGAGCAACACTTGGCAAAGGTAATTCCACGGAAAAGATTTATGTAAGCTGATTGATTTTAAATATTAATATTAAAGCAGTCTTGTTAGAAGATATTCGGAAATGCTGCATCACGATCGTTTCTTTCATGTCGTTTCACGTTCCACTAGTCATAATCCGACCGCTATTTGCCGTCATAGATACACAATCTAGGCTGTGACAAATCGAATGACTATTTTTATTCGTCACATATATCTCCGCAAACCCTTGACTCAGACTTTCCATTAATTCTGAAAATTGCTAACCTGACGTCATTTTAGTATGTAACAGCTGAAATAAATCACTTTTTTTTTCTGGCAATGCGGTGTTTTTCTGTTTTATAAAAAAAATTTGATTGCAAGTTTTTTCGATTTAACTTTCATGAAGACTTTTTTTTTTAAAGACTTAAATGTGGAAAATTTTGTCTTTTTTTTATTATAATTTTATTTCCTTCTCCACTCATCCTTCCTTCTCGTTTTGTTTAAGCATCCAGGAAATTCAATTAAGTGAACGAGAGCGAGCTGTTAATGTTCACTTTTCTTCTGAAAATATTTGCATTCATATTGAAAAGCTCGCCCTCCTTTTTTTTTGCTTTCCCTTCTCCCATCCACCCTCAGGTTTGACGAGTCTTTTGGAATGAGGGGAAACGTTCGAAAGTGATGTTCTGAAGTGATGAAGTATTCATTTTGTTAATGAAGCGTTATAGAAAAGTCTGGAGTATTTTACTTTTCGTCTCGTCCAGTGTTTGAAAAAGATGTAGTTAAAACTGCAGTTTCTTAACTTTATCATTGTTGGAGTGATTTGAATGTTTGCTTTTAATGGAGAAAATTGTAAAGAACAATTGTTCTATTTCGTTGTTAAAAAGTATGGAAAAGATAAAAAGATCTTTTTGAAATATAAATAAAAATTTAGTTTAATACTTAGGACATATGAAGTAGTTATTTTTTCGATATAACTTGACAGTGAAGTAGTTTCGGTTGTTTCGTTTAAAAAGCTTTGTTTAAAACATATTTAAAACATTGAATAAAAAAAACGTGTTTAAAACATTGTTATTTTGTTTCTGTTTAATTCCAAAGATTCTGTAGTGATTATTAGAACAGCTTTTTCTTTTGTATAGTGTACAAAATATTGTTATTACTCTAAATTTTTTTTATTCTATTGATTGGAAATAAATGGCATCTTCATTCAAAATAAATAATTTTTGTGTCTGATTTCGTAAGTTAAAATATCGCCATCACTAATTAGCATTACTTAAGGTTATTGACGTAATTAACAGACTTCGGAAGGCTGTGAGTGAGGCTTTTTCTGTATTTGAACCGGCACCTAAAAAATTACTTTAAATCAAAACACTTAAGCATAAAAATCAAGATCTTTATTAAACTTAAATAAAATAAAAAATTATGTAAGAAAGCGAGTGCTAATTCATGAACAAAGTTGAGGAAAATTAGTAATTAATGTTTGAAGAAAAAACACTAAGAAAAATATTCGGTGCTGTCAAAGAAGATATGGAAAATGCGTTATAATAAGGAATTTTGCACCAAATTCAGGAAACCAAATATTGTAAAAACTGTAAAGGTTACGTAAAGAATTAAGAGGGCTTGGACATGTGTGCAGATACAATGATTTAAACTAAAGGATACAAAGTGATGTTACAAAAATGTGAAGTAAAAAGGAAAATAAAAGAGGTAGACCAAACAACCAGATACAATTGAGAAAACGTTACATGAAATTGGGGTTAACCTTTGGAGAACTGTAGCAGCGGATAATTCCCAATGGAGGAAACTTTTGAAAATAGGCTGTAGAACTACGGAAGAAGTTTTTATTTTATAATCATTCGTTGAACAGTTGACCCAATTTTGGGTTTACTACTACTTATCTTCAACTTCGTAGCTTTGTAATTTTAAACCTAATCCAGAAGACTAGGGAACTCATGGATCAACTATTTGAAGAAATTTTCCTTCTTGGAGGACTTTTAGATGGAACTGACCAGCATTTGCGTTATGTGGAGTGGAAAACTACGAAAACTTCCCACGGTTAGCCTGATGGCAAAGGAACTCTAACCCATGATCCGTCAGCACTGTGGACGGTGCGAGCCGGGTGCGGAATTCGTAACGACATCGCTGGGATTTCAAACCGGTTCACCTTATTCGAAGGCGAACGCTTTATCAGGCTTCCAAACCGAAACCACAGCAGGACCTGGTACATGAAATCATTGGAAGAAAAGTTATTTAGGTTGATATTTTTTTTTGTGTGTGCACTGTTCAATAGCAATGTGGTGGTTAATACAGCCTTGTTTCTTACTTTATACAAGAGATAGCACTACAAAGAGTTGTAAAGCAAAAAATATGCCTACTATATTTCCTATATTACTCTAAATAATTCCTACGTTTTGCTAAGTTTTTTCTCTTCTATTTTTTTTGCATTAATGCATTTCGTTTGCATTTTTTTGCGTTCGTTTGCATTAATGTTATATATGTAAAATTTATTTTAAAGAATTAATAGAAAATTATTTTCCCATTATGTTGGTTGTTAAAAGATGTTTATAAAAATGAGCCCGTTAAGTTCGTAAAAATGAACAGTTATAACAGCTGATCTTTCTGAATCTTATTCAGTTTTTTTTTAAAAAAAAATTTCCGACAGAAATTCTGACTTTGAGACGAAACTTAATGAGAATTAATCATTGCCATCTTAATTAAATAATAGAAATAATCTCATGTATTCAGAAGAAAGCAGTTTTTTCCCGCTGAATTAAAAACCAAGGTCCTTAAATCTAACAATTATATCCACCCATTTCACTATTTAGTTTATCATCATACTTGCTACATGATTGCAGGACATTTTCAGATCCGTTGAATAATGAGGAAGCCAGTTGCTTTTGCACACTACTTTCTATTATGCATTAGTGCATTAATTCGGAAGCGCATTGATTGTGTCTCGTATCAGCGACGCTCAAGCATATTTGATCTCAAAGAATGGAAGCACCTAAAATGCGTCATGTTTTCTGCACATAACCACACTGTAAAAAATGCAATGCATCTCAACGCCAAATAAGTATAGTGTTTGTAGTGAAACACCATACATAACTCTTGGATCTAGGTGCTTCATTACACTAAAAATGTTTTTTTGCACTATGTGGTGTAAAAAAGCCACTCTTTTTGTTATTAAGTTACTTTTAAATTTATAATTAAAGTAAGATTAAATACACGTCTGTGAAGTTATTTTTACTGTACAATATAAAGCAAGAATCGTTAATTTTGGATGCACCTACATGTAGGATCACCTTTAGCCCTCAAAACTGCTAACACCCGCCGTGGCATTGATTCCACAAGGTGCTGATAGGTAGTCTGAGGTATCTGGTATCAAGCGCTCACCAACTGGTCCTGCAATTCCCTCACATTGCGAGGGTAGCGTGGTGGCCCGAATTTGGCTTTCCAAGTAGGACCACAAATGCTCTATTGGATTAAGGTCAGGTGAATTTGGGGGACAAGACATGACTTGAAAGTCACTGGAATGTTCCTCGAACCAATCCACGACGATTCGACCCTTATGACATGGTGCATTATCCTGTTGGTAAGCACCATCCCCCGCAGGAAAAACTGTTGCCATGAATGGGTAAGCCTGGTCTGCAACTATGTTCATGTAGCTTACAGACGTCAGGGATCGTTCTATGAGGATTATGGGTCCCAATGTGCCCCATGAAAACATTGTTCCTGGGCGACAAACCATGAAAACCTGAGCGAGCCCATTGTTATAGATGGAGGGTGGTCATAATGTAATGGATCTTTGGTGTACATTATTTCTTGAAGTAAAATTAGATTTTTTAAATCCAGCATGCACAGAGAGAATATGAATTCGAACAAGGCTTAAAGCCGAAGCGGGCATAAATTAAATATTATGAAATTATTTAATACAATTGACAGATTTGTGCAAATCATCTTACTAGAACATAATTATCTTTATTATACAATTAAAAGTATACATGTTTTTTTTTTTAAATATTTTTTTTAAAGATAACAGTTTACTTTTTTATTTCGGTAAAATGTTCAGCATCGTGCGATGCTGACCTTAATTGCTCGATTGTAAACAAAAAGTATCGATCGTCTGGCGACGAAATTAGCGAAAATAATTCATGAATGGAATAAATGCATTTGACATTGTTGTAAGTTTTCTTATTTATTGGAGTTTAGATTTAACAACACCGCATAAAGTGTGTATGAGCACTCTATTCAGTATTTGCTTAAAATGGAGTCAAGAGAATTTGAACGTTTTTAAACACCAGATTCGAGGATAGGTATTGAACTACAGCTTTGACTTGCTAATCTTTTCTTATTCGCGTATAATCTTGAAATTGTATTTTAAAGAAAATAGATTACTTTTATAAAATGTAAGTTCATTTTTATCGAATGCATATTTCGTTAATTGACTTCTGGTATTTATGAATAATACATGTATAAATTTTTAAAAAGGACCAATACTTTGAGATTATAAATATTACATTCACTTCAGTATGCGAATTAGTTCTTAAAGTATATGTTGGTTGAAAATTATATAATAAATTAAAATTTTAAAAACGAAGTTTCTCCAGTTGAGTTAAAAGGAGAAAATTTTATTTTCAGACCTAAAACGTAAAGAACATACCGATTAAAAGATGTGGGTGGAATTGTGGAATGGGTTGAATAAATGACAGATTTATGAGCATGAAATGATTTATAATGAAAAAGAAGGTTTTTGCGTTTAAGAAAATATTTTAAGAGTAAGTACAAGTTAATATTGAAATAGATAAAAAACTGAAATCTTCGAATTTATAAATTTTTATTTTGAGAAGATGTCTCCATTAAATAAATAAGCGTTCGCAAACATCAATCAAACTTCAGTTGTATCTTTCTCATTTTATTAGTCTAGTTTGCATATATTTATCTTAGTTTTTCTTTAAAATTCCAGATTTACAGTTTTAATTTTAGAAAAATGAGCTCAGTTTGCCTTATAAACAATTAATATCTCCTTTTAAAACTAATTGTTTAATTAAAAACGCGATGATTTTTATTTATGTAAATTTAGATATGCTTAAAATTTTTACATTTAAAAAGTAATTTTTTTAAATTATTGCAATTTAAATCCTTTATTATTTTATTCTTTTCATATTTTAGCGTAGAGTGTAGCTAGGTATATGTCTTTCGATTGTAACACCGCTAGGAAATCTGTGGAACATAAACATTTGCTAAAGCCCAATGCCTTATTGCATTGAATCTGCTAACATCACAAAAATCACATTTCTTTCTCGTAGTTTTTCTTCATCTCTTGATATGAAAACGGATTTCTGTAGAATATTTTTGTTATGCTTGTCACAGCAAACAACTTGCTATTGGCGGTGACAGCCCTTCTTGGCTATTTGCGCCCAAAGATGTTTATGTCTTCTACGATGCCAGGGCCCTTTTCCGTCATTGTAATTCCTAGAGGAGAAAATGTTGGGATTATCTTATTTACCTTTGTTTCGTTGACAGATTTGGTTAGCTTGGTGTCATGTGTGATGTGGTATACATTTTTTATTATGTATTTCGGAAGAATATCCAAAAGCTTAGACTTGCGATTCAATTCCTTTTAATATTTGTTAGTATTGAAACATTGTGGGTAACTCTGTGCTGGTTAACAAATTAGCTTACTGTTGAAGTGACGGTTTATATTTATTCGCCGGCCAGATATCCGAACGGTTAGCGTGCCTATCAAGCCACTGGTTGCTAGTTCGAAACCCTCTTAGGGCATGGATATTCCTCTGTGTGCTGTATGAAATTTAGCACACATATTTTAATTTAGATATTGAATCGCTTGTACTAATCTTGACTGTGACGACTATTTTTTAAAAAAAAAACTTTATTTGGTTTACCTTATATCTTCATGTATGGTCTTGATTCAGCCAGTGCATGGAAGGAGAAAAGAATGAAATCAGTGATTGGGTGAATCAATGAGTAGACGAATCAATAAATAGGGGAGAGGGGGGCACATGTGAACAATTTTTTTTATTTCTTCATTTTTCAAAAAATATCATAAATTTCTCACAGTAAAGAAGTTCATATGTTTAAGTAGTCATTTCTTCGTCTTATGGAATTTTTTGAGATTTTTTAATAAAATATTTTTTTACTTTATGATATTTTAAAAAAATGACTTCAATTGTTCACATGTGCCCCTATTGGGGGCACATGTGAACATGCCTGGGGCACATATGAACAAGATTAAAAACGCAAAGCAATCCTCATATTTCAAGGGGAAAAAATCTTTAATATGACAGATATAGATACGTATTATACTGAAGGGGTTGTAGCTTACTATGCGAATTTAAACTGTACAACAGTACTGTCAATAAGAAAATAATTTTTCAGCTGTACAATAATTTTTTCACTGTTGGGTTTTTCGCAACTTCATGTTCCTCAGGAGTTGTAATGGGCCTTTTTCTTTCCTCTCTGATACTCTTTCATGCTTTTTTTTTCATTTTTCTATCTTTTCATCTGTAGTTTAGCAATTCTATCTTTCTCAGGTGTATCAGTTAATATGCATGATGCGCGATCAACCATTTAATAAAAAAAAAAAAAAAAAATTTTAAAGAAAAAAATAATAAATTAATTATGGAAAATTAAATAATAATAATTTTAAATGCATACATATTTTTTGAACTTATAATATCATGAGGATAATAATCTTAATACTATGTAGGGGCACATGTGAACTGTTCACATCTGCCCCAGATGATTTGTTCACAAGTGCCCCATCATCCTTCTTAAACCTTACTTGAAAAATAAAGAACTTTTAATTGAGTAAAAAAAAAAATTTATTGTCATAAACTTACCTGAATGTTCATATAATGGTCTGCAATAGTTAATTTCAGTTTATTAGTTGACTTATACTATGCTTTCACTTGAAGAAGCTAGTGATTATAATATATACAACACCAACTGATACAAAGAAATTGTCAGAATAGAACAACAAAATGTCTCATTGTACTGAAAATTTCGCAGAGAGGTAGGACTAGTACTGCCATCAATTGAAAATTTTTCAAGATTTTTTATTTCAAATCATATTGGTAAAACATACCATGTTCACATGTGCCCCCTGTTCACAAGTGCCCCCCTCTCCCCTATATAATAATAAGAATAATAATACAAATATAAAACTATTTGTGCTATGAGTATGGCATTGGACATTAACCCGTTAACGATCGGTTAATTTTCAAGAAAACGGTCTTAAAAGTGCCTATTTTGCCAAATACACGTATTTGATTAGTGCTAGTATCTAGTTTAAAATAAACTAACTATTTACAATTACCTTAGAAACGGTTGTGGTACTGCTATATGGTGTGTAAAATGAGAAATAAAATATTTTCCGGGAAAAAGAAATTAATTAGTTTTATTCTTATTGGCGCATTACTAGTGAACACTCCAGCCCGTCAATATCAGGGGAACGTGAAATAGCGAGCGAAAACCCAACCCGTCATTTTCACGGGAGCGAGAAGGAAGGGGTTAAATTCTTAAAATACATTTATTAACGCAACGGTTCCTTAAGGGGTTCCGAGCGTTCGTAATTTTATAACCGGTGATGAGTTTTGAAACCTTTCATTATATTTAGATCCAACAGATAATTCATAATTTAATTAATCTTGTGATTGCCTTTACGAAATTATTTAAAGTAAAATGTCAATGATATAGAAATGGTATTTTTTACAGGAATATTCAATATTAGCAATATACACCGAAGATCCATTACATTATGACCACCCTCCATCCATAACAATGGGCTCGCCCAGTTTTTCATGGTTTCTCGCTCAGGAACAATGTTTTCATGGGGCACATTAGGACCCATAATCCTCATAGAACAATCTCTGACGTCTGTAAGCTACATGAACATAGTTGCAGACCAGGTTCACCCATTCATGGCAGCAGTTTTTCCTGCGGCTGATGGTATTTACCAACAGGATAATGCACCATGTCATAAGGGTCGAATCGTTATGGATTGGTTCGGGGAACATTCCAGTGACTTTCAAGTCATGTCTTGGCCCCCAAATTCACCTGACCTTAATCCAATACAGCATTTGTGGTCCTACTTGGAAAACCAAATTCGTGCTGCCACGCTAGCCCCTCGCAATGTGAGGGAATTGCAGGACCAGTTGGTGAGCGCTTGGTACCAGATACCTCAGACTACCTATCAGCACCTTGTGGAATCAATGCCACGGCGGGTGCTAGCAGTTTTGAGGGCTAAAGGTGGTCCTACATGTTATTAGCAGGGTGGTCATAATGTAATGGCTCTTCGGTGTATTATGCAATATACAATATATTGAGCAAATAAAATAATAATACAAAACAATACATTGAACAAATTATGAAAAAAAACTTTATAAAATATTTTATATTTCTTATCGCGCTTTTCAAATCAAAATAGCTAAATTCTTCAATAAAGAAATATATTTCCATAGTAACCTTTTCTTACCGTTTATAACTTTTATTTTTAAGTTTTCATTTTGAAGTAAACCATAATCCATCTTATTTTATTAATTTTCAGCTTATGTATATACACATGAAACAAATTCAGCACAAGGACTGCAAATTTAGCTATCGGACATAAAACCTAATTTAAGATTATTAATGATAAAACGATGAAATCTTTATTCCTCTCTTTAAATATTTCAAATATAGTCTTTTATAGGGGTTTAACTTTCACAATTACCTAATACACTTTATTTGTAAAGTTGGGGGTTCCGCCGAATGAAGGTTGATTATTTAGGGTTCCATACCCGAAAAAAATTAGGAAATGCTGCATTAACGCATATCTTAGACCAGTGATTCTCAACCACTGTGCCGCGGCACTTTTGTGTGCCACCAAATTCTTAAAATGTGCCGCCAAATATTAGAAATGATACAATAAAAATTATAACGCTTTTTTTTATTATGAGTAAAGTTTAAATTAAAGAAAAGTGTGTGTGTGTAGATATACTTTTTGTAATTTTTCCACGCTTCAACAGCGTGAACATCTTTGTCGGAAAAGAACAAATATATAAAAAACAAATTAACAAAGGATAACTAGCAAAAATTACGCTAACAATTAACAATTAGCAAAAAAACTAGTTAACAAGAAATCGCAAAAAAAATAACAGTTAATAATTATAGAAAACAAGCTAACAATTAATAACTAGCAAAAAAATAAATAACTGCTACTAACTAATAAAAAATTGGTCGAAAGAAATAATTAATCCCTTAATAAATGTGCTTTTGCAGTACATATTATTTTATTTCACATTCAAAATTATTACCACAAACTACTTAACACGGAGTAAAATAGGTCATTAAACAACTTTTAATCTAATTTTTTTCATTGTGTGCCGTCAAATTTCGAAATCGTTAAAAGTGTGCCGCAACAAGAAAAAGGTTGAGAATCACTGTCTTAGACAGTTAAAATAAAAGGATATTTGGTAGTTTAAGATTAATATTTAGATGTTGATTTATGTTAATGAAGATTAAATATTATTACAGCCCCGTGGATGATCAATTATTACTTCTTGCTCCCGTAATATAAATTTAATACATGGATGATTTTTGTCTAAAAATTTTTCTTTTAGATTAATTATGGTTGTTTACCTTTCCGGGTCATACATTATTAAAAACGAAATTTATGAAATTCATCGCTGTTGTTTCGAATATTACTGGAAATATTTCACATTCCTTAGGGTTTTAAGGTTATTAAATATTCATCTGTTTACGAAGATATTTTAATTTTGATTTAATTTCCGGTATTTTTTTGAGCTATATCGTATACCGTTATACATTATTCAAAAATGTATGGCGTGCAAATGAGCTAAGGAAAGTGGAAGCGACTATCTTTCGAGTTAGGAAGATGAGTTTTAAGTAGAAAGAAAAGAAGTTGCTATAGGAACTTTCTTGGCTTTTTTTTTTTTTTTTCTGAAGATGAGTTTTTTTTTAACTTCTCCCGAAAAAAATTCTTTAAGTCTCGTATGAATTATTTATGGTGATATTTTTGGTTGAGTAGATATGCGCTAGATCTTTCCAATCTTTTTTTGTTGATGGTGTGCATTTTTTACCTCTATCGAAATAAAAATGGAAGTAGTAGGAAAAAATGCTTGCACCACAGTTATTTTGCTTTTACGGCTCTCTTGAACGTAGATTTTTTTTTTTTTACATAGCTGTTCGTATAAACTATTCCGATTGGGAACAGCTGATTGCTATAGGTTGTTCCATTTCAAGCAACCCATAGCTACCCTTTTTTTTTTAGCCTGAAGAAATATGTTATTGTCAGAGTACGAAATCCTTCTTACTATAGAATACAATAGAAATTCTACAGAATAAATAATACTCTCTAGCATGGTATGGAATGATAAAACATTTCATGGCCTTCAAGTATTTTCTTCGTGTATACTATACAATACCAAGTGTCAAAGTGACAAACAGGCAGCAAGTAGGAAATACACTTAGCATTCTATAAAATGTTCGGATATTCTATAGACTGCCAGTGCGTAATACTTTACCGGTATTATATAGAGATAAAGTCTCCTTAATAGCGATTTTTCGTATTGCAGTTATTCAAATAACATTTTTATGTTTGAGAAATGAACTTCATTTAAGACTAGAAAGACAAACTTAGTATATACCTATATTGCCCAAAAGCAGTCAAAATGACTGGATTGAGAAATAATAAATAATGTGTAAAGAAATTTGTTTAAAATTAATTTTTAAAACTTTTATAGTATTTACAGTTATATAACAAGTTATTAGTAAATATTAACAATAAAAAAATTGTATGCTGTACAAAAAGTGACGAAATTCTAAGAAATTGTGCCGTGATATAGGGGCCGTTCAAAAAGTACGTACACAAAAATGGAGAAATTTTAAACCCCTCCCCCCCTCCTTCGTACATTACCGTACATAAGGTAGTACTCCCCCCCCCTTAGAGTACGTATATTTTATTAGTCTACCCCCCCTTTTTCATAAAAATTAAAATAATTATGTTTTAAATAAAATTAAATATTTATTTAAGGAGTGTGTAGGATAAAGTCATATTTAAATTTGGTGTATGTTTATAAAGTGCGTACTTTGTATAATACCTCCCCCCTCCCCATCGTACAAAATAGCAAATCCCCTCCCCCCCCTTCGGGATGTACGTACTTTTTGAACGGCCCCATACATCATTGTTTTTCTAATTCAAGTTAAAAAGCAGTCAAAATGACTTCCTTGGGCAATCTAGTGTTAAGTAATAGCTTTATAATGACCTTTTTCTTTAAACTTTTTTGAATGATAGCCATTGTATGAATCGCCGGAATTCTATAGAACACCCAGTCTTTTAATAATATATGGCTAAAGAGTATTTGTCTCTCTATAGAATACCGCGGTATTTAAAACAATGCTTTGGTGAATTACATAATAATTTATCATGTTTCGTGCTTTGCCCTAAAAAAGCTCAGGCATTCTATAAGATGCCTAGGTATTTTGTAGAATATATAGATAGTTTTATATTTAGTATTTTAATGTAATCTGTGAAGCTTGAGATTCTACTGAAAATGTACATTCTGAAATTTATTCAGTCTGGAAATGAAATACCTGAAATCCTTTTCCTTTATCCAAGTTAAATCTAGAATGTCACAATACTGAATTTAACTTGGCTTCTCATTTGATTTCGATGTTATTTTTTAAATTTCCTTAATAAGAAAATAAGAATTATTTTGTAATGGAACTATTGTATAAAAAAAACTGTATTTTAACAAAATTATGCGAAAAAGATGACTCTTTCTAAATTTCGTTCCTTTTTGTACCTTATGTTATGGTTTTTTTTTTGAATAAAAAAGGAAAGTAATTTCAAAAATCTGCTTCAATTTTTTTTTTCATTCACACAAAGCAATTTATAATAGCAAAACTTTTATTTTGGATGAAATATCTTCTTAATATTTTATGACAATAAAGTATTTTATCTTCAATAATAATTTGTAATTTTCTTTGATAAACCATTTTAAATGTTTCTCTTTTTTTACAGGTAAGTGGAAAATGGATGTCATTTATTTGATATTATGGATTAAGGTAATTCACTGTCTTTACCATTAAAAAAAAAATTCGATACTTTTTTAACAAAAGAAAATTACAATAAAATGGATATTTTTAATGTATTTTTTCCTGTTAAAAGTTGTTTTTATACTTGTATTATAATCTTTTTTTCCATTATGCCCAATAAGCAGAATATTTCTAAATGTAATGAAAGGAAGAACCCAGAAAATGTCGAAATAAATTCAAAAAGTATGCTTCATTTTTTTATGGTAACTACTGTTATGCAGTGGAAAATCATTCATTTTTAATAGTTTAATGTTCGAATTTCGTTAGGACAACTCCGTTAGATGGATTAAATAATTCCTTATTTTAATGAGCAAAAAATGGTTGAAATACCATGTAATGATTCTAACTTGGTTCTAATACTCTGCAGTGTTGTTTCGTATTTAACGTTCTCGAAATTCAAAATCATACGTAATTGAAGAACCGTATCTTAATGAAAAGGATTATAATTTTAAATTATAATGAGGGAAAAAATGTTCGGGCTTATTAGTTTTAAAAATATTTTAATGCCAAATGTGAGCTATTTGGCTATCAAAACAAAAATAGAATAATCTGCATTTATTTATTTGTAATAATCAGATTTTCAAACTAAAGTTTTCACTACTTTTTTAAGTAATGTCTCGTTTAGACTAATAATCTGACTAATATTTTAAGGGGGTTTTAAGAGTTATATGTTTTTCGTTTGACTTATATAAAAATTATTAACATTTTTTTTTTTCGTTTTTATTCTTAATGCCCAGTTTTCATCTGACATGTCGACTAAGAGGACTCGTTTTAATTTAGTCTGCATATTATGTATACTAGCATTTGAAAAATATTTAAATATAGCACAGTTTTTCGGGCTATCGTCATTTGTGCTATTTTTTAATGAAATTCTAAAATAGTTAATTGATTTTTTATTGTCGAGCACATACTGTGACTTGAATCGAATGATGAAACTGCCATTAAAGTTAAAACACGAACAGTTTTGAATTAGTTGAAAAGTAAATTAATTGATAATTTTTTAATATTTGACTTGTGGTGCCATTTTTAAACTATAGATATTACATTTCAAAGTGCCGACTTTTTATCTGAAATGATTTTAATTGTTTTGAATTTTTATACATACGTGCAGAGCCACATAGTTAAAAGGAAGTTTTAAAAGTTTTTTTTTTTGGAAGGAAATGTCCTAGTCTTGCATAACAAAGCATTAATTTTTTTATGTCGAGTTTTTAAATTTTGCTCATCGTTGTGGATGAAGACGCAGGACTATTTTTTAAGTGTTTTTTGAGTGGAAGAAAGGTCTAAAGTGCTATAAACGAGTGCATTTTTTACCAGCTTAAATATTTTTTGCTAAATATATGCAAGTCGGAACGAATTTGATTGAAAAAATGGTTTCGATCCATGGTCTGTGTGAATCTCGATTTCAAAGCATATTTCATCATATTTGCGCAACGATTCAAATTTTCCTGGAAAGTGTTACTAAATCGTTGAAGTGGTATTTGCTTTAAGGCATATATTTTTTAAATTATTAATTTATAATTTACTTTTTTGCATGATCTGACAACCATTATATCATATAATTTAAAAAAAAAATGTTTGTGCATTCGACCTGTTAGTATAGTGGCTATGTGCTTCTAAAAGTTGACGTCAGTTAGTATATTTCAGACATAAAATACTCCTTTTTTTCTGTCATCTCCTTCCTCATTTCCGAGAGGATAAATTTGGGTTTATTTTATAACCAGGGTTGTGGTCAAGATTTGTGTATGATTGTTACGATAGGTTGCGTGTATGATTTGTGTACTTAAATTGTGCTTTTGATCCATGGTGTCTAAGGTAAAAATTCTTTACAGGCAGTGGATATTCTTGAGGTTGATGAAAATTTTTAACGTTTGGATGTATAGATTTATTGCCGTATTATTTGTGTTACAATTGTATTTTCAATTCGAATGCTATGTTTTAATTAGTAGAAATTAGAATCTAATATATATAATTCTCTTACGTGGCTCCCAAATTTTGGTTGTATTTCTTTTCCGCCGGTGGCAAAGTTTGCTTTGTTTTGTTTACGTTACTATTTCTCTTACACGGCGAATCGACCAATGATTGCCGCTAAAAATGTCACATGCCAAATCTAGCTGAGGTGGCTCAACATATAGCGCCTTTAAAAACGGAAACTGAAATAACCAGAGAGCATCAGCTGCGGCAATCTCATACTATTAAGCTAGGCAGAAGTGAGTAGTCTTTGTCGATAGATCTCTATTTTAGTATTTTGTCGAAAGCGCTTTTTTCACGAATTAATATATTACAAATTTATTTGACGATTTTTGATTTATATCACGAATTTATTTGTTTTATTATTGTTATTAGTTTAGCTATTCATTGAGAAATGAGTCTCAGTCGTGCTGTTACGCTTTAAGATTTTATACCATAGCACATTTCTAATAGGTTTAACGAATTACATGTCATTTATTTGAATTCAAATTAATTTTAATTTTAATTTTAACTACTAAAATGATGTAAATTTTTTTTTAAAAAAAAGTTATATGGATTTGAATGATTGTTTTGAATTCTTAGAATTTTGTGCATTTGCAATGTACCTAAGTTAGTAGCGAGCGAAGCGATCTTGGTTTGCGAAGCAAACCATATAAGATTGCGTAGCAATTTTCGGGGGTTGGCGAGCGTTAGCGAGCAGGGGGCCCAGCCCATTAGTTAGTTAGAATTTTTTTTTTATTAGTTTCTCGATAAAAGCATTTTTTTTGTTATGTCGTTATTTTATTAATCTTCCATGTTTCGAGACTAGTTAAGAGTACACCGATTCCCAAAAGAAGAGGGGAAAAAAATAAAACAATTTCAGCAATGGGTTTAAATGCGAAGAAAAAGTTGCGAAAATCATTATCTCCATGATTACTATTTAATATAAAAGTTTGTTAATTAAGAGATTAGGCGGAAAATGCATTAGTGGAATTACTTAGCAGTCTTGTCTGTTTTGTTGGACTGATTTAGCTGACGAGTTAATTAATTGGATTTCTGCCAATCTGTGGTTCAAAAAGCGTTGCGGATTCTTTGATTTGGAGAATTTAGGTAAGGTGACTAGCTTTATTAGAGTACAAATGAATAATTGGTTTTAGGTAATGGAATTGAAATAATTGTTTGGCTAAAAATATGTATCGAATCCTTTGAAAAAAATTTTTCTCACTTTTTTGAAATTGTTAAAAATTGTATTCTTTTCAATATACTGCTGCAATTTTATGCAAATACTAGGGAATAATAATAGCACTAGACTTAATTGTCATTAACCACTGTGACATTGTCTATTCATTAGTGTATTGACTGTAAAACTGTATAAAATATTTAATCATTTATAAAAAATATATGAAATATAGTTTTAAATACAAGTAAGTAGAAAAAAAAAGGAACACCTTGAATAACATTTGATCGGAAATTCTTGTTCTAGGACTCAATTTTCATCTTAAAAATCTTTACCTTAATTTTAAAAATATGTCTTTTTTTAAAAAGTTAGATTTTTCAGGAACTTCTCAACCAATTTCCTTTAAATATTGTATTTTTTTAAAGTTGTGTAAAAAATTGTATACCTTACAACTCCAATTTTTTCGTGTATTATTAAATAATACAATAAAAGGTATTTACTGAGAGTTACTTTTCGCATGGAATCTTTTTGATATTGCGTGGAATCTTTAGATAAACTAGTTTTATAATTCTGTGCAAAAATTGTTCAGTTCGTTTGAAAAATTCTCCAGATATCGCAAAATACGCAAAAATTAAAATTAACATTATGGGGTTCAAACTTGTGACCGCTTCCCTGAGAAAACTATGGGAACCACATTTCTCAGATCACGACTCCCTCCTATATTTTGGGGGTCAGAAATCCAAATCTGCCAAAAAGAAGATATGTTTATTCGGAGAAAGTTCGTTTTTGTGTCTGATTTTGTAACTAAAAATATCATCTACACTAATTAATTAGCATATTTAAGGTCAACCTTCGAGCCATTAAGATTGAGTCCCAGATCGTGAAAATCCGATTATTAGATCAAATGTTATTCAGGGTGTTACGTTTTTTTTTTGCTCACTGTATGTACACTAAAACCAAATTCATAACTTAACTAGAAATAACAAAAGGACGTAAAATATACTTTAAGATAATTAATAGTAAAACAGTTAAAAATCATCATACCCTTAATAGTCTTTTATAGGTTATAACGTCCGCCATTACCTTAATATATATTTTTTTAAAAAGCGGGATTCCTGTAAAGAACATTGATTATTTAGGGTTCTGTAGCCGAAAAAAAATTGGGAACCCGGTGCTCTATGCTTTATGTGGTGGTTGTGCTGCCATCTGAAATGAATCTCGCGAAATCTCATCCTGATTATTTGAATAGGTAACGTGCAATTCCGTTACTCGATTAAAAACTTCTTTCGCTTCAGAAATCAATGGGAAGTAACAGTCATGTTTCAAGCGCTTTTCTTTAAAACAGGCACGCTTTTTCAATATAAAAAGTTAAGTTGTAAACGAAAATTGCAATAAATAAAGGTAGAACAAAACTAGAAAAACCACATTAGCCTAGAGAGAAAAAAAGGACAAACAGAACCAGAAAGGCAACTGAGGCGAATATAGGGACAAGAAAGGATAAAATGCATTTCCAAGCCCAGTGAAGAGACGGCGAGTAACTAATATTGTTAACAAGGGAATCAGCATACATATGAATAAAACAAGATTCCACGATACCAAGGTGAACTGATGTGACTGGGGTCGAAATAATTTTGTCGTTGCTGAAATTAAGTTTAGTGGGAAGTTACTTAGCTCTTGGAAATGCATTTTATCTTGATTTGCCCCTTTCGGTTTGTGTGTTTTTTGTTTTGTTTTTCATTTTTTTCCTCTATCTGTTACTGTGGCTTTTCTAGTTTTGTTTCACCTTTATTTTTCTATTTTTCATTGGCAACTTTACGTTCTATGTTTCAAATATTTTTTTTTCATTCACGTCTAGCAAGTTTTGAAAATGGGCGCTTGTTTTTGAGCGTCTGAAACCTGCCGACTGTTTGTTTTTTAATTGTCGATTTGTTTATTTTTGAAACGGATGAAGTTTTTAATTAGTTAATATTTTACTTCTTCAGTTTCTTGGGATTATTTATTTTATTAGGCTCCGTTATTTAATTGTCAAACTCCGTATTAATTGAAACCATAGCATTTTTAATTTTTGCTATGTGTATATTTTTAAATCGACTATATCTTTTTTTACACATTTAATTGTCAACGACAATGTACTATAAAATAACACTAGATTATTAATATATTAAGAATGGCGGGACGATACGATTAAAAAAAAAACAAACTAAAAACCGAAATTTTACTCAAAATCTAATATTGCTCAGAGAAAAGTATTTGAAGAGAACCACCCTTCAGTTTTTGTTTGCTTTGGGTTTTAATTCCAACAAAATGTATATCATTGATTTTATCATGTTATGATTCTAAAAACCCATTTTCTACTGTTGTTTTATTCGTCTTTGAAAATATTGGAAAATGAAATAAATTTCATTTTAAAAATCTCAAATGGAAATATATATTAAAAGAGAAATCTGAAGCTGCAAGGTTTTATTTATTTTTATTTTCACTATTTAGCAAGTAAACATTTATTGTAAAAAAAAATGAATATTTTATAAAATGGGAACGTCGTGCCCTCCTGGATTTATCGTTTTCTGTGCTTGTAATTGAAAAATCTGTGACATTGATTTATGTTTCTTCTAAATAATGCATTCTGCTTTACTTCGACTTCAAAGCATATGTCATTTTTAATCTTAGTTTTAGGTGAAGATATTTTCTTATATCATCTGCTGAAATAATTTCCTTTAAAAAAAATTAATATACATTTATTCTGTTGAAGTTTTCGCTGGCTGTTGATGCTGTTCAATAAGTTGAAGATAAAAAGAAATTGTTCGTTGTGTTTCAAAATTCACTTCCATTCTTGGTGTAGTTAAATTGACATTTTTCAAATTTTTTATTTAACATTTCATTTTTATTTTTCTGATTTAAAAATTATATAGAAATGGAATGAAAGTTTATTTTATTCCTAAAGCAGGGTCAGCCCTACTCTTTGCATGTCACGCGCCAATTTTTTGACAGGGACTTCAAGCACTTTTTAATGTGTTTTAAATTCATAATTGCGTTGGCAAGAAGAGAAAAGGATAGATTCTGCTTCAAGGTTTGGGCAGTAGGTGCATATCGTACATCTTGATAGCAAAACGCAATTGATGGGCTTGGAGTAATATAGTGAAAAGCTACTTTTTTCTAACAAGTTTTTTTTTAATATCATATTGTTCTTTTGTGATGTTTCCAGGTATTTTTGCAAGTTTTTGGGCATTTCCATTCGACAGCAGCACAGTACACACAAACATTTTGTACTTATATGGATACGATAGTGTTTACATGATAGCGTTATTTTTACATCAAATTGTTCCTTTGTGATGTTTCCAGGTGCTTACGCAAGTTTTGAGCATTTCCACTCGATAACAGCATAATCCACACAAACATTTTGTACTTATATGGATACGATAGTGTTTACATGATAGTGTTATTTTTGCATGAAATTGTTCCTTTCTGATGTTTCCAGATGCTTATGCAAGTTTTGAGCATTTCCACTCGCTTGCTATATAAGGGCTTTCAGCCACGAGTTGGATTGATGCGAAAATGAAATAGTTGCATTCTTTTTGGTTACCACAAGTATGAAAAAGTGTCAATTACATGACTATTCATATTTGCACTTAAATATTTATAAATTATGCTTTTTAAAACCATTTAAGTAAAAATTTTATAAACTTAGTAACACTCAATGCTTGTTAATCATTCAGTGGATCAAGTTAAGATTTTTAAAGAAATATAATTTATATAGAAAAGAATCTGATTTTACCAGAGGAAAAACACGTTTATATTCCATCTTGTTAGTAAGTTTATTGTATTTAGCACATAATTTAGTAAGTAGAACTGTTGGAATATTTTTTTCCTTGGGCTCTCCAATGATGTATAGTTTTCTGATGTCCTAAAACGTTTCCGGATTTTTTTTTACTTCATCATATAAAGCAGTGTTTCCCAAACTTATGACTTTTGTGTACCCTTTCTAAATTTTTCGTAACGCTGTGTACCACTAATAAAAAAATGGATGTATTTTTTACTGTAAAAAAATTGCACTAAAGTTAAAAATCACACCTGGCTGCTGACACTACTCATTATTAATTGTTAACTTTGCAAAAAATAGTCAATAGAAAAATACGTAATCGTAAATTTTCATGGCTAGCTTTGTTTTTAAATAGAATTTTTTGAAATTTTCGTTTGTTGCAAGATATTTCGCATAAGAGCGCGTACCCCGACTAAACTGTTCCCGTACCCCTGGGGGTACGCGTCCCACACTTTGGAAAACACTGATATAAAGCATTGATTTTTTTAAAAGTATTTAATCAGTACTTTTCGAGCCGATTTTATGGCATTTAATATCCAAGTAGAAAGTATTTTTGGAAAATTCCGTCTTAAAATTAATATTACATAGGCAATAGTTTTGTTCTAACATTTATGGTTATTATTGAAGAACAATTTAAAATTATAACCATTCCGTGATAAAAAAAAGTCATTCTAAATTCCCATTTTCTAATTATTCATGCATTATGTTATATATTATTTCCGTTTTGTCTTCTTATTATAAACCTTGGAATAGAACAGAAAGTCTTTAGAATTCCATTTCAATTGAGTATCCATTTACTAATTCGCTACGCTTTTCAAATTTCCATTTGGCTGATTTCCGTGGGTTACGGAATTTTCTCCCCGTGACTATACTAATTCTCATCACGGCTGCTAAGAATTATCACGCTAGGTTTGGCATCATGAAAGATGTAAAGGGTAAATGCTTCCTTTGGTGTAATGCGTGAATTTATTATACTGTTAAGTTTATGTAACTTTTTGAGGCAGGAAACATTCGGTAGTTGTACTTTATTTTTTTTGTGAAGACTTAGCATTTATGTTAATGTTACGCAAGTCTTAATTTAGATTTAATATTTAACTGAAATTTATTTTATTACATCATAAATATTTGAATAAAAACCTCTGAATGCATAAAAAAATCACTATCGTCCCATCTCCTTTAGCTTAGAGTCAGGTATTTATTGTAAATTTTCTAATAAGTACAAATTAAGTTAAGTATGCACGATGCATATTTTCGTTGCTAAATGCAACTTAGCATTTAGCATTAGCAAACTTATGCTAGAAATGACTTAAAAAATCGTGAATGTCGCTGCATTTGTCGCTATTTTGCATCTTCAACTTAACGGTATATTTTGTTTTGCTGAGCAAAAACTATTGGATTTATAGACATGAAGTGACGAAAGTTTTCAAAAAAATGTTCAATAGAATGAAAAAAATTCAATATCCGATAATTAGTTCTGGCATTATTAACTGCTTAACTTGTAGTAAAAACATAACCTGTAGACTGCAGAGTTGCCCGTAGGACTGCAACTTAAATAGTTGGAATTTGTAGTGTTGACAGAAGAACTATTTTTATTTATGAACTGTTGGAACTTATGATGGATAGTTTTCTAATTTCTCATTTTTTTTCTTACTTTTTTTAATGAAGACTATTTATGGACAATAATAAAGATTATTTTGTTTATACAATTATAATGTGTAAGAACGCTTTGTTAATACATTAATCTCAACGAAATGAACTATTACCTGGATTTGAAAAATAATCAACTGTACTCAAAAAAATATTTAATTTAGAAATGAATGTGCTATGTTTCTTATGAGAAATAATTGAAGAATAATTGAGAAGTAAAAAAAAAAAAAAAATAGTTAATTTCACTTGTTAACAATATGTATTAATAACTTTATATCATATATTAGTTTAAACTGGGAACGTTTTCAACTCTCTCGAGTCTTGACTCTTTTATATTTTTTGAGAATTTCGACATAAATGTCAGAATTTATTTTCTATTATTTTTTTAATTGTATTTCGTTTCTTTTTTTTTTTTTGTAACTTTTGAGATGAAATCATGCGCAAGCTGATAAAATAAAAATCTCGAGAGAGATAAATAAACTTTTCTGCAACAATGGATAAATAGTCATTTATTTAAAGAAAAAACAAGTGCTAACACACACACACATTTGAAAACATCATGAGGAGGGGGGTTGCCAGAGCCTACGAAGAGGTTGGACTTCTGCCTGTTGGTCCGCGGGAGGTATTTTATTTCCCTCCTACCACCCAAAGGTATTAGCCGATGGAGGCATTCCCCGATCCGCCACCTGGGGACGCGCTCTCTACATCAGAGAAAAAATTCACCTTAAACCCGAAGACTGTCTTATCAGAAACGAAACTCCCGCTATTGGAGTTGTTCCAGAGAATACGACAATCTGTCTAGAACTCATCGAGCCCTGCTCGAAAAAAGACCATGCGAATAAACTCAAGGAAATTGGGATGAAAACTATCGACTCTCTATCTGGCCTCAATCATGTCAGGGCTTTTACTGATGGATCTTCTGACTCCACCTTCACCAACGGAGGTGCGGGAGTGGTACTGCTCCTTCCTGATGATCAAAGACGAGAATTCGCAACTGGTGCTGGAAAAATCGCATCTAATTTTACAGCAGAATTGATAGCCATTTCTACGGCTATCGAAACGTACATCAATCTTGAACCTTCGGAGCAGCTTAGTGGTATCACCATCTTCAGCGACTGCAGGTCTGCCTTACAGGCCCTCAGCAAAGGTACCTCAAGCCTTGTCCTGAATATCATAGAACAACTTGGACAACTTCAGCGCCTCCGGAAAAATTGCTTCTTGCAGTGGATTCCCGCCCATGTGAACCTAGAGTTTAATGAAATAGCTGATTCCTTGGCTAAAAATGCCAGAGATCTAAATCAAAACTCAATCCCAACCACGTTGGCAGATGCAAATGCTTATGCAAAGTCAAGACTATTCACCCCTTTAAAAATCAAAGCCCACGATCAAATAACTAATCTTGACATCGATAGGAAGACAGCCACTACTCTCATCAGACTAAGAACAAAACATCATAAAAACATGAAAATTTCTACAGATAAGACTAGAAAATATCAAAACTGTGGCAACTGTCTTAATGTGGAACTGACACCATATCATGTTTTTAACTGCCCTGCAGTCGCTGCAGGCCTTCACCTCTTAAACTACCCCACAGAAGAGGATTTGTATTCTTTTAATGCCATAGAAATAACAAAAACTATTCAAGCACACCATGAAATATGATTCTATAGAGGATACGACACCAACCAACCAACCAACCAACAAGTGCTAACAGAGCATTTAAACTTGTAATAACTTTAGAGCAAATATAAATAATAAAAAAAGAAAAAGATTCTAGTTCATAAACGTAAATTTAGCACGTCAAATTTATACTCGGTAGCTGCATTTCTGCGGTTTGGAGAGGAGCCCGCATGGAATTTTTTACTACGAGTTCAACAATTAATAATTCCCGAACTAATTATCGAATATTAATTTTTTATTGTTCTTTCATTCTCCATGTGCATTTTTCTACACATCCCTCGTAATTTCAAGTTTTTTAATCTTAGTGCTGCCAAACAGAATGTCACGTTAGGTTGAACACCCGACGGTTACGGCCCCTGAGGGGGTTTACCTTCTTTAGGTAAACACAGGGAGTCACGCCCCGGGGTACCCTAGTGATCTGTCCTCCCTTCCGTTTCCTCTCCATTTTCTCCTACTTTCTCCTTTCTCTTCCCCCTTGTCGTGGTTGCCGAATTCACTGGTAAGGGCTTTTTGTCTGTGTTCGATTACCACCCTGTTGTATCGAACCCTGATGGGAAGAGACCACCCGCGTGTTTGCCGTGCGTGGAGACCCGTGTCCCTGGAAAACGGGATCCTGGCAGTTGAGGGGCATCTTGGTACCCCAATACACTGCTTTGGCCCGTGCTTCAGGTAAACGGGAGGTGCATATTGGCCTGTGTGCATCAATCGGCTGGTCACAATCGTCATCTGTCGACTAGGGTCAAGTCCGGGGTCACTTACTGGGCACCTCGTTAAGGGTGGAGGCTGCTTCAGGGGTGACTCCTGGACGTATAGCTATTGGTTAGCATCGGTGTTAAGTGACAAAATTTTGTTACTTGCATCCCCTTTGTAGGACTCCGTGGTGGGTGATGCCGCTGGTAGTAGAACTGTTTTTTTATTTTCTATGGCTGAAGATAGTACGGTGTTGAGTTCCGCACACCAATGCAAAAACAGCGGAACAACTCTTATACCGCATGTATACGCTCGTTATTTCATAATAACATTGACGAATCCTGTCCTACCAAACACATCATTTTCTAAAGTTTCACCATTCTTAATACACAAAGCTCTTCTCTCCGCACTGGGAGAAGTAGCCTCTGTGAGAAAACTACGTTCTGGCGACCTTTTAGTGCAGACGACATCTGAAAAACAAGCCACTGCCCTATCTAAGTGTACAAATATATGTACTTTTAATGTAACTGTCACTCCACACAAATCGCTGAATACCTGTCGTGGAGTAATCTCCCAAGCGGAATTCATAGAAGACGAAGAAAATACGATCTTAGAAAACCTGCAAGACCAGCATGTTGTTGAGGTCCGTAGGATTAAGATTCGAAGGAATGGACAACTCATTCCAACGAAACATCTTATCCTTACATTTGCCTCTCCAACGTTACCATCTGCTGTTAAACTTGCATGGTATAATTGCCCAGTTAGACCCTATATCCCAAATCCTTTGAGGTGCTTTCAGTGCCAAAGGTTTGGGCACTCAAAAGCATCTTGCCGTGGTACACCTGTTTGTGCTCGATGCTCTACTCCTGGCCATTCAGACACTTCTTGTGAGCTACAACCCCTTTGTATTAACTGCAAGGGAGCTCATGAAGCTTACTCAAGGAGTTGTCCTAGATGGTCAGAGGAAAAAGAAATTCAATCAGTTAAAGTGATGCAGAACCTAACCTTTAATGAAGCCCGTCGAATCGTTACTGCCCGCACACCCCGTCCGGGCGTGTCGTATTCAACGGCTGTTAAGACTTCATATTGTTCTATTGGTACTCAAACTGATTCCCCGACTCAAACATCTAAAAATAAGCAGATTAAACCACCAACGCAAAAACCGAACTTTAACTTTACCATACCATCAACATCTAATAGGACCACCTCACCTCCACCTAGCAAAACATCTAAAATAGATAATTCCGAAAAGGCTCGACCTTTTCCAAAACAAATCCCTTCAAATAAACTACCCCCTAGTCAAAAGCCTGGCTATTCCAGGAAGAAAAAAGATGCAAAGTACATTCAACTTGCCAATCAATCCACTTCTTCTGCTTTACAGAAGATGGATTGTGAGGTAGAATTGTCTTTGCATCCTTCTGACGACGATTGCCTACTCGATTAACCTCTGGATAATTATGTTAACTTTCAATCATCTTTTTTTATTCCATAATGTCCATATGTTTCATATCCTGGAACTGTCGCGGTTTGCGAAATAAAGTCTCTGATGTCAAGGACATTATTTCAAAATATCAACCTGCATGCATTGCCTTGCAGGAGACACATTTAACATCATCCAATGCTGTTAAACTGCGCAACTATTCTTGCCATCGGCAGGATTTTAATGATGGAAATCAACCTCATGGCGGCGTAGCAATTTTAACTTCTTCAGCTTTTCCATCAACTCACCTTTCATTATCAACCTCATTACAGACTACCATAGTTCAAATTCACATCAATATTCTCATTACAGTTTGCTCTGTTTACCTACCCCCTCATGCATCCATTTCTCAAACAGATTTAAACTCACTGATAGTTCAATTACCTTCGCCTTTTATTTTGCTCGGAGATTTTAATGGTCATAGTGAATTGTGGGGTAGTTCCGCCTCCAATGACCGGGGGCGTAAAATTGAACAACTCATCCACGACCATAATCTCTGTTTGCTTAATAAAGACGAAGAAACTTATTTTCATTCACCTACTCGAACCTTTCACTCCATTGATCTAGCATTATGTTCACCCGATATCTTACCTTATATAAACTTTTCTGTGAGTGATAATCTTCACAACAGTGATCATTTTCCTCTCATTGTTTCATATTTTACTTCTGTTCCCATGAGTTCACGACCATCAACTTTCATATTTCATCGCGCTAACTGGCCTCTATTTACAATGCTTGCTCTGATTACGGAGGATATGATAACTCGCAATACTATAGGTGCCGCTATTAATAATATAACATCTGTAATTCTCCAAGCGGCAGAAGAAAGTATTCCTAAGTCGTCAAGTTCGCTTCCTCGCCACCGCAAGCCGTGGTGGAATGAGGAATGTGCAGCTGCTTACAAAGAGCAGAGACGCTTGTGGAACATCTTCCGCCGTTATCCTAATACTGTTAACCTTTTGGCCTTTAAACGGGCAAAAGCTATAGCACGAAAGATCAGACGCAAAAGTCAAAGAGAATCTTGGTCCCGTTATGTCTCGTCCATAACATCTTCGACATCTCCCAGACAAGTCTGGTCGAGAGTTAAGAGAGCTAATGGCATATATCGCGAATTTCGACTTCCGATATTTAAGAAAAACGATACCATGTATTCTTCTCCTGCAGACGTTTGTAATATGCTTGGTGATGCATTTGCTGCTGTCTCTTGTCCAGAGAGTTACAGCCCAGCATTTCAACACCATAAGCAGACCGTCGAAAGGAATAATATAAACTTTGCATCGCGTCGTCTCTGCCAATATAACAGTGATTTTAGTTTTGCCGAATTACAGAGAGCCCTATATCGAAGTAAAAACACAAGCCCTGGTTTTGATGGTATTACATATCACATGCTCCGCCACTTAGATCGGACGTCTTTGTCAAATGTCCTTGTTCTATTTAACAGAATATGGACGGAACAAACGTACCCATCTGTCTGGCGTGAAGCAATTGTAATACCTATTCTAAAACCAGGTAAAGACGCTAACGATCCAGTCAACTATCGCCCGATAGCCTTGACCAGCTGCCTTGGTAAAACATTTGAGCGGATGGTTAACTCTCGACTTGTGTATTACATCGAAAAAAAGCGTATCATACCAGATTTTCAAAGTGGCTTCCGTAAGGGCCGGTCAACTTTAGACAATATTATTGAACTGGAATCCAGAATTCGTAACGCCTTTGTCCGGCGGAATCATCTTGTCTCTGTCTTTTTTGATATTGAGAAAGCATACGATCGGACTTGGCGTTATGGAATTCTCCAGACACTGTTTGACATTGGACTCCGGGGTCATTTGCCAATTTTCATCAAAAATTTCTTGCTGAGGCGTTATTTTCGTGTTAAACTAGGATCTACATTTTCTGATCTTTACGTTCAAGCGGAAGGCGTCCCACAAGGCAGCGTTTTAAGTGTCACATTATTCATCATGCATATTTCACCAGTTTTAAACTTCTTGTCCCCTACTGTCTCTGGCTCTCTCTATGTCGATGATCTACACATCTCTTGTTCAGGATCCGACATGAGAGTCATCGAGCGACAACTGCAATTAGCTGTGAACAAGATCTTAGACTGGTGTGATCAGAATGGTCACACGCTTTCACCATCTAAAAGTTGCTGTATCCATTTCTGCCGTAAACGCTCGCTTCATAATGACCCTAACATCTCCATCCGAAACATTAATATACCAGTCGTGCCACACACGAAATTTTTAGGAGTCATTTTCGACAGTAAGCTGACTTTTATACCTCATATCAGGCTATTGCGTAAACAATGCGAACAGAAACTGAACATTTTGCGTGTACTGAGTAATACATTGTGGGGAGCTGATCGCTTAGCCCTGCTACGCATATATCAAGCGCTGATACTTTCACGGCTTAACTATGCATGTGCAGTTTATGGCTCTGCAACCGCCTCCAATCTACGTATCTTAGATACAGTACACCATGCAGCTCTTCGCATTTGTTCGGGAGCTTTTCGTACATCCCCCGTTGAAAGTTTATACGTTGTCTGCAATCAAATACCATTAGATTTACATCGCATGAAGCTATCTCTCAGTTATTACTTTCGTATCATGTCCTCTAGATATCATCCACTAAAGCATTATGTAATTTCATCAAGCTTGGAGAGATTATATGCAGCTAGATCTTCTCACGTCCGTCCATTTCATGCTCGCATGCGTTTACTCATTCAAACTTTTGACATTTGCAAATCACCATCGCAATCAGTGGATCATCTTCTCATACCTCCATGGAACATTATACCATATCAATTTTATTCCCCTTTTATGATGTATAATAAATCTAATGTTGCACCCATTATCTTCCAGCAACTATTTATTTCTCATCGTCACCAATATTCAGAGTATGTACCTGTGTTTACTGACGGATCAATATCTGCGGGATATGTGGGCTGTGGCGTCATTATAGCTGATGATACCTATAGCTACAGAATCCCGAGTATTTGCTCCGTCTTTACTGCTGAAGCTGCTGCCATCCTCTTGGCACTGCGGCTGATTTCCACTCGCTCTGCAAGGAAATATTGCATATACTCCGACAGCATGAGTGTTTTGAGGCAGTTGGAAAATTTTAACAGTGACACTCACCCGATTTTATGTTTTATTAATCACTTGTTGATAACCCTTCACAAAAATAGATTTCATATTTTATTCTGTTGGATACCGAGTCACGTCGGTATTCCAGGGAACGACTTGGCTGATTCGGCTGCACGATCTGCTACCTCTGTTTTAACTCTATCTGTACCTTTCTCGGACACAAAAACTTATGTTCGACAGTTCATCACATCTGTTTGGCAACAACAATGGGATCTAAAAATTTATAACAAGTTGCACTCAATAAAAACAGATTTTAACCCTTATCCTGTATTGAGTCTGCGGCATGCAGATGTAAAATTAAATCGCCTCCGAATCGGCCACACTCGGCTGACACACTTACATTTGTTATTTGGGGAACCTCCACCCCAATGCAACACCTGTAAAGTTTTACTAACTATTCATCATATTTTAATCATCTGCCCATGTTTTAACCGTCATCGTCTAACCTTTTTTGGTAGTTCTATTTTAACTCTACAGGATTTGTTAGGTGACTCTCATCATCCTAACATTTTTACGTTTCTACGCGCGATTGGTCTTTTATACTGTATATAACTGTTTTATCCTGTTTATCTACTTTTACTCACTTTTGAATACGTCTGTCACGTTGTACCTAGTTTTATAAATTCCGTGTGACTTTTAATGAAGAAAATTTGTATTATACATTTACCTCATTTTAAAACCGTTTGTTTGGCGCAGCATGTCCTTCCTTGGACTTTGTGCCATTAAACCCTACATTCAATCAATCAATCAACCGACGGTTACGGCTCTCGCAATTTTATTTTAGTGGCGATAGATTTTTTCTCTTAGAGCGAATAAATGGTACTCCTAGTGTTATATAGAGCCATTTTGTTACAAAATATTACGTTATCAATTCACACAAAAGTTAAGGAAGAGAAAAATACTTCCAGTAAAAACCTAACAGCGAAATTTCCTAACACAAAAGTTAAGGAAGAGAAAAATACTTCCAGTAAAAACCTAACAGCGAATTTTTTTTTCTCTTGCATTAAACTTGAAAACTTAATTTGTTTTTTTAAATCATCTGTGCAAC
Source organism: Parasteatoda tepidariorum (assembly GCF_982258835.1). Classification (NCBI taxonomy): domain Eukaryota; kingdom Metazoa; phylum Arthropoda; class Arachnida; order Araneae; family Theridiidae; genus Parasteatoda; species Parasteatoda tepidariorum. The sequence continues at coordinate 59,012,139 of NC_141761.1, forward strand.
AGTTTTTTCTCTAAAAAGTCTTTTTTTTTCTCTTAAAAAAATGTCAAACGTCTAATTCTGCAACTATAAATAATATTTCCATTATTTATCAAGTGCGAATTTTTATACAGTGAAATGATAGAAATATTTAAAAACTCGCTCTTTGTTTTAATATTCACTTTTATTAAAAATGTCGCCCTTTTACGTTTAATCTTTATTTCAGTAGAAGTTTATTCACTTAACACTTTTTAATAACTACTTCAAATTAATTAAGTTACAAGGAGTTGCTTTGAATATCCATTATATTATTTAATCCTTTATTTTATCCTAATTATTGAAGAATAGGCTACTACGTATTTCAGGTGTGCTATTTCAATGCTTTTTACGACGCTTTATGGGAGGCCATAAGGATATTAATTGAATGCAGAATTTTTATGAGATTTAAATAAATAAAAGATTTATTCGATGTTTTGTTCGGGTAAGGGGTGTGATTACACGCAAGCAAGCCTTGAGCCCTTAATGATAGCATTCTTCTCATTAGCGAGAGCAGAATCGTGAAAGGTCCATTATTTTTCTCCTACCTTAATATTATGTTATCTTGTTTTGAGAATGATTCTCTCGCATTTTAATGAGTTTGGAAGCTTTTAATAAATTTTTATCCTTACAAATGGGTCTTTTTAATGATGCACAGTGTGGAATATTTCTGCACCTATGCGTTCTACTTTTTTTTCTTCTTTTCTTTCATTCTCTAATCCGTGCGCAATGAATCGATATTTAGATGGCAATATATATATTTTTTGCTGTAAATTGAGTAGGCTATTAATGTAAGTTTTGTGGGTTTTTTGTGTTTTTTTTTCCTTTGCATTTTCTCGATTAAAAATTAATATTTATAAAAGTATATGTATACTGGATGTTTAAAAAGTATGGAAACTGTACAGAGCACAATTTTTATCCTTACAAATGGGTCTTTTTAATGATGCACAGTGTGAAATATTTCTGCACCTATGCGTTCTACTTTTTTTTCTTTTCTTTCATTCTTTAATCCGTGCGCAATGAATCGATATTTAGATGGCAATATATATATTTTTTGCTGTAAATTGAGTAGGCTATTAATGTAAGTTTTGTGGATTTTTTGTGTTTTTTTCTTTACATTTTCTCGATTAAAAATTTATATTTATAAAAGTATATGTATACTGGATGTTTAAAAAGTATGGAAACTGTACAGAGCACAATTTTTATCCTTACAAATGGGTCTTTTTAATGATGCACAGTGTGGAATATTTCTGCACCTATGCGTTCTACTTTTTTTTTCTTTTCTTTCATTCTCTAATCCGTGCGCAATGAATCGATATTTAGATGGCAATATATATATTTTTTGCTGTAAATTGAGTAGGCAATTGATTAATGTAAGTTTTGTGGTTTTTTTGTGTTTTTTTTCCCTTTACATTTTCTCGATTAAAAATTAATATTTATAAAAGTATATGTATACTGGATGTTTAAAAAGTATGGAAACTATACAGAGCACAAAAAATAAGCACAACATTCTGAATTATTTTTGATCTAATAATCGGATCTTCACGTTCCTGGAACTCTATCTTAATGGTTAGAAGGGGTGACCTTAAATAAATAACTAATTAATATTAAAACTTCGTGTTTTTAAAATTTGATTTCTCATAAACTATTCAAGCGATTTCGCTCAAATTTTGTATTTTGCTATTTGAAATTGCAATCTTTAAAGTAATGAAAAAATTGTATACCTTCAAACTCAAAAGTTTTTCGACTATTATTAAATTAAGTAATTGAAAATAATCAATATTAAAGCATTTTCGTTAATTGTTGGTCTTTCTGATTTTTCGTAACTGTTTTGTAAATGAAAAAATAACCATCTAGTTTAATATTCTGATACAAAGGTTTTTTTTTAAATTTTTATACCCGCTTTCATGTTTGTGAGGATGATGGAATCTTGCAATCGAAATTTGGATAGTTTTTCGTGTAGTTGTGGCATTTAAATCATTATTCAGAATTTATATTTAGTAATTGTGTTTGTTTTATTGTTTTTGAAAAGGTTCTGAAATTTAAAAATCAAAAATTAAAAACAATTGACAATCCACTTAAATTATTACCAAGAGTTTTTTTTTTTTTTTTTTTTTTTTAATAAATATTACGGCTGTACAAGGTATAGGAACACAAAATATTGAATAGCAGTTCTGGGAGATAATAAAAATGTGTTTTCTGTAAAGTTTTATTGAGAGAACTATGTTTCTAAATTTAATGACGAAACGGAAAAGTGGTTAGAAAATATTAAATTTTGCCCTTTAAATGATTGTGAAGCTGTCGAAAAAGTTTGTTTAATATAATTGTGAAATAAAGGAAAACGAACGAATAATTTGACAATACTTCTTGTAATACTTTCTTACTGAATGAATAATTTAATAATTAACATAATAATTTAATAATACTTTAACTGCAAGTATTTTTTCAGTTTTATAGTACTATTACAATTCATCTTTATTTAATCACTCTGTTTAGTGTTTGAGTAAATATAGATGGATACGAAATATTTATTCTTTTTTAATTGTCTTACAATAATTTAATTATATCTGGAGGGGAAATAACTATAACTCTAAAACGTTTCTGCTAATTCAAGTAATTTTCAGTGTAAATAATTATTAATCGAATATCGAAGTACAATTAATTTTATTAAGTTTTATTTGTTTTTAAAATTAATTTATTTTTATTAGAAAAGTAAAATATTCTAATGTTCGAAACAATTATATTCCTGAACTCTTACTAAAGAACATATTAAATATATTTTTCACTGTTAAATCAAAATTAACTATTATGAAATATGAGGACCTTACTGTTGGTTGAACAAGGATGAAAAAACACACTCCCTTCTCTAAAACACATTCCCAAAGAGTGATAAATTAATAAAACTAAAATTTTTTTCCGTTTCATGTGCCGTTTTTTTTTATACGGCACAGTGAGAGGTGGGGTAAGAAAAAGAATATCTTGATAAATTTTTGTTTTAATGATCGAATCTTAATTGTTCGAAGGGCTGACTACAAGTATGCTAATTAGTTAGTGCTAACTTTTTTTATTAAATTATGAAATCAGATAAAAAAATTGACCCCTTTTCTGAATAATCGGTGTTTTATATTTTTTCGATGTTTGGATTTTTGACCCTCATTATATAGGGTTAATCGTATTGGAAAGTAGGGTCAAGGAAGTCAAAAATTTTGGCAACGTAATGTTAATTTCCCTTTTTTGTGTAATGATCAGGATGTGAGTGGGTTCGAATTGATTAAAAAATATTGCGTGTTGAAATTTTTGATTAAAAAATTTCAACATTATCCAATAATATTCAAAATTTCATTAAGACTTTTTATCGTTTTTTTTTTGTTATTGCGATTATTACTTTTTGAAATGTGTTTTAGTAATTAATACGTGTTTAATCAACGCCAAAGCCCTCTTACTTCTTAGTATAGTTGGAATTTCTAACCATTCCCTTTTCAATAAAATTAAAGTATTTTTAATATTTTCTTTATATAGCTTACAATGTTTTTTTTATGTTGTTGAGATATGTAACTTTTCAACTAATGGAAATAAAACTCATTAAAATATGAATCTAATGCCAATTAAGCTGTTAAATTTGACATATCCAACCTAGAAATTTCATCCTTGACGAACTAATATTATAAAAATTACCAGTTCGCGGCCTGCTTTGACACTCGCTAGAACTCTTTTTCGTGATTCCTCTCTATGGGTATGGTATTTCGGTAATATGAAATTTTAATTGTTATTATTATTATTAATAATAATTATAAAATTTCCAAGTGTTACTGTTCTAATTGATACATAAGTTGAGAAGAATGAATCTTACAGGATATCATATTTAGAAGAAAAAAATATTAGGACAAAGTGTGTTAATTTTAACTTTTATTACAAGTAAGTGCCAAATCAAACCTCAGAGAAAAATCACTTGGTTATACAAGTTATTGTTTGTATTAGACAAGAAAATAACTATCGATGTTTATACATAACTATTTGAGACTTCGGTATTGGGATGTATGTGAAGCTTCACTGATCTAAAGTTGTTGTGGTGTTTCACGATCTATTGTGCAGCCAACATATCTTTTATCGTACCTTATTAACTACAAAAGTATCTAATGAGAGTATTGTTTAAAATTGATCTTCAGTTATAATTATTCACAAATAGTTTCTTATTAAGAGACAAATATCTATGTAGATTAATGACATGTATGGATAAAATCAATTTTTTACATTGTTATTATGATTTTTGTCTGATAATTATTTCAATTTTATAATATTTTGCATACCTTGTTAATGCATGAAGCATTTTGGTGAAAACTGTATACTTTTGAAGCAAATGAAGTATTGAAATTACGTTTGTTGTTTCAATTTATGTTCTAATATTTTTCACAAACTCACATTTCACACATTATATGATCAAAATTGTTTTATAAGTTATAGCAGTTTTTGTGTAAGGTGATAACAGTGGATAGAATGCGTTTATTTCAATATTAAATTTTTTAACATTTTACGCCACCTTAAACACGATGTCTCACGTAGTTTTTAAAATAATTGTCAACAACTTTTCGCGAGTGTTTATCATTATAGCACACATGTTTTTAACTACAGACTAAGAAAGAAATGTTGATTTTCATATTTTATTCATGTTTTTTCGTGAAGAGAAGTGCGGAAATTTTTAAAAATTTGCTTTTCTAACTACATTGATCCCTAACTAGGTAGTGTATATGCACCTGCTTTCAAGATAATCGTTCAAAACAGAGTTAATAGCCTTCTAAATAATATCCTCAAATGATTTTTTGTTTTAGGTGATAGAAATTTATCTACAATGTTTAGCGCATGTGAAAAAAAATGCCTTATTTTTACCTAAAATAGGCTATTTATAAAAAAAAATGATAATAATAATAATGTATTTTTTGTTTTATAAGTTTTTACCCATAATAAAGTGAATTAGTTTTTAAAAATTTTATATTAATATTTAAAAAAAAAAGTTGTTGTAACTAGTCTGTATATAGTATACTATAATTTGATATTCAAATTATAGTATACAATAATTACATATGAAATATTATTTTAAATATTTCTTAAAATAATGCTTAAATTTATTTTAATATAAAACGCAATACAATAAATTTGCAATTATCATTCATCTCAATAAAAAAATAAGATTTCATTTCTCATTCATAAGTAATGAAATAAAAGTACGCTCTAATTTTTATAAAATAAAACTATTTATAAATAATTTATTTCGTATTATATATGTTTACAAATATTATTAGATTATAAATTAAACCATTTTTAGTAAGTAAATAATAACTAAATATATATTTAATTATGCAAATTTTTGAATTCGATATAAAGTGCTATTGCTTAATTTTATTATATATTTTGATTCTGTTTAATGTGAGTATTTCGAGATAATGTGTCATTTTTCATTATTTATTTACAAGGAATATTAATAAGTTATTCTTATACATGGGTGCAAGTCTTCCGTCCCCAGGACGGATTTCCGTCTTTCGAAAATGTCCGCGAACGAAAGTAAGACTGACTCGAAGACGGAAATCGGAATTTTTTTCTTTTCTGTCCTTAAAAATATTTTTTAGGTCTACGTTATTGGTCTACTTTCTTATGTCCTGTTGTTATTTTATCAAAAGACAGATGAATAAATATTTTTTGTACAGTATTTAAACTTGATGTATTATGGTAAAGCTTTCTTATACAGTTTGCATATGTCGAGGGGGTATTGTGTATGTTAGGTATTTCAGTCAAAAAATTTTCAGTCTTTGCCTTTTTTCCATCTTGCACCCATGTTCTTATATCAGGGCGTTGAAAGTTTTAATTATGATTATTATGTAAAAATATTTCATATTCTTGATAAGTTTTTTCATATTGTGAAGATAATTTTTATTATTTTCTGTGTTTTGTAACAAAACTACAAAGCGATATATTATTTCTTTATTTATATTCATTTGATAAGCAATATAAATAATTATTTCAGTACACATGTATATCTTATAATATTTTTACTAAAATTGAACTTTAATAAAAAATTTCTGTTTTACTCCGTTTTTCTCTTTATAATCGCTATAAAATAACTAGATTTTACATTTCTTAAAAAAGATGATGAAAAGCTACGCGAAAAATGTCTTTCCTAACTGCAATTACATTTACCGTCTGCCGCAAAGTATTAAAAGATCATCTTTCAAATTCGTGGCACTAAACTTTCACTTTTATTTTTATAATTTTTTTTTGGAGACTTCCGTCGTTTTATAATCCTCTTTTATTTGTGGTGTGAATAAATATCACACCCTTTTTTAAGTCTTGGTATTTAAGTCTCACTATTTTACGGTCTGAAGAAATAATCATAACTTCTTATTCACTTGGCAGTATTTCGGGGAGTTAATGTGTGTTTGTTACGGGGTAACCGCGTGAGATTGAAAATTTTTTATTTTTTTTATTTCTTCTACTCCCTAGTTTTTCAAATTAATCTCTAAGAAGCAATCTAAGGTAGAAGGTTGCATTATTTTACTGTGTTCTGAATATCTTGTTTCGGATGAATAGGTTTTATTAAAAGCAGTTTTTTTTTTTATGAATATTTTAGTGGGTTTTTTGCGACATTGTCTGCGAATCTTGTTTCCAGCTAGAAAGATTGATTTTGTTTTTAAGAGTTTTTATTTATTAATGGAATTTTATTCCTGGTTTTTTCTAAATAAAAAAGACATTTAAAAATTTCTAATGAATTTCCTGACTTGTTGAGTTGATAAAATTTGTAGCTTTTCGTGTTTATTTTCCAATAAATTGCTTGTCTTAAATATATTTTTTCATGTCTACTTTCAATTCAAATTGGGTGTCTCTTTTACATTTTTATATAAATGTGTTTAATTTTTAATGAATTTCTACAGCCTCGAGGAAGAAAAGTTTTGAAACAATTAAAAATCGTTTATACTAATTTAATTATTACAGGATGGTAGAGTGAAAATAAATCGCACTTTTTCCAGTGTATTTTTGAATAATTAATAAATTTATATTTATGAATTATGAATTTATAACTAGCCCCACATGATCGTCATGCTGCTATAGTTCGCAACATCTTATGTAATTCTGTTCGGATAGCTTACTTCGTTCATTTTGCTTCTTATTCAATGTCTTAAGTTGTTTAACTTAAATTTCTTTTATACTTTACTTTAAGTATATTAAGGGTGTTTAACTTTCGATTTTTGTGCTTTAATTGTTAAAGTAAAGTACAAAATAAGAAAGTTAAACACGTAATTTATGTTAAACAAGCTTAGCTTTTTTTATTCTTTATTTTAAATATATTAAGGGTCTTTTACGTAGCTTATTTCTATACTTTAAATATATTTTGGTATATAATAAATTATATAGGTGTTAAAAAATTATGTAGGTGTTTAACTTAACTTTTACTTTACTTTATTTTAAATATATTATTCTCTGTTCGATGCATTGTAGTTTGCTTACCCACGAACCTGTTTTTTCAATTATTTCGCTTTGCTCTTTCCTTTTACACAGCCATTACTTTGACCTTATTGGCCAAGCTTTTATTTAATTTCTTTCATACTTTATTTAAATATATTTAGGTTCCTCTTAACTCTCGGCTTGTAGTCTGATTCTTAACTCTGCAACAGGTTGCTCTCTCCAGCTATGTTAGTGTGATTTATAATTTGCATTTTGATCTGTTTTTATTAAATTTGTTTCGTATCTTTTAAACCGAGTATTCAATGAATATGAGTTTTAAGTATTTCACCTTAAAATTTGTATTATGGGCTTAAATATTTAACTTTTAACTTAAAAATAAATGCGATTTTTAAAGTTATTTTATTTTGATTCTAATTCAGACTCTTCAAATATTGCTTCTATGTAAGTGTAAGTTAAAAAGCATATCTTAGATATATATATGATAACAGGACTACACCACCGTTATTTTTGGTTGTATTTTTTTTTACTTTAGGAGAAGTCATAAGTCATTAAATTCTAATCAGGCTTTATTCAGATGACAACTGGTGAAAACAGAAGTCTCACCCATTCTCCCAGCTGGAGGGGGGTGGACAAACATCCAGACAATTCCGGAACAGCTTATCAGGTCCACATCATATGCCAAAAGATATGCAAAAAATGTTGTTCCTGCATTAAATACTACAACCAAAAGGGGTAAAAAGGCCAGTCGTGTGAATACCTTGTATTCCTACACATCATCGAAAATCATTTAATACTTCCTTATATGGAAGTGAAAGAAGGAAAGATTTGAAAATAAACTCCTCCTTTGAAATATAAAACTAATTCATTGTTATGTTTTCAGCCTTGAAGTCCCAAAATACAATATCTCTACATCTATTCTTTACCAAAGACATTTTATGAAAACGAAAGAGTTTCAATGCTTTTATTAATACAAAAATATTTTTTATAATTTTTGTATTATATATATATATATATATATATATATATATATATATATATATATATATATATATATATATATATATATATATATATATATTAAATCGCAAAACATTTAAATCTATGAGAGTATCAAATAAAGCAACGGACAGATGTTCCATCTATAATATCTTTCATATATCTCCTGTGACTTCAATTGTTTTCTTTTTATAATTTTCCATACAATTTTATCTTCAGCCATAAAAAGCTAATTTCGAAAGATTTTAGACTAGTGGTTTCTATGTTTGTATAGGCGTGTAAATGGCTTTCCTTAAATCGTAATTTAATCTTTCTGGGAATATTAAATATTTCCCTGGTTCTAGTAATCTTTACTAAAATTAAATTATATCCAAGAAAGAAGGCTGCATGTCATTTCATTGCGTGACTTTCCACCATTTTTCCAATTTCGCATTTTTTCCTTCCCCCCATTATCCTTTTTCCATAGCAAAAGTGAACGGGAAATACTCTAAAAAAGAATGGGGAATAAGTTTTAGGATTTTAGTAGAAGAAAGAATAAAAAAAAAATATATATATTCGAAAACACCTATCCAATTCAATTCTGTATAGGAAGATGGCGAATGCTGTCTTGTTCGATTTTCTTTGAGGATTGTGAGCTTCTCTCTTTTATTTCTGTATTTCGTTATTCTGCAGTTTATTCCTCCCTCGATTGTGTTGTTTTCGGTAATTTATCGCTTTGTTACGTCTCTTAAATTGTCCAAAAAAAAGGAATAAGAGAATATGATACGATAAATCAGAATCAAATCGAGTATTCTATACGATTTGTGCACGAAATTATATATCACGCTTAATTGTTTGATTTTTTAAAAATAATTATTACATAATTAACTCTAAGTAAAATATTATTTTATTAGCGCATATTTCTGCTATATTTCTATGCTGATGGATGTTTAAACTGTACTAATAGAAGTTACGTTAAGTTAAACAATTAATTGTTAATAAATGTATAGGAAGATTGTTAACAAATCTATTAGATCCGTTTAAATGTCGTGGACATTTAAACTGTTCTAATAGAAGTTACATTAAGTTAAGCAATTAATTGTTAATAAATGTATAGGAAGATTGTTAATAAATCTATTAGAACGGTTTAAACGGGATGGACATTTAAACTGTTCTAATAGAAGTTGCATTAAGTTAAGCAATTAATTAGTAATAAATTGATAGGAAGATTGTTAATAAATCTATTAGAACAGTTTAAACGTGATGGACATTTAAACTGTTCTAATAGAAGTTACAATAAGTTAAACAATTAATTGTTGTTAAATGTATAGGAAGATTGTTAATAAATCTATTAGAACAGTTTAAATGTCGTGGATATTTAAACTGTTCTAATAGAAGTTACATTAAGTTATACAATTAATTGTTAATAAATGGTGTACATTACTTACACGTAAATGCAACTTTAATAACTGAAAATTAATGTTAAACTGCCTTTTTTAAATTATTAAATCAAAATGTTTAATAAACATTTCCGTCGACTATTTCGTTCAATTTGCCTGCAAGAAAATAAAACATTTTATTAGTATAATTGTTTCTGAATACCTGACTGACAGGCCTAGAAAAGGTTTTACATGGTCTGTGGGTGTTTACAAATTCCCTGCTGGCATGTGTTTTTACTTTTATATGCTCGGTTGTGCATGTAATAATATTCAATCAGAAATATTGTAAGATATCGACCAAGCAAGTGCCTCTCGGTTTTTGACAAAAGTCGATGAAAACAAAAAATTTAATAATATGTAAATCAAAGATTCATGCATATTTAAAGATCTAATACTTCTTTACTATAATACTTAATACTTCTGATTTATACTTAAAATAAAAGTGTCGTTGATAAAATGTTGTTAGCGTAATTTTTTGACATTAACAATATGCTGCCTCACATGTTTTCATTAATATACAATAGAAAAATCTATTCGGGCAAGTATTTTGTTGATTAATATATGAAACAGATTTATTAAGATGAGATGATATATTTATCGATGAGATATTTCGAGCTTTGGTTATTTACTTTTTTTAAAATCTTTTTTGAAATTTGATAACAGACTTGTATTTAAGAAAGATTTTTTTTTTTTTAAATTGTTACGAAAAAATGAACACATAAGTTGAAATAAAATAAGAAAATCTCTTCATTTTTTTTGTTGACAAATGTTTACTTATTTTATTATTTTTTTTAAAAAATATCTATTGCAATTTTATTTTTCCTTCCGTCAATAATTAAGAATGCCATCGTTGGTAATTTTCTCCTTTATATTTGCAGCTTAGGTAAATATTTTGAAAAGTCCATTATCCGAAAATTAAAGTACTTATTCCGTCATTACAATAATAGTGTTTGACTTAGCTTATTCGTAAAACTCAATAAAAGCTTTTGGTTATTTACAGTTTAATTATAAATCGTTAACTTTTCTTTTTTCTAATTTAATAAAAGCTTGTATTTTCATTCCAAAGGAGAAAAAAAAATTAGAAATTTAAATTGTTGTAGAAAAAGCATTCAGTTATGGATAGACATAAGATAAGATTCGTTTTATTTATTTGGCTATTATAGAGGCAAAGAAACTTAGAAAAGTTCTTTACACATTTCTTCATACAGGGATAATCACTTAGGAAGCAGCCAATTAGAAATACAGCACTTTTATATCTGTAGTAAGGTGTATGTTCTTATCCTTTTAATTTAATTAAAAATAATTTTTGGGTTTAATTAAATTTTAATCTGTTAAGCTTAAAACAAACCTGCGTGAATAAATTAAAAAAACAACTTATTTTACTTTATTTACATCGAAACGTGTGATGCACTTCAAACATTTGTGAGGCGCGCCGAGTATGAAACTCTTTAGTTCTAGGAAAAATAATTAGTTACATAAGAATTTATCCTTAGGGGACTACTTTTAGTACACTTTGTCCCTAACCATATTTTTATTTTCTCGTTAAAGCTTTTCATAATTTTGATACTCATTTTTTATAACCGTCGTTGAACAGCCGACCCAATTGTTAGGGTTTACGACTTCTAATATTCAACTCCGTAGCCTTGTCATTTTGATCCCAATACAGAAGACAAAGGAACTCTTGGATCAAGTATTGAGAAAAATTTTCCTTCGTGGAGGACTTTTTGATGCGACTAACCTGCATTTTCGTTGCATGGAGAGGAAAACCACGAAAACCTTCCACGGTTAGCCCGACGGCAAGGGGACTTTAACCCATGACCCATCTGCTACTGAGGATATTTTACGTCAGCAATGTGGTCGGTGCAAGCCGGATGCGGAATTCGTATCGACCAGCCATTGCTGGGATTCGAATCCGGTTCACCTCATTGGAAGTCGAGCGCTCTATCTCCTGAGCCATACGGCTCACTCATTGAAAAAAAGGAGCTTTTTTTTTTATCTTCGGGAAGGTTTTATTTTAATCACTTTTTACTTTACGTACTTCCTTGACTCTTAGAAGGACTGCCAATGTCATATATCCAACCCATGTAGCCAATTCTAAAACTCATTACATACTACTATATTGGTGAAGAGGTCAGTAGTCTATAACTTCTCATGGATGTCACCTCTTTTCCATCAAAATGTCTGCATGAACTGTCTTTTCCCAAGATTGTGTATGAAGGAGCCCACCTAAGTTAAAATGATCAATAAGTAGATAAATATTACTGTTTTTTAAAATTATTTTTTTTTACTAAAAGTGTAAAAGTGTAACATTCTGGAACCAATAATTGAACCTTATTTTTTCCCCATCGAATTTCTATTAAATTTTGCTTCTCATCTTCGTAATTTCATGTTTCTAATTCTTATAAAGTTTTAGTAGCAAAGCACAATATAACACAACGCAAAAATTCACGACATAGCACTTTAAATTACAGTAACTTTAAAGCAAATTGGAATATCGAAAAAGAAAAAAAAATACTTCATGAAGTTTATAAACGAATCTGACTCTTTCAGCATGCCAAATTAAACAAACTTGTTGAGCGGCTTAGTAGTTTCAAAATTCTAAGTCTTATATTTTTTTTGCGCAGTAAAACTAAATGCCATGTTAAGGTGAACACCCAAAACAGCGGCAATGGCTCTCAGGATTTTTAATATGGCAAGATTTTCATTTATTGCAAACTACGATTGTGTGCGGTGCTTCTTTGATTTTAAAGATTGTTTAGTTCGAGTCTCGGTGGCCCAAGGGATAGAGCTTTCGCCTCTCATTGAAATCACCAGGTTCAAATCCCGGCTGTGCTGGTTGATACGAATTTTGCTCCACACAGGACAATGCTGACGTAAAATATCACCAGGAGTAGACAGATCATGGGTTAAAATCCCCTTGCCGTCGGGCTAACTGTGGGAGGTTTTCGTGGTTTTTCTCTCCATGTAACGCAAATGAAAGTTAGTTCCATCAAAGGAAAAAAAAAATTCTTTCACGAAAGCTAGAAGTTGTTGATCCAAGAGTTGTTTGTCTTCTTTGTTGGGTTTAAAATTACAAGTTTATGATGAGTTAAACATTGATAGTGGCTAACTCAGAATCGGGTCGACTGTTCAACGTCGTTAATAAAATCAACCCCGAAATAAATAAAATTTCATTGACTAGAATTAAATAAATTGTGTCCGTTTTAAAACTTAAAATTTTAGTTAGTAATATTTGCTAAAATTCGGAAATTTATTTATCAATTACATAGTTTTACATCCGAGATATTTAATTATCAATTTGAAATTTATCAATTACTGTTTATTGCTTACTTATACACATAACCATTTAGGCTCTTAAGACCAGTAGTATTTGTACGCATTTGGATTGTGAAGGCATGAAACTACGGTGTGACAAATAATTTTTAAAATGCATTTTTTTGAAGAACTGTGTTTTTTCCATATTTTATTTTTCTATAGACTTCTTTACTTATTAAGTAGGAAGAATATTGTGATGAAACTTTGATACATGTTATGAAACTATATTTACTGTGTTCCGACCTACAACTGAATTTCTATATTTGAATATTTTATAGCTTTGTAAAATAGTAAGGAACAATAATAATATCACAAGTTTTCTGTATTGCCAAATATTGAATAAGTGGGTAAATACTGGTCAACTTAAATCTGAAGTTTTGCTGATTTCCGAATTCCCCCCCCCAAATTTCAGCTGAATATGAGTTTGAATATATGAATATTGACTTGCTTGGTTACTTCATCTTAGTTCCAATAAAAAATCATAGACTCTGTTAAATCTTGATTATTTTCGAAAGTATAACGACTATAGACACTCACCTTAATAGATCAGATTTAAAAAACTTTCAAAATAATATTGAATCGAAGTTTACGGTTTAAATAACCGAACCTTGATGGATTATTCTAAATGCAACTTTTAAGTTGGAGATTTTTAAAAATTAAATGAAATTTTTTTTTATAACTCTCATAAAGACGCTGCTTTTTTAGTAATTAAAATTTTTTTCCTTCTTGCTTTTTGGTTCTCTTTGATTAATAAAAATTAGAAGAATAATTAGTATTTGAATTTCGAAAATAATTCTTATTTTAGGATACCTGAAAACTCACTATCATTACTTAGTCATTGTTTTGATACCCACCACCTCATGGAATAATTTCCTTGCATAGAATATTCAGTTGATTACGTTCTAAGACTTATCAGTAACATATTCGTGACTCACTAGACCGCACATTTGGAATACAATGTAATCAGTGAATATTGTTTAGGTTAGGTTGAATGTTAGAGGTAGTTAGAATAGGGGCAAATAGGGCAAAGCAAACATGCTTCACACATTTTCAAACGATCTAATGCAATGGTCGGCTAACGATGTACAGTGCGTTAGCTAGGGACCTAATTTTGGGTATACAAGATAATATTATTTGCATAAAATTTTCACTTTTTTTTTGTTCTAAGGTAATACGTAATCTTATATAGAAGTGAAATGACCCACTAGCGAAATTTTTTGTGAAAAATAATAGAAAAATGACCTATTTAAAAAAAAAAAAAATGTTTCCCACCACTACTAATGTATCCCTCATTATCAGCGGTTTTCAAATTTCATTTTTTGTTTGCAAAAGCTAGAAATTATTCATCTGGCACACGGCTGCTCTTTTTTTGAAATTTTATAAAAAAAAATTTGTATATAGAATTAAATTAAGCAATAAGTCCTTACATTTAGTAGTAAATTGTATTGTTTTGCTACTAATGACCAATTTAGAATAGATTATGAAACAATTATAATGGGTAACGTTAGCTTATACTTTTTAAGAGATTGAGATAATATGGAGTGATAAGCCGTACTTTTTATAAAAGTGATATTCTTACATCGAAGCGACATTCTTATATTATTTTTTAGTATCATTTTCAGATAATATTTCCGGAATTTCCACACTGTAGCAACACAATGAACAGAAACATGTCATTACTTGTGTGACGTTCGTCATCAAATTCAGACTATTGAACAATTTGAAAATATGACTTATCATTAAATTGTACAATGCCCTTCATATCATGAATTAAAATGTTTGTCTTTGTAAATTCTCGAAGAATTGTTATTGACTGTAGGTTAAAAGTTAGAGCTGACATTCACCAACTGAAATCCTGGGGCTATATTGTGTGCGTCTGAAATAAATCGGATAAGGCCCATTTCTCTTCCAGTAGGATAACTGCTTTATTTAGGCACCAGGACTTGCGCAGTCATTGTTTGCCGAAATGGGTTTTTAAAAATTGGACTGGCTTCTCAGAATCTCTTAAAACATGTTTCAGACAGAGTAGAACGAGGATTAGGTTGTCAGCAAATCCGCAGAATTCTCTTCAGCTGAGATGGACGCCTGAATGTCAATTCCTGTAACCACCTATGAAAAACTGGATCGAAGTCTCCCCAGAAGTGTGCTAACTGACATATTAATGTATGCTTCATAATTCTCTGATTTCATGCAACCGGGTGTCTGGATACTCTAAAGCAGGTAGTAAAACAGAGCCACTACCAGAGAATATAAAAAAACTTCATTAACATCGATTATACTTATTTAGTTTCACAGCTTGTATTTAAAATCTTTGCAATACTTCTCCAATGAATCATAATAATAATCATGTTATAATTCTGGTTATTTATTGCGTCGAAGGGAAATTATATTTTTAATCAGAATCTAGAAAACTATCTCTTCAACTATAAAAATGAAAATATGTCCTAGGTATTTTTAATGCGTGTCTCGATGATTACAGTTTATCTATTGTTTAAGAAATTTACCGGGATTTTCTTTTTTTTTCTTTCCTCTTTTCAATTAGAAACTGTAGCTATTCAGTTTCCCCACTCTTTTATCTCATCAATGCTTTTGCGGTTCATAACTTTTTACGGCATGATGTGAAAAAAAAAAGGAAATCAAAAGCTGGAAGATAAAGTATCGCTTAGTTTTGTGGAGTCTTGAGAAGAAAAACAAATAACAGGGAAAGATCTCCGGATAATTCTCCCCAGAATTATTCCACGCGGCGTCTCCTGTGATTTTCCCGGCGTATATGTTTCCTTTCCATTTTTTCCCCACTCCATCCGGCATTTTTTTTTATTTTTGGCTTTTCGATAAAACTTTTATTTCTCGTTGCGAAGAGTTGGAAGGTTATCGTTAATTAAGCAGCACTTTTTTTTCCTGTTTTGTCTCTTTTCTGCCTTTATAATTAAGATAGTTTTTCATCCTCGACGATTTAAATAAATGGATAGCCTAGTCTTCTCTGCCATCACTTTTCCAAGAATTGGATGTTAGTTTTTTTTTTGCGTAAAGAAAGACTATTTTGTTTCATTTGCTTTTGCCCTGTAATGAGTCTTGATTTGCCCAGGTTATTTATTTCGACTAAAACTTTATTTTTTAATTAAAGCTAGCCGAGTATTGTGTTTGGAAATTAATCTTTTTTTTTTAAATGTATTGTGGGTAATGTGACTGAGATTATTTCTTTTCTGAGATGATATTGGATTGATTTGGACATGACTCCTTTTTTTTTAAATTCTTGAGATTAAGATTTATCATTTTTTATTTAAAATATTATAATTAGGAATCCACCTATCAAGTAATATTACATTCCCAACACTGTAAAAAATCTGGAAAAATTTAAGTTAAATATTACACTAAAATGAAGTCTCTATATCACAGTACTATTGCATTAAATTATACGGGGAAATAGTTTAGATTAATGTCAATATAGGGTTAGAGTAGCTTTCTCATTCATAATGGTGTCATATCCAATTTTCCATCATATTATATATCAGATTTTCAAACCGTTCGTTCACTCTGCAATTCATTAACCTTGATGCATCTCCGTATGATGTTAATGATCTCCACCGGGATTCCTGTTGGTGACTGATTCACTCCTGCTTATCTATTTCATAAAATATTCTCTACATCAAATCATACCTCTACTTTTTACGGTAAGCATTGATTTTATTGGAAAAGTTTCTGCCACCCTGATTGATAATATTTTTACCCTTGCATTTTCTAGAATTTTTATTGGTGTCTTTACAGTGTTACTGAATTTTTATTATAATTTTCTAATAGATTCTATGAAAAGATTCTAGGACTTTAAATTTTTCAAAAGCGGTGTCTTCATAAAGGGATTAAGAATTTTAAAATCGTTTAACACTAGATTGCCTAAGGAAGTCATTTTGACTGCTTTTCAATTTCAATTTGAAAAACAATTATGTTTATAATGACACAGCTTCTTAGAATTTTATGACTTTTTGTACAACATATAGAAGCGTTTATTAATCATTGTAGTTACCTCCCCCTCCGTAATTTCCAGTAAAAATATATGTGTTATACCTATATTGCCTAAAAGCAGTCATTTTGACTACTTGGGAAAGCCGGAATAGCCTGGTTTATAGGGCACTGGGCACAAGTCCAAGGGGGTCGTGGGTCCGATCTTCGCCGACCGAAGACTCCCCGTGTCGTAAATGGTGACTGATTTTTGCCCACGCGCCTCGTTCCGCTTGAACGCGCTACAACGTAATAACCGTGAGCTGCACACGTGTCGACTTAGGATAGGCCTGCTTTATGCAGTGATAGTCGTTCTGACACGTTGTTCAGTTGATTTCTTTTGCGCCCTAAATTCATGAAAGAAATGTCGAATAGAAGAGAGTTATTGGAAAAGCTAAAAAACATAGGTGAAGAGTGTTCCGATATCGAATCAGATACAACAAATTGGGAACTATCATCTGAAGATGAATCGGATTATATTCAAAGTGAGACATCTGATGTTGAAGATAGCGATGAAGAGGCGATCACCAACGATGAAAATGAGAGTGTCATCAATGTGTCCAGGAAAAGGTGTAGAGTGCTAAGTAGTTCAGACTCTGATGAAGAAACTGATAACACCTTTCAAGAGACCGAAACAGCTGCCGATGGTACTGTGTGGTTAAAATTTGACGAAGGTGGAATTCCTGGAAGGTTACCATCTACTTGTGTTTTCAAGGGTGTCAAAGGTCCAACAGGCTACGCAAAAAGGAACATTATGGCAGATAATCTTGTCAGTGCATTCTCGTTGATAATAGATAACTATATTATCGAACATATAAAAAATTGCACAGAAGAAGAAGGCCGCCGAATTTTGGGGAACGATTGGACAACAACTTTACCGGAAATCCGTGCATTTATTGGGATTTTATATGCTCGTGGAGCCTACGAGGCAAAAAATTTAAAACTGAGTTATTTATGGTCAGCAAAGTGGGGTCCCGAATTTTTTAGAAGAACTATGACCAGAGATAAGTTCAAGCAAATCCTACGATTTATTCGTTTTGACAAAAAAACCGAAAGAAGTAAACGTCTCCAAACAAATAAATTTGCCTTGGTTTCGGAAATATGGGACAAATTCATTGAAAATAGTCAATCTTGCTATCAACCAGGGCAAAATATAACAGTTGACGAGCAATTATTTCCGACAAAAGCCAGGTGCAAGTTTATACAGTATATGCCTAATAAACCCAATAAATTTGGCATCAAATTCTGGCTTGCATCAGATGTTAGTAGCAAGTACGTTTTGAATGGTTTTCCTTACTTGGGGAAAGATGAACAACGACCATCGTCAATGCTTCTCAGTGAACACGTTGTTCTGAATCTTGTCGAGCCATACACAAGCTGTGGAAGGAATATCACGACCGATAACTTTTTCACTAGCATGTCACTCGCGACGAAATTATTGGCCAAAAAAAACAATACTAGTTGGAACTATTAGAGGAAATAAAAGAGAACTACCCAAAGCAGCCAAACAAACGAAGGATAGCATGCCTCGTTTTTCGACTCTCCTATATAAATCACAAAATTGTGTCCTTACAATATATAAAAGCAAACCGAATAAGAGAGTAG
Source organism: Parasteatoda tepidariorum (assembly GCF_982258835.1). Taxonomy (NCBI): domain Eukaryota; kingdom Metazoa; phylum Arthropoda; class Arachnida; order Araneae; family Theridiidae; genus Parasteatoda; species Parasteatoda tepidariorum. The sequence continues at coordinate 59,030,933 of NC_141761.1, forward strand.
CTGTTCTAAGTTCCAGGCATAAATTTGTGAAAATTGATATAAGTAATAAAAAAATGTTACCGGACTCTATTCAATTTTATAACAAAACAAAATTTGGAGTTGATATGACGGATCAAATGGCCAGAAAATATACAGTAAAATCTAGTTCTCGTAGATGGCCCCTCCAAATATTTTTCAATATTTTAGATTTAGCTGCTATAAATGCTTGGATCCTTTACAAGGAAGTGACAGGAATACAAATGCAACGAAAACAGTTCTTGTTTCAATTAGCAGAACAGCTTTCCACCGATTACAGAGCTACAAGGCAGAAAAATTCATCAGAACATGGAGACCCACAAAGATCAACTGCAACATCATCAAATACAACATATTCGAACAAACGCAAAATTTGTCAAGTACGACTTTGCCACAAAAACAAAACAAATAATATGTGTGAAAAATGTCAAAAGTATGTTTGCGGAAGATGTACACATAAGATTTCCACTTTCATTTGCTTAAAATGTTCAAATAATGAATAAATTATTTTTTTCCGAGTGAAGTAAGTTTTTTTTTGTTAATACTTATTAATAACTTGCTGTATGACTGTAAATAATATTAAGAATTAATTTTAAGCAAATTTCTTTACATAATAGTTATTCTTTCACAATGCAGTCATTTTGACTGCTTTCGGGCAATATAGGTATATACTAAGTTTCCGTCTTTCTAGTGTTAACTGCACTTTATATTATATTACCTAAGCTTTGATTTTTGAATTCTATCCAAATAAGAATTTTGTCAACCTTCGTTTGTCCCGAACTGGATTTTGGGGAGTTCTTTTTGATAAACTTACTAGCATTTGTTTTTATGATCGAAAAGCGGGATAGCTATCCAAAATTAGCCCGATGACAATGGGATTTTAATTTTCTATCTTATTTGTCTATTACTGAAAAGGATTATATGTTAGCACTTTGGCAATTGCTGTATGAGAGTAGTAAATGAGTTACCAAAATTACTTAGAAAATTGCTTGCAACTTTTCAAAACTTTAAGATATTCAAATCTGAATTTTTTTATTTTGCCAAATTCGATTTTTTTCAAATTTTAAAGCAAAAATTTTGTAATTATTTTAAGTTGTTCTAAAAATTTTGTTTAATTTTGTTGAACATTTTACAGCAAAAAAAAAAAAAAAAAGAAAAAAAAAAGACAAACTAGTTTTTTATAAAAATATCCACATCTCCAGAAATATTTAAGCCAGGTGTACGATGTTTTGTGCATTCATTGCATATAATACCCAAAATAATTATTACAAGTTACAAATTTAGTGCTACATTTTTTAGCTTGGGATTTTCGAAAACACTATTTTCCGTTTGTAATTAATTGTCGGTCCCTCAAATCTCTAAAAGCTTTAAACTTCAACGATAAGTATGAGAAATTGCATGATCTAAACACTTTTGAAACTATATCTTCGGGCTCATTTTAGATAGTTTACAATATAGGCTGTTTTTTTTTTTTTTTTTTTGTACTGGATCGTGTTTAGTATCACAAATTTTTAGGCATGTTGTTTTCTACGTTTGAAAAAAAATCATGGTAATCCGACTTATATTCGGTAGGTAGCTTAAGAGTGAAAAATGTTTAGCGTTTTTTTAATATTTTTCTTAGAATGCATTTTATAAATTTAATAGAATTCATGCATTTAACTGATCACATTAAATTTTTATCTCGGCATTTTAATAGAATTTTTGTTTCTATAAAATTGCAAACACTCCTGATTGCATAAGCTACAGACCTTATTTTATTTTTAATTTTATTTTATCGGTGTTGCTTTGATTTTTCGATCTTAAGCTATTAGTGTTGTGGGAGTGATTCGGGTATGAATTTATTGATTATAGGTTTATTACCCTCTCGAAACTGTTTTATTTCCCTTCCATTTATCCCTTGAGTGACAATTAAAAACAGTAAGCACCATGCCTAAATCCTTTGCACCATTTGCTTGTTTCTAATAATTCATTAATGCTAAGTAACGTGTTTGAAAGTTGGTGATTAAGCTAAGTTCCATAGATTAAACCCATTTTCTTGCGTGCTCAATTGCGGATTATTATGTTGAGCTAGTTAACCATCTTTTATTCCTTTATTTTTTTATGTCTCTTAAATGTGCATGAATTAATTCTGAGTTTTGAATGTTTCTGTTTCATTTTATTTGATTTTGCTGGGTATGATAAAACTACTTAAGTAATTAAATCTTACTAGGCTGATTCTTATATTTAAATATTTAATGTTTGGCATTTATTTGCGAAATCGTCTTTAAAGTTTAAGTTATGGCCGTAATGAAACTTGGTCTTTTTTTTTTTGCATTTTAAATATTTTAATATTTAAATTATTTATATCCATTTTACGATACATCTGTGATCAGGTTTTAAAAATACTTGGAAAGCATTCCCGCAACAGCCAGCTGTTGGCCAAGGAGGCTATGAAGATTAAGGCTCTACATTTTTATTACTAACGATATGATGGTGGCATTGCAATCAGCATTTAGTATCATGTGGCCTTACGTCGGTACCCTTTGTTGTGAAAAGGGACTTCGTTCGGATATGAATCTCTAATCCTTTGCATTTAAAATTTAGTAAATTACTTCAGTAGAAGACATTTCAATCAATAAGGTGAAACAAAAAAATATGACTTTGCTAATATGGTAGGAAAATTAGTTCATATAATTCTTTGCATGAAAAGAAGTATTTACATTTCTTACATTGTGGTCACCCCTCTCCTTGTTTTTAGAGTTAAAAATCCAAATCAATTGAAAGAAGAACTATTTTCCTTAAGAATGTGTTGCGTCAGTTTTCTTAAAATTGTTAGGCCTCAAATATTTTTTTTTTAAAACTCAAATCGTGGAAACTGCAATCTGCTAGTACTTAAATCCGAGTATAATTGGGTGTTTTTCTTCTTCTTTTTTTGTCATGCAATTAGGTAGCTTAACAATTAACTCTAAATTGGAGGGTATTTTTTGTCGATTTATGTATTTGTAAAGAAATAAGGTTACTCGTAATAAATTCTAAATCAGAGAGTGTTGGTTTTTCTTCTTTTTTCATCGACTGCATGCATGTTTTTGTGATGGAATTAGGTGTATTTAATAATTATTAATTCTAGAAGCTGCTGGTTTTTCTTTTTATAGAGATTGTAAGGTTTTGTTATGAAATTGAATTACTTATTATTAATTCTGACCTAAAGGGCGCTGGATCCACCCTCTTTTGTATTCAATTTTGTAATTAAATCTAACGATGTTTCATGTTTCCGCATTTCGTTCGATAGTAGGTAGGTATTGTAATTAGTTATCTGAGTAATTAATTCTAAATATAAGATGTTATTTTTTCTTTTTGTAGATTTCGCTTTTTGTGATGTAACTTTACTCGTAGTAAAATTTAACCTCTAAGCATACGATATGCAATATTTCTCCGCTATAGACTAGTTCACATTAATATTGTTTGTAATCTTGTTCAAAGAGGAAGAAACAATTAAAAGCCAATTCTGTTGATTTGAGATAGAGTAGTTATGAAAAGAATCACAAAGAACACAGAAATAAATTAAATTTAAGCTTTGAAAGAAATTCGAGAAATGCGTGCTGGTGAAAATAAAAATAAGCTTGCTCCATTTATTGGCATAAGTTTGTTTTGGGCATTTTTGTAGTAACTCTTCTTTATCCATTTTCCGTCTTTTATTTGCCCAGTCCGTATTTCTTTCTTATCCATTAAAGCTACAGGAAAAATAATTATATAATTCAAAATTACGAAAAATGTAATAGTTTGATCCTTCATTCTTTAATATTCGATAATTATTTAGAACGAAATTAAATATTCATTCTCTTATTTTTGTTCCACAAAAGTGTTGTTACGGACAATAATGGGATAATTATTTGAATTGGGTACTTGTAACTCATAATTACATACCATGCAACTTCCATTGATTCGAATATTATGTATATAGCGAATATCGGTTGCTATTTGACTATTACTTTGTAGTCTCACATTCTAATTAGAATATTCTACAAGAATTTTGTTTAATTTTAAAATATCGTTGAATTAAGCTATTGAAAACATTATATGGTAAACATTGTGGCCTTGGAAATGCTTAAAAGTTAGCTTTACAGCAAGCTTAGTTAATTTTTTTTATTAAAGTACTTTTAATGTCTAAAACATCTCTGTTGCAAATTTGTTTTTATTTTTTTTTTCTGTTAACATTGCTACTCTTAAATTCTGGCTAATAAATGTTGGCACAGGTCTTAATGGTCTCCTTCAGACAGAATAGGGATTTTACTTCCACTCTGCGTACTTCCACCTACGGAGTATTATGAATTCGGAATTTCCTTATTTTTCGAGAAACTAATTAATAATTTTTGAACATTCTTTGTTTCATTTTATTCATTAAAATGTGTTCTATTGAACTTAGTTGTCAATTATTAAATTCTAAGTTTGCAAGTATTTTTAAAACTGAAAACTTTAAAAAAAGTTTTAAAGATGTTTAGAACAGAAAAAAAATTAAAATTCGGTAAGTTCAATAGAATGCATTTCAATGAATAAAATTATTCAAAAATATTAATTAGCTACTGAATAAGTAAATGAATCCTGAACACATAATTCTCCGTAGGTCAACATGGAGAAAGTAAAATCCTTTTTCTGTCAGAAGGGGGATCCTTAATGTTATTTAAGCTGACCGAATTGAGTGTTCATTCTGCGCAGAGAGATATTGCATCTGAAATTGACCACCTTTTGTATCCTGGTTTTTATTGTTGCTTTTCCCTCGACATCGGAAGAGTCATATTTCCTTAGTCCAAACGGGTCCGAGTGTCTCTGGAATCGGAAATAGTGATAGCGTATAATCATTCCTAGTGGCCGGATTCTTGCTTTCATTAAACCCGTTTTCACCGGGATCGGGACCCCGTATCTCGCTTGGCTGGACTTTCAGAATGATGTCCTTCCCATCACTACCATTTCTCTCCACTTAATACCTTTCCTGGTATGAGCCCCCGCAGATCAATAACGTCTGTCCCCCCGACTCCATACCGGATTCTCCAGGAAAGAAGGGAGGAGAGGTTTTTGCTCCAGAGTATTTATTTTGCTCGCAGAATTACGTTCTCTTCTGGGGAACCCAAGGAAATTGAAAAAAAATATTGCCGAAGTCATTTCGGCTGCTGAAGGTTTATTGTGAACGTGTTTTTATGGCCAGTTTCGTAGGTTATGTCTTTTTTTTGTATTTTTTTTTTAGGCCCTTGTATGTCATCTACAATAAGTTCGATCGTAAACTCGCAATTTTTTGTGACCAATTTCAGTTTATTTAGCTTAGAAAATTTTGCATCGTAGATCATGTAAAAAGGTTGACTTATCTATTTGAATTGATCTTCGTAATACTTGATCTTTTCTCAAAAAGAATTCTGTGTTTCTAGAATTTTAGTCCCTGTTATGCTGTTTCTAATAGCTCGAACATAAACATTTTTACCACGTTTATATCAACTTGCCTTCGTGTATGTCTGTTCGGGTCGAATTTTGTAATCGATTTTAAACTAACTTCACGACTAGCTACAGACTTCAAATTTGGCACGTAGTTCAGAATTGGATGACAATGCATGAAAATGAAGAGAGAAAAGACATACAAAGTAAAATAAAATTACAATTAAAGAAAAATTAATATTTTCGCGATTGTCTTTTGTTGTCGATTCGATTATTTCAAATTAGTGTCACATGTCAGTTGAAAATTTTTGTGTACAGTGAGTAAAAAATTGTGATTTTGGAAGTGAGTACAAAAAAAAAAAATAAAAATAAAAATAATATTTTTTAAAACCACGTTTTTCTAGTGGAGAATAATAATTAAAAAAACAAAAATTTGAAAAACGAAAAACGTGGGGTGCATGAAATACATAACAGTACATATACACATTTTCTTACTCATACACATGCACAACCACATACACATCCACATTCAGATTCAATTACAGATATACATACGCATATTCTCATGAACACACATACTGTTACTGTTATGTATTTCATGCGTCCCACGTTTTTCGTTTTTCAAATTTTTGTTTTTTTAATTATTATTATCCACTACAAAAAAGTGGTTTTTAAAAATATTCTTTCTCTTTTTTTTCTTCTTTCGATATTATTATGCTTGGTGGCGATGTAAGAATCACATTCTATGTGCTTTAGCATCTTTTTTTAGTCATTTTCTGAAGTGAAAATTGCATTGTGGAGCCTTTATACGAAATTTTCTTTGTTTTATAATCAAGTCATCTGGTCGGCCATCCGAGACATGCTGTTTAACATTTTAAAATTCTTAAAGATCCGAGAGAAAATTCGATGTACATTTCAGCTCAATATTAACTCAGTTTATGGCGACGACTTGATCATGCGCCATGAACAATAAAATTTCTATTCCGTTTTCAAATGTCTTCAATGAGTCGTAAAACCTATCGAAAATTAAAATTTTTTTACGTTTCATTAGACATTTTCTTACATTTAATAAGGCTATTTACAATTAGCCTTATTGCAAACTGTCTGAAATAACTATAGTTTAATTAAACAATGGATGATATGTTTGCTAATTATCCTAAAGATATAAGGACTTATTGTAGTTTGCCTAAAAATGTATGGCTTTAAAAAAGTACTGAAGACTTTTTCAATTAGCTTGTCCTACTGCTAAATGACGGTTATTTACAAAGATATAGATTATTTAATAAGTCTAATTTCGAAACAACGATAGTTGTTTCGGTTTGCTATGAATCGAATTATTTAATTAGACTGATATTATTATAGGTAGTATATTATTTCTTAAAATATTTTCCTTTATTTTATTATCCTCTTGATATAAAGATGCTTTGAAATTACTTAAATCAGTAAGGAGAAATTTACTTAAACTATGAGATATTGCTTTGTAGTTTGAAAGTAAATTCTTGATAAATTGAAGTTTTTAACTACGGTTCTTTTTGCAAATTTATGCAATCTAACAAGGGCAAAAGAATTTGCATCCGAAAATCCTTTTAAATCTTCAATTGAGTAAGGATTAATGAAGAGGGAGGACGGATACCTAAAAGCTTGACGTTTTTGTGTTTAAAAATAGCGATAAACTTTTATTCGGGGAACTTACGAAGAAAAAAAAAGAAAGAAATCCGAAACTGCTATTTGATTCCCCTATCTCGACCCAAAAATTCTATTTATCTTTGCTTGAAATCCCTATTTGATATTCCTTTCCTTTGTATTCAGCGCGAGTAAAGGCTAGAAAATTTACGGAAAATGTTTCATTTCCTTTGGGTTGGAGGGAATTTCAACCTTTTCTTTTTCGTACTGTTTGTGTGTGTGTATTTTTTTTTTTTTTTTACCCCTTGCCGAGAAGTTAGATATTTAAATCCTTTTGAACTCACTCGGAAGACCTCCTCAACTTCTTTTAATAAACTTTTATCCTTTCTTTGATTAATGTAAACAAAATAGGTTCTGGTTAGTTTTGGAACTTTGTCAAAGATGGGATGTAAATGTTAAGGAAATTTCGAGAGCTTTTGAATTAGAAATAGGTGTGTGTGTGTTAGGGATAAAGAGAAACAATATCACTGCAAACTTAAAGGTTAAATTAAATTGAGTTTACCACTAACTTGATGGGAACACAAACACGCACCATCCGTCTTGTTTTGTGCCGTTTACATTAAATTTGGTTATGCCTTATTATGTTATCATGAGTTTTAGCAATTTTATCAAAACATTAATTTTATAAAATGTTGAGAAAAAATTAAGTGTAGTCAGTTAAATGTCTGAATTTATTATATTTATGTTAAATTTGCTCTTAATCATGAATAAAAAGTTCCACGACTAAATCAGTTTTTGTTCAAAATGTTTATTTTGCTCATGTTTATTTTGCTATTTGCTTTGCTCAAAATGCTCAGTAATTAATACTGAAATTCAACATTGCTCAGTAAATGTATTGGAACAGGATTGAACCTTTTCACATTCTTTAAAGCTTGCGAAGTTAAACTGTTAAGCGATTATTTAAATTTGTATTGTTGTTCTCGAACTTATTAGTACAATGAGCCTATTGATACGTATTTTTTTACTACTGAACCCCAATTTGTTTAAAAACAGTGGAAGTAAAATTTTTACTTGTATTTTTCACTTATATTTTGTCCTTATTGTTTAATTTTTTTTCCATTTAATTTTTATTTAGTTATATTTTTGAAGTATAAGTGAACACAGTGAATCAAGTATAAGTGATTTTAACATTACATATATTCCAAGTTTTCTTTTTTTAATTGAGTTAATGTATGTTTATACTACTTTTCGATTCGATTAAATATAAAACTGAATTGAAGATTGGCTACATATTGTAGTAAAATTAAAAATATTTCATAAGTTTCGACCAGTTTTAAAAATCAAAAATTCCTTTTCCCTCAATCTTACTACCACACTACGAAATTTTAAATAATTTGCACAAACACTGGAAAATCTTCCTGGATCCCTAGGGTTTCGTGGAACTCAGTTTTGGTTATCCCTTCTTTAGATAATTTATGCAAGTGTGACTCAGTAGCTTATCATCATGAATTAAACGAATGGTTATACGATATTTCCTTTATTTTTGTCAGATAAATTATCACAGCCTAAGGGAAACAATTTAAATTTTTATCAAAATACAGATAAGAAGTGATCAAATTTAACTTGTGCTATCTTTGAACATATTGAAGGTAACGCTTTACAACACTAGCTAAAGTATCAGTAATCTATTGGAAGAATATTTAGTTGTGTAGAGTTTAAAAAAAGAAATCGAAAAATAAAATAGACTACACATTTATTTTAAACTGCTCCATGTAATATTTTCTTAACATTTTAAGGTATTAAAATAATCGCTCTGAAACAAAAAGATAAGAAAACGTTAAATTTTTTTCGTTTATTTTAATTTCTATTTCCTTGCGGAATTAAGTTAAAATACATCTGTCAGTAATTTTTTTAGAACGAGATTGTATACTAAAAAGCTTTAATTAATTGTTTTTCCGAAACGCATAATTTGGTTAAAAAGCAGTTTTCGCACTTCCATAAAGTACTTTAAAAAAAAAAAAAAAAAAAAAATGCGTGTTTCTTTTATTTGAAATTGAATAATTTTATAGCAAAGTCAGTTTTTTACTTTTAAAAAGATCTAGTAAAAATAACTCGTTACTTTTCTCTTTTATCTAATTAAAGATAATTAATTGAACATCTTTCATGGACACTTTCATAAAATTACCGAAAATAAATGCTGAGATAAAAAAGGAGGAACTGTTAATTTTAATGGGCTCGTCTTTTTAGACGGCAGTATTAAATTAGAAAATAAGTTGGCTTTTCTTAAAACAAAAGAAAAAATGAAAAAAAAGAAAGAAAGAAAATGAAATGCCTTTTTTAAGACAGATCTTTACTTTTAAGCATTCTTTTACGATAAAATTGTTTACAGAGATAGAAAGCTAATTCTCTAGCCTCCTGTTTTGTTCTTACATTTCTTCAAATTCAGCGCAAAAGCCTGTATTTTATTATTTTAGTACAAATCATGTATTGGTACAAAACTTGAACTATAATACTTTAGGACGATTCATTCTGACTTCATCACAATACTCTTCTGAAAGTTTCTCTCGCCCGTACCGGCCCCTGCACCCTCTAGCAATACTTGAAGGAAACTGTTAGTTGATACCATTGCATACTGAATTACGCCTATAGTCAGTATGGCGTATAGTCACTATCTTAGTAGACCTTGGTTGATACAGTAGATTTATATAATTGACTTTCTACGGCTGTACTTAAATATCTCTGTCATATTTATGTTTATTTCTGTATAATTATATAAGACCTATATTTGTCTCATGAGAGAATAAAATGCATCTCTAAGTGTGATTAGTTCTAAAATAAATTTTTTTTTCTCACTTCAGTTTAATAAAAATTATTGAATAGAGATAGAATTGCATCACTTTATGTTAGTGTTTTGAAATTATCTCAATTATATCATATTGTGCATGAAAAAAATAACCATATGTTTATGAAGAATTTAATAAATTAAATTGTATACCTGCAAATGACGTCATCGTATAAATCATGGCTTTGTCGATTCAGAAGCCAATCAGATTCGACATCCGCGCCTGACATCGCTTACAGGCATCCAAATAAATCTGGTTTTAATCACATGGCTAGGCATAATCACTTATCTTCTTGAGCTGCAAATACCAGATTAATAAACGATTAACTCATCAATCTAACTAGTAACTTGGCGGTAAAAACATTATGGCTAGAGTTTTGCCATTTTAGCGCGTTGATAAAAAAACTTTTTATATGCTCTAACATTAGAGGAGAAAATCTTTACAAATTAAAGAAAAAAAAAACAATAATTTACAATTAAGTTATGATTTTTTATTATAGATCTTGTTATCATAACACTATCTCATACTCTTTGTTGCTATTTTTAGTTTCAGCAAAATTTTTAATTCAGTATTGTTTGTCATTTTATTCACTTAATTCTTCGCAAAGATGACAAAAATAATTTTGAGAATTTGAATCCTTTTATGTCAAGTATATAACTCAATTAACAACATGTCATTTTGCTTCTATAAATCGAAGCTCTTTATAACTCAATTTTTAAATTTTTAAACATATTTAAAGTACAGAAAATGGAACCAGTATAAAGCTACATTATGTATAATGTATTCTTTTTTTTAATAGAAGGATCGATTTTCTTTATTTTATCTTGACTGAAATTAGAATGTTTAGTTCGAAAGTTCTGATGTCATCCTTTTTACTGGTATCGTCGCTTTGAATCCACTTTTGAATGTATTCAGGATTAATAGGAGGGAAAAAAGCGGGGAATATGCTTTATATTCGCGCTTGTCACGTTCTCAGAAAACGTTTGACTGACGGAAAATTGAAAAATTCGAAATCTACAAAATCTTCTTCGCATGAATTCCATTTTAAAAGAATTCTAAATTTTATTTTGAATTCGTTTTAAATATCAATACAGCACTTTAGATCTTTTTGAAGTTTCGTGTCTAGGTTATGGAATAATTTTTTACTACTTTTTGCTGTTTTAATTTCCGACAACTATGCTATTTGCGTTTTCCTCCCTTTTCTAAAAACCACGTTTTAACATTTTTATGCAATATCAATGAAGATACTTAGTCGACTAGGACTAGTTGATAGTTTACATTTTTCAAATATGGTATTGGGAATGAAATAAAATTTAATAAAATATGACTTTTTTTTTAAAGGTTTGATAGCTCAAAAGCTATTTGTCTGATTTTGCTCAAATTTTAAATTTTTTCTCTTATAAAATTACATAGTTTAAAATCATTTAAACTTTATATACCTTTTATAGTAATTCAAAATATCTCCATCATTAGTAAATTAAATTACGAAATATTTTAATAATCATTTTTGTGTAGGATTGTTTTTGGGATTGCGAGGTTTTTTAATTGTGCGCACAATTTTGTAAATTAACTTAAAAAACTAACACCCATTTTTTAAGTATCTTGTCGAAAAAAAGGTATTTTATTTACTGAAAGTATTCTTTTTTGTCTGGTTTTGTGGCTAAAAATATTATCTGCACTATTTAATTATCACATTTAAGGTCAAATTCTCAAACTGTGAAGTTTGCATGCTAACATAAAAAGCCGATCATTTGCCCAAAAGTTATTCGTGTGTTCTTTGTCAAATTTTGTATGAATGCAATGTAACACATGTTGTGACAAATTCTTTCTTAAAAAAGTAACCATTACTTTAAAACGCATTTAAAAGCATGTATAAAAGATATCTTTTATTCATAGTTTCTTAAAATTGTAATGAAATTTATTTAAAATAGTAATTATGCAAATTCTTTTGAACTTTTCAAATAAAATGTACCTTTCTCTATCTAAATTAAATAAGTTGTGTTATTCTAATACCTCTAACATTTTCAAATGAAAATTAAGTGTTTAATGCAACTTAATTTACATATTCTAATCTGTAGTGCACTGCTATTAGCGTAAGGAATCATTCCAGAAGAAACAATTTTACCAACGCTATGTTTAACATCTTGTTCTGTTAAGATATGACTGAGAAATTTCTTGAAAATTTCCTAAACCCAATTAAATTCTCCAACTACATATGAGATAGCTAATCTGCTTAAAAATCACATCATCTTAAAAGGGTTTTAGATATTTTCTTTCTTAATACCAGAATATCATTTTCTATTTTACTTGTTAAATTTTTTCTCCCTTCAATCTTTTCCTAATTATCCCTTTTTCCCCATGGGACGATGACAATCTGTATTTTTCGTCCAGCCTTAAAGTTAATAATTTAGTCACCGACTTACCATTTCAAGTAGATGGATTCGTTATTGCCTTGGAATTCTGTGAGAGGATCTTTTTAAAAGTAATTGGAAAGGAAGTAGATAGAAAAATAGTGAAACTTGGCGAATAAATAAAGCCCATCGGAAATCAATTATATACTTTTTTTTGCTTTACACCCTGTGAGCAATACCTACTTTTTCCTTATTTTAATGACATTGGTCGAAGTAAAAATATTGACGTAATGTGTTCTTTTCTTTCTTTCACTTTTTTAAAAAAAATATATATATTTTGTTAAAATTAGTAGGAAAATATATTTTGTATGTATTTTCTTATTATTCAAATATTTAAGAAATAGAAATTTTTATGATGCCGAATTTCTTATGTTTTATTCCTGCGAGTATATAAAAAGAGAAACGAATGAAAATGAAATAATAATCATTACTATTTTGATAAAAATACAAGTGAATAAGTGTTTAAGTTGTGCTCTTAATAACCATTTTCTTTAAATAATTTCTTCCTCAGAATAATTTTATGAACTTGTTTTAAATTTATAATGAGCAGACATTTTTTTAATTTGTTATGAGGTATTCTTTAATATTCGCGCTTTGTTCATCGTGATTTCTTTCGAAAAATATTTTTTAATATTTGTAAGAAAAATAATTTTTTTTTATAATTCGATTCCTTTGTTTTTTTATTTTTCATTTTTATTCCAAAAAAAGTTTTTCTATGAAAGAAGTGGGTGTTTTAACTTAGTGCATGAGTGGGAATTGGAGTTTTGATGAAACAGTCGTTGAACCGCCTAACTGTCATTCTGAAAGATTTTATTTCATTTTATAAATTTCGACCCGATTCTGAGTTTATGACTATCAATAATAACTAGGTTAACCGTGATCAGCCCCTGCTGGGGGGGGGGCATCCGGGGACACGCCGATAACTCGAAGTGACTCTTATATACTCAGCAAAGAAATTGTCACCAGGGAGGGCGACGAAAGGATGGCATCACAGTAATGTCACAGGGCAAAGGAGACCAACACACAAGGATATATGACTATCAATGTTCAACTCCTTTACCTTTAAATTTTGAACTCAACCTTGAAGACAAGGGAATTCCTAGATCAAGTATTGGGGCAAACTGTCGTGAGGACTGTTTGCAGGGAACTAACCAGCATTTGAGTTACATGGAGAAGAAAATCACAAAACCCTCCTACTGTTGGTTCAACGGCAAGGGGATTCTAATTCATGATCCATCTATCACTGAGGATATTTTATATCGGCACAATAGTCGGTGCAAGCCAGACTACTATGGTCGGAGCAGAATTCGTATCATTTACCTTTCCGTATATTTTTAAAAAAAATATTAACAAATTTTTTTTTTTTGTTGTAAATTCACATTAATGATTTATTTTTACAAATGCATATGTTTTACGTAATTTTCGTATGTAGTACGCAGCTAAGAACGCAGGGTTATTTAAATGAAAATCTTGTTTGTTAATGCATGAAAAACACTGCCAGTTTTAAATAGAATAACTTTCATTTATATTTAAATTCTTACCGCTCTTAAATTTTGTCTTGATATACCTGTAATTGTTAAAATATATCGTATATTATTGCACTAACTTTCTACCATTATTTCTTTTGAAATTCGGTTTTAAATCTTGAACAAAAAAATAAGAAAGTAACAGGTTTTACTATTGCCATTTTCTTTTTTATTGGAGGTATCAATTTTCTTTGGATAGAGTCGTATTTAGCAAATCTGAATATCAATCTTTCTTAGTGTCAGCGAATGCCTGACATAAGACACCTGCTTCGTTATTTCTGTCCATTACCGCAATATCCATTATCACTGTTCTCACATGAGGACGAAGAGCTGCAGCTATCGTAAGTAACTTTTGTCTCGCATTTCACTCACTAATAAGGGTTTCTATAAAAACCAATACGTTCTGTTTTAAATTATAATAAAAATGCATTTTATTGTGTAATGAAAAATACTGCTATTAATCAGCTATAATTTTATTTTATGTTTTATTTTTACAAATTACCCAATTCGTTAAGGATACAAGCGTGAGATTGCTATATTAAAATATTTTACTAAATAAAAATATTCAATACCACTTATGCTATTTTATGATATTATTCAAAATTAATTATTCTATGTTGAAATATTGTTTAAAAACAATTATGTTATGTTAAAATATTATTTTATGCTATTTTATGATATTACTCAAAATTAATTATTCTATGTTGAAATATTGTTTAAAAACAATTATGCTATGTTAAAATATTATTTTATGCTATTATTCAAAATTAATTATTCTATGTTGAAATATTGTTTAAAAACAATTATGCTATGTTAAAATATTATTTTATGCTATTATTCAAAATTAATTATTCTATGTTGAAATATTGTTTAAAAGCAATTATGCTATGTTAAAATATTATTTTAAAGCAATTATGATTTATTAAAATATTATTTAAAACCATTTATGCTTCAGTAAAACATTGTTTAATCCTTTTTATGTTGTATTAAATTATCATTAAAATTCATTTAGTTTTTGTTATCATAGACTGCTATTAATCAGCTATAATCTTATTTTATGTCTCGAGAGATATTGCGTGCAAACTTACCTAATTTGTTAAGGGCATTAGTTCAAAATCACTGTATTAAAATATTATTCAATAACAATTATGCTTTATAATAATATTATTTAAAAATAATGAGAATATTGTTTAAAACCATTTATGGTTTATTAAAACATTGTATTATGTTGTATTAAATTATTATTTAAAATGAGTTATGTTAAATTAAAACATATTTAAAATGAGTTTTGTTAAATTAAAACATATTTCAATGCAAATTATGCTATATTAAAATATTAATCAAAATCAATTATGCTTTATTAAAACATTGTTTAAACCTCTTATGTTGTATTGTTACTTGAAACGAATTGTGTTGAATTAAAATGTAATTTAATGCCAATTATATTACATTAAAATATTATTTAAAACCAATAATGCTAAGTTAAAATAAATTTTTGAACTTCAAATAATAGCAATATATGTAATAGCTCTGCAATTTTGATGTCAATAACATGATAATGCGGTCAGCTCTGTGCTCTGATCGCCTTTCCTTGAACATGGTATGCATTGAATTTATTTTAATTATTTTTGCTTGTCCTACTTTCGATTATTTAAATAAATTTAAATTTCAGTTTTATTAATTTTATGTGCTACGTAAAATTTTTGATCTTGCAAAAATGAAATCTGCTTTCGACATTTTTTGGGTATTGGTTAAGACTTTTCTATCTTATAAATATTTTTTCTCGGGAAATATTTCAAAGGTTTCATTTGCACAACCTTGGTTGCTATAGGGAAAGAAAATATAAACATTCATATATTCCGAACAAATATGTAATTTCTTGTTTTGTTCGGACATCTCTTGAAATCTGAAAATTCTTTTCTTCTATGTTTGCAACCAATCTGAATTTTTCTTCTGTTCTGTTTATTTTCCAGAATTTTCGATGAAGTTTTTTTTACTTTCTACTTTGTGCTAATGCAATATATATTTTCATAAATTTTTTAGCGTAGAAATGTTTTTCTGAACAACACTGATTGAAATTTATTCTTGTTTACATTCATATATTTTTATCATAATGTTAGATGATAACATTTGCACGTATTAGAACTTTTTTGCAACCGTTACTTTCAAAAATAATTTAACGAGAGTCTCGTAATTTTTCTTCCTTTCTCTTGAAGTTACATACAAGAAATTATTTCAGGGGAAAATGAGAATTGATTTTAGTGCTACTTTGAATTTTAGTGGAAATGATTGAATTGGGGCTGTCTTTAATCTATTTAATAAAACTAAAAATACTTAACATATTCACTTGTAATTGCAAAAATTATTTTTAGATTTCCCAAAATGCTGCTATATTGTATTTTTCTTTAGTTATTAATTAGTAAAAATGTTTTATTTAAATGTTTGTCGTTCGTAATTATGTAAAATGTATTGTTTGTTTCAAACGATTGAGTTATAAAAAATTATTTCGGCGAAACTATTTAATGATTGGAGGAGGAATTCTTTTTATATTTTAATTTTTAATCCAATTACTTTTCAAATGTGATGCGAATTCATTAACTTATTCTTTACGATACCATTTGCTCGTTTTCCCTAGAGTAGCATTGACTTTAACACTGCGGGTAAACAATTAGCATCGAGCATTTGAAGTCATCTCTTTTCCAGTTAAAATTTATCGATTTTTCCATGATAATTACTAGTTAAATAATTGTGAAAATTATTTAATATTTCCTTCCTCATGAATTTAAATTTAATTAATTATATCGACTTACGCAATCTTATTCCCCTTTGTTTTATATCTAATTATAAAATTTTGTTTAAAACTAATTATGTTGCATTAAATTATAATTTGAAATCAATTAATACTGAAACATTAAAAAATAAAGCATTCCCGCAACTGCCATTTGGTTAATGGGGTTATGAAAAGGCTCAACTATTTTAAAACCAGCAAAATTATCGTGGCAAAGTGCTTAAAATTGCACTCCAGCCGCCTTTATATCCCATACCAGCTATTACATATTGATTCGAAGCTGAGTGGAAAATGAATTCCTGGATCGAGTATTGGGAGAAATTTGCCTTCGTGGAGGGCTTTTTGATGGAGCTAACCCGCATTTGCGTTACATGAAGAGGAAGACCACGAGAACCCCCCACGGTTAGCCTGACGGCAAGGGAACTCTAACCTATGATCCGTCTACCACTGAGGATATTTCACGTCAGCACTGTGGTCGGTGCAAGGCCTTACATAAAATAAGGAATATAAGGCTTTTTTGAATTTAATAAAAGAGCTGAATTATAGTACTTTTAAACTAAGCATGCTTATTAACATGTTTTCATGAAATGCAGTATTCTTCATTGTTAGCTAACACCAATGTTACGTTTATAAATAAATTAATTCTGGATTAAGGTTTCTAATCCAGAATTAGTAATTAATTTAGTTGGGTGCTTCATACGTGTAGCCTAGCTTCGATTCAGTACAACCGGGCAATTGTATACGGTAGGTAATGCTTTATAAATTACCAATCAAAGTTGTATAATTTTAATACTCTGTCACTGTGCTTTGTATTAGATTAAGTAACCATTTTTTTTTCTTATTTTATCTTTTCTTAACAGTAAAATGTGCTTTCATGACGTTTTTATATACTTAAACCCACACGTTAACTTTTCTCAAAAAATACTGAAATTGATTTTTAATTTCTTTTTGTTTATCATTTTCTAGTGCCTATTTTAATACAGCTTTTTCTCTTGACACTTTTTAATCTTTGATTTTTAAAAAAAGCTAATAAAAAATATCTCTTAGTACAAGAATTTCAATTTCAAAAGTTAATTTTTACAACTTTCCGAGAAAAGAAAGAAACAAAATATTTAAAGCCCTTGTTAAAACGTTCACCATAACTAGAGAAGAAACTTTTTTTTCCAGCCTTTGTGGAAAAAGATACATATATTGAATTTGGTTATTTTAATATGGGCTGGGATAAAACATCCAACTATTTCGGAATACTTTTGACTATGTTTTCCGTACTATAAGGTATTTGAAGTACATACTTAGTGGAAGAACGTATTAAGGGGCATTTCAGTGACTTAGAAATTTTTTATTATTATAAAGAAACGTAAGGAAGCCGTTTACAAGACATCTTTTTTTTCTTCTTCTGAGAACTGCTTTATTATACGTGTTTTCTCTTGACAAAATAAATTCATGTTCTATACTTATACAAATGGCTATATGTTTTTAAAATATAGAAACTTGTAGCAGTTTGTTCTACCAGGTTCTTTGCTAGATTTACAGTCAACCGCTTTTGTTATTATTTGGAAATGCATTATGGATCGAAAATATCGTTCATATAATATATAGGGTAAACTAACCAGTGAAGGAACACTTAAGCTTCACTTGCCTTTTAAAAAATCATATTAATTTCAAAATTCGTAATTTTAGTTAAACGACAGTGTCAACATATTTGTTACTAATTGCAAATTAGGTAGGTAAAAAAAATTGTAGAGAACTTACATAATATTGTTTTAAAGTTTTGGAGGTTCAAATAACAAGTAGTAAGAAGACCCAGTGAAGGAACAGCTCTTACTAGTGAATGAACACCCAGTAAAGGAACACTTAATTTTGGTTATTTTTTAATGCTCTTTATGAATTTATAAGCCATACAAGTATTTAAAAACAAGCCTATTCTTGAAATTATAACATATAAATGCTTGGAAGATGTTAACTTCTTTTTGTAATCATGAATTGAAAATTAAAGTGTCAGCATATTAACACATACTATTCATTCACTGGGAAATCTATGCCCTGTAAAGGAACATGCCTGTTCCATCACTGGTTAGAAGTTGTTTTTCTTATTTTTAAATTACTTTTGATGCGGGGAACATCACTAAAGGTACAAGAAAGTTAAATTTTATCTTTTATTTTCATTAACTTAGGAAAAAAACAGCAAATGAACGCTTGTTCCTTCACTGGTTTTTCATCGTTTGGTGATCCAGTGAATAAACACCCCCTTATCTCAGTACTTTATTATGCTATGATGCTTAAAAAATATAAAACGTAACTTCAATAACTATTTTGAATTCTCTTTTTCACAGTGAGAAAAATAAAACTGTTACATGCAATTAATTCCACTTCAAACATATAAATACAAACACTCACCTTATAATTTTTTCAAAGAAACAAGGTGCTGCAGAGATAATAACGAATTAAAATTTTTTCCAGAGAAGTCTATTTGACCAGGTAATCCAAAACATTGCTAGATGACTTCCTATTGTTTGGCAGTAAGCTATTGTTACCAATCAATCTACAGAAAAACTTTCAAATTCTTATTTTTAATCAATATATATGAAATGTTCCTTCACTGGGTAGTGTTCCTTCACTGGTTGGTTTACCCTATATATATATAAATAATCTAGCATAATAAATAAATACAAAGAACACGAAGAAAATTAAGAAAAACAATAAGTTTTATTTATTGCGCATAAGCTGCAAGTAAATAGAACTCATAAAATAAGTTCAAAATGTAGAGAAAGCATGGAAAAAATTGCAGAACAATGAAAAAAGGGGGAAAAAGAAAAATAATAATGAAAATAAAAATACCAAGAAACCAAAAAAAAAAAAAGCTTTCAAAAAAAAAATCCCCGGAAAATAAAAGATTAAATCTTTTCATCTGCTCACACAATTATATTCGCAAAAGGGAGTGTTTTCTAATGTGTATCAATATAGCCAAAGCAAAATAATATTGCTTGATTTGCTTAGAAATCCCGTACTTAAATTGAATCGAGGACTTATGGAATTTAGAATTATTAAAGTAGGATGCATGCTAAATAATGCTATAAAAGTTTGATTCCACGATAATGAAATCAAAAATATGTGTACTAATCAATGGAATCAAGGTTAAAACATCGTTTATTAAAGCGGGAGAGTTAATTGCTATTATAGAAATTTTACATACTGTATTTATCAATGTCTTAAAATGATTTGAAAACGCGGCTATTTGCCAACCGCTGCCGTCATTTTCCAAAGCGTCAGACTAATGGGAAACGCATTGTTTTTTAATCAGCCGAACAATTTTTAGGTTTATAAGAAATTATGTTATTCAGTGCTCAATTAACTAAACTTGTTTTAGACCATTTGCAATGAGCAAAAATGTTTCTGTAATGTGTAAACCTAAATATTTTACTATTTAATTATCTAACTAGCTTTGATCAATTAATTTGATTCCCTATAATTCTATACTAAAAGTGACGGCATAATACAAAATTCATTGCAAGAGTGAGCAAATTCAGGCTGAATGAGTAAATCTTAGTACATTTTTTAGTAATTAAGTAACCGTTGGCCTACTAAAATTAATTTACAAGATGTGTTAAATCCCGACTGACGAAAAAATAGTGTCGAAATAATTTAAAAGAAACGTTAAATCACGACGAAATGAAGAGCACAGCGACAGCAAAATAACAGAAGTCCCTTTGAAAATAATCTTCAAGAAACGTATAAGGCCGTAAAGAAGGTGCATAAAGAAACTATGCATTGCTATCTTCATTTCGATCATCGCACAAAACCTTGACTTCTAATTCAATTCGCTCTTGACCATTCAACATCACGAAACGAGCATCGTTTTAGTAGCAAGATGAAATCTAAATCTTCGCAGCTGCACGAAATCAAAATCGTCTTCTTCTGCGCGGTAACAGGCATAGGCAAGTAGTCCTGGCATGTTAAATCTTTATACTGTAAAATCGCAATCGTCTTCTTACATCGGCGGCTTAAATCAGAATTCCTATGCTTCGCAAGAAACGAAAGCTATATCGGCATGACGATGTATGCGTTAAATCGATAATTCGCGTTATATCGATCTATCGTCCGGTCCTAGTTATGGCATATAAATGAGGTGAACTTTTGTAACTTTTCTTGCTGATCTGAGTCGCAACCTCTCCTAATAATTTTTTCACCCAAGACTGCTACTTAAAATAGTTTAATTACGTAAACCATAGTCATCGCCAGGACTTAAACAACTACCAAGGGGAGTTCTTTAGTTGGACAGGCAATAAAAGTATTGTACAATAGTAATTGAAATTATAGTTTTGAAAAAGTAAGACTTATAACTTCTTTGCATTTATTTACGTATTGTTGAATTAAAACTGTTTCTGTGTTAAAAAGTATTTATTAAATCTGTATCAGAATAACAAACTCTATAGCTGTCGAATTGGTTTATGTTTTTCTGTCTTTTTTTTATTTTTATAATGGGACAAAATAATTTTTTCTGTCTTAAAAGAGTAATTAAAATCTTTACCAGCTGTTGCCTTTAAATTTCTTCCTTTAATTTTGCTATATTTTAATAATGTTTTTGTGTAATTAATTAAATATAATTTGATCGTCAGTGCGTGTCTTCCAACCTTGGGGGTTTTAACTAATGACATTTAATTTGCTTAAACCATCTGCGTTCGATCGTAATATGCTTTAAAAAAGATTAATTATGCTGTGCATTCATTTAGGTCTACTTCTCATTTAAAAAAAAATATGGAGAAATAATAAAGGGAATTTTAAAATTAACTTTTCAATTTCAAAAGCACGAATTTTAAATACTTTTTTATACATTCAATATTTTTTAATACGATTTATACTTTTAGTTATATATTTATATTTTGATATTAAATGTACTTCTGCTAGTAAAAATTTTAAATGTATGTTTATTTGCAATTATAATGGAGCGTTAAATTATTTAAAATTTTTTATTGTACTTTTATTTTTATGTACTTTTTCTTTTAATTAGTTTCTCTACTTTTTATTTTTCAAATAAATCGTTTTTGTCATAACAAGATTTTATTTAATTAATTTAGTTTGTTTAGTCTTAAGATAATTAGATGGCTAAAAGATTTTCGTAATTAATTTTTCTATTCCGTTTTTAATATAAAATGCAAATATTTGTTTAAGGAAACCATTGTCATTTCTTCACAACGGGAAAGATATTTTCCTTTGTTGCATCAGTATTTTCCAATTCTGTTTAAAGTAATTACTATTTTCTTGAATTTTGAGGAAATTGCTTCAGACCTATTTATTTTTACTACTCCAGCTTTCAAAACAACTTTCTTAAAAGGCATTATTTTTTCTTTCTTTCATTTTTTTCAGCTCCTTCAAAAAAAGAAAAGAAAGAAAAAAATACTCTTAATGTTTCTTCTACAGACTTTTCCGCATAAGTTTCGATTTGCGATATTAAACATTCTCAGAATGCCTCCATCCTCGTTTCAGAAACGCATTACTTTCATCTTGAAAGAATGAAACGCCTCTTAACGCTCATCTCAAGAAAACTGAGAATGATTAATGGTGCCATATTTTTACGTGTACTTAAGATGTCGAACCTGATCCTTCAGGAAAAAAGATGTTTTTCCTTCCAAAAAGGAAACTAACAGACAAGGTAACATGCTTTTAGAAGGCAGTATGTTTTTGGATGAACATTCAATCCTCTTCGTCTGGCATGGGATCTTTTCTCTGATCAATTAATGGCCTGCATGGCTCCCACTTAATGAGGTTTGGGTTCATGTATAATTTAAAGGGTAAACTAAGCTTCCGAATTGGCTGCACTGGCAGGGAAGTCCTTAGTGGAGATTGACGCGCACGCTATAGAATTTGTGAGAGAGTTATTCAAACAAAATGGCGCTCTGTTGGGGGAAAATTTATTGTGAGAGTTGCAACTATTGTTTGAAACATCAACTTAATGAATGGTGTAGGATTTTATGCGGAATACCTTTGTAAGGCAATTAAAGCGTTGCAAATTGGGAAAAGCAATTGGCTTCCATTTTATGTTTAGTTTGTATATTGCCAGTCTTTTGATATCTTTGATGTTTTAAGGAGAGATTCAAGTCAGTGTAAATAATAACTTTTCAATTTTTGGAAGGAAATGGTTTTTAATTTGTCTTAGAAAACGGTGCAGTTGGAAGCTGGCGATGGCAGTTTGAACCGATAATAGCAATTTGTTTCGAAATAAAATGAGAGCTTTTGTTAAAATATGACGCATTTCTAAATGTTTTAAACGTGTATAAAATTGTTTTCGTTTTTGAAATTTAGTAAATGATAATTTTTTGGGGGTGGTAGGAGAGGTTTTTAAAGTTACCAAAATTATGTTTTTACCTAATAAAAAGTACGATTTGAAAAGTGTGTGTGTATCAAAATTCGAGCAAAATCGGTTGAATATTTCCTGAAAAATCGAATATAAATATTTGACTTCTTCTAAATTCGATTTCTCAGGAACTATTCAATCGATTTTGCTCAAATTTTGTATTTTGCCATATAAAATTACGTAATTTAAAATGACGTATGAAATTGTATTCCTAACAATTAAATTTTTTTACACTTGTTTTTTAAAGAAAATAATAAATATTTACTAAAATTTATTTATTTTTTTGCATGGAATATCTTTGGCTAAACGAATTTTGTAATTGTGTGCAAATTTTTTTATATTCGCTTACATTTTTCTCGAGATATGGCGAAATACGCAAAAAATAAAATTAATATTAAGGGGTCCAAACTTTGAACCAATCTCTTGGCCAAACTATTGGGACCATATTTCCACGATTGGGGGCTACCCGCTATATTTTTGGGGTCAGAAATCCGAATCCATCGAAAAAAAGGTATGTTTATTCATAGAAAGAATGCTTTTGTGTCTGATCTAGTTACTTAAAATATCGTATACATTAATCAATTAGCATATTTGAGCTCACCCCCTCTAACCATCAAGATTGAGTCCTATAAGGTGGATATCCGATGATTAGATCAAAAGTTATAAAGAGTCGTCCGTTTTTTATTTTGCGCAATGAACATTAAATAACGTTATGAATTATTATAAAACCTATTACCTAATTACAAAACTTTCTCAATTTTTAGGTCTTTAAAGTATACTTTAAAAACTGTCGAAAAATTTTTTTTTTAAGTCACAAGTATTGTTTTCTTTCTTTATTATTATTTTTCTGGGGAATTTATTTAAGTGTAACAATACATGGGCGCCGTGAACTTATGTTTTTGTGAAGGAGGAAATTTCCATTTTGTCGAATGAAATTCCTTATTTGACCGAATCCTAAATTATTCTTAATTTTTACATATTAATGTAACATCAAAAGTGATTTTTTTGAAAAAAAAAAAATATCCTGCTGATTAAGCTATAACGTATAATTCACCTAGTTGTCAACTTTTCCCCGAATATTTTTCTTTCATTTTTAAGGATTAGTAAAAATATGACTTTTATATTTTATTGTGTGTTGTGTTGTATTATATCAGCATATAACCATATTTTATAGGGTTTTTCAACCTCTTGCAATGCGATGGCCTCAACAATAATTCGGGAAATCGCGGGGGGTCATGCATGTGTTAGATAACGCTATAGAAATTTAACAGCAGTCGGAGAATTGTTGTTCATCTGAGTTCTATAAAGTACTAAATATTTTTTGTTTTAGAATTTTGTTGTCGCATCGAATTAAAATAACAACTGTTTCGTCTATATACTATTTATAAAGTGTTCACTGTTTGAAAAAGACTGTTTGCAAATTTCCTTCGTGAATGATACTGGAAAGCTACTATTAAGAACTAATTTGTATTTGTCTATTTCGGATGAAACAGGCTTGTATAAGCGAAAATAAGAGCACCAAGATGAGTGATTGGCAATTGGGCGTTTCAATGCTAATGAGGGCATTCGATTGTGAAATGGGTACCTGGAACGATACTGAAGCTTACTTTTTTCATCCCTCTTTTTTTTAAAAGAAAAGAAAAATCAAATAAACTGTTAATACTTACTAATTACTTTTGTGTTTTCTAAAAAGTTAAATATATAAAAGTGAGAATATGAAATTTTGAAAGTAAGACGAATAGCCAGATAAAATTTGCGCAGTAGTTAAAATCTCTGAGATGTCACAGCGATCTCCGTGCCGGAGCTTCTGGGGATATCAGTTATTATTTCTATTATTCAAATTGCTAAAATATTCTAAACCGTCGTTCTTTTTGATCTTTCTCTTTCTGCACGTCTCTCTGACTAACTCATACCGTTATCAAAGTTTATTAAATTCACATATGAACTATTTTATTTTTGTCGTAAAAAATTGTCCAATTTCAGGCAATTGAATTGATAGATTTTTATATATATATATATATATATATGTAATAACAGGGCTCCAACCCTGTTATCAGTCTTGTATTTAACTTGAAATAATTGCAGTCTTAAGCCATCATACGTTCTAAACAGGGAGGGGAATGGACAAGACTTCTGACAATTCCTGAACAGCTTATCAGGATCAAATCATGATGAAAAGGACACGCAAAACTATGCGTTCTTACGTTTTATACCGACATAGATTTGAGGAAAAAAGGCACATTTCGTACATTCCTTGTATCCTTACGCATTAAGGAAAATCATTTCTGCTTCCTTATATGGAATTGAAAAAGGGAACGATTCTAAAAATACCTCTTCCTTTAAAATATAAATCTATTTATATTTCAATGGTATGTTTTCAGCCTTGAATTCCCAAAATAGAATATCTCTACGCTTATTCTTTAACAAAGACAATTTATGAAAACGAAAGAGTTTTAATTCTTTTATTAATACAAAAGTATTTAATTTTTGTAGAAAAATGCTATTTACATACCTTATTTACTATTCTATATGTATTCTAAAAATACTTTTTACACTTTCATTTAAAAAAAGATTCAATTATAGTTTGCTTTAGAGATGTGTAAGAAAATTTGTCTATAACACTTTCTAAGTGGACTATAGCTTTAAATGTCTCCTCTGACATATTCGGCTGCCTCTCAATGAATCTCTTTACAGTGTCCACTGCAGAAAGTGCTTGTTTGTTCGTAACATTGGGCGGTAAATCTTCGATTTCCTCATCCTGTTCTTCCGATAGTTCACAAGAAGCTTTCGTTTGAGCGATGATATCATTGTCATCCCACTGACCACACAATGTTACAGCATCATCTACGTATACAAAGTCATGAAATTCCATGTCATCAAGCTTCATGAGTCCGGTCGATCTGTCCCAATCATTTTCGTTGTAGTTTTCAGCAGAATTAACGATTGATTGTTTGAATTGACTACTTTTGCGATCTCTAATGAATCCAGACTTAAGCCATTCATTATCGTAGAGGAAGACACATCATTCTATGCCTTGTCAACCAATCTTAAATTTTTTTTTGGAATATTTTTTTTAATTTTAGAAAAAAAAAATCTACACTATTTATGGAAAAAAAATTCGTGAAATCAAGTTTTTTTTAACATTGAGTGTATAGGAAATTTGAAGGGAATTTTTTTTCCTTCGAGATATCGAAAAATTCGTGAAATCGAGGTTCGAGTTAGCGAGGTTCGACTGTGTAATATACATATATATATATATCTCATACGTACCAAGAATCCAAGCATATCTAGCGTCTTCTCTTTGTAGTATAGGTTTCTCCTTTTTCTTGCTCTTTGGAACTGGCAGTTCTAGTCATTCATCAGCATGAAACTCTTTTATAAATGATCTTTCCCTGTCGCCAAAGAAATTCCAGGGACTCTCTTTAAATTTTCCCTCTTGAAATAGAATGTGACGCAATGTTGACTGGAATTACTGGCGTTTGTTAGATTGATGAATAGTTACTCTTATCATCTCCCTCCCAGTTTAGGGTTCTCGAAAGTGCACACTGCATAACTTATGGATTGAATATATTTCTCCTAATTTTTTGAAAGATTTCCTGCTTGAAGTAGTATACTAGTTTTGGAATCTTAGGGTTGCCACTGGCGAATAAAAAGCGACGAGTATTTGCGATTTATTTATTTATTTATTTTTTTGCCTTGGATGACTGAGGCGACTTTTTTATTTTTGTTATTTTTTCCCTTGGGTGATTACGACGACTTATAAAAAAAAGAAAAAAAAAAACTTATGGAGACTTTTTTGATCAAAAAAACGTTCAAAAGCAACTATTTTTAAAAAGTGATAACTCTTTGAAGATTAAGGATTAAGGTACTTAGATGCGGTATTCTATAATCAGCGAATATTTTTTTGCGCCTTTTTTTTCTTTCTAATTTGCGGGGCGGGGGGGGCGAATTTGTTTTTATGCTTTTATCTACCAAATCGCGAACCCAAGGAAAAAGTGAATTTTTCTCCTTGGTCCCAATGTGATCTGTTTCCGGATGTGCCTGTATGGAATTTTGCTTGTTACGCTGATAATTTTCACGTATTCACGCATTTTAAAAATGAAATATCGTGATTCGTATTTGCGATATTTGAAAATTAAACATCGTGATTAGTATTCACGTGATTTAAAAATAAAAACAGCGATATTCATATTCATGCAATTTTAAAATCCTAAACCTCAATGCATTTTTAAGCGATTTTTAAATTAAATATCGCTCTAGGCGTTTTAAAAATTAAACCTTACGATTCATGTTAACGAAATTTTAAAATTAAAGATCAAGGTTCGTATTCTCTAGATTTAAAGATCAATTATAGCGATGTGTAATCACGCGATTTTAAAATGTTGACGAAGCAAAAAAAAAAAAAAAAAAAAAAAAAGTAAAAAAAAAAAAGTGTTGTCTGGCCTTCGAAATAAATTTGTAACATAAATTTTTTCTATTCCTCAATAATAATCTATATCTGTGAAAAGAATTGATCTTTCTTAGCATTACTGTAAAAAATACAAACATTTTTATTTCTTAAAATAATATGATTTATAACTTTGACTTTTATTCATTTAAACTTGCATGAATAACACGTCAGTATCAAAATTTCATAAAATAAGACTGAAAAGAAATTTATTTCTGAAATTATTATTAATTCCGAATAATTATTTCTTATTTCTGAAAATTAGAATAATTTATTTTCTAAATGTGAAAAATTGACAGCAATCAATAAATATGTCCCCTACATGCATTTTTTCCTTAATAAGATTTCAAGTATATTTTAATTAGGGTTGTGATTATTTCCTGAAGAAACTTATTTCTCCAGTTCACTGGAAGAAGGTAGGAAAACACGGAGAAAAAAAACTAAAAATGTCCAATAAAATTGTTTTTTTTTATAACTTTTAAATGAATAATACAAATTTAATATAAATAAAATTAAATGCAAATTGTTTTTAAAAGTTAAATGTAATTTTTCTTTTGCTTTACCAGAAAGTAAAAGAAAAAAATTACATTTAATTTCTTAATAAGTGATTATTTTTATATTATTAATTTTTGTTTTATGCTGGATTTTAAAATCTATATAAACAATTATATTTATTAATTTTAAATTTAGATCCTTGTTATCCTTATTTTCCTAAATAACTAAAATTATCTAAAAAATTAAAAACAATATTATTTTAAAATTATTTATTAATTTCCTAAAGGTTTTTCAAATAGTTGAATTTTCATTTTAATTTTCTTAATGTCAATATATTTTTTTGTAGTTTTATTTATTAATTTTATTTTTAATCAGATTATTTTATGAAACGCTTTACATTATTTATCAAAAACTAAATTTCATTTTAAAGTTATAATAATAGTAAATCCTCAGCAGAATTCTGCAAAGCTATCAAAATGTGGAAAAAAACCCTCTTTACTTAAACATTTGTAGTTAATTTTTTAAAAATATATGCCTTTTTATCTTTAAAACAAATAGTCTATGCTTGAAAAAAAAAACTTTTAAGTTGTTTTTATAATTTTATCATTAAGTATGCAGAAATAAAATCGGAATTAATGACAGACTACCTTTAGCATACTAGCGAAGAATTGTTTCGAGTATTCTTATTTAACAACATTTGGTTAAGGAAATAAATATTCTATTCGCAATTTCGAATACAAAGTGCGATATATAAAATGACACGATACGTAATTTAATTACGATATCTCAATTCTTTATGTACCTATAAAATAAAATTCTACTTTATTCTTTTTTTGTAAAATATTGAAAGAAACTATAGTTTTAATTTCTTAAATTCATAAATTTTTTATTCAAATTTCGGCTTTTTATTTTTGCTAATTTAAAAATAATTTTCAAACCACTTAGAAATCAATACTATTTTTTAGTATAGATTGCAATTACAAATTGTTCAAAATTTTAATTCGAATTCTTAATATTTCTTTATTTAAAAGGATTTCTTCTACTTGGTTAGAAAAAATGCATTTTTTTTCTTGAGAGATTCTTTTATGAAGTCACAAATATGTTATTCAAATTGTTTTTCATATATCAAGCTTTTAGATTGACGTTTTTTTTATATTTATTTATTATTTTTTTAATGTACCTAATTGCATATTATTGTAGGGGTGAAAAACTATTGTGAGGACACTTTCCAAAATTATTCATGTTAAATAACAGGGTTGATAAACTCAATAATAGTAACACATAAACTAAATAGTCAATATTTAAGGAAAGAAGAAGTTTAATTTGATTTTTTTGGAAAAAGTTTAGTTGATCCACATTTGAAAATTTCAAAATTTTTGGTAAACTGTAAAATTGATACTCATGAAACCAAAAATAACAAATGTTAATGTCATATCATGTTTCAATGTCTTATTTTTATGAGAGTGTTTTCATGAAATATTTGCAAGTTATCCTGTGGATATGTATATATGTAAAAGGGAAGAAATTTTCCGTGCAAAAATAATTATTTTCTGAAATTCTCCGTTTAAATATTTTTAAACTTTGGTAATTATGTTACTATTTCATAAACTTAAATGCTTCCATATTTTTTAAAAATAATTTTAGAGCTAAAATGACTCAGCGAGTTTATAATTTCTTGTAATTTATTAGATGCAATAAATAATAGTTATTAATACATTTGAATTCCAATTTATGTACTTAATTTTTCTATATCATGTTTAGAATTTTAGTTATTTAGAATTTCATCAATTTATTATTAATATTATTGATCATCTTATTTTAGAATATTATAATTTAAAATGGCAACAATTGATTTGTAGAATTAATCTGTTTTAAAAGAAAAATTAATCAAATTGTTTGAATGAGCTAATGTGCTAGAGAAAAAATAAAGAGAAAAAATAAATCACGTTTTTTTTTTTTTTTTTAAATGTATTTATTTTTTTTTCTTTTGCAATTTATTGAAATTGCTACAATGAATATTTTAGTTTCAGAGATTTCTCTTCTTTCAAAAAGTTCGAGTTTTCCGCTGTGCATAATTTAGATAACAATTCTTCTTGGGAAAGGAAAGAGATCATTCTTCCCCGTTTCAGGGGAAAAAAACCAAGGCTAGTTTTCTTTTTCCCTGAAGAATTACAAAAGTCCCTGTCGTCTTTTTACTTCTTTTCTCATCAAGTAAAAGATTGTTTATGGCCAAAGGTGTTGTCTGAGGTAAAATAGTTTTGTACGATGTACCAAGGAAGCCACTGGCTTAGAAAAGTGGTGACAGCCTTATGATGTACGACAAATATGTCATCTAACGATTTTTTTCCCTTGAGCATTTGCTAATAACTCATTTTTCTAGTACAATTTTTTTTAAAATTTATTTTCCCCGTTACTATTTGAGGTACAAATTATTGTAAAAAATAATTAAGGAAATAGTTTGCTTTAAGTATGGCAATTCAGTTCCTTTGAAAGAATTTCTCCTTGCTTATGTAATTAATTTAATCCTAGAATAGACTTCTTTACTCATGGGATGTTTGCTCTACTACTACAGTTCTCCATACGCTGTCATTTTTGCCGATAAATATAAGAAATATTATTTAATTTTGAATTTACACTTATCATTTCAAAGCGTTTTATTTTTTTCGTTGAAAAAACTGGGAATAAAATGTACCAGAAGCAAAAACTGACTGGAGGAAATTACAAAAATAAAAAAAAAATCCGAAAAATTAGCCTACTCATGAGCACACTACCGTAGAATTTTAAATACCATAAAATGTAAAATATATTAGCTTAATAATTAAGCTGTTTTATATGTCTTTCATAAATAGTATTTCTGCAAATAAATCTATTGCTTTTATTTAATTTCCAAAATTATCATGAACTTAAAATACATAGTTTTATCGATATTATTTATTCATTTATGTAATTAATCCTTTTAATTGTAATTAAATATCAATATGATCTTAACATAATGATTTCAATTGATATTAATTGTGACTTTTAATTTTGTTTTTTTCCCTATTTTATCAAAGCATCAAATATTAATAAAAATAAAAATATATTCAGATATTTATTCTTATATATATTTAGTGTCACATCGTGTCATATGTGAAGTTTTGAGTGTGTGAATTATTTAAGAATTACCCGCTTTTATGATTTTTGGGCCATTTATCATTTCCAAAACAAATTAATTCCGACCGAAACCCATATCTGAAACATGTCAAGTAATTTGATGAAATATACCTTTCTTTCATCTATTTAGCATTACAACTTTCGATTGAAATTATTTATGAAAATCTAATTGCCTCATTTGTTTTCAATTAATCCTGTGTCATAATGGTACACACATGCAAATATTTGCAATAAATATTTCACTGTATATCCTTTCAATTAAAGATCTGCTAATGTCTAATTACCATTTCTGTAAACAGGAGTGCTTCTCATTTTGGGCTATCCATTTAAACTGATTGAATTTTGTAGCCTTAAGCGGAATTTGGAATAGAGTTTTGTATCCTTATGCAAGCATAATGAAAGATGTATTCATATGCCCGGAGCAATCATTGTAATGCTAAACCATAATGAAATGCCGACGTATGTGGCGAATTGTTTGATAATTGCTTGGGGCTTTTTTGTTATAACTAACGTTTATTATCAATAGTTAAGAATGGTTTTGCCTGACTACATAATTGCCACTCCTGACATTTAGAAATAATCGTCGATAATTGTGGCTAATAATTCTTGCATTTCCTTACACTGGCTCATTGTTCAAAGATATATCAGAGAAGTAATTACATTATTAGGAGATTCATTTTCTGTATTCACTTCTGTTGATTAGCCTCGGAACAATCCATAGTAATTTCGTTTTTTATTTTATGTGAGGCCTATGTCAATATTTTCAATGATGTCTTTGAATATGATTTCACTTAATTGTGATAAAAAGTAACTGAAACAGCTCTGTTTTATGCTATTTAGTAAATATATATACGAAGTAGATGCTAGTATTCGATTAGTAACTATTTATTGTAATTATACCAAATAGGTACGTAATTTATCTAAAAAAAGATTCAGTGAGGAAGATTCCTATTTTAAGTATAGATATGTTATATTTTTCAAGGCTTCCATTACTTTTACTTTTCAGTCTCTTTTTTTTCTGTTTATGACATTAGAAAGATAGATTAAGATTCTTTCTTAGAAAAGCAGCGTTTATTTTGATGTTTGTCCTCTTCGTATCCGTATTTATACTTTTAAACATTTTTTTTGTAAAAATTTACAACAAAAAGGCAAGAAGAATCGAACGGCGCTTAATCTTTAGCTAACAGATAAAATGCTATTTTTTTTAATTTTAATTTCTTTTCTTTTTTGGCAAATTATATTTTAACGTGCCACATAACAATTGATAAACTTGCATTGATTGATTGTTTATAAACAATTGATTGATTGCTTATAAACAATCAGCTGGAGCTGACGTCATTGGTCACATGTCAGGGTATCTGTGATCTTCTATTTCTTGAAGTGCAAGCACCTAATGGTACGAACCAATGGGTAAACGCCGGCATTTTATTTCACAGTGAAATTATTGGTACAATTATAAATTTAATTAATATTAATAAAAGTTTGACTTTTTATTTGGCGCTTTAATTTTGGCCTCTTAAAAAACATCGCCTAGAACTCTGATCAAATACCACCTATAGTGGTAGGTCAAACTTACTTAAAATCACCATTACTCGTCATCACCAAGATTACACGTTTTTATAATAAGATCTGATACTGCAATTGTATTTAAAATTAGATGTAAGCGTAATTGCTTTTCGTTGATCATTATTACATAGTTCAGTATTATGTATTTATAATTACAATTGTAACCGTAAATTATAAATACTATTATCCCGTTTACGTATGATTTTTTGTAAAAAATTAGAATTTGCCCGATTGCCAGTCTCAATGGAGCTTTCCAAATTCATAGAAATAACAGTATTTACGAGTGAATACTTGCAGAACATACCATTTAAAAGGAAAAGAAGGAAAAAAAAAGACTTTTTAAAGTAATTTGGCGCTAAGCGTCTTCCGGTTTTTTCATTTGTTATCCTTCAATTGTCTCATTAAAATCTCGAAACTCTTATTGAATCTTGAAGTATCTTTATTCGATGTTTTTAAATTCCATGAATTCTTTCTCTACTTTTCCTTTTTTTTCTTTCTTCTCTTGAGCTTGATTGGGAGAATGCTGAAAAAAAAAATAATTTTGTTAGAGAAAAGCTAACTTGCGTGTTTCTTATTCTTGAGATGGGAATTAATGATAGAAGTTTGTTTGGATATCTTCTATTCCCTTAAAGAATAATTCTTACAAAAGGATTTTCTACCGCGATAAACGTAAGATCAACAATCTAGTAAGAATTAAATGATAAGACACTGGAAAACTTGTTATGGTTTGAACGTCAGGTTGAAAGAGGAATTAAATTAATTCCATGGTTTTAAAAAGGGAAAAACGATTAATTGGTGAAGTTTAGAAATTATTGTCATTAATCATCGCGATTTGAAATAAATTATATTCAGAAACACCATGAAGTACTTTTAATCATTAGCATTAAATGTTCTGCGAATTTAAGTAATATGTACGGTGGAGTAGTTATTAGAATGTTCTCTTAACTAGCACTAATTCTTTTCTCTTAGTTATTGTATTAACTAGACTAATTAATGCTGCTGAGATTTATTACTTGTAGTGTCTGTTATTTGTTTTACGGTACTACTATTAAGTTTTAATAATTTACTCAGTTTACGTTAGCATAATTTGTTTTCCGCTTTAGTTTCTGAACTTTGATGAAGTAAGTATTAGTCGTCCGTTTTAGTAAGTATTCTATTTGGTATGATACACAACTTTTTAGAAAACTGGTTTTAAAAATATTTTTTGTAGGAAATGTGTGTTATCTTTACCTTTTATAATTTTGCATTGATAATATAGTGATTTTTCAATAAAAAAAGAAAGAAAAAATAATTTTTCATGCGTTAAAAAATATACAGGGAGGTTTCGAAAATTTTCATTAGATTCTGTTCTCTCCCGTACGTAAGATTTAAAGCTCGCTTTTTTTTTCTAAAAAAAAAGGTCTTTTGTATATTAATGTTTTGTTGGCGTGGTTTTACAGAGTTACAAGCATGCTTTTCATAGCTGATGTATATTGTTTTCTGTTTAACCCTACCTTTGACCATGTTACAGATGAAGGAAAGCGCCAACACAAAATAAAGATGGAGAATTCGTTATTTACAAAAATGTTAGCATCTGAAGTGTGATTTTACAACAGTTTGATATATAAAAAAATGAATTTCATTGGCTTTAATTTAAATTTACGGTTGTATGGTTTTATTAAGTCTATACGAAATTTTTTTTCGTTTTTTAAAATTCTTGAATATATTTATTTTAATTATATAATTTAGTTGAAAGAAGTTTAACTTCCATAATATCCACATACGTAGTGAATGTTCGTGTTTTGATTTTGTGATCAAAGTTAAGATGATATTCCACTAAGTTAGGGTTTGTGTGAAATCTCTTATTTTTGTTCCTGTAAGTTCACGGGTGCATGTGCACTTAACTGCACTTAATGTGCACTTAACTGCAACTTTCACACGCGGAAATGTGCGGAATGTAACGTAAAAGTGCAAAATCTTCCTCATAGTTATCCTAAGTGACACTTCCTGTGTTCCTCAATAATCAAATTTACTTAGTTAAATATAAAATAAATTTTTCAACACTTTCGCCAAAAACAAGCATCTGCATCTTGTGAAGTGTATGATACATACATTTAATGTGATGATAATCGTCACTATAAATTATATTTAAGAGGAAAGTCTAAAACTAGCTTTTTAGAATATAGTTCTAGAACAATTTTGTTGATAATAAATCCTCTAGATTCGGAAAATGATATCTTAAACCAACTAAAATAAGTTCAAATCAAATAAGCTGTTAGAATTAGGTAAATTCAAGTCTCATCTTGTATGGAAACAATGCAAAAACAACCAGTGTGTATACAACAGAGTGTAAAAATACTTCGTGTAGATTTTTTTTAAAAAAAATTGTTATTTTTTTCCCTTATGCTGTTGTACAAAGATAATTTTGAAAATCAATGAGTGAATTATTAACCGGTGAGTGTAACGTAGAGAGGGTGACATCTCTTTTGTTCACCATGGATTCAAGAAATTATTTGCTATTACTTTAACATTGTCAGCAGCTGATAGTGAAAGAGGTTTTGCAACTTAGGAAGTTACGAAAAAGGAGCTTTGCTTGGGGATGATCATCTGTAAGACGCTTCCAGATGGTCTTGTCATGGCCCTCATAAAGGTGTTCATTTTGAAATGAAATTCGAATATACTAAAAAATAGTTGAAATCAAAAGAGTTGATGAAAACCTTACTTTTATATAGTTTATTGATAAATTTCCTCAAAAAATTAGCAACCTAAATTCAATAAACTGAATAGTGAAAAAATTTTTTTAAATAATGTGGATTAATATTAGTTTGTTTCGGAAAAATATTAAATCAGTAATTTAAGAGAGTTTGCATAATTTATCTGTTAAGTATAATGTAATCTGTGTTATGAAATGATGGTAATTTATAAATGTAAACTCTGTTTTGAAGTTCATTACTCAGTTTTAAATCTTACGTCTCAAAAATTAATGGAGTGAAATTACTTTCTAAAAATTTTATTTTCGATAACACTGCGACCAATACGAGTACCGGACCGCATATTTAATAATTTTGAATAAATATCTGAAAATTTAAAATTTTTTTAATTTATTTTATTTTACAGTTGACCTCATAAGTTTTACGCAGAAATATTTTTTTCTTTTTTTCTTTTTAAATTTGTGCCAGGTGAAAAGAACTCTGAACTCAAATCAATGAAATATTATTAGAAAGTTGCGTGCTTTTGTTAGTTGCTTTTATACATGTTTCGTGGATTAAAAAATATTTATTAATTTTTGCTTGTAGCATATTTTTACCATAATATACCCTTTGAAATCTTTTTTTAATGCTATAAAAGTTAACGATTACACAAAATTTAGGAAAAAAATTCTGAAAATTCAAATTTTTATTTAAAAATTAGTATTTAATAGTAGAAAACAGATTTTAATCTATATTTTTCTTTTCGTAGTAGTAAGTCAGTTTGCATTTTTTAAATAATAATTTTGCATTTTTGTAATTTAATTTTTTAAATCTTATTTTTTATTTTCGTTTTAAAGTATATTTAATTATCACATTTTGTAAGATGTAGTATAATTGAAGTTTATAAAATAAAATTATTAATTAAAACATTTTATTTTAAAGATAATTTTGATGTTCTAGTTTTTGTGGAGACATATATTATTAAAACCCTTCATTAGTATACATCATCAAAATTAAATTCTAAGTTAAAATTCAAAGTTCGCCACTCTTACGCAATACAAAATAACCATGAAGTAGGTGGATATAATTTGAATTTGCCTAATTAGACATCCAACTCTATATTTCAGGAGTTATTCTGCATACTTGATTGTATGAATTAAGGTGTTAAATTCCAGTTTAGGACATGAAATGTTTCAAAACATACGTTATGAGTTTGTCTTACAACGTGTTTCCGCTGCATCTCCTTAAGTACACTTTGTGTCTTTGTCGGTTCTTAATCGTCGCATTTAGGAAGCTTTACATCGAGTGAACTTGCATGTGTGTTAATTAAAATGAGATTAAAATAGTTTGAAGTGAAACAATTTGCACCGTGATAAATTGAATGTGCATTAAGTCGAAATGAACGTCCATCGTCTTGCTCTGTGAAACATTCTTACCTCCTTATAATGAGCTCAAACAACATTGCTAGTTATTATTTTTTTTTGTTGCGGAAATTATATAAGTTCAACTAGTTTAAAAATGTCTAGTATTTTTACTTTACGAGAACTTTGGTAATTTTACGAGAATTATGGTAATTTTTTAGGTAATTTTAGGTAAATATTGCCGATACTTTATGTAACTTTTGAACTGGTTGCAATGTATATCATCTAAGATTATAATTAATAATAATAACGCCGACCGGCCTGTGTAGGGGGCAGGGAACTGTCCTTACATCAGAAAGGTCCTTGGTTAGAATCCCGGGCAGGGCATGGATGTTTCTTTCTTTCTCTCTCTCTCTCTCTCTCTCTCTCTCTCTCTCTCTCTCTGTGTGTGTGTGTGTGTTCTGTGCCCTTTCTCCTTTGTGTGTGAATGTGACCATCCCT
Organism: Parasteatoda tepidariorum; assembly: GCF_982258835.1. Classification (NCBI taxonomy): domain Eukaryota; kingdom Metazoa; phylum Arthropoda; class Arachnida; order Araneae; family Theridiidae; genus Parasteatoda; species Parasteatoda tepidariorum. The sequence goes on from NC_141761.1 coordinate 59,068,083, forward strand.
ATAAATGAGTTGTGGTTGTGTGAATGGCGTGGCAGAAGTCGAATTCCTGGCCATAGATGGCGCCACTGAAAAACAGGAACAATCGCACCCCCACTGCATAAACAGGCATACGAAAAAAAAAAAATATAATAATAATAATGTATACACTTTCCTACAATGGAATACTAGTAACTGAAGAGACACTTTCAGTTTTTGATATTTTTCTGAATTTCTCAAGAAATACATATATTACTATTTTGTAATTTCAGAAGTAACTATTTTGTAATTTCAGTTCATGCGATTTTTCATACTTTGCAATGAAGTTTAAAGCTTTCAGATGTGTGAGAGACCGACAATAAGTTACAAGAGTAAAACAAGTATTTTTGAACACCCTATGCCAGAAAAACAAGCAATAAGCTTGTAACTTGTATCGATTACTTTGGTTGTTATTTGCAATGACTGCTGACTGCATAAAATTTAGTTAATTTGACTCAAATATTTATGCAGATATGAACATTTTTATTAAAACTAATTTTTTTTGGTCTTTTGTTTTGGTAAACAATCAATGTGACTTTAAAAATATTCATTAAAATTAAGCAAAATTTTTGTTGCAATTTAAAATTAATGACAAAGTTATTGTCTTAAAATTTGAAAAAATGTGTTAAAAAATGCGCAAGATTGAGTAGTTAAAGTAGTTCTTTTGTACTGCGCATGCGCAGAAAAAATTTGAAATTAATTTTTCATAAATTTGTAGTGAATCGTGTTTGGCAACGGATGGAAAAAAATATGATTTAAATATCTTAAAAATGTAAAAAGTTTCAAGCAATTTTTCATATAGTTTTTGTACTTTTTAAAAGAAAACTCAAAATAATCGGGGGTTATTCACAAATTTTTTATGTATTATTACGAATTACACTACTCTATAATCACTGGACAGCAAGAGCAAAATTAAATATGTGAAAAAACCCCGTATCATAAATTTTTTTATGTTTAAAAATATGCCTTTATTGTGCAACTTATAGTAGTCATAAAAGGCCGGTTCATTTGTGTTACAGCTTGCTTCCATACGCTTTCTCTTACTTTCTCCTATCCCTTGTTTATTTTATTATTTTTTTTTACTGATTTAAATGTAAATAATGAGGCAATGACTTTTGACAATTCTGTTTTGTCATCTTTTTTATTGCATTTTAACTAGATTTTTGTATAGCTATTTGTTTGTATATCTGCCTTGCCTTTTGGGGAAAAAAAATGTAAATAATGATATTTTTTATACCAAACCTATTTAGGACTAAATTATAAAAAATAAATAAATAAAACCTAATTTTATACTTATTTGCTTTTATATAGTTTCAAAGCTCTTTATAAATGAGTTAGAAAATTTAAAGTTATTATTTTTTAATTTAGTAGTAATGAAATTGGTAGTAATTTAAAAATAAATGCCCTTGATGTAACTTTGCAACAAACAGTAACATACGAATCTACTGATAAAAGTTTGTGGTCTTGTACTTTAATCAGTTTGATAATTATAACAGCTTCAGTTAGTAGAGAATGACATTGAAAAATAGGCTTGGTAATGACAGTTGCCCTTATTGACAAATTTTAATTTATAATAAGTAATCAATAGAATCTCTTCCATAATTCTTAACTCATAACTATATTTATAACTCGAAAAAAATTATATATACCTTGGTAAGAGTTGCATTCGTTTCAAAATTCTTAAGGATAAAGGCATAAAGAATCAAATAATTGAATTTTGAGTTGGGATCGAGCATTGGTAATGACAATTACTACCTATTTTTTCTTTTATTTCTTTTAAAATTTGAAAATGTACTTCTTTTATATTTACAATTTTACTGTACCGATTTTTTACACTTCTAAGAAAACTCTTCCGTCAAAATATTTCAGAGGAGTGGAGAATTAAAAATAAAAAAAAAAAAATCTTGAAAATCGATTTGTAGTTAAAAACGGCCTTAATAATGGTTATTTTAAATTGAACTGCATAGGACTACCCTTAACGTGACTGCTTAATAATTTTTAACCTGTTTATTTTACTCAGTAAGAATCGATTTATAGGTTTTATATTAATACTGAATGAATTCCGATTAGTTTTATATTAAAAGAGGAATAAATTGACTACATTTATATACTTAAGGCTCGTGTGGCAACTTTCCAACCATTGTCCGCCGCCAATTAATAGCCAATCCCCCAACCGGCGTTTAATCTTGATATATAATTTTAGTTCATGCAACGATCTTTTCTATTTATTGGAGAAGTTTCTGTCGAAGTTTTCACGGTTATCCAGTTATCTCTGCAAGGTAGACTCATTTATCACAGTTTACCCGGAAATCACTTTCCTCCTAAGTTTTCTCTGGAGAATTTTCCGACGTTTGCAGGTTCGTCGTGGAGATAGAACGTCCTTTTGCGTAACCAGACTCGACCGTGTAAAAGATTACTTTTCAAAGCCCCATTCGGTATCATTATTACCAAAAGTTTTCTTGCGAAGATGTGTTTTGGTGTGTGACCATTTCCTTTTCAGGCGGGGATAGAGAGAGAGTTGTATAATGGTCTTTGCCCAAAGGCATCATTTAAAGATCTTTTCAAAAGTGCCGCATTTTCTTTCTTTATTATCTCTTTTACTTTTTGTTTGCAATATTTATAGACATTCTTGATTTTAATCACATCTTTGACTTTAGCTGTTTGCACTCGACGTACATTCAACGGTTGGAAAACGGATGCATTAAGTTTGCTTACACAGAAGTCAGAGTTTGTACACTTACCAGAAGGCACTAATGAAATGGTTAAATGTTAAGATGTAAAAATTTTAAGTCATAGTGGTATGTGTTTTGTAGTTGCACACTTACCATTGCCAGAAGGTACTAAATAAAGTGGTTAATCGTTAGGGTTTAAACATTTTAACAGTCAAAGTGATATGTGTTTTGTACCATTATCAGAAGCACACGTACCATTACCAGAAGGTACTAAATGAAGTGGTTAAACGTTAAGATCTAAAAATGTTCACTGTCATATTGGTATGTGTTTTGTAGTTGGCAGTATGGTCACCTCAAATGCAAAGGGTCAATTTGCGTTTATGAACATAGGGAAATTTTTTTTTTCATTGCCTCTTCTGAAGCACCCTCTAAAAAGGTGCCATTTGGTTTAAGCTAATTGTTGGAAAGTTTTTGCTCAATAAAATAACATTTAAATTCTGCCTCAATGAAATAATAATTAAGTTTGAAAGCGTCTCCTTTAAGACCTTTTTTTCTCTAAAAATTATTTTTTGCTGTAAAATCCGAACGAGTGATTGTAAAGACACAAATCTAGACTCAATTTATGTTTTTAACTTCATCTTTTATAAATAAAACCTGTTTGTAAAACAAATGGATCAAAAGATACTTTTTATTATTATTTTTTTTAAAGAATTATTCTAGTAAAATAAATTTTTTTAATTGATTGTAGACAAAATGTGTATATTTTGTTAATTACCATAAAATAGCTCAAGTTAGATTGATACATATGGTTTTGTTACTATATTAGTAAAAAATAGCAGAGATTGTCAAAAAGAAGTGAATAAAATCAGATTAAGTAGACTTGTACAATGTATTATCTCTTCTGTAAGTGGATGTTTTAAAAACCCTAGCGCATGGATTTAGTATGTTAAAGAGAGTAACATGTGATTAATATAAATTGCATAAAATATTGCTATTTATTATTAATCTTTTATTTCAAAAAGTAATCTTATTCGTTGTTTTCACACGAAGACAAGTGCAGTAAAAATAATTTCTGCAGGTGTTACTTTTGAGAAAAGATTGCTTTTATGTTAATGTCTTCTTTTCTCGTGAACTTGATTATTATCTCCTTTCTGTGCAATATCTTATCGAATATTGTCAAAAAAAAGAGTAAAAATTCGAATTTATTGTAAAATGATCGTATGAAATATTGAGCTGCAGTTATAATTCAGTACTTCTTTCTATCAACTACAATATAGAACCATGAAAACGTATCAAATATTGAGCTATAGTTTTAAATCAATGCTCTATTTTTTGTATCAAATTGATTGTCCTCTCTGAATTATTTGTATTTTTACCAAAATGATTGATCGATTTAGAGAGGTTTTTTATTATCGCAAGTAGTTGTAGTGGGATTATTTCTGTTAACTTAACGTTATATTTGAAGTCGACTTTGTGTAGTGAATCATTTCATAAATAAAGTGACTCATAAGGTTTAAGTCATGGTTTGTGGACTTTTTCTTTTTATGGCACGTATGTGTCAATAAATGGGTGAATAAATAAATCTAAGCTTCTTTTCTAATCTTTCAATATTTACGATAGGATATTTTTTACCAGTATTTTAAGAATAATTCAGAAATTTAGATTTTGAAAAGAAAATACATAGAAAGACACACAAGAAGTATATTAAAATATAAAATTTTTAAAAATCTGATTTGAATGTAATCAGTTTTTTTAGTTTGTTACAAAATGAAATATTAAAACCACCAGGTCACTGTTTAAAAAGTTTAAAGGCGTTGATTGGTGAGTTTAATAGTGATCTTCAGCGGTTTTAGAATCTAATACTTTGAATTTATCTTAAAACATCGGTGTAATTTAAGGCTTAATTCTCTTCCCACAAAATAAAATATTATTTTTTTTTAAAATACAAAATGTAATGTTACACACAAGAGTATATTAAAATATAAAATTTTTTTTAAAATTCTGTTTTGAATGTAGACAGTTTTTTAGTTTGTTACAAAATGACATATTAAAACCACCAGGTCATTGTTTAAAAAGTTTGAAGGTGTTGATTGGTGAGTTTAATAGTGATTTTCAGGGGTTTTAGAATTACTTTGAATAAATAATCTATCTTAAAACATCTGTGTAATTTAAGGTATAATTCCCTTCCTGCAAAATAAAATAATTTTTTTAAAATATAAAATGTAATATTAAAACGAAGTTGGAAATCCAACACTGTATACAATGCTAATATATTATACACAATGCCAATATATTATACACAATGCCAATATATTATACACAATGCCAATATATTATACACAATGCCAATATATTATACACAATGCCAATATATTATATACAATGCCAATGGGCTATATACAGCAAGGTATGAAATATGATTTCACTTTTAGTTTGTATCAATATGTTGAAAGTAATTTCTTGGTGGTTTGCATTTGATAGTATTTTCTTTAATAAGCTAGGCATAAATTGTTAATAATAGTATTACTAACTATTTACTACTAGTTAGTATATTGCTAAATAATTTATTTAAATCTTCAGTATTTTATACATTATATTAAATCTTCCAAAATTACGTCGTTATATGGATTGATTACATTTAAGATATTAGCTTGCTTGATTATCAGCTCAATTTCTCCTTTAGCTCCTTAAGTGTTGGCCTATTAAATTTAATTGAACGTTGAGAGCAGATGCTATTGAGTTGCCTCAGGTGGTGGTGTATAATCCACGGATTACTTGAAAAGATTCTATTCCTCTTACTTCTCCGATTTTTCTTTTTAATTTATGTCGTTCCGATGTATATTTAGAAATTTATTTTTGAGAACTGTGAGCTTACATTTCAGCTTTAATAATATATTAAAATATGATTTTGAATTTCAACGTTTCAGTTGTTTGTCTTGCAAATATTTTTTTAGTGTTTGTAAATTTTGAGTTCATCTTTTTTTTATTTATTTAAAATAAAGTTAAAGTGAAATGAAGTCCAAGTATGATTATTTTTTGTCTCATTTTGCAATTTAATTTTCTCTAAAAATATTTAAATTAACGTTTATACTTTTCTATTTTTAGAAGTGAGGGAAATAATATTTAATTTATACTTTTAAAATTAATTTATTTCTGACGCAGCAAACAATTGATTGCAAAGGGTTCTTATTTTTTTTCTTTTAGGTCTAGATTTTATTGATCAGGTTAAATAGTTCATGAGTAAAATAAAATGGGCACTATTTGCAGTTCAAAACTATGTCATTATTCTTTAATGTATTCTGATTTAAATTAATTTACTCTTTATTTTTTACCAAAACTGCCTGCTTGTCTTCAAAATTTTAGAGTGTTTAGCTTGACCAAAAATAATCATGATGTTATTTTTTCCGGGATTAGTTTGTAATAATTAAATAAATATTTTAAAAACATTTAGTTAAATTATTTTATCTGTTTTAGTTATACTAGTCGTTTTTGGTGACCAGCTTGGTCACCTCTCAAAATTTATCTTGTACAACATTCAAACTTTAATGGCAACCAATTCGAATTCACAGCACAACTGTTTTTAAATATTCTAATTATATAATAGTTACAAAAATAATAAATCAAAAAAATAACGATATTTTCCAACTCTGCTTGATGTTTTAAATACTGCATGTTAAAACCGTTCTGGGTTTTCTCTTAACGGGCGTATATTTATTGCAGAGATGGTCGTCTACAGGAAGGCGATCAGATCCTGGCGATCGACGGCCAGCCGTTGGACAGCAACATCTCCCATCAGCAGGCCATAAGTATTCTGCAGCAAGCCCGGGGCCTGGTCGAACTAATCGTGGCCCGGGGCGGTATTCCAACATCAGAACCTGTGACCCCTGCTGTATCCCTGGAGCGGTCACCTTCAGCCGTCAGTGACGCGTCCAAAGGATCCGATATGGTAGTAAGTATACACTTTATTTTCTCGCTATTGTCTAACCATAGCTGACTAAAATTGTACCTATTGTTTGTCTAAAGTAAGAACTCCCCTAGCCATTCGTCTGGACCTGTGACTATGGTTACGGGGTATAACTATTTAAAGTAGGAGTGTAGGGCATTGTTTAGGACAGGTTTTGGCTCGGATAGTCGAGAGAAAGGGAATCTTTTTCTTTGGTCTACTGTATTAGTCCTAGATTGTGAAGAGAAGCTACCCTCCCTGAAATGCGCTATTCTTGTTTCCATAGCAGCAGACGGCATCAGACTTTGTGGCGATGAGAGTACTTACCGTACACAAACTATACTGTTTGCTAGAATTGAATGTGCAAAGATACAATTTGAGACGTGGAAATCAGAAGGGGAAACTTTCCTTTTGTATTTTTTTTACTTCGGAATCAGAGGAATTAACTCTTATCTTACATCTGTTGAATAGTGAGAAGTATGTCTTCATAAGAAATGAAAATTTCTCATTCTACTAAAAACTGCTACGTATAAGTTCTGGGCGATAGGATCAATGAACTGCAGTTGGAACGCCAGAGCTGCTCTTTTCTTGCATCCTCATCTTAAAATGTGCTGTTAATGTGCTATCACCTTAAAATGTGCTGTTAATGTGCTATCACCTTAAAATGTGCTGTTAATATGCTATCACCTTAAAATGTGCTGTTAACTTTTTGATTACGTTTCATTTGTTATTCACTTATCTATTAACTGAATGAAATAAATAAGAATAATAGTCTCTCGATTATTGCTTCGATTAAAATTTTACTTTGTGAACTTATCCAAAAACTTCTCGCATTGCTGGAAAAGTGAACTGCAGACCCGTATAAAATACATATAATAAGCCATATAAAACCCATATAATTTTTATATATTTGCATTTTTACATTCTCCAAACCTGCACACACTTATCCAAGCTATTCCACATCTAGTATTTTTCTGAACGTCTTTTAAGTAGTGGTCCATGAAACCATTATTTTTTAAGATTGCATTTTTAAAGCAATTGTTAAGCAATTTTCTGGTTTGCATTTAATCTGTTTTAGAAATAAAATTTAATTACCAGTTCCACTGCATCACAGACCGTTTTTTCCCCCATCATAACACTACGGGTTTTGCAATTTTAAAAGAAAATTACAGGGTATCAGCGCACCTGGAATGTCATGAAAAATCATGGAAAGTTGTGAATTTCGGTATTGGACAAAATTTGTCATGAAATGTCATGATTTGATATATTTTTTAAAAAAGAAATCGTGAAAAGTCATGAATTTAGGTCGCCGAAAAATTTTATTTTTAGAATGGGATTCCTCTGCCCCCCCCCAAATTTAATGGTGTTCCGAATATCTGAATTTGTAACAAAATCCCCACTCAGAGTCATATTTTATTAAAATATAAAATGTTTTTATCATGTTCTTTAAAAATTATGGTATTCTTTTAAAAAATGAAAGAAAAAATATTTCTAGAGTGAAGTATGTTTTAAACTTCTGTCATTTCAGAGTTATTATTATTTTTAATTTATAATTTTTATTTTATCAATTTAAAATTTTAGCTTAAGCAGGCTAGTCATTTGCTTAAGCTAAATTTTTTTATTCTGAAATGAGAATGGAAAAATCAGTATTTCTTTCCTTTCTGATGATCAAGAAAAGTATCTTTGGAATATAATTCTGCAGAAAAAAAGAATTATTTGCTCAGCTATTATTTTTTCTGTTATTTTATTGCTCCAACTGTTTCTTTACTCTGTTTTTTGAATTTAAAATCAATAAATATGAAGATGCAGTGTAAAACAGTTTTGGTTATACCTTTCATTTCAATGAATGTTATTATAACGCTTTTTAAATTTATTATTCTGTTTTTGTCGGAGGAAATAGTAACTTCGATAAGTCATGAAAAGTTTTTGGAATTAGTCATGGAAAGTCATGAATTTGAAAATCTAAAATGTAGCAGATACCCAGAAATTATGATTTTTTAAAATTTAGCTGATCATTAAAATTTTCTTTTAAATAAATTACATTAAAAATAACTGGAAATCACAATCAAGACCATAAGACTTCGGAACAATTTCAGTAGTGCAACATATTTGTTCCAGAAAAAATATTTTTACCGGAGTAGAGACCATCATTCGAAACTGGATGTTTTTATGCTACTTCAATCTCTAAAGTATCTTTTATTGAAGAAGCTTTACCAAAATTTTTATTCTCTTCATTTACTTTTATAATGCAGGATTGTAGAAAATACACTTTTGTTTACTGCGCTTCTAGATAAGAAGAGAAATTGAGTTAAGTTGAGCGTTTTGTTTTCTTTACAATATTCCACCTTAAAAGCTTATTTTCTTTTCACTGTTTTTTTTTTTTTTATCGAAGTTTGGTAAGTTATAAAATCTAAGTGCGCCCGCATTTTTTATATTTTTTTTTATCTTGAGAAAGAATTTTTTACGATGTAATCTTTAAAAATTTAAGGACGACACGTTTAATTTTATTGCACTTAAGATCGATATCTTAAAAACATCTAGTTTCTCAGGGATTTTACCTCGGATTTTAAAAAGAAATATTTTTTTCAAAGCTTAGTGTGTGAGATTTTAGGGCTGTTTTATAACATCTTCATGGCTAACAAGCTTTTTAAATTATGCTACACTTGGTATTAATTTACAAAACTTCTAAATAACTTGTTTATCACGATTGAGTTGTACTGCCACTTAAAGTTTCTTTTTATTAATGCTAATCATTCATTTAACGTTTTTACATCTTCTAAGGTCTCTCCATATTCGAACGAACTAGATATTTTCATGGGGATTTTTGTTTTGATGATTATAGTTTAAAATATAGGAATATAGCTAAAAGTACTTAATTGTAGTACATGTTTTGAAATTTACGTTATAGTTTGTCATCAAATAGTTGAAAAATAGTTATCTTATTGTTCTCATAATGCTCCACTTTCTTATCGTTATCGTCAAAAATGAAATTTAGTTTGCCATTAAAAATGAATGAATTTGCCATCGAAAATTGTTAAAAAAAAAAAAAAATATTGGTTTTATTTAATTAGTGAGCGCAGAAAATTTATAATTATTTTATTATTAAATTATTCTAATGATATTTTATATAATTCTTATAATTCTAAATGACGGAATCTTAAATTTGAAGTAAATGGATCAAATAATTCTTGAAAAATCAAAATTTAAAATTGCAATTTTTTGATGTTTGGTTGCTCAAAAATCTTTCCACAAATTTCTTTCGAATTTCATATTCTATACTGTTCTACGTTTTGATTCTATACTTCCAGCTTGAAAGACGCATTTTTTTTCATTAAGGGTGAACAATCTTTTGACGATTGCACTACTGATTTAGCACGTTTGACCATATTTTTGTTAAATCAGCTAGCACACTATTTTAAGGATCAGGAATTTAAATTCGCCAAGAGAAAATTATGATTTCGAGAAATTACGTATTTGCATTTAACTTAAAATATTGTCTTCACAAATGTATTACCATATTTAGAGTTAGGCCTTTGAACTTCGTATCTTAGTGCGTGAAAACTCGATCAAATTTGTTAAAGTGTGTTTTTTAATTATTTTTTCTCTGTAATGAATAGCATTTGACAGTACTATAAATATCTTTTTTAAAGAATTGTTTTTAGATTGTATTTCACTTGTTAAAAAGACAAAAAAGAAAAGTAAAAAACGATTTTTTCCCCCCAATAATTTTACCATTTATCGGAGATTTGATGGGGTAAAATTTTACATGCAAATTATTAATTTAAACTAAAACATTTTCAAACGAGCCCTTTGACGCAGCAATATATAATTTAGAAATTAAATAAATTTTTTAAAACTATAAAAACTATTTTTTTCTATGTTTTTAATGTTATATCGTTGAAAGTTGGTATCTTATTTCTTCACTTGAGAATTTCGGGAGGTTTGAAATGCGGCGGTAACTTGTTGCCTAAGTACTTTTCGGTGGAAAAGAATTAAATAATTCTTTTCCACCAAATAATTCAAAATATTCTGTGAATGTTTGGATTAATTGCCTGCTTTATTACTTTAATTGTTTGCAACTAATTAATTTTTTGAGGTGTGACAGCCAGACGTGAGAAATATGATCCGTGGAAGAAACTTAACCTCGCTGTTCGAAGAAGGTAGTCGCTTGAAATGGTTAAATAATAATAGTTTAAATTGCCTTTTTATTTTTATTTATTTTAATTTTAAAAGGAACACCTTGAATAACTTTTGATGTAATGAGCGGATCTTCACGTTCTAGGACTCAAGTTCCAGGGGGTGACCTCGAATAAGCTAATTATTTAGTGCAGACGATATTTTAATTTACGAAATCAGACACAATGTACTTTCTACCTATTTTATACCTACCTATATTTTATATCTACTTATTTTATACAATATACCTACCTATTTTTCGACGGATTCTGATATCTGGTCTCCAAAATATAGGAAGAAGCCGCAATCTAGGAAACATGGTTCCAATAGTTTGGTCAGAAGAGTAATACTTTTTGCCAAGGAAATATAAATATTTCAAAGCACTTAGCTTGTATTTTATTCTATTATAAACTTAATGTCGAAAGCGGATTTGTTAATAATAAAATACACTTATGAAAAATCCCACTTGGTTTTTTTTAAAGCTTTTTTTTCAGGTGGTTTTTTTCCCCGGCAAACTTATAACAAACCTGAAAGTAAGAAATGATCCTTGATCATGATATATTACTGACTTTATTTAAAAGTTAGATAACTAGAAGTCCAAACTCGTTTCTTCCATATCCGTAGCTGCAACCGTATTTTGTTGTTCCCTTATGCTTCACTTTCTTGTTGTTATCGTTCTGTTTTTTTCACCTCTAGTTTCTTGTCATCCTTTTTCACCTTTTTAAAGAAAATGCTTTTACGGAAGCAGGCTGATTCTTGAACTGGTGGTGCCAAGATTGCGCATACCAGTGTGTTTTTTGGGCAGGAATTATATATATCGGCTATTACATCTTGATATGTTGAGTCATGATTTGAGTCCACACACAAATGTGCCAGAAGAAAGTCATTGGTATTTATGTTCTGCTTTGTAATTTCTATTAAGCTTTCAAGATCATTTCCAGGGATTTTCGTTGCATTAGCTGGTACAAAATCTTGCGTATATGCATCGATATCTTCCTTTTGACCTATTATGGCAAATTGTTTTGAATGGTTGTGGATTAAAGGAAAGAGGCCGTGTTTATAATAAACGCTGTTTTTCAATGCATCAATCGAGGATTTTTCAGAACCTGTCATTACTTCATTTAGCTTTTTCTGTACAAGCTTCATGGTAGCGATGGAATCTTCAATGGGGCTATGCTGTCTTGTTGCTTGAATGTTTTCTCGAAGAAGTGTTTCTGTAAGTTCTTTGAGAGAATATTTGTTTTCGCATGTTTGGTATAATAGACTGGAATCGATAACGTAAGGATGTATTGTTCTTAAAACTTGCAAATCGAAGTTGAGAGAATGGCCACAAAGTATGGCACCTGCCGGTATTATCTTGTAGAGCTCTTTATACACCATATCTATATTCGTATCATTTTGTTTTGTACTTTCATTACTTGTTGCTTTGAATTCGTAGATGGTTTGAAGGTTTTCGTCAACAACTGCCATCCAAGTCAGAATCTTGTCTTTTCCTGTTCTGGAAAAGTATTCGCAGTCCAGTGCATACATAGGAGATAGATTGGAGACGGCCTCATAGACTTGTTTTGAACAGTTAAAATTATCGCTTTTAGAAAAAGGAACAATTTCTTTCGGTAATGGGTATTTTTCAGATAAGAGAGAAAATGGTTTAGCTAATAGGTCCAGCTTAGAACAAAAACTTGTATCTTTTGGAACGGAAACTCGAATTCTTTGTGTTGGCTGGAACAGTACTGAGTATGAATTTTCATCTAGACATGCGGGCGAAAATTGGCTTGTATTTCTGACTTCTTGTCCAAAAGGTATGTTGTCTAAAAAAACTATTTTGCTCGTGAAATGATTAATAGTATGTTTCAATAATGTTTGCCGGCTATCAATGACATTTTCTGGCACTTTTTCAATAACCATTAAAACAGTTTTGTGGTACAAACTTGGACGAAATCTAGTAAACCGTCTAGTAAACACTCCAATTACTGATTCTCTTAATATTAGAAAGATATCTCTCAAAAATAAGGGGGTCTTCTTTTGATCCAATAAAGCTGCTTTATTCCGGTGAGCTGCACTCGACATTGTTCTTTTGATGCTATCTAATGTTTTGCTGTTTCTTTTATTTTTATCTATTTTTTTTTAAAATCTAGCTATTTAGTATCAACTATTTTCTACCTGACTATTGATTATTAGCTAATTTGTTTCTGTTGCCTTTTATCAACAATTAAAAATAAGTTTTTGGTTGTAAGTTAAAAATTATATTGTTGTCGAGCTTTTTTAATTAAAACAATCTATAATTTCATTTATTACAGTTGGCGAGCTTTTTTAATTAAAACAATCAATAATTTTATTTATTAGAGTTTTTATTATAATTAAATTAACCGGAGAGTGGGAAAACTACACTTACATATGATTGAGGAAAGAATGTGGATATGTGTATGTATATAAAGCCCTTAATAAGTAGTGACACGTCGCCATTTTGGTGACTGCAACTCTAAATGTAGAAATCGCAGTTTCTATTCTTAAACGCCACTTTTTATTGATAAATATTACTTTCTCATTTCGTCTTTTATAATTGGATATAATATTATTCCTATCTTTTCAGTCGTTTTTTTTTGTTGCTAGGTGCAAAGAGTGGTATGATTTAAAGCTAAGTACCTAGGGCTTAAATGTGATTTGTTATTTGAATAATTACGGTCATTATTAACAGTATTCAAAATAAAAGTTTGTTTCCCAATAGGTCAAATATTTTTTTTCTTAATCAATACCAATTGTTATTTGATATTTTATAATTAGACACTGCTAAGTACGGTGAATTGAATATCAAATCTTAATTAAAATTTTAGTTGCACATAACAAAGTCGAAAAATATTTTAAAATAGGCGTTAATTTTTAAAATACTAATTTAAATAAAAATGTGTTTGTCATTTAGAATATAAAACATGTTATTAATAATAAACCAATAAATTCACTGAAACAGCATTAATGTTTTTGGGAAGTATTTTACATTTATTACATTAAGCTCCATGATTTTGTCTTTAATTGTATCATTTTATAATCATTTTATCAGTATTACAAAAATTGACTTTATTTTTAATTCTAGCAACAAAAGCGCTCAAATATTTAAATGCTATTAAAATCTATTTTTAAAGATTTCTAACGAAAAATGTTTCTAACGAAATGTTAAAAACAATATTTGTAGTCTATTTTCATTTATTTCAGGTGAATATACTTAATGCAAATGAATTTGTAAAATCTCTAATTTGGAAAAAAAATCAAAACATATTTGCTCTACATAATTAATTTCAAATTTACCTCACATAATCTGCTGCTTTCGTTTAGATTCCATTTATCTCTGCCAAATCTATGCAGCCATACTTTCCGTCGTTTTTTATTGCGTTATCTAATATTACCTATTAGAGAATTACCTATGAGGAAATTTAAAGACTGATTATGAATTATTAGAACACCCAAATGCGCAACATCCTGTCATTATGAATTTTAAAGTATGAAACAAGGTAAAAAATAAAAGCGGAAATAAAAATAACAGATCGAACGCAATGGTACTCCGTTCAAACTAGTCACCAATATGGCGACTGTTTACCCATGTGATTGGCGACAGAAAGGTTGTGGGGAAAAGAGTGACGCTATTTAAGCTAGGTAATCCAGGACTTTACGTTTATGCTCTTGCGGATACTAGTCTCTTGGCAAAAATATACAATAGTTTAGTATGACTTGTAAATCACAAATTAAAAGCTAAATATTTCTTTTAGTAACTGATTTCACGTAAATGTATATGAAAAGTATAGCTCCTTTTCTTCTCTTTTTTTGTTCTAATCAAAAGACTTCAAGGAATTTAAAAACCCGGAGCTTTCATGTCTTTTGTTAAAATACGGAAGCTACTCAGAAAGGATGTACGGTACTGATTAATTTAAATGTTTTAATGGGAACAACCCTACTCCCCCCACTAAGAATTCTTTAATAGAAAATACTAGAAAGTTTTTTGTGCTTTTTTAGGAGTTTTAATATAATAATATTTTGGCACAGTATTTGGTGGTACAGCAGCCAGAATCAGCTGTACAGTGCATAACGCAAATAATAGTACCCATTCTAAAGGAGTTGGTCAAATGGTGTTGTATATTACGTCCAACAAAATAAATACATTTATAAAATTGAGGAAATATTTAGAGGGAAATTCTTCTAGGGCACCCTAAAAAGTGAAAGTTGTTGAAGGACTCTTAACCCTTTGACGCAGATGGGACACCGGTGTCTCCCTTATATTTTCTCCCTTTCCTCTGAAGTGCCGAACTGGCACTTCAGAGGCCACGACTCTTTTTCTCCACACACTCCTGTCTTTGGCCAGGCAGCGCATGTGTTTTCCCATCCAGTTAATCCTGCTCTACTAAGATCTTCCTTAATACATGTTTGCCATGTTAGTCTCGGTTTCCCTCTTTTTCTTCTTGCGTCAGGCGCCCATGAGCTTGCAACAATTGCAGGATTGTTTTTATCTGTTCTTAGTACATAGCCGAGCCATATACTATCTTAAAAATTATGTATATCTTATTATTCTTCGTTTAAAAATTATATGTATCTTATATATTTAATTATAAGATATATAATATCTTTTTAAAATTTCTTCATTAACAGATGGGATATTAGCTTTTGTTAAAAAATCTTCATTTGTTATAATATTGGGCCAGAAGATTTTAAGTATTATTTTTAAGCATCTATTTTGAAAATTTTCAAGTTTTTCTTTTTCTGATTTCCGGGGACACCAGCATTCGGCACCATACAGAAGAACGAAACGTACGGTAGCCTTATAGACATTTATTTTTGTTTTTAATTTTATGTTTGAGGCTCTCCGAAAATTGTACAGACCTCTGAAACAAGATCTAGCTTTTCTGATTATCTGGAAAATATCATCGTAATATTATCGATCTACATGAAAAAAATTAAATAAATAAATAAATAAATGTTGTATCCCTCATATCCTCAACGCGTCAGCGATATTAACTAAAAAAGTAAAAGGATATGCCCAAAAAAAAAAAAAAAAAAAAAAAAAAAAAAAAAAAAAAAAGAGAGAAAAGTTCTCTAATTGAGGCGTTTTCCTATAGAAAAATAAATTGGTAAATATTATACGAGCGAAACAAATTTTGAATGTATCCTAACTTTTACCAAGCTATTCGTAATAATTAGGGTGACCAGATTTTTTCGGGCAATTCCGGGGACACTCATCTCTACCCCCCCCCCTTTTATCGACAGAAAAAATTGGAAAAAAATTTTGATCATTTATCTTAAAAAATATTTTTTTTTTTTTCGTTTACATTTTTTTTATAATTTAGTACATAAATTATATCTTTAAAATCGTGATCATAACATTTTTACACAATTTTAAAATCTGTTAACAAAACAATTGTATTGCTTTTAAAATTATACTGTTTCTAAACACCGTATTTTTCTGAAGAATGAATCTTCTTTAAAATTTCAGGATTTTTTTCGAGTAATTGAGAAAATATGTCACATGAAAAATCAAAATTAATCAGTACAGATAAAACCGCTTTCACTGTATTCACATGCATTCGCGATTTTTCTTCAGTCCAATAGTTATTTATGCGCGAAAATACCCGTTCTACAGGCGCATTGCTGCTTGGCCAGCACATTGAAAGCTCAACAATTCTTTTGATATTTGTAAATGGTATATTGTTTTTTTGAAAATAATTGTTTTTTTGAAAATAATTGTTTATTTCGCGCCATTTGTCTGTTATGTGTACGGATTGGTACCATTTATCGTCTTTTGCATCCAAATAACCTTCAAGATAAGTAAACTCGTCAAATAAATCGTCGGAATTAACATTCAAAATTGCACATTTTGAAGAGAGAGACAGAACTGCCTCGTCGAACTCAGACCGTGAAGGCATACAATCTAAAAGAAGGCACTTCAAATCAGACATATCATCGTTGTTATCGTTCCAAGCTTCTAAATATGAAATCGCAGCTTCATAGAAATCTTTCGACGTTTCTAAATAAGAATCTTCAGTAATGATATTCTCAGCAATCAATTTAGTCAATTCAGGTTTTACAACAAGTGGAACAAATTTGGCATTCTTTCGTGCTTTCAATTTAAATATCAAATCCTTGACAACAGCTCCAGATTCAATAACACATTTGTCATCGCTTTCAATTTTCAAGATGCTTTGATTAAAAATTGCAGCATGCGAATGCGCAAAAAACAACCATAACTCGGTTGTTTCACTCTCAAAATAATTCTTCAAGATTTTTGGGCACTTTTTTTCAGACAACATAAATTCTTTAAGAGATGAATAAATTTTAAGAATTCTTTCTACAGCAGGAAGTAATGTCAACCACCTAACATGAATGTGTCCTAAAATTTGATGATATTCTTGGTCAGCATACTCTCAAAATTCTTTCAGTCTTTCAATTCGGACTGTGTAAATTTTAAAATAACTAAAAAGTTTAGATATCATAACTTCAATATCTACAGGCAAACAATCAAAAGCAGTTTTAGCGGCATTATGTATAATATGCGCATTACACCCAAAACCAAAAATATCTCTTCCTAACTCAGTTTGAAGTTTAGTATGAACATTTTCTGTTCCTCTTCTTAACAATCCTCCAAAATTAGTGTTAGTATTATCCGCAGACAAACCAGCCATTTTATCCTTCAATTGGAACTCGAATAGTGCGTTTAATATTTCTGAAGATAAAATCTTTGCAGTTTCTCCTTTAATTTCGTTTAATGATACAAGTTTATTATTAATTGGATCTTTAGCACAGTCCCACTGAAAATACCGCACTAAAATAGGAAGTAATTTTACATGATTGTGATTGGAAGTATCGTAAGATATTGTTACAAATTGAACAGACTGTAAATCTTTCTTCAATTCAAGAAATGCCCACGGAGAAAAAACATTGACAGCGATAGCTTCGCATTTTGTTCGGGCACAAGAAAATTTCTTGTCTACAAATTTCTTCTGTAAATTTGAAGTACAGTCCATGCTGCGAAACGATTGGTTGTGACGAATGGTGTGAAATGCAAGCGTTCCTTCATATGTTGCTAAGTCAAACTCTTCTTTGGATGGTTCCAGCTTACGAAAAAACTGTTTGACGGATTTCGTTTTTGTTTTTGCTGCCAAAGCTTCTTTGTGTTTAATTGTAAGAATGTGATCTGCTATAGCTGTTCGTCCTCCACTTCCAACTGAAAACGTTGCTCCACACATTGTACATTTTACTTTGGAAGAATTATCAGGATTCGGTTCAATAAATGGAAACTCGTTTTTCCAACCATCCAAATAATGGCATTTTCTTTTTTTTGTTTCTGTTGCCATATTAACATCTATTTTAGAGAAATAAAAATATTTTTCTAAATATCTATTACGATAACAAATTATGAGGTTTTCAAAATGTAGAATAAAATTAGAATTCATAAAAATTAATTAGTCGTAAGTGATAATAATAACAATTGCATAAAAAATGGTTTTATACTTTATTGGTTAGATATTTATAAAATGTTTACCTGATTATGAAATGTTTTAGTTATTTTTCTAAAATAAAACAGAAATGTAGTAATTGTTGTTGTTTTAAGTGGAAATTAGCTAATATTGGCAGTTTATGTAACCCAAGATATTAATTGTTTTAAAAGCAGCAACTAATATTCATGTTACGTCTTATTTTAAACTTCTTTTCTTATATAAACATGTCTGGCGTACAGCCTAGTAAAAATGTAAACATAACTAGATATTAAAGCTATGTGCTCCAAAATTTCTGTAGTATAAGTTATAGTGTGTTCTTAAAAACTAGTGGAATGAACCTTAAATAAATCATAAACCTATATAATGGAAAAATCATAAAAATTAGGTAGAATATCATTAAATTTATAGAAACTAATACGATGTGGGAAAATGAAAATAATGACAACTTAGCACAACAAATAAGTTTTCAAAATCTTACCGGACATTTACTTTTATTTCTTTGATTGATTTAACAGAGCATGATACCAACATAATGACTTAAATCTAAACTGAAACTGAAAAAGGGAAGAAAAAAAATACCAAAACAAATTCTTTCTTGATTAACAGTACCAGTTGCGCCATCTGTTATTGAAATTATAAAAAAGGTCAAGACAACTAGTTTATATTTAATTTTCAATGCTTACATTAATTTGTAGGAAAATTTTTGAGAAAATAAAAATTACATATAACATATTTTTATCAAATATTTTACACAAAATTTTTCAATTTTATAACCGGGGACAAAACCGGGGACGCAAACAGACCGGGGACACGAGGTCCTCGCCGGGGACAATTCCCGGAAATCGGGGACGTCTGGTCACCCTAGTAATAATTAAACTGTTTCTTACAAGGATTTTATAGCAATTAACGATAAATATCGTGACTCTTATAACGGAATTTGATCCTAGTAGTTCTGCTCTAGTGATTTGTCACATCCATCCACTACTACTGTTGGCTGGGTCATTAGTAAAGTAGATGGATTGGAAGCAGTGACACGATATGACCTGTCCACCCATGTGAGAGTACAAAACGATACCGGAGCTATGTTGTCATACGTAGAGGTATAGCTTGGTTAAGCTTAACTATTAGTAATTATGTAAGGAGAATCAGAAATTGAAATTTCTTTTATCCAAGTAATACCGCCACCGATCTGAAAAATACAGGAATTATGTAAAACGTGAATTTAAGAGTTTATATATTAAAAAGAAAAGAAAAATTATGGTAATATATTTATTGAAAAAGTTTTCGAATTCCCTCACTGGACCTCGCCTCTTGGAATTATTTCAGTTCAAAGTTTTTCGTTATTGAAATCATTGTGAAAATGGATTTATTTGATGATCATCGTTCATTTAAATGTAAATTTTATGAAAAAATATTGTGCAAATGAAACATTAAATGACTTGTTTTCTAAAAATATCAAGTAATTAGAAGTATATTTGTCAGTTCTTCTGGTATGACACAAATTTTTGTTTTCATTTCACGAGCCTTTGTTTTCCGCTTTATTTGCGCATTAAAAGCGCAAACCTGCATTGATAGTTTCTAAAATACAGAATTTTATACCTTTTTATTTATTTATTTTTTAATTTACACTAAAGCTTACACAGATTGCTCCAAAATCTCTAGCAAGACTTGAATCGTGTGTTATTTGTACAATAATACAGGGTTATTCATAATTCCCTCCGGGGTTTCGAAGCGTTATAGTAAAAAGAAGACGAATATGAAAAAAAGAAATATATGAAATTATTCCGTAACTGTTCGAGTTTTACTTACATACATTACAGGTGTTCTATGTGTGATCCTTTGGTCACACGGCATACACGAATGCGATAGTCCAGTTCGCGAATTGCCAAACCATACCATGGATTATAAACTTGGCGATTGCAGGTGGAATTGGCGATGGATTACGCGTAAATGTGGTGGAAGAACGAAATTACATTAACCTAAACAGTGTAATTCGATATTCTTTTTCTCCTCCTCGACAACCATGATGAATAAAAATAACTCATTAATTCTTTTTAGTAGAGAATTAAAAAAGAAAATAACCTTTTTATTGTTAGGATCACTTTACAAATGCACTGTATTTATATTTTATTAAACGCAATAATGTATATTTTATAAAAACGATCTAGTTCCTGCCCGGAGGGAATTATGAATAACCGTGTATGTAACTAAAGAAGGGGGGGGGGGAAAGACTACGGGACAGCTAGCGGTAGATCATAGTTATTATTATTGAGCAATTGGGGCATTTTGAGCAACGTCTAATCATTTCTGGGATGTTTTTTTTTAAAATTATTTTTATTTTAAAAAAAAAATCAGAATTGACCGCCTAGACTAGATCATTGATTTACCGGTTGAAGCCTTGTTTTCTGGTTTTTATTTCCCCCCCCTTAAGTTTAATGTTTAAGTAAACAAGTACACAAACTACTGAAGCCTTGAAGAAAAATTGTGCGCTGTATTAACAGAATTTTTTTTTTTAATAAACGAAAATAGTGATTGAAATTTTCAGTAAAGTGTGCGTACGAGCCATCAAAATCGCGGAAATATTTTTATCTTGATTATTAGATTATAATGGAGATTTTATTTAACAACGTTCTCTTTAATTTCTCGCTAAAGTAAAATATTTACCAGCCATTTTAAGTGAAAGGGAAAAAAAAATTATGCATGGTTTTATCTAAACTGCTGTTTGTAGAAAATGCAACACCATGAAAGAATCATCAGAATCAAATGAAATTCAATGCAGAAACGACTTGTACTGATACAAATAAATGATGAAATTTTCAAAACAAAAGAAACAAATTAAGCGTCCGAAATCAGTTTTTGGTGCAGCCACCACGCGCTTCAATAAGTGCTGCTATACGACGTGGCATGGAGTCAAACAGATGTTGAATATCTGCTTGAGGAAGAGAATTCCATATCGCTTGTAGGCGCAACCAAAGTTCGTCTTTGGAAACTGCAGGACGCGGATCACGAGTGAGACGCCGACCAACCATATCCCACACGTGCTCAATAGGCGACATATCCGGCGAATAAGCAGGCCAAGGAAGAAGTTGCATGCGTTGTGCTGAACAGAAGTCTCTAACAGTCCGCGCAACATGTGGGCGTGCATTATCCTGCTGAAAGATAGCTCCAGGGATGCCTTGAAGGAAAGGAACGACTTCGGGCTGTAGCACTTCACGGACGTATCTGTTGCTATTGAGATTACCCTCAATTCGTATCAAATTGGATCGTCCATGATAAGAAATCGCACCCCAGACCATAACTCCGGGTGTTCGACCACTATGTCGTTCAATAATACACTCAGGAAGGCAGCGTTGACCGGCATAACGTCTAACACGAACACGGCCATCATGGGTCCACAAATTGAAGCGTGATTCAACTGAAAAGACAACTTGGTGCCAATCAGCTCGCCAGTCTCTGTGCTCAAGAGCCCACTGCCGACGCAGCCGTCGATGATCCGCCGTGAGGGGAATCCTGTATAATGGCACCCTTGCACGCAATCCACGGCGCAGCAGACGACGACGAATTGACGAAGCCGACAATTGTACACCTGTAGCAGTAGACCAATGTGCTGCCAGCTGCCTGGAGGAAGCTGTGCGATCATTCACCGCCATGCGGAGCAGGTGTCGATCATCGCGCTCAGACGTCACCTTCTGTCGTCCAGTGCCTGTTTTTCGAGTTGTTCGGTGCTCGTCGGTCCACTGCTTCCAAACTCGCATCACTGTGGAACTGTTCCGCTGCATACGAGCTGCTATTGCGCGATAGGAAAATCCTCCTTCTCGAAGGCCGATTATCCTCCCTCGTTCAAACTCCGTAAGTTGCTTGAATTTCTTATTCTTCCGTCGTGGAGGCATACTCAGGTCTCACTAAACGTTTGCCACTAACAAATAATCATAGACTATTTTCAACGTCCCGCTACAGCACTTTATTTATACGCTTTCAGCATCAATTCAGAGGGCGCTGCGCGCGCCACGCACGCGCGATGGCTCTGAAACTTTATTAATTTGCATAATATCCTATAATTGACATTTGCTGCGAATTTCATTTGATTCTGATGATTCCTTCATGGTGTTGCATTTTCTACAAACAGCAGTTTATGTAGAAAAAAAAAGTACACCTGTTAAATTTTTTTTAATTGGTTCTGGTAAACACGGTTGGTCCAGGTTGCACGAGGTAAAGAACAGCTAGATTTTCTTTTAATTGGTTTTATCAAAAAAAGCTTATTTGTCAAAAATTTTTGCTTTTTCTCGTAAGAATGTTTTGAGAATAACCTTTATAAATTATTTTCTAAAAAGCAAAATGTTAGCGATCATAAAGGTGTGTTTGAAATAGCTAGTATACTGCACGCCGGTCCCTAAACAGTTTATAATTTTATCAGAAATATAGGCAGAAATGGAATGTGAAGAAGACGAATGATGCAATGTCATGAATTAAATCATTGAGTGTTATAGTTAATGGCCTGATAAAAACACATTGTCTAAACTTTAAAAATTATTACTGGCTTAATTCGTACTGCATACATTATTCTTATTATTTTGTTTGTTCACGAACTAAACTCCTCTACTTTGACTCAAAGTGAAATATTGTAGCTCGAGGATATGGAGATCATGTCTCAGAAGTTGTGAATATATTAGTTTTAGAAATTGATCTTTATTTTACCTAGTTTCAAAAGTCTTTTAATTTATTTCTACCGTTTAGTTTGCTCTTTATATTTGCATGCTTGTAAGAGTTTAAACTCGCTTGTCGCAGCAAACAATCTTTTGCTACATGGTAGATAAAAGTGTTTACTATCATTGCTACAAATTAAGCCCATTATCAATATTAATGAAATTATGTTTGAAACGTAGTAGTTCTCTTTTATTATTTTTTATTATGCATAGTGTTTCGTGCGGCGTTACTACTCTACGTAAAATGAAAGTCTGTATGTTTGTATAGTGTATGTTGTCTGTACTAGTAACTCAAAAACGAGAGCACTGATTTGCATGGCGTTTTTTATCCCTTGTTATTTGCAAATAGTCATAGGGTATTTTTTTTTAAAACAATCGACTTTTTTTTAGCACAATATCAAAGAATCGAAAACCTATTGTTTAAATTCTTAAACTTCTTATAATTTTTTTGGAAGACTTTGCCGATTTTCGAGTTCTTTTCCAACACAATTTGCTATAGTTTTTTTAGATTATTTTATAATTCTTCATTCCTCTATGCTAAATTGTCCATATGCAATGCTAATGAAGCTTGTTTTTTATTATTTCAGTACACGTTGTTTTAGGAGAACATTTTTATAAAATGTTTATTTTTTAATAGTATAAAAGAATCTAACGAATTGAATGAAAAACTGAAGTAACTTTGAACTGAAATATTAACAGCCATCTTTTCTAGGAGTTAAATACTCAATATCATTCGTTTTTCTAAGACTCTATTAAGTTAAATTAATTAAAACTTATTTACTTTCGTTTTTAAATGTATTATTTGTTAATATCCATATTCAGTATCATTATTCATATTTACCACTTAACATTAATTTATGATGAAAATTTTATAATTTATTATCAAAAACACCTACAAGTTTCACAAGGCAATCAAACAAATATTGATGTTAAATAAATAATTCCAAAATGCTGAAGCGGTAAAATTTAACTCAGTTAATAAACTTTATTGGCTTCAAAAATATGCAGATGGAAAGGATAGTTAACATGTTTCAAACTCTCAAAAACAGGCGCCCATTCTCAAGACTTGGTAGACCTGAATACAAGGAAACAAAAAGTGATTTGAACTATAAAATATACAGTTACCTACGAAAAATAAAAAATAAAAGTGAGAAATCCGGAGTAGCCGAGAGTGAAACAAATATAAAGATGAAAAAACATAACAAGTGAAACCAATGTGTCCGAGAAGGGCAAATCAGGGGTAAAATGCATTTCCACTCTGTATGGAGAGGTGGTGAGGAACAGATGTCGTTAACAACAAAATTAACATTCATATGAATGAAATAAGATTGTAGAGCATCTAGATGAGCTGATGTGATTGGAGGGTGGAGGGAATAATTTTGGCATTGTCGAAATTGAATTTTCGCTCAAGATTCCAACAGTATGCAGCAATTGATAATTTATCGTATAGATAACAGACACATCTATCGTATTCCTTAAGTCTGATTTTTAAAATACAATGGTTTGTCCAATGTAGCCAATGTCGCATTGACAATGTATGTGGTAAATTCCCAGCGATTTACTAAATTCTAACCTTTATTTATTATTATTATTTTTTTTTTTTTTGGCGACTTTCATTTCCAATCACCTTAGTTTCTTCTAATTAATGTCTGGTAGGGGCCTATTTTTGAGCGCTTTAATTTCTGTCAACGTATTTTTGAAGTTAAAGAAGTTTTTTAATCAAGTAATTATTGTGTTGGGCACCTCGTCCTTCTCAAAAGGGATACGTCGGATTAAGGTAGCGTTTTTATTTTTTTCTTCGATTTATTTTAAATTTTTTTTGTCTTCACTTTGGTGAAGGATTCTTAAATATATTGATGACGGAACACATGTATGAATCAATTTTTTTTTATCCAATTAGCGCATCTTTTAATCACTAGAACCGTCTCATTGTTTTTTTCCTTATTTCTTAAAGAAATACCTAGTGTAATTGCCAATTTTTTTATTCAATCATATAATTAGCTTTTTCTGTGATTTTTTTTTAACCTTCAAGACAATGAAGTAAACTATCCGTGTTGCAATTTTTTACCTTCCTAAGAATGTGTCTCTACAAGTTAAAATTCCGGTCTCGATTTTTTTC
The DNA here is from genome assembly GCF_982258835.1 of Parasteatoda tepidariorum. Lineage (NCBI taxonomy): Eukaryota > Metazoa > Arthropoda > Arachnida > Araneae > Theridiidae > Parasteatoda > Parasteatoda tepidariorum. The sequence continues at coordinate 59,093,186 of NC_141761.1, forward strand.
CTCATCCATCGATTCTTTTTATCTTGCAAAATATTCGATCCACTATTTTCCTGTCTGTGTATTTTTTTTTCTTTCTTCTGAAAAATACTTTTCTACCGAAAGGAATTTCACGCTATACTGATAGTTGCGTTTCTGAAAAATCGAAACGTTTTTGAATGAAATTGCTAGCCTGAGAGACGAAAATTCTCGTGTCCAGGAGAAAATTTTCTCAACAATTTCAAAATTTATTTTCGTTCTCGAATTCTTGGGATTTCTGAACATCTGTTGTAAAGAAGCAAGGATGAGGGTTAACATTTTTTCTTTATGGATGATTCTAAAAATAAGTTGTTGGGCTAAATAGTGTAAATAGTTAACTTTTCCATATAAAATGTATAAACGATTTTGAAACATTTTGTATTTTGTAATGCAGTTGTACTTATTTTTGATTCTTGTTTTTTACATAATAAATATATTTTATTTATGCAGCATCGTTTTATGTATTGCACCTATTTTTTTCTTCCATTTTTTCTTATATAATATATATATATTTCTTTTATTATATGTAGTTTTATTTAAGTTAACTTTTTTTTTCTTCCTATATTTTTATTTGATACATGTATTTCTTATATTATTATTGTCCCCAGCTTTCAAAATATATAATAGATATTTTTCTTACATAATATTTTTTATCTAATATAATGAATATACATGTAATAAATTTGCATGCAATGAATAATGCAGTGCTTTTTTTTGTTGTTGCAGCACACTTATAACGATTTCGAAATTTGACGGCACGCAATGAAAAAAATTAGATTAAAAGTTGTTTACTTACCTATTTTGCACTGTGTTAAATAGTTTGTGATAATAATTTTTAATGTGAAATAAAATAATCTGTACTACAAAAGCACGTTTATTAAGGGAATAATTATTTCTTTTGACTAATTTTTTATTAGTTAATTTTTTTTTGCCAGTTATTGATTGTTAGCTCTATTATTTTTTTTTTTTACTTTAACTGTTATTTTTTTGTGATTTCTTTTTAACTAGTTTTTTTGCTTATTATTAATTATTAGCTTATTTTTTTGTAAGTTTTCTTTTGTTGATTTGTTTTTTATATTTTACAACTTTATTGTCCTTTGTTAATTTGTTTATTAATTTCATAGCTTACTTTAATGATCAGCTTTTATTTCCGTTTGAAAGTTAATATTTAGCTTGCTCAATATTACCTTAATCAATAATTTTAATATTAGCTTAATCAATAATTTTAATAGTCATTAAATTTCCTACTTATTTCAACCTTTTTTAAAATTGTGTGTAACAAACAATTTAAGCACTTCCATCTTATTTTAACTTATTTTAAGATTGTCAGAGATAAGACAATCGCCGACAAAGATGTTCACACGGTTAAAGCGTGGAAAAATTATAAAAAGTATATTTCTTTAATTTAAACTTTACTCACAATAAAAAATAGCATTATAATTTTTATTGTATCATTTCTAATATTTGGCGGCACATTTTAAGAATTTGGCGGCACACAAAAGTGCCGCGGCACATTGGTTGAGAATCAGTTTTCTTATTTAATAAATATAATTCTTATTTCATGGTTTCATTTGATGCATTTAATGTAACTTTTCTTCCCTCTCCTTTTTTTTAGAAATGGCAAAAATATAATTTGCCCTACTTAGAAACGTGATTTTTCAAAATCTGTTTTAATGTGTATAAATTTTGAAAGAAAGTTATTCTGTATATATCCACATGCTCATACTTTTTATCATTTTTTTGTTATCGATTTAGTTATATTCCATATTTATATTCATTTATATATAATCATAGAAAACGTTTCTCTACAAATTTCGGCAATCTTAATTTTTTCAACTTCCTGAGAGTACTTTTTACCTACTGTCTATTTTGTTGTCTTGAATTTGATCACACGCGGTGGCGATAAATAACATTTTAACTTTTAACTGGTTTAAACTATAAAAAAAAATCTTTTATAGTTGAAAAGAGCTTTTATTGTTTAAACAGTCGTAATCCTTATCGAAATAATAAATCATTATCGAAAATTTATTTCTTGGGATGCAGTTAGATCTGATATTAAATGTTTTTTTCTAAGCCGATGAAAAAAAATTACCCAAGGTTAAATTAAAACAAGGACTGTGAGGTCTAAGTCGAGAAAAAATTTTGTCATTTAAAAATCATGAGAACAAAAGGAACTAAAATACTCGAATGGATATTGCGATAATTATTTTGATTGTAACTTATCGCAAAACTAATTTCAGTAAGTTTATGAATTATTTATTCTATGGACTGATTGGTTTTATGCGATTCAATGAAAAGTCGAACATTGTACTTTTTGGGCATAAAAACCTTTTGCAATTCCGGTACTACCACTTCTATTGATTGGGTTTTGCTTCTTTCGATTTAGCGTTAAAAAAAATACTTGCCTAGATAAAGATATTGGAGGCATAAATAAGTACGATATAAATATAAAATCGTACTTTTTATACGTAAAACCATTATAACTACTACACTATTTGTTCTCTTGTCTTAAACTTGGTATCATTTGATACAGCGTAAAAAAATGCATAGAAAATAATACCTCATTTGTCTCGATATCAATATCTCCCTTATAAGTTTCTCCCTTCTGTTTACCTAGGTGGTGCAGCTTTTTACCTCTTACAAAGAGGATGGTACTTATCAGTTTTCTAATTCTAGAACTTTCTTCTACCAAATAGAAATTGTTTGCCCTGTCTTTGTTTTGTCTAAATCTGTACTCTATTATCAATAGCTTTATTACATATTGTCTGAATTAGAAATTATATTTTTATGTATCAGTGTACATTGTTTGCCTCTAATCGTTATATTATATTTAGCTTCTTTCGTATATACATGCAAAAAATGTTTTTTTTTTAAAAAAACTATGTAGTTTGCTAAGGAAGGTCTTAACTGTGACGTTTATCTGCAGAACTATTACTTAGTATTTGCAATATCCCCCCTCCCGAAGTTCGCGTAGTTAATATTAATGTTAAAATGATAATTATCTATCTTTAACGCTCAATAACACCTGAACTGAAAAGTATGTAGTTTGTCTATAGTTAGAACTCCCCTGCCACCAAGTCTGAGACTGACTGCTCCTATTGGAGCAAGAATAGCGCATTTCAAAGAGGTAGCTTCTCTTCATTCTAGACAGAGCTAACACAATAGATCAAAGAAAAATATTCCCTTTTTCTCGCTGACCAGACCAAGCCAAAATCTTTCTAAACAATGACCCTACACCCCTACTTTATTTAAATGGTTATACCTCGTTAACATAGTCACCGCCACAGGTCCAGACGAATACCTCGGGGAATTCTTGCTTTAGACAAACTATAGCTAAGATGTTATAATGTTTTGGATATCTTCTCAACAGGTATGTATTTTTTTTAATATATCGTGAACTTTTTACGATATTAACACGTTAAAGAAAGTTTAACCACATGAAATTATTTTTATATATTAATAAAAAAAATGTAAATAAGCTTTCAAAATATGTTTGTTATCGGAAATTAAGCTCAGTTAGGTATATCCAACAAAATGTTTTCGATTTCAACTGTTTTTCATCAGGTGGTGTTCAGTTGTGTATCTACGTTGAAAACTTCATTTATTACCTAAATCTTTTCTTTGTGATGTGATTAAAATATTTATTTTTTCTTTTCTCATTTTAGTTAAACACTGAGTGGGCTCAGGTTGAATCTATAGAGCTACTCAATGACGGTTCTGGACTTGGGTTTGGTATTATCGGTGGCCGCAGTACCGGAGTGGTGGTTAAAACCATATTGCCTGGAGGTGTTGCGGACAGGGTATGTATTCGATTCTTTCGTATCCTCCCCTTAATTATTTTCAGAATTTTTATTTTATTTGCTGCCAGTTCTATTATAACCCGAATACAGACATTTTGATTTGCTTTTTCTGGATTTTTATTGTTGATTATTTTGTATTTTTTCAATTTGTTTTCTAATCAGCCTAGGTATAGTAATAGTCATCAAAGCAATGGCAACTTAAACATAAATAAAGCGCTGTCAACGAGATGATTAAAAAAACAGACTACATTTTTGAAACTGTTTTAGAGTTGACCGATTCAGGTCTTGCAGCGGTTTTCAAAAGGTGTTCCTTGGAACTCTAGGTTTTCGCGAAAGAGTAAAGGGTTCCGCTGTTTGAAACTTTCTTTTTAAATCAGTAATGATTTCTGGAACCTGTTATTATATTTATATCCCACTAATTATCCATAATTTATTTAATATTTTCGTTATTTTTATATTTTTTTTAAAAGTAAAATGCCGATAAAAAAACAGCAAAATTTGGAGAAAAAAAAAACAAAAAAAAAAAAAAACAATAGATTGAATACATTATGAAAAGAATATTAATTTATAAAAAATTACATCTGTTTTTCGCATAAAACTTTCCAATTCAAAATAAAATAACCAAATTCGAAAATAACCTCTTCACGATTTAATTATAAAGAAATATTTCAAAAAAATATTTTATAATTACGAATTTCTATTTTACGAATTTCTAAGTCGTAATAAGATAAACAAAACATGAATTATACTGCCAGGGGCTAATAATTTTAGGTATACACACGCGGACCTCCGGTTTTAAAATAGTTCTAAATATTTCACAAGTTGAATTGCACCTAAAGTAGGAACAAGCATGCATGTTATATTATGTTCAATTAAAATACAATAATTAATAAATCAAATAATTATATAGAATTATTATTATAATTTTTTTTTTTAAAATTTGAAATTTTATCAAAGTGCAATTCAAAGCTGCATTTAATCGCAGTTTCAAAACTATTTTAATTATGCAAATCACACAAAACAAGTAATTATTGATAAGAATCTAACATTAATTATAAAAGAATTATCTAATCCTTGGTTGTAAAATTTTCAAAATTATGAGAAAAGAACACAAAATATTAAATGTATGTATGTACAGCATAAAACAATTAATTAAAATAGACATACAATATTACTAAATGGATATACAATTAAATGCTGGTAATACAATGCGGTTTTACTTGACTTCTACCCTGTCATAAATTTCGCCATACATATGAAGGTACACATACACGGACTTGCATGTTCTTGACTCTATTACATTTAAATATTAAGTAAATATAAATTTAAAAGCTTCATACAAACCACAAAGCTACTAAGTCAAAAGAACGAACAGAGTAACTAAATTATATAATATTTAAAATTACTTAGGTTTTCGAGCGATTTTGCGTCATTTTTCGAAAATCACTTCCCTTATGTGCAATTCTACCCAAATAACTTACATGTTCTGCATTCCAGAAAGCTTAAAGGTTCATGAATGTTTCAGTGAGGGTAAAACTATAAATTTTCTTACGGCGTGTTTTCAGAAGCTAAGAAGCGATGCCCCCCCCCCCACATATGGTTTGAGGTAATAAAGGCAAGGTGCGTAGAGTTTTTAAAAAGTGCTTAAAGGTGCTTATTTTTGATTTTTGTTTTTTATGTTAATGTTGCTTTTTTTATTCGGGGTTGTGAAAAGTGCTTAATTTTCTATCTTATTAAAGATATTTTTTTTTCTTTGTCTTGTCAATTGTTTTTCGAAATTACAAAAAAATGCAAATTTTTCTGCAATATTTATCTGAAACTATTTATTTTATCATGATTAAGTAAATTTTATATTTATAAATTAAGACCTTTAAATGATAGAAATTTTTTTTTATTTCTGCATAGATCCTAATTATGATTTTTTTTTTGTTTTTTTGGAAAATGATTAAAAATGTTTTTTGAGTGCTTCAAAAGTACTTAAAAGGTGCTTATTTTTTGTTGAAAAATCTAGCTGTGCACCCTGGAAGAGGCTAAATATGATTCTCTGTTAACCATTCTTAACGTTTATAAAGTTTCTCTCTCTCTTAACTTTTGCATAAATTAAAAATGAATTTGGAACTAGACTAGAATCCTTACCTGTGAATTCATACCTAACTGTGATAAAACCTAAGTTCGAATTTTATTTAATTAACCACGGAAAAAACTCCATTCTTCATGTTAGATATTTTCTAAATAAGTAGTGGTCTTTCAACATATTATTCAGAGCTTCTAGTAAACTTAAGTACATCTAGTACAGATCTAGTACATATTCAGAGCATCTAATGAACTTAATTTATAATGTTGGAGCAGTGGTATGCACAACATTGGAGATGTCCGACGCAAACTTCTCGATAACATACATGATCCTTAACAAAAGTATAGTTAAATTTAAAAAAAAAAAAGAAAAAAACAAAGCAATAACTTTGCACTGAAAATAAAATAAATATTTACAAAAATATAAATCTATATTTTGAATTCGTTTTTTATATAAATGTTAGTGGATATTATTCCATGGTAAAAAAAGTGCATCAAACAAAATATTTTCAATATTTCAATTTGTTTGAAAGTGATATTTTATTCTTCATAGACTATTTTGCATTATTCAAATATACACCTATTAAAGAAATTAATTTCCACTCATAAAAAAAAGTAGCAGATTTCAAATTTAAAGTTTTAGTATGCTTAGTCGACAATTGGGTATCTCCTTTCAATGGATGCCGATACCTTCGTCTTTCAAGGTCCTCTAAATGAAGCTGGAACTTCTGGGAATTCATAGCCAACAAAATTGGAAACCTTCGGTGTCTGGAACCCATAATTTTGTCAAGGTTTTTTTTTTTCTAAATTTTTTAAACCCTGACTTAAAAATTTGAAAAATGAAAAAATTCCATGCTCAAAATATGGAAATTTGCTTTCGTGTAAATAGCTTCTTAAATAAAAATAGTATTTTAGTTTGGGCTAAGACAAACGCTGTATGGCAGTATTTTTGAACAACAGGAACTATGTGAGGGCTTTCTTTTCTTATAATGTTCTTGAAAACGAACGTTATAACATGCACTTTGAATTAATACTGATAATTTTTACAGTTGAATCTGGATCAAAATGAAAAATTCTCTGCCAGTTTACTTATGAGTAAAAAATAACAAATGTTTTAAAAACGAAACTTTTAAATCTACCATCTTTATTTTTAAACTTGAAAATTCACAGTATAGATGGCAGCACGATGCGTTTACTTAAAATGCTATTTAGAATCAAGTTTTATTTGTCTCTTTCAATTTTCGATAATATCAGATCATTATAGTACTTCATGTTAAGGAAAAAAAAACTGACCGTAGTAATTTAACAATTTTAAAAATGTGTTCTTCTCTCTTCCTCTTTTTTTTTCCAAACTATTTTCCCTATTTTTTCCCTTCTAAATTAATGAATCATAAAATTTTTTTTAGCCTTTAAATAAACTTTTTAAGAAGACTAAATAGTTTGTATATTAATAGTTCGTCGTAAGTGATTAAATGTGCATTTATTTTCTTAAAATTTTAGAAATAAAAAAGGAAATATTATAAATGTTACATAAATCGTTTATCCCCTATAAACAAAATTTCGATTAATATTTCATACTACTAAATGAATGTTACTAAGATTTTTTTCCCCTTCTTTTTTTCAAACTGGCTTATTTTTTTTATATATATATATAAAAAGAAATATAATATGTGGTAAAAAATTTAATGATGTTATGATAAATAATGTAAAATGAACCTACTTGGCTCCGATGTTTTCTAGTTATGTATGCAAAAATAATCAAATTAAATATTTACATAGTTATAGCTAATACCATTACAATAGTTGTTAAAGTAGTTTAAAATAAATTTAGAAGATAATTTCAGATACTGTTAGCATTTAAACGGTTTGTTATAGAATTGTTATGATACTCAAGTTTGTTAAAATAGATTTCTGATTCCTCTATAATGTTTTGTTTTGGATCTTTTCTAATTACAGTACATTAAAATAATCAGCAGTTTTTGGGTTATTTAAGTTGGGGCTAATGAATGCAGTTAGAAATATTACAAAAGATTTTCTAATCTTAGAATTATTATTTTTATTTTATTTTTTTATTGTAGATTGAATATTATAGTCGAAATAGAGTTTTTCTTTTTAAATAAGTTTGTACAAAAGAAATAGAGGGAGGATTTTTATTTGGGTGCTGCTATCCTGAAAACTATCTAACTGCAATCCTAAAAAAAATTTTAAATTTAAAACTCCAACCTAATGATGAAGAAAAAGCTATAGACATCAGTTTGATGAAAGTAAAACATAAAAATAAATTAATAAATAAAGATGCAATAAAGTTTTTCTATGTATTTACATTTAATAGTTTTAAGTTCCTCTGAATTATTAGAATCTACACACCATATGCTTGCGGAAATCAACATCAGGGATTAAATACGTTGATTTTTACAAATTATATTATTTTAGTCGTTGAATTTTAAGGTGTGGTTTTTTTTACTCTTGTTAGCGGATAAAAACAATTTTTGAAAGAATGAAAGGCCATCATTGTATAACCATTATATTCTTTAATTTAAGATTTAATATTCAGTCAAGAGAATTAATATTACATCATTTTTGTGTTACGGAAAGCTATGTAGTTGAAAATTTCTTCAACAGATGGCTGTACTTCTCATTGTATGTTAAAAATATTTTCAACGTGAAAGTGGAATGCTACTGCGTTTCTGGAAAATTTTTTATATTTATTATTATTTTTCAAAGTTTGTTTAACACAACAAAATGAAACGTTATTTCTTACAGTAAGTTTGAAATTTAGGGGCTTAGATTTGTTTCATTTTGATGTTAAAAAAAAATTTTTTTTCTTCAATTTTCAGTGTTACCCTAATTATCCCTAAATTCAGTAACCTATTTGATTTATATGTGTCATTAGCATTTTTCACAGCTGATAAATTTTAAGTACTTAAAGCAAGTCTTATTAAATTGACTGTTAGAAAATCGATGTTAACTAGATCAATGCCAATATATACCAGCATTTTAGAACTAAAAATAAAATATTCGATGTCTTGTAGTAATCTCTACAAATTAACCATGTTGTGATTATTCAAAAGTGAGAATTTTTAACTTTTTGTTATGTGTACTTAAGTCAAATTTAATTTTCTTAGCAGAATTTGTGAGAAATAATTGACATTTCAAAGATCAATGTTTATACAGAAAAATCAAAATTATTTCTTAAATAGTGAATTATTTGTTTTAAACGTGCCATGTAATTTTTAAAGGCAAATAATAATTTAAAAATCCTGAATTCTCAGATATTTACCTTATATTTTATTTAAGTATTTTTTTTTTTTTTAAAAGGGCAGTCAAGTCAGATTGCTTTGAATTTTAGTGACTTTAAAAATTATGTTAAAAATAATTAGGTTTTACCTGCCAAAAATGAAATTAATTTCATTAGCGTGATATTGTTTGTATGTTTTTGAAATAATTAACATCTGCGTTAGTATGTGTCTTCAATCATATATTTGATGAAATATTAAAATCAATTGAATAATAATTATGAAATGCCGTTGGAAATTCATAATAATTTAACCCAATCAACTCAGTACCCTGTCAGAATAGCATTCTTTTCCCCTACTATTACAAGGAATGTGGAAAAAAGGGATATTTGTTTTCACTGCTTAGTAACCTTTCAAGCAGTGAAACACTTTTACAGTTCAGCTAACACAAATATTTTATTTCCTTTTTCCGCCTTCTATCAATTCCTGCAGTGGAACTTATTTACTTTTTTTTGCAGTAAAACAATTTTTCAGATTGGGCAGGCACTCCTACCCTATGTATTAATGTTGTGCAGTAATCTAGTTAATTACATAATTGCTATTTTTTTCGTTCTCTATTTCTATTTATAAGATTTTGATTTTCTATGATATATATATATATATATATATATAAAATATTTTGATTTTCTATGATATGATTTTCTATGATATATTATAAAACTAATTTAGGAAAAAAAAATAGAATATTTAAAGTATTTAAAACTTTTTTTTAAAAATGTAATATGGAATTCGTTGGTATGTTTTATTTCATATATATTGACAATATTTCACGTTGATATAAAAATGAATTAAGAGAAATATATTGTAAGTATATATTTAAATAATTTGTTTTACAAATATTTTTTTTTAAAAATTTGCTGATATCTTCTAGTTATTGATCTTTATAATTGTTCTCTATTAGAATAAACTTAAGTTAAAAAGAAAATGCATTCTTAAAAAATTATTTAAAATTTTATATTTTTCAAATGTATTTTAAATTCGTTAGTATATTTATTAGTTTTTGTTGCATGCTGTCAAATATAATGATAAATTAGAAGAAATTTATTTTATATGAAATATTTTAGATGCTAGATTTTATAAATAAATCTTTAAATGCGCTAATATCTTCAATTTTGTTTGTTTTTCTGTTGATCATAATAGTATAAATATTTGACTTTTAAATCAGTGTTCAACAGCTACCTGTTGAGCTGTCAAATTAGGTTTAAATAAAATATCAAATTGTTAATATATTGCTTTAAATTTTATTTATACAGTAAGCCATTTGAAGTTATTGATTTCATTCAGTACATTTTTAGAAAGCAATTAAAATAATTTTATTTTAATATTTTATTTTTAAAGTTATTTATTTTAGAAAATTGTAAAATTACTGATATTAAAATAAATTAGTTATTTTGAATTAATTTGTTCTATAAATTGAAGGTTACGATTTGTGTTAGATCGCTGAATATAAGTGTTTAATTATAGTTAAAATCAGTTTGTTTATTGTCAGAAAAAAATGCCGATTCTTCATATAATTTTAATATGTAAGGAAATTTTAATCTGTAAAGACTACTAACTTACCTGCAATCTTAAATATTTTTAACAAAAATTCTTAAAAAAAATTATATCTCAATATTCACTTTAACTCATTTTAAAACTTTTTTGGGTTAAGTAATGTCTCAGGTACAAAAATTATACTCGGTTCTTACATTCAGGTTAAGTACCGTTGGGCACGAAACACAAATGTTTTGGAAAATTTATTTAGAATAATTCTGGAAAATTTATTTAGAATTCAAAATTAGACATCTTACAAATTTATTAGATTGATAATTATCAATTAAATAACCTTAATTAATTATAAGTAAAAATGTAATTTATAAATGGAAACGGCTGTTCTTTTTGCCGATGCTTGAAAACGTTTGACAACAAGCATTAACGTTTCTTTGTTTCCCTGCAATGTAACATTCATGGCTGTGAAATAGTTTTACAGGGAAACTAGGGTAGAACGCTCTAGCCAACTAAACAATTTACGATGTTAGTTCACTATGCCATTGTTTCGTAATTAAGTTTTAGTTTAATTTAGTTTTATTTATGCCTAATATCTAAATATTAATGTGATATATTTCATATTTCTTTACATCTACATTTCACGATCCTGAATATCTGTTCTTCATACGCGGAAAAAAATATAGTAAATAGTTTTTGAACTGATAATTATTAACGCTCCGCAATCATTTATAAACTGAAAGGCAATTAACGACATAATTTTTTTAAAAAAAAGCAAAATAATGTAAAATGTTTTTCTAATTTAAAATATGCTCTTATATAAGTAAATTAAAATGCCCATTAGTCTTCTCTCTTTATTTGTTGTTCTTCTCGATAAATTTATATTATCTCATTGATAGCAACACGTTCGTCACCATTGGAATAATTATTTGTCGTCATCATTATATGTTCTCCATCTCAATGACTTTACGTACATTTATTACAGCACGTTCGTCGGTAAGCACATCTCACTAATAATAGAAATAATATTCGGTAATTAAAAAAAAACTATTTGGCTTTAAAAATAATATTCGCGGCTAACATATAATGGTCGAGATTTATCGAAACAAGCTATTTTCCTGCTGAAATTGATTATTTGCTTCCTTTTTTATTTCATTTACCTCTAACTTTACACTATTTAGTTTTACAGAAATATGCGCCATGAGTGTTAACTTTATCAAAATACTGATTCGGATAAATCTTCTCCATTTACCATCCATGTCCGCACTGATTGAGTATGATAAAAATGAATAATCAAGAAGCTCTCATTAAAACGCCTTTTTTTTTTGCCCCACCAACAATAGCTGTAAGCTGACAAACATCACTGATCATGGGTGCGTAGCGTTTTTAAAAAGTGCTTAAAGGTGCTTATTTTTGATCTACGTTTATTAAAAGCCCTTAAAGGTGCTTTTTTTTTATTCGGGGTTTATAAAAAGTGATTAATATTCTACTTTTTAAATAGAGATTTTTTGTTTGCTGTGTCGATTGGCGTTCTAAATTACAAAGAAATGTATGATTTTCACAATTTTCTCTGCACTATTTATCAGAAATTAGTTATTTTATCATGATTATGTAAAGTTTTTTGAAAATATCTGAATTTTATGTTTATAAATTAACAGCTTTAAACGATAGAAAAAAGTTCTTAAAAGGTGCTTATTTTTGTTGAAAAATCTGGAAACGCACCCTGTTGATGTTTTCAATTAAATAATTGAAGAGAAAAGCATCTGCTATCTGTAAAGACTAGTTGAGGAATAAAATTGTCTCTTGTATCCGATGTCCAAATTTCAGGGTCCTAGGTAGCACAGCCGGTATTGGTGTTTTTTTTAAAAAAAAAAAAAAAAAAAAAAAAAAAAAAAAAAAAAAAAAAAAAAAAATAGAAAAAAAAAGTGTTTGTACTTAATATACTAAATTTTCAAATGTAGATGGGATGTCCTCCTATTTATAAATGCAGGAGTGGAGAGAAATAATAATAAATTTATAAATGTATTTAGAATTACTAGTAACCGCAATTTCACGTGCATAATCTCTTTATTTTTCCCCAAACTTTTTAAAAAATTAGTGATTACGTTCTCTCTCTCTTTTTCAATTTATCTCTATGTATCTTCATTAGAAGAAGTATTATAAATTTGTCATTTGAAAGTCTTATTTCATAAAAATTGTTGTTCTTAAAGAACAACAAAATGTTGTTTGTTTAATGTTGTCAAATTGTTTAATATTTTTCTCTTAGAGGGCACTGCCTGCAACTTTAAAAATTTTAATTAATATTCGTTTGGCTTTTGCTCTGAATGATGAGAATGAAAGTTCTGCTGTAAAAAATATAAAAATTAGAGACTTATTCATAGCACATTAATTCGGAGAAAATATTTGAAGAATGATTTCAAATGAAGAGAAATTAAATTTTTCGTGTTTTCGCTTTAATTTATGAAAAATCACAGATAATGTCTCCATCTGTCGGCATTTTATGAAAGTATTCTGTTCGAAGATTCTATATTTCCAAAATCTCAAGTTATGAGTTAGTTGAATTGAATATTATTAAATTCAGTTTGAAAAGGTTAATGCTATCTGGATGAATATCTTAAACATTAAGTTTATAGAAAAAAATGATCGACATTTGCAATCATTAGCTATTTGGGCTATTGGCTATTTCATGTCGCAAAAATACTCGAAAAAGAAACACAAAGAAAGATCATTTTGAGAATGTATAAATAAGTTTAAAGTATTTACTTAAATCTTTTTCCTATTAAAATAATAGCAAATTTTCGAGTGTTACGTTTAGACTTGCATCATAATGCTAGATTATTTTACTCTGAATTGAATATAAACTTTTAATAAACAAAAAATAGTAGTATTAAATTTTTTATGTATTAACTCACACTCATGATGTTCTCTACATCAGTTATATTTATTATGCGACTTTAAAGCATAAACTGAAAATCAGTGCATTACTTTATACTAACACCTTAATTAATGAAGATAAATGCTAAAGTAAAATAGTAAGGTTATTGTACTATAAAGATTTTCAGATTAAAATGATAGCCGTGTCTAATCTTATACTTGAGAAATATTTTTGTTGTCATTACTCATAGTGAAAGATTTTATCATAGTGATATTTTTTACATAGAGTGATTACATAGAGACATAGTGATAATTTTTAGTGTTTTATTAAATTATTATTTATTTGTCTAATGAATTGGATAATAAAAAAAAAGGTTTATAAGCACAGTAATGAAATAGATATCGAAGGAATGATGAACTAAGCAAACTAATTTTTTTTTAAAAATGTGAAAAACCTTGCAATAGTAGAGATGATCAAAAAGTAACCAGAGGAAACAATTTTCAATATTAACATCTGGAATTACTATTTCTGTATTTAATTTAAAAATAAACTTTCTTCTTTTATAGAGGTTAATAAAATATTAACTTAGTAAGCGGCTATTAAATATATGTTAGAAATAATTTTTAATTGTCAAAAGCCTGGTTGGTAGGGCGTTGAGCTCTTTTTCGAACGGCGGTTCGAATCAAGCTGGCCGAAGGTTCCCCGTGTATTAAATGATGACTGCTGCGTGTACGTTAAATCTGTCGTTCTCACAAAGTCCTCCAAATTCCCATAATAAAACAATTCCTCGGGCGGGTCTGGTCCAGGAGTTTCCTTGTCTTCTGGATTAGGTTCCAAATTGTTACAGGATTGCCACTCCGCAGGGAGAACAGGGAAAACCTGGAAAATACAGGGAATTTAAAAATCACCTAAAATAACAGGGAAAATGCAGGGAATATGAATTTTTTCTTTTTAAACTGGGAAAATACAGGGAATTTTGTTTCTTACTTTTGTCTTTTAAAAAATGGTGACCACTCAAAGCGTAATCTGTAGGATATTTAACCATGATATTTCAGCTATACTGAACTATTTTACTATAGCATTATTTAAGTATGTTCAACTGTTTTTCTAGCAATTAAAAACTAATAAATAGATAGATAGTTAGCCCAATATAGCTCACGCAAGAGCTCAGTAATCGTATAATATGTACAGGGAAAACGCAGGGAATTTTTTTTTTCCAGATTTGAGTGGCAACCCTGTGTTAGGTTATAGAGTTGAACATAGCCGTTCACTCATATTAGAATCAGCTGTTCTACGATGGGTATTAAGTAAAATATTGTTGGTATTACAAAAGGTAATATTTTGATAAATAATGTACGTTTACTATGGAGCAAAGTAAGTTCGTGGAAAATTGAAGAAGAAAAAAAAATTACGTAATGGAAAATTGTTAGATTTTCTCAAATAGCAGCTTATACAAATTGAGATGTAATTTTAAAAAATAAATAAAAAAAAAAACTTATTTTTGGGATTTATTAGCACTTTTTTGTTAACCCTATGGTTTTTTAAGCCAAACTGTTTTTCTTTTATTCTTTTTTATAATTTAGTTCATAGAAATTCATAGAAATATTTTTATGGTTACAATGTTACAAAAAAAGAGAATATTTAGCCTTCCTATAATTTTTTTAAAATTTTGTGCTTAGTTGCTAATTATAATGTGTATTACATTAAATAAACATGAATATGGAATTTTGCAATGTTTACGCATCATTACGTTCTTACAAATATTGTAAAATAAATCAATGTGAGCAAATTTAAGGTTAAAGAATGAATTGAAATGCCTAGATAATTCTGAAAATGAAATTTGCCATGCGAAGTGATTAGTTTTTAAAACTAGTTAATAATTATTGAATGAATAAACTCAAAAGTTTTATTAACTCCTTTTTCGTTTTTTTTTTTAAATATGCATTATGCTTGCTATTATCACCAAAAAAGGTGATATTTTGAATTATCTATTTTATTTTTTAGTTTATATTAAGATCCCCCCCCGTTTTCATTGTAAACAAATTTGCGATGCATATGCAGTCCTTTTTTGTTAATGGTATTCTGTAAATATTATTCTATATATATATATTAATATTCTATAAATACTTTCTAGAATATTGAAATAAAATACTGAAATACTTTTTAAGGTATTATATAGTATTTTATTTAATGCTACATTATGCTAATAAACGCGTTGTTGCATTTAAAGTTCCATTATGTTAAAATAAGTGGCAAAAAAGTAGTCTATTATTTATTTTTATTCTTTATTATTAATATACTCATATATTCATATTTTTTTTTTATTATTCATACACTATACTCATTTATCGTTTAATCATTAGTGCTAAAACATAGCTATTTTATACGGATATATTTATGCAGTTCATCTGTCATCTTTATTCCTTTTCATTCTATTTTCAAATATTTTTTTTACTTGAAAAAGCACATTTCTTTAAGTATTTCATGCACCTTTGTATTAATATTTGCATTGATTCAATAGTTTAAAAAAGAAAAAAATTTATTTTATGAAGAATAATTATTAGTAAATCTGAAAATTGTATAATACAAGATAATGACATTAATATAAATAATGCTGAATTATGACTTCTTATACAGACTGACAAATGATCTCTCTTTTACACGCAATACTAAATATTTCGAAATTAAGTTTTTATTTGCATGCTAAGTGGAATTGTACAGTAATGTAAAGCATATTAATAATCTTTTTGTCGTTTTTTTAAAATTATGTTAGGGTGTTTTGGTACGAAAGTATGTACAGTACAGAACCAGTTATCCCGAAATCAGAAAACCGGAAAACCAAAAAACCGGAACAAAATTCGATTAGTTTTCCCGTCATTTTTTTAAAAAAGAAATAATTTTTTTTTTCCTCATAAGATTTTAGGATTTTTCGCTCTTTTTTGAATTCGAAATAATCATTAGTGTATTACTTCATCGTTTTTTCTTCTTTTTAAGATTATTTCCATTTTTTTTTTTTTTTTAGTTGGGTTTAACTATAAAAAAAACGGCTTTTTGTAGCGATTCAGAAAACCAGAAAAATCAGTTAACCGGAATATCGATGGTCCCCGATCGTTCCGGATAATCGGTTCCCTACTGTATTTTTAACTTGTTTATTGAAATTATTAATGAATAGCTGTAAAATGTTTTCTTGAAATGCCCGATTTGAAATATTATTTAACGTTTTGTTTTAAATCGAGGTTTACCATAAACCTGCTTTGATTTTTTTTAAAAAAAATAATCAAGAAAGTTTTTTTTTTTTTTTTTTTTTTTTTTTTTTTTTTTTTTTTTTTTTTTTTTAAATACCCTGGCAAATACTATAATTTGTATTTATTTCTTGTGAATGAAGAGCAGCATATTGAAATTGTGAGTTAAAGAATTTTGGAACAAAATATCTTCAGTTTAAATAACAACTTATGTTATTAACAGCTAAGTTTTTAATACAGGAAATTTAGCCATTCTAAGCTTCTGTTTTTAAAAATAATTTTGAATGTTGGTGTTCCCGAAAAACATAAATGTATGAATAATAACCCTGACATCAGTACAATTAACAATTAATAATTTTTTTTCACCTTTGACTTAGATAATTAAGTCTTGTTGCTGATGTAGAATTTTTTTTTTTATCTGTTACTGTCAAGGTGCTTATAACTAACATTCTTTTTTTTTTACTAAACTATTATTATTCATGTGTTTTGTTCGTTTTTAATCTTTCTGAGTTTTAAAGCTTTAATCTTTAATTTAATACCGCATGCTACTTTTTCTTGTAACAAATGTTGTTTTTAGTTATGGATCGTAATTTGTTCCAAATTTAAAAGCTCATTTATACGACTGCAGAAGATTTAAACTCAGTGTTTTCCTATATTTTAGCATCTTAGATCTGTGACAGCAGTGTTAAAAATAGTGTTTGAACGCATTGTACTGAAAGCGTATTTTCTCAAGACTTGTACTTTAAAGCTCTTCTGACTTATTTTAAATTGTAAGCTATTTCCTTCTTTTTCCGCCTTTTGGGACTTCCAGTTTAGAAATCCTATTTCACCATCCTTGCATTCTTTAGAATTCTCTGACAATAACATCTCCTCGCTGTTCCAATCTGCTGTAGATTACTTGGGGGATAAAGTCTTCTTACTGTCAAATTGTCCAGGAATTAGACATCGATTTGGAATCCCCCCCAAAAAGAAAGATTTTCTGCTACCTTATTTGAGGAAACGGTAACAGCAATAAAAGAGTCATTTATGGTATGGAATAAGTATTGATTTCATCTCAGTACTATTTTTCCCGATAGAAATCGAAAATAGTGCTGGAATAACTTGTGTTATCTTTAGGCGCAGAACTCGACTTGATCCGTAAATCAATAGTACAATTAAAACTTCTTCGTTAAAATAATGATGTTTCTTTTAGCTCAAGACTTATATGAAAGCGAGGAAGTCCTTCTGTGTGAATGTTGAAAGTAATTATCCGTTTTGAAAATGAATTCCATTTTGCCGATTTTATTATCTAAGCAAGTCTATCTATTCCATGCATTATATTCATGCTTTTGAATATTTTGCTAATGTTTTTTTTATAGTTATTTTAGTTGTTATTAATTTTGTTTGAATAAAAATTTAGGCTTTAAGAAATTATAAAACTTACAAGTTCAATATGATTTTTTTAATCTGATAATTTAATAATTTACGATATTTGATTTTTTTTAAAATATAAATAAGTGCTTTTTTTGCCGACCGGCCTGTGTAGGGGTTAGGGAACTGCCCTTGCATCAGAAAGGTTCTGGGTTCGAATCCCGGGCAAGTCATGGATGTTCTTTCATTCTCTGTACGATCGGCCCACCTAATATGGTGCCCCTGAAAGAGTGGCCAACAAATCTGCTCTTAGATGCATGCATGCTGCCCAGGTGGGCCATTCTGAAAGGTGGGCATTGGAGAAAAAAAAATTAAGTGCCGTAGTTTTGTTCATATAATAGAAATATAGGGTGTACAGCTTTCATAATTTTTCTTTTCTAATTGATCGTAAAATCGGAGCTAATTTTTTTTTTAACTTTCATTGAATAATGCCATTAGTCGTATGGCAATTTGTATAGAATTCCCAGCTTTTTTTGGACTGTTACAAAATTACCACTCTTTCCGAATGGATAGTTTAATGTCAGAAAACAAATAAGCAAAGTAAAAGATGAAATTAAGCAAGAACTTTATTGGAAAAAAAAACGTGTATTCTGCAGAAAAATATATTTTAGTGAGACGAAATCTGTAAAATGTGTATATATCTGGCTAAGTTTAAAATACGGCATTCTATATTGTTTACTAATGCATCGCACTGATACATTCATTAATTTATTTTGCCCTTTGTTGGTTTCTTTTTTTCCTGTTTAATCATGTTATGCCTTAATGTCATTTTATATGTTGCCTATATATTCTAAATAATACAGAACAGACATAAGAAATGAAAATGTAAATATGCAGAAATGTTAACTATTTCTTTCCGAAATGTAGTGGCATTTTTAAAATTCTGGAATAATAAATGAAGTTCCAAAGTAGTCTTCATCTTAGACTACATAAGGAAATGCAGTTTCTCTACTAATTCTCATTTAAATTTTCATTTTCTTTTTTTATGAACGTGAAATGTCATATTCTTTCTATTTCAGTTATGCAAATTTCTAAGTAGCATACTAAATTCAAATGCGTTCTGAAACTTTATGATCGATTTGAGTGCTCGCCGGTGTTGATTTTTCATATTCTCACTTTAATAGCAAATGCATATTTAGATGCTTTTTCTTAGTGTTGTTTTAACATATCTCGTTTTAGTCATTGAACTAATTTTCGAACTATCTGTATTACATTCAGGTTATTTTTCTAGCATCGGTGCATATGAAGTTTTAAAATATTTTATTTAAAAGAAATAACGATAACCTAGACTTAGGAGGTCTGCAAATTATTAATTTATTGATTTTGTGATAATGAGGTTTTTGTTTATCGGCATACTTTATATGAAAAATAGTCAAACGTCGTTATATTATATTTCCCTTGGGGAATAGAAATTCTCCAGCTCAGCACCGAGAGCTGCAGATTACACTGAGGAACAAATTGTTTATTTCATTTCTACAAATACTTGATCTTACCTAATTTGGGTGTTGGGATTTCAAATTTGAAATTAGTTTTGCTTTTAAAGATACTTATTTTTTTTAAATGACATTTTTAGCCTTTTTTTTTTCTCTTCGAAATGTAGAAGTTTAAAAACGTGGTTTCTAACAGGGGATCGCCTAAATGTTGCAACTAACTTCTAAGGGAATTAGGACATATCATCCGGATTAAAACTGCATAGGAACCTATGCTCGGATAGGATCGTTCCTCTATTACGACCTTTGAGGATACACTAAAATTACGACATTTTCAGCAGCTCACGAAGATCCAGTTTATAATAGGGAAGTGCCCCATAGGAACGTATGATGACAATTTCGGGCATGGGTTCCTATGCAATTCTAATCCTGATGATGTGCCGTAACATTCTTAGAAATTTGTCGTAGCATTTATGCGAGCTCCTGTTATTTAAAACGTTTTCCTACTTTTACAGTGTGGGGAAAAAAACGGACCACCTTGAATAACTTTTGATCGAATGATCGGATCTTCACGTTCTAGGACTCAATCTTAATGGCTCTAGGAGGTGATCTCAAAAATGCTAATTAATAATGACAGACGATATTTTAAATTACGAAATCAGACACAAAAACGTACCTTCTTTGAATAAACATAAATTTTTTTTACGTATTCTGATATGTGACCCCTAAAATATAGGGTATATTCGCAATCTGAGATATTTGATACCATCATTCTTGTCAGGAGAGTGCTCCAAAGTTTGCACCTTTTAATGATAATTTTACTTTTCGCGTATTTTGCTATATCTCTAGAATTTTTTGAGCGAATCGAAAAATTTTGAACGCAATTATAAAATTCATTTATCCAAAAATAATTTCATGCAAGAAAATAACTTTTAGTAATTTTTTTTAATAATTTTTTTTAATAATGGTCGAAAAAATTTTGAATTTTTAGGTAAAAAATCCCCCCCCCCCATCATTTTAAACATTATAATTTTATATGGCAAAATACAAAATTTGAGCAAAATTGGTCGAATAGTTCCTAAGAAGTCGAAGAAGTCTGACTTTTTTGACTGTATAGTTAAAGAATAATAATTTAAACAAAATAATATGTGACAGTAAATTAATTATTAAAACTAATTTATTTTAATAACTATTTGAAAAACTTTTTTATGCATTGTGCATTTAAACAGAAATAAACTAAAAAATGTCATTTGAAAAAGTGTTGCTTGGAGAGAGGAACCGATTGCAGATTTGAAATCAGTGATACGAAAGTATCTAACAGTTGTTAAAAAAATCTTGCGCGACAGAAAAAAAAAGTTCCCCAGTCTTATGACAGCATCTACAGATTTTTTTCGACCTTGGATTTTTTAAAAACGACAAATGGGAAAAAATTGCTGCTAGAAAAAAAAAAAATCCAGCAACTAGTAAAATTAAATGATAAAACGAAAAAGAAAAGAGTTTTCTGTCTTCCATTATGAATAAGGAATAGTTTTCTTTTTTTTTTTTCATATTTGATATCAAACAGCAATAAAAAAAAATACTTAAAATTCATTTTTTTTGGTTGATATTGTTACATTTGCTGGTAATGAATGTCATGTGAAGAAACTTTAAATATGCCCAAATCAGAACACCATTAAGTACAATTCTGTTAATTCCTTCCTTTAAAATGAAAAAGATTTTATATTAATGTTACCTGTAAGTCAAATCTTTCTTACTTTTTTGTACTTAGTATGAGCATCTTTTTTTTTTCCCCTTTGTGCAAAGATAAAGTATGATTTTATAACATTCAAATTAAATTTAAACCCCACCAAGTTTTTGAGCATGGGTTTATTATATTTAATTTTCTACATTGTGCTAACTGTGTGTTAGATAAATTTTTATGTTTAAATATTAATGTCTGCTTGATTGCAAATTTAAATTTTTGAAGCCAGTGCTACAGATGGATGCTGTAAATTCTGCTCCCGGGTCATAGAGTATGTAGTTCAAATGGCTGTCAGTTGCAAAATGTTAGTTTGAACTTCGTTCCATTTTTAAAACAATCAGCAACTGTTCGTTTCTGAAACTTAACTGAAGATTTGCTGTATGTGTGTTCTAATCTTTTTTTACACATTAATATTGATGAGTGAATTTTAGTAAGTTTCGAAATAAAACTTATTATTATGGTTCTTACTACCAATTCGACGTTTTTTATTTATTTAAAAAAAATTTTTTTTTAATAAAATAGTTACTGTAATTGCTTTAATGCAATTAATACTCGTCAGTAACTATTTCGATATTCTTCGTCATCATCATATTTGGTTAGACAGCCCAGAGTGATCCATTGACTTGCTCTTAATTCTGCTCCACTCTATTCTATTTTTGACACTTGTGCGCCAGATTCTTTCCTGGATAGCAAGGAAGACAGTTTCCACCAACTACATTCATCTCAGTTTTGGTCTACCACTTTTCCTGCTTGTTAACGGTTTATGAATAATATATGTATGTTTTGAATGTAGAATTATCATTCTAAATATTTTAGCTGCCCAATTTATCCGGTTTTTTTACGAGCTTAACAATATCTGGCTCTCAATAAATTTCCTTAAGCTCTAAGTTATATCCTCTTTTCCGAATATAATTGATTTCTATCCCACCAACAATGGCTCGCGTAACTTTTTGCTCGAAAATGGCTTCTTTATTTTCGCCAGCTTTCAGGTATCTAAGCCATAAATAAATTTTGTTCTAATTAATGCTTTGTATAATAAAAATTTAGTATTTCTTGATAGTAGTGAAGGTTTAATAAAATCGTTTTAATTCGTTGAAAGCTTTATTTGTATACATGAAACAACTCTGAATCTGTTTGACTATGCTATTGTCGGCTGTAACTATAGAACCAGGAAAAGTAAAACCGCGAACAGCTTGAAATTCGTAAGAACCAATTTCCAGATAGGCATTATGGGAGATTCTATTACTTAGTACAAATATCTATTTGATCTTTTAGCAATTTATGGTTAGTCCCATACTGTTCGCAGCATGCTCTGAGGAAAGGAAAGCCTCTTTTAATGCGGAAACAGTTCTTGAAATAATGTCAATATCGTCCTCACGAACCAGAACTTGTATTTAGTTAGTCTCTGAAGTTAATCCTTACATCTCTTACGACTTTTTTTAAAGCAACGTTTAAAAAGAAGACAGCAATCACCCTGCCGTACTCCTCCATTATTACAGGGTCAAATTATTTGTGATTTTAGATATTCACCCTATCAAAAATGTCTGCGTCTTTCAGTTTTATTTAAATAAATAAATATTATGTTTTTAACGTTATAAAAATATCTATGACTTTTTTTAAAAAAGTAAATAAATAATTATTTCGTTCTTTACCATCATAAACGTGTCTACGCTTTAACGATATTGGTGTTCTTTCAATTCATTTCCCAACGTGGAACATAAACACCTCTTGTTTCTGACAGCCACTTGAAATACTCCTTTTGGGGAAAAAAGGTCGGGGAAAGGAGTTCTTAGAGGACGTCGTTAATAAATGTTTGATTGATCTCGATACTTAACAGAGGACGAAGGGTGTGGTTGGAGTTTCTACAAAGGCAGCTCTTATTAATTATGCGGGTGGAGATCTTTTCTCTCTCAGAATGTTTTATTTACGTCTTCTGGCATGTAAGGAGACACTCTGGTATTCCTAGTTTATTGATTGATGGAAGAACCAAAAAATGTCTGATCCCGTGTTTTAATGTGGTGATATATTATTAAATGATAGGTGATGAAGGTAATTTCGGATATAATTAGATAGCTGTGTTTTTGTTTCCCAAGGAATACAATTGCTCTAAAAATACAGCTCAGATGTTTGGACAGAAATTTGGGTAAGTTATATATAGGTGGGCAAATAATATTTGTCGATTCTTGTTTTATTAGAGTAGCTCTGGGTCGTATTCAGGGGGGAGGACCCAATTTAAATTACATCGAAATATTATGACTTGTTTAATGTTCGAAAGAAATCTAATAAGGAAAAGAGCCTGAGATTTTACTATATGAATGTTTTATAAAATCTATTTTAGTTTTTGATCAAAACTACCAATGCAAAAAATTTGAAATTGACTTGTGGAAAATTATTTAGAAAATTCGTTTATTTCGAATGCTATGTTTCCTTTGTGTAATGTATGCGAACCACGTAAAAAAACATTTTTGGAAACGTAAAATGTGCATAAATTTTTTTGCGATCATGTAAAACAGTGGTTTGCAACTTACACGAGGCCGGGGGCCCCAATTGAAAACACAAATCAAATGGCGGGCCGCAACTCTATCAAAATTTTCTATAGGACTCTTTTATGTTTGAAGGAGCATTAAATATTACCGTCAGAGTTTTACCAAGTTGCACAAAACAAAAGTATTGAATAACAAATTAAAATAAGAAGTAGATTTTTAAAAATATTTAATTGTTATTAATAATGTTTTAAAATATTAAATAAATAATAAAAATTCGGGCTACAAACTTTAATGTGCACCTATGTATTAAACAATTAATACGCAACAGATATCTAATTGTTAAGGTATTAAAACTTACACAGAATCACACAAAATATTCAATGAGAAAATTGAGTTTTGTCTGCTGCAACCACCAGAGAATAGATATTTACATTTTAAATTTAAAATTTACAAATGTGTGTGTAAATATTTTCGTCCAAAATGAGAGGTTTCAAAAAGTTAAATCGGAGAATTTCTTCGAGAAAATTTTTGATACGCACATGCTAAATTATATTCACAAAATACAAAAAAATGAAATAAAAAAGAACAACATACATGATTATTTTTGTATTTCAATAAATATTTTCTTGGGTGCAAAACTTGAAAAATAAATTTCTTTGCACCGTTGATATGTTAAAATTCACAGCAACGAAGATATTAAGTTTTTATTAACGAGAAATATATTTTAAACCCATATAGATTTTTTCCGAAAATTGTCCTCAAAAATGACAACTAATTTATTTTAGTTCGCGGGCCACAAAAAAAGGCTTCGCGGGCCGCCAGTTGGAAACCCCTGATGTAAAAGCTTATAGAGTGGTAATAAAACTATTCCATTATCGCTCCATTTTTCAAAACAATAATTCATTCGTTACTACCACAAATTTAGAAGGTTCATATCGCCGGTGAGCTTTTTATTATGGACTCAACTCTAAATGCGCACTTAAGAAAATAGGCCAAACTCAAAATGCGTATTTAAAAATATGGACACAGCTCAAAGTCTGTTTGAGAAGATATACATGGCTCAAAATGAGTGTTAGAGACGATGGGTACGATTTCTAATGCGTGTTTAAGATGGACAGAGCTGAAACTGCGCCTTTTCAATATTCAACTAAACGAGAAATTTCATGCTTATTTATCCATTAGTATCCGTTTATTATATATCCATCCATAAAAATGTTGCTAGTGTTATTGAAGACTAGTTTAAGATTTACTACTGTTGGCTATAACTTTTGAATTAAAAGTGGAGAAGATGACATTTCGGGTAAACTGTAACACATTTCCTGTTCTAGAGTTAACTTCTAACTTTGATTGTACTGGCAAAAATATATTTCCCCCCTCAATTTTACTACCACTGTTAGAAAGTTTTAAGCATCCTGTGGATTTTCTATTAACAACCGCATAACCGGGAGGGCGATCTCTAAAAATAATTGTTTCATTTTTTTTTTCAGAACTGCAAAAATATCTTTCTCTTTATATTATTATATCTTTTTAAAGAATTTATCAATTTTTCTACACTATAGTCACTCCGTCCCTTGCAATTTCGTACATGCTGGGACACTTTTTGTATGTTACTATTCCCCCTTTCTCTTTTAATAAAAATGTAACAAAGGTAGCCGAAACGACAAAATAAAATGAATACTGGTATAAATAGTGTAGCTAAAAATAGTACAATTTCAACATATGTCTCTGAAATTAGAATAATTATGCCTTAAAATGAGAGACATATAATTTACAGTTAATACCGTTGTAACTTTTATTAATTTCCTGCTGAGGACAAAAATAATAAGACCCTAAAAAAATTAAAAGGAATTTCCCTTGGTATGTAGAAGATTTTAAATGCATGAGTCATTTTTGTCTGTAGTCAAACTGTAGTCAAATTTTGTATACAGTACCATTAATTTCAGTTTACTTAAAAACCATGTATGTTTTTATTGTAGATACCCAGGGGTAGAAACTACTGTAGTCGCTAATTTTTTTCTTAGTTTGTAGTGTGTAGTGTGATACTTTTTAAAAAAGGTGGTGTAGTGAGTAGTGCGATTAAAAAAAAAAAAACTAGTTTGTAGTAGTTTCTGGTAACTACTTTTAACGTTAGTTTATAAAAGAAACAATGTTCTAACGCAACTAATTTTTTGTATTTGATGGGTACAAATCTTCGATGGATGAATGAAATGGATGCAATGAAAATGACCCTGTGGCTGCAGCTGATCGTAGACAGAAATTACATATTTAAAATAATTTAATAAATAAAATCAATTAAAGTTGAATAAATTTTAATTAAATTAATTAAAATCGTGATTTTAATAAATGAAATTAATTAAAATCACGTATAACTTATATTTAAACTAGCCATTACGGAAAATGGAAAATTAATCACTCTGATCACACTTTCTCTTGCGAATGCACACTCGTCAAACATTGATGTTATTTTAAAGGAAGGCAACGTATTTTCGATGTACTTAATTTAATATATTTATTTAAATATATTTAATACTAGCCGTCTAATAAGGCGGCCAGCTGTCCGCCACGTTATTAATTTTTATGGTATCAATTTCTATTTCTATATAATTTTTTATGGTATCTATTTCTATATCGCTACAAAAATTATCGTCTTCGCTTAAGAAAAAAAAAAATAGAGCGTGGAAAGAAGAAGAAAAACTAATTAAAACAATTGGGTATAATATGAAAAAAGCACAACTACTTCCACTTACTAGGAATAACATTTACCTTTTAGTTTAATTAATAAACTGAGTTTTAAATATGCTTACTAAATTCATAAACTTCGGTAAAACAACAATATAAATTATTTCCAAAGGAACTAGACTAATACAATTCCAACCTGGCGAGTAGCGACTTATAAACAAGACACTTCGTTTGATGCTTTTACTTGTTGCTAGAAATCAGGTTCGCAGAAAATGCTGTTTACTAGTTAAATTTAGTAGGAATAACACGATCTGTGACGTAGGCTATAGTATACCCAATTATGAACAGCGACAAATATATCAAAGCGAAGCGTTCTATTTACGTATCGAATATGTTGCCACATTTTTAATACAAAAGTTAAACTTTTCTCCACTTTGATAAATGTAAACTAATGCGAACCTTACAATTTTATTATTAATTCCTTCGTATATTATTGGTTTAAGTTGTCGAAAATTAATATTTCAATCGTAAGGTTCGCATTAGCATACATTTATAAGAGTGGAGAAAAGTATATGCATTTTTTAATAGTTTTTTGAATATGGTCTTTGAAGACGAAAAAGCATAGCTTTTCTTACAAAATGACTGATAACTAAAAAACTAATCCAAATTTTTGAAAAAGAAAAAAAATACTTCTTCATTATGTCAAAACACAATTATGTGCCGAGTTTCGTGCCTGGGCGAGGCTTCTGGGGCGATATATTGTGATTACAGACGCACACACAGCCGCTTTTATTATTATGTATAGATTAATTGAAATAAATGAGCGTTAAACAATAAAAAAAATGCGAGTATTTGATAATTTCGCATTTTTTTAAGTATTGACTGTCGAAAATGGCATAAAAAATTGAAGGTTAATGAACAAATTTGAAGAAATTTTTTTTTTTGGAATAACAAATTAGCTCACGTAAACCTGAATAAATATTTTTGTAATTATTCCCTTCCATTTAATGTAAGCCGATTTCTTATTCAAGACCATTTTGAAAATCGATGTCAATTTATTTCTGTAAAGTTCGTCTCCTTAAAGAGTGCAGTAGTTACGGCAATTCTAAAGTCGTTTGTTGTCTCTACATATAAAAAAAAAAGAGAAGAAGAAAAAGAAAAAAAAACAATAGGTGTAGTTACAGCTGCATTTAGCACTTAGCTGTATAGTTATAACTACATTTGTAACAAAGTAGTTGTTTTTGTACTAAACTACAAAAATAATGTAGTTTTTCCGACCATTGTATATACAGGTATGAATATGTGTATCTGTGTATGAGAAAGGATGTGAGAATGAATCCCACAATTAAACTTCTATCCTTTTTTCCACACCAACCAGAGTTTCGGCAGAGTATGTCGTTAATCTTAGTTCTGCTTATTTGTTTATTTATTTTCACTACCACTGTTCTTAAATAAAATTTGAGTGTCATCACCAAAAAGTGTTTCCGACAGTCTGTTCACCAAACGCTTTTTTTTCTTCTTTTGAACTAGATTCTTTTGAAACTTTCGCAGAAGAAAGAATTTTTTTTGTTTTAGTTTATCTTAATCCTTTTAATTAAAACTTTATTGCATGTTTTTATTGTTTGATATTTAATTCTGTTAGGTATAGTGAAGAAGTACGTTTACTTGTTTTTATTGATTTGCTTTTGTTTTTGTGAAATTAAGAAGGAGAACAGTTAGGATAGCATTGTATGAAAAAGTCATTAGAAATCCCGTTAGACTCTCTGTCTGTGTTGTTTTCTTAACTAATTCTAACTAATCGAACTAATCTCTAATTTAGTTTTAACTTAGTTATCTAACTAATGTGAAATGAGTATTTTTTATGAAGAATCTAAGTGACATTTTAGTTAATTTGAATGATTTATCTAACACTGTTTAATAAATTATGTAATATACTTGGTGGTTATAAACTAGAAGTCAAAAATATAAGAACCTAAATGAGCATATATCATAAAGGAATGTGTGTGCTGAAATTCCGCGTTGAGCCGTTGTTAGGTCTCGCTAATTAGTTCGGTGGCGTAAAGCGCTTCGTTTGCTTGAATCTTAATTTTCACAAATTTCAAGCAGCATGCATCGTTACTCCAATGTGTAGTTGGATTGCACAGGGATCATCATTTATATTGAAGAGCAAAGACAAATTTCTGATTTTTTTCATTTCTCGATTGTAGAGTGGATTATCTTCACAATTTACCTTACAGCTTTGCTTCAAACAAAAATAAATTATGACTTCTTGCCGGGAATTATCGTATTTGTATTGTTGTTGTTACCTTTTAAGTAATTCATTTAATATAATCGATAATAAATGAAGGTAATAATTTTTTAATTAATAATTGAATAATAGTTAATTGGTATGTGATAAATGAAGAATGTTATAAACGAACTTTTTACTTAATGTTTAAAAAAAACTGCACTAGTTCGTGGCACTCAGCATAAAGAGACATCTAGCTTTTTCTACGCATTTTGTATTTTCCCACCTTCATGTTGTAGAAAATTTATGTTTTGAACCAATAGATGGCGTTGCCTACTCTTTTGTTTTGGCTATTCTAATGTTTACTTTTTGTTTTGTTGTTATTAAAGAATATGAATCCTAACCCCTCTGTCGCTTTTTTATATGGTGCCGAAAACCCCAAGAATTGATTGCAAATATTTATTACTGATTGAAAATATTTATTACTGAAGAGGGGTTCGTTTGAATTTGATCTTGAACTTTATATTGAAATTATTTCTTCGTTCTTTATTCGATAATTTATTCTGAATTCGAGAATGTCTGCTGAACTTTCAAAACGGAAGCAGAAAAGAGGTGCGGTCAGAGCATCTACGACTAGATTGTTCGGCGAAATCGAACATGAAATAAAAAATGAAATTCCGAACATTGAAACTTTAGTTGAATTATTGACTAAACTTATTGAAAAGGAATCTTTATTGAAGGAACTGGATTTGAAAATTGAAGATTTGATTGAAGTTGACGAAATTGAAAAGGAATACGAACAATCGGAAGAATATTCTGATAAGATTATTGTTTTAAAAACGAAAATTTCAAGAATTTTATCTTCGTCGAGTGCTAAGTTGGATATGGAAAACCGTAAGAACGATAACGAAAGTATTTCAACCGAAATTATTTCTGAAGAATTTCAAAATGTTCACGTAAAATTACCGAACATTAATATCGAAAAATTCTACGGTGATGTTAAACTATGGAATAACTTCTGGGAACAATTTAAATCGACTATTCACGAAAATAAGACTTTGAAAACTGTTGATAAGTTCGTGTATTTAAAGTCATATCTTGGCGGAGCTGCTGCAAGAGCTGTGAATGGACTTTCGATTTGTGATTCTAATTATCTAGCAGCCATTGATATTTTACAAGATCGCTATGGAAGAAGTGACTTAATTATTAATGCTCACATGAACGAACTGTTAAATTTAACTGCAGTAAAGGTTTCTAGCGATGTTGATGCGCTGAGAAAACTTTACGATAGCATTGAAATTGAAATACGAAGTTTAAAGTCTTTAAATGTGATGTCTGAAACCTATGGAAATCTACTCTGTCCAATATTGATGAAGCTGATTCCTGAAGATATAATTTTGGATTTCAACCGTCAAAGAACGAAGGATTCTACTTGGAATGTTGAAGAATTGTTAAAATTTATTAGAAACGAAATTGATAGCTGTGAACGATCAGCTCTACTCTCAAAAAATTCAAGAAAAGAAAATTTTAAATTCACTCCAGAATCGAAAGTAGAAGAAAGATCTTGGATTAAAAGAAAACCAAAGGTAAGCGCCTTTGCTTTATCAACATTGAATTTGAAATGTATTTTTTGTTCTAAGAATCACGATAAATTTAAATGTAATGAAGCTGATGTTTATAAGAAAAGACAAATTTTAATGAAAAGTGGTAGATGTTTCAGTTGCTTTCAAAAAGGACATTTATCTATATCTTCGGATTGCATGAAAAGAAATCTTGTTTGTTTTAACTGTAAACAAAAGCATCATTATTCTGTTTGCATTAAACAGCCTGAAAACGAAAGTCCCGTTTCGAATAATGATAAAGAAATGCTCGTAAATAAAAATAATGAATCTCATGTTGTGCAAAACTCTGTGAAACAGAATTCAAATGTAATTTTACAAACTGTTACCGCTGTTGCTGTGAACAAGGTTGAATGTTTAGTTAGATGTTTGCTTGACGGAGGTAGTCAAACGTCTTTTATAAGTGAAAAGTTATCGAAAAAGTTAAATTTGCCTGTTACAGGAGAAATTGATCTTAATATTCATACATTTGGATCTAGTAAGAGTGTAAATAGTCGTAGAAGGAAAGTGAAGTTGAAACTTGTTGATCTAATTAATCCTGATAACTTTGTTATTGTTGAAGCTATTGAGTATCCCGTGATTACTACTGCTGAAATTAAAATGTCTGGCGATGACTTAACTAAAACTTTGCATTCTTTGGGAATTAAACTTTCAGATGATGTGCCAACTGTTCACCAACTGTATAATCCAAATGAAATATCAGTGCTATTAGGAAGTGATGTTTACTGGAAAATTGTTACTGGAAAAATTGAACGAATTAACGAAGCATTACTTGCTGTAGAGACTAGATTAGGATGGTGTATTCAAGGTTCCGTTATGAGTTCTGATTTACGATCAATGACTGTTAGTTCAAATTTATGTTTAGATGAAGAGCTATCTAATAATATTAAATCTTTTTGGGAAATAGAATCGTTAGGAATAGCACCGGTCTTGGATGAAAAAGAAGAAGATATAAAAGCACTTTCTTTATTTGAACAATCTATTCGCATAATAGATGGCCGTTATGAAGTAAACCTTCCATGGAAGAATGATATAGTTGATTTACATGATAATTTTCATAATGCTGAAAGCCGAATGAAGAAATTGATCAAGAGATTTACGTCCAGTCCTTATTTCTTCGAACAGTATAAAAACGTAATAAATGAACAACTGAAGGAAGGAATAATAGAAAAAATAGAAAAGAATGCTTTTAACTCAAAGAAAACTTATTACGTTCCTCATCGGGCTGTAATTAGAGAAGATCATTCCACAACAAAACTGCGTGTAGTCTATGATGCTTCATCTAGAGAAAAAGGTCACCATTCTTTGAATGATTGTTTATTGCAAGGACCTAACTTAGTTCCTGATTTACTGATAGTTTTATTGAATTTTCGTAAAGGTGAAATTGCTGCAATTGCCGACATTCAAAAGGCTTTTTTACAAATTTCAATTGCACCAGAAGATCGTGATGCCTTAAGATTTTTATGGATTTCAGAAGACGCTAAGTTTCCCAATACAAAATTTGAAATTTACAGAATGACTCGTGTGATGTTTGGAGCAACATCAAGCCCCTTTTTATTAGCAGCAACTATACGTCATCACTTGAAGAAATTTCAAAACATTTATCCCATGACAACTAAGCTGTTAAATTCTTGCATGTATGTTGATGATCTTGTGTATTCAACGAATTCTGTAGAGGAAGCATCGCAAGTACAGGAAGAAGCAACCCTAATATTTAAGCAGGCCTCCATGAACCTCGTGAAGTGGAAATCTAACTCAAGAATTTTGAACTACAAAATATATGGCTCAGAAGTTCAAGCTGATGGAACCGAAGAAGTAAAAGTTCTTGGATTGAAGTGGGACTTGTCGAATGACTGTTTTAATTTTAAAACTGGAGACCTTTTTAATTTTATAATTTCTAACCCTCGTACAAAACGAACTTTATTGCAAGCTACTTCAAGAATTTTCGATCCTTTCGGATGGCTGTCCTCATTCATGATCCAAGTCAAAATCATGTTCCAAAAACTTTGGTTATTGAAAATTGATTGGGACGATGCTCTACCTCCTGAAATCGACAAAAATTGGCAAGAATGGTACAAGCAACTTCATTTTTTAGAACAAATTGTGGTTCCTAGGTGGCTAAATAGAGTTTCGGATCCATCTGGTGATGAATTACACTGCTTTTGTGATGCAAGCAAAAGTGCTTATGGAGCTACAATTTATTTGATATCTGCCAGTTCAACATCTAGATCATCCCAGTTAGTGATAGCTAAAAGTCGCGTTTCTCCATTAAAACAATTGTCTCTTCCTAAACTGGAATTGATGGCTGCTGTTATCGGAACCAGAATGATTGCATCAATCCGTGACCAATTTCCTGAATCAAGAATCTTTATGTGGACTGATTCAACTATCACTTTGCATTGGATTCGTGGATCTCCCCGGAAATGGAAACGTTTTGTCTCAAACCGAGTCACCGAAATTCAACAAAGAAGCGATCCCAGTCAATGGAATCACTGTCCTGGCTCTGATAATCCTGCTGACAAGTTGACGAGAGAAGGAATCGAAGCCAGTGCCCTTGTGCAGGACGATGTATGGTGGCACGGGCCTCCGTGGCTTATCTGTTCCAGAAATGAATGGCCGGCTACTGATGATAGTCAGTTTTCACTGACTGACGATGTCCAAATTGAAATAATGACTGTTTCTTTTATTGCAGGTGCTGATCCAGATCCTGTGCTCAAAGTTGAGAACTTTAGTACTTTACGTAAATTATTGCATGTTACATCCTATATTTTCAGATTCATTAAGAATTTAAGGTCTTGTGTAAAACAAAATGGGACAATTACGAGTACTGAAGTAAGTGAATCAAATAATTATTGGATAAGAACTGTTCAATATAAATACTATTCGAATGAAATTAATTGTTTAAAAAATAATTTGGAAATCAATTCTAATTCTAAACTATTTCAGTTGAATCCCAAACTTGATGAAAATAAGATTCTGAGAATTAAAAGTCGTTTAGCTAATTCCTCATTAGATGTCAGTGAAAAGTGTCCAATAATATTACCTAATAATGATTATTTTGTTGCTTTAATTATTAAGGATTGTCATGAAAGGGTTTTGCATGCTGGTGTGAATGACACTTTATTGCTAATAAGAAATAAATTTTGGATAGTGAAAGGAAGACAATTCGTGAAATCTGTTATATATCGATGTAAAATTTGTAAAAGATTTAGTGTTACTTCTGGTAAGCAAGTAACAGGTAATCTGCCTGTTGATAGAATCGAAAAATCTCCCCCATTTAATATAACAGGCATCGATTTTGCAGGACCCCTTTATTTAAGGGATGGTTCTAAGTGTTACATTGCATTGTTTACTTGTGCTGTGACTCGTGGGGTTCACTTAGTTAGTGTCTAGTTTAAAAGTTGAAAGTTTCATTCAGGCTCTAAGAAGGTTTTTTGGACGCAGGGGCATTTGTAAAATAATTTATTCAGATAATGCCAAAACTTTTAAAGCTGCTGATTGTGAAATTAAATATTTATTCAAATTGTGTAAAAATGACGAACTTCTACAATACTTAGAAAAACAAGGAATTGAGTGGAAGTTTATTGTCGAAGGTGCTCCATGGTGGGGTGGTTTTTGGGAGCGTTTGGTAAGATCGGTTAAAATTGCATTAAAACGAATATTACATAAATCTTTATTAACTTTTGAACAATTACTTACTGTACTTACAGAGATTGAAGCTGTTATTAACTCTCGACCAATAACTTATATGTATAACGATATTAATGAACCGGATCCTTTAAGTCCTTCGCATTTTTTGATAGGTAATCAATTAACCGTTTTACCATCCTTCAGTTCTAAATTAGAGTCTTCAAAAGCAGAATTAACAAAAAGATGGAAACATAGGCTTATGATGATAGAACATTTTTGGAAACGCTGGCAAAAGGAATATTTGCTAGAATTAAGATCTGCCATGATGTATAAAATGCCCAAAAATATTGTAAGTTTTAAAATTGGTGATGTTGTACTTGTACGCGAAGATAATGTTAAAAGATTAATGTGGAAGTTAGGTCGAATAAAAGATATTTTTCCTGGCAGAGATGGTAGAATAAGGTCATGCCAAATCCAATTAAAAAACAGTGTTGTAAATAGACCCATTGAGAGACTTTACTTATTAGAAAGTGATTGATTGCTTTGTTTATTCTTTGTTTGAAATATTCATTATATGTTGTATTTTTTTTGTAAGTGTATAACATTTGTATGGTTATTTGTAATAGAATGCATCGTTAAACCAATGCATTGGAGTGGGCTGGATGTAGAAAATTTATGTTTTGAACCAATAGATGGCGTTGCCTACTCTTTTGTTTTGGCTATTCTAATGTTTACTTTTTGTTTTGTTGTTATTAAAGAATATGAATCCTAACCCCTCTGTCGCTTTTTTATACATGTAGTAGCCTAAATAGAATGTGTGGCGTCATTTCAGTTAATTGAGTATTAAATAATTTCTGGATCCATTTCATTTAAAACACTGTAGATTAGTAATTTCTAAGTTTTGTTTTCAAATTATTTTATTTTTGGCAAAATTTTTTTTATTAATGAAAATCATAAATGTAACTGTATTTTAATAATTATTTACATAAATAATTTTTATCATAAAATAAAAAAATTTCTGAAAAAACTGCCAATATACTTTTTCTTTCTTTTCATACTTACTCTTGTTAATTCTTATCAGATTTAATTTCCGACTCGATAATTTAATAATTCTTTTTTTTTTTTAAGAAAATAAGAATCATCAGAAATTAAAGAGCGATGATCGTTTTTTATAATTTTTCCAACAAATTGAGTTTTTTCAGATCAATAGGCAAAATCATGGTGCCAGCGAAACTTAATTTTGCTTACCTTAACCGAATTTCCGGTACATATCTTATTCATTACCAACTATAAGTTGCGATTTATTGGGAAAAAAAAACTCATCATCATAAATTAAATAAAGATGGACCTTGCACACTGCCTGCTAAAAATGTCCTCATTTATGTCGTTTGGAGATATCGTTTTTTGTTTTATCCTTTCTTTTTTCGACAAAATATGTTTCCATTAGAGAACATTTACTTCAGAAAGTTAATTGCTATCCTTATGTGTTCATGCTTCTCAATTTTCCCTGCAATACGCTGGGATGGTTTTTCCCATTACTGCAGATAATTATTTTTGAAAACTTTTATCGGAAAAAAAAATTTCTGAGTGGTTATTTTTAATTAGACAATGATGGGATTATACTTCCGCTTAAGGGTTCCTAAATAGATTTTTTTTTCTTTAGTTTTGTGCGTATTATCGCTTAGAATACATATATTTATATATTATTCATGTTGTGCTTATGTGGTAATGTTCTGAATTGAATCGACAGATCTCTAGAATTTTTGTATCGTATAAATAGTATAAACAAATTTTTTTTTAACGATTTCAATTTCTAATGTGATAAAATAAGTTTTAACACTTTTCTTTTATAAAAGATTATTTAGCTGAAAAAATAATTTGTTTTGGAACTCATGGATCAAGTGTTCGGACAAACTAGCCTTCGTGTAAAAAAGTTTTTTTTTCTTTGGTGGAACTAAATTGCATTTGCTTTACGTGGGGAGGAAAACCACGAAGCACGGTTAGTCCGACGGGCAAAGGTATTCTGATCCTTGAATAGTCTACCATTGAATGCTATTTTACGGCAACACTGTGGTCAGTGCCGGTCGGGGGCAGCATTCGTGTCAACCAACTTCTGCTGGGATTATAACTCATTAAGAGGGAAAATGCTATCCCCTGAGCTACTGTGGTTCATTGTACTGATTTTTTTTAATTTCTAACCGACGTTGAACAGCAGACCCAATGTTTGAGTTTACGACAGCGTTCAACTACTTAACCTTGTAATTTTGAACCCAATCAAGAAGACAAAGGAACTTCTATACCAAGCATTGGGAGAAACTATTTGACGGAATTAACCATCATTTGCGTAACATGGAGCGGAAAACCACGAAAATCTCACACGATCAGCCTGACGGCAAGGGGATTCTAACCCATGATCCGTCTACCACTCATGATAATTTACGTCAGCACTGTGGCCAGGGCACTGGGAGTAGAATTCGCATCTACCAACCGCTGCTTAGATTCAAACCTGGGTCACCTCATTGGGAAGCGAACGCTCAGAGCCACCGCGGTGCATTCTACTTGATTTAGTGAATTTTATCGGAATCACACGGTCAGTACTGATGTCAGTCGCATGCTTATAACTAATTCCATTGCTTATACAGAGTTATTCATAATTCCCTCCGCCTGTAAAGGCAATTTTTTTTTTACTACAATTGGCTTCGGTGGTACATGTTACTGCCATCTACCGGCAACTGCTTAAACTAAAACTTGAATACTTCCGGAATAATATCATACGTTCTTTTTTGCCATATTCGTCTTCGTTTTTTTACTAGGACGCTTCGAAACCCCAGAGGGAATTATGAATAACTCTGTATATGTATTTACCGACACTTTGCTGCTATCTCGTTTTTATTAGAAAGTTCAATTTTCATTTAAAAATGTAGATGAAACCTTTTTTTTAAAAACTTTTTTAAGTGAATATTTCAAAAAATATTTTATTTTCTATTACGGAAGGTGACCCAGGATTTTCTACTTGTAATTCACTTTCTATGGTGCGTAATATTGGAAATCCTTACTCTTCTATACATTCGATTTTGAAAGGAGAGGAAAAGTTCTGCTTTTTGGAATAGTTTGGCATGGGTAATAATAAAAAAAGAATGTTGGAACTGCTGCGTTTGACATTTTCGTTTCTTTCGTCTGGAATATTCTTTTTTCATGAAATTTTACCTTTCCTTCAAGAGAACCCCATCAATATTTTTTAGTTTGATTTTTTGTCGAATTGTTCTATACGCGGTTGTCACTCTCCTTTTGAGTATTTGTGTTTTTACAATGTATAGTTGTATTATTTCCTTTTTATGGAAGTCTTTTTAAATAGAAACTCTACTTCGGAAAAATACTTCTTTGGCCTCCCGAAGTAAGAAGAAGAAAACCTACGTTCTTTTTAGATACTTCTTTTTAAATTT
This sequence comes from Parasteatoda tepidariorum, assembly GCF_982258835.1. Lineage (NCBI taxonomy): Eukaryota > Metazoa > Arthropoda > Arachnida > Araneae > Theridiidae > Parasteatoda > Parasteatoda tepidariorum. The sequence continues at coordinate 59,130,637 of NC_141761.1, forward strand.
ATTTTTATTTATTTTTTTTACGCCCAACTTTTAAGAGCCATGAATGGAAAAATATTTATCTGTGGCTGAAAAGATGAGATAGGATGGAATTTTCAGACATTTTTATTATAGGATATGCTGCTGTTTCTTCAAAATGGGAAAGACGTTACTTTGGGTGATCGGTTAATACAGCTGTTAAGCCTATTTGCAGTGGGTTTTGTTGCAAATATTATTTTCTCGGCTTCAAGCTACGATTTGCGTAGGAAGTTTGGCAGGACAATGTTCGATTTTGGAAATTATTTGTTTAAATCATTTCACTTGATCTTTTGACGACTGTAATCAGGGGTCTGTTCAGACATTTTGTGAAGGGTCCGTTTTTGTAAAATTGTGAAAAAATTAATCGTAATTTGTGAATATAAATAAGTCACATTCTTTCAACCAGGGTCCTGCTTGTGTGAATTTGGGCAAATAGGGTCCTGTTATTGCAAAACACTTTTTCAATGAATTTTTAAATTGTAAAGACATACAAGATTATGCTGAACACTGTAAAATTATAATTAAAAATATTAAATTTTCAAAAATAAACAGCAATTGCTGCTGCTAAATTAAGAGATGCAACATACAAATATTTGGTATTTAGCCTACACTGCTGAACGCAGGATATTCACTTTGGACGAATAAAGGAAGAAGAATCTGCTGAAGACAAAATTTAGTACGTTTACAGCTGTCTTTCTTTCCCCTCCTTCCTGGGAAGGGTTCTTTCGATTAACAAAACAATAATGAAGATATACAAATTTGTGAAGGGTCGCGTAATCCATCGCCAATTCCACCTGCAATCGCCAAGTGTATAATCTATGGTATGGTTTGGCAATTCGCTTCCTGTACCTAAGATTGAAGCAATTGCGCACGCTCGCATTTATTTTAGATGCTACGTATCTTTACGTTATGTTGGCGTGATTTAAGCTACAAAGACAAAACTACAAGCACACTGTTTATAGCTGTCAAATATTGTTTTGTATTTAAGCCTACCTTCGAACTGAAAACATGGACATGGAATGGGAATTTGAAGAAATATATTGAAGACATTTAGAAATGAATCGTGTGATCTTACAACAATTGCTTCATCCAATAAATAAATAATTTTATTGGTTTTTGTTTTAACATTATGTTTGTCTAATTGCGCCAGTTCTAGTTGGCTGTCTAATTGCACCAATTAGAAACTAGATATATTTTCGCTATTTTAAAATTATAAATTATATTTATTTAACTATACAATTTAGTTAAAAGGAAATAATCAATAGAAGTCCAATAATATTTTTTTAAATATTAACGTTGTTGTTGTCGTGTCTATGCTTACACTGCTAGTGCAAAGATTAGAGTCCTCCTAAAGTCTTGGTAACAAGATTTGCTAGTTCTGGAGCCCGATGGCCATGGAGAAATTCGATAGGGAGTGCTCCAAGTTGAAAGAGGGAGCCGTTAATGGCCTGGCAATCAAAAACATGGTCTAGGGTTAGTTGCAAATGAGGACAGTGCTTGCAGATGGGATAGAATTTTATATTGGTGCGTGAGATCTTCATGCCTTTGAAATGTCTAGTACGTAGCCTAGCTATTGTAGAGGAGAGGTTTCTTGGGCAGTTTAGATTGGGGATTGTTGCCTTGCTAAAAAAGCTGGTTGTATATCCTTCGCCTGGCGACAGCATTCGCATCTGCACAGGTGACAGCTCGAGGTTGATCTTCGTCGCGTGCTTCCTTTGCAAGGGCATTTGCGCATTCATTGCCATCGATTCCAACATGAGTTGGGATCCACTGGAGAGTGCAACGGATATTTAGTAATTGGAGATGGGTATTAATTTCTTGCGTTATTGATGTTTTACCGTTTTTTCCGAAAAATTCGAAGATGTGACCAGGGCTGTGCTCCATGCCTTCGGTCCCATTTGAATTGTACTTTTCTGCACTTGTCAAACGACAACAACAACAATCGTTATGTATGGCATCGAGTGCTGATTTTGCGTCTGAGAAAATCACAATTTCTTTTATTGGGTCTTTTAGAGAATAGGAGCGACAAAGGGCAAGAGCCTCTTTAATAGCTATTAATTCGCTAGTGAAGTTCGAAGCAATTTGGCCAATGGGTATTTTGAGTTATCATTATTAATAATAATAAAAAGCTGCATTCTTTATCTCTGAATTCATCAAAATCTATAATCTATTCAATTTTCTACTCACAAAACCGCAGAGTTACGTAGAGCAAAGTATCTTGACTCGTATGCTACAGCTTTAGAGATAGTCTACGTCCATTGTAAATGTTTGTTTTGATTTTGTGATCAAAGCTAAAATGATATACCTCTACGTTAGATATTTTTAAGTTAGTGATTTTTGAAGAATCTTATTTTCACTTACATAAGTTCGATATTTTTTCACTGACGCATGCGCATTTCACCGATACTGACGCATGCGCAATTACTTGAAATATTACTCTCGGAAGCTAACGTAAATTTGCGAAATCTAACTATTAACTTAATGTATAATTAAGCTTAATATCTTTAATTTTTTTTCAAAACATAAAAAAAAAGAAATATCCATCAATGAGATGTAGGGGAAATCAGGGAGATTTGGCATAACTTTCATTTTTTTTTTTTTTTTAAATGAGTATTTAAACATTTATTGAACGTGTTAGCAATAGATAGCAGCATATGGTATTGGCGCGAATCACATTTTGTTTTCTGTTTTTCAGTCGTTGGGAAATAAAATTTTAAACAAATTGAACCGTTTATAAAGCTGTTTCGCGGCATACAATATATAAAACTCCCCTAGTTACGCTTTTAGCTCAATTTACGCTTTGGTTTTAATTGTTTGCAATCTGGCAATCTTGTTGCGAAAATATTTTAAATCATTCTTGAAAAATTTCCCTTTCATGTAAGTTCATTTGAATTCGCTACTCGCTTTATAGTTTTCATTCCATGTTTTATTCTGTTTTTTCTTTATATTTTATTTTCTGTTTTTACATGATATTTTTACCTATTGTGTTCTATTTTATTTGTTGTAATTTTTTTGTAAAAAATTTTTTTTGAGTGTTTCTCACACTATTGTATTGATATATTTCTATATATTCTTTAGCTATATTGATACATTATTGGAAATTACTCTTTTTTGCGGATATAATCGTGTGAGCTGATGAAAAGATTATAACTTTTATTTGCTGGATTTTTTGAAATTTTTTATTCTCTTTTGATCTTCCAGTTTTTTGTTATTTTTATTATTCTTTTTTTCCCCTTTTTCCATTGTTCTGTAATTTTCCCCTTGTTTTCTCTACATTTTGAACTTATTTTATGAGTTCTGTTTACTTGCAGCTTATGCGCAATAAATGAAACTTATTGTTTTTCTTAATATTCTTCGTGTTTTTTGTTTTTTGAACCTGTCTAACCTGCCATTCGTGCACATTAAAGTAGTTTCTATAGATGGTTTTAAAAATCGGTATATGTATTTATTTTGAAGTAGAAATTTCAAAATTATTTGCAAAGAAAATGGGGGGGGGGGAAATAAGTCGAAGACAGAAAAAAGTTCATTATATCCAACTTCCTCACTTTTTTGGTTCACTATATCCACTAAAAATAACATACGTATATAGCAAGGTACGGGACCGAGCATTTCGTTCACTATATCCGGGAGTTCACTATAAGCCGTGTCCACTATAGCGGGGTTTGAGTGTATATATATATATATATATATATATATAATATTATTTTTTTTTACCTTTTAGTTATTTACAAGCTAGATATTGATAGCGTAATTCGTATAAAACAACATTCAATCAATTTTTTTCAGACTGAATAAAAAGAACTATATACATATTTTTTCTTTATTGAAATATTTTGCCCGCATGAAATATTTCTTAGAAAGATTTTAATATGTAATAGAAGTGCAGCGATGCCAAAAATGAATTATCATAAATAAACAGAAAAAGGTTTATTCAAACGTAAAAAAGCCGTTGATAAATAATGCAAAAGGAAAATAAAAATTTAAAATCGAAACGACACCGCGGCCTGGAGCATAGAAAACTGCTAGTTAAATGTCAGAATTCTACCCAGAAAATTAAACATAATGGGAATTTAAAGCAAGATTTATTCCAACCGAAACAAACACTGATAAAAAAAAATATTCAATTTTCTCCAGGCTATAATGCAAAATATCCTGTTTTCTTGTTTTTATCAGAATAAGTGCATAAAAGTAATTACATGCAAAATGTGTTCATGAAAAGTACTTTTTTAAATAGAATAAGAAAGTTTTAGTTGTGTGCATTAATTAAGGCATATTAATATATTTTCTCGGGTGATAATTTTGTTTGTTTGTTATTAACTTTAAATGAAATAGTTTTTACTAGAGTACTTTTTGGTAAATTCACAAAGTAACATACTGCAGTTTTTTTCCCTAACAAGTCAGTTGCTTAGCTGCCTTTGGGAAAGATCTGGTATTGTAGCGTAGCTGCCGTGAATAATGGGTAGAATATAAGACTACAAACAAGATTAAATCAAGAACCATTATGGTTTAATTTATGAAAGACAAGTTCAAGATTGCCTCGTATTATAAGCAGAGGGTGACTTAACAAATTTTTTAAAGTGGTATGCCTTTTAAGTAAATAATACCAAGAAACTGAAACGGTTAAATATTTCTTGATTAAGACTTCATTCGCGTCAAAAATATAAAAATTTTTACAAAATACACATCACTTTTACCAAATTTGCTGCTCATTTCTGTTTGAGTTAAAAAAAGTTAAAACCCAATCATCTCTGATTAAGAGTAAAGAGCCAATCAGAACTAAAATATTTTATACCAATTCTGAATTTTAATAAAGGAAAGCTCAATGATCCACCCATATTAAACCCCTCTGGTCAAAGGTTATATAAATCGTTCTTCCAAACGAATGTTCTTAAAATAAGGTATGGCCGGAAATACATTTCTTTACTCTCAACTTTAAGTATAAGGAAAAAGCGATTAAATAAATAGCTGAAGTAAAATAAATTTTTAATTAAATAAGTTAAGTTAAAATATAAATTGAGCTACAATAGTGTTAAAGATATCGTAACTGTATCAATGAAGAGAATTTAAGAATTTATATAAAAAATTTCGCAGTTGTTTAACAACGTAGGGTAATCTGTTGAACGTTTCCTTATACAGTGGATTATTTTCATTATACATTGCTGAAATTTAATTCGGAGTTATAGGCCTCTCACCACGAGTTGGCATGCACAAAGTGAGATTAAAGCAAACTGGTTGAGTTTATTCCAACGATTTAGGGAGAGAAGGCAAAGCCGCAACGAAAGAGATCAAAGAATCTGGGGAAAATGCTTATAAACACCTTAATATATGTATTCTAGAAGAGAAATGAATAAAAAATCTTACTTATGTAAAGAGTTTTCTATTGTAGTCAGCCGAAGAATAGGAATTGTGAGCCAGTTTGGAATTCTCGCCAAAAGAAATTAGCTCAAAGAAATAGCTATTTAACTTTCTCCACCTATGAAAGAACTCTTCCGTTTAGCTTTCCCGTCAACTCGTCAAACTTGTCGTGGTTTAAATAATATCACAATCCCGATATTATTGAACATAAAGTTCTGGTTAGCTATTGTACAATTTATTTTTTAAACTCATTATGATCCTAACTTAGATTTTAAAATAGTTTATTTCTGGAATATACGTATTTAAAAATTTGTCGGAAATAAATGTTTGAATTTAAATTCAAAAATCAATGCTGCTAAAAAAAAGTGCTAGTCTTCTTAACCCATGTGACCCTCCCTCCCAAGGAACCCTAGGGTTCCGACACAATTATTTTTGATGGCGGCTAAAACTCATTCCGAGGGGGGATAAAAAATTCTGACATATATATTTGGCCTGAACTACAACTCTTAAAACAATTTCCAGCTTTCTCCTATCTATTTCTTTCCTCAATTTCTTAACATAAGAATATTTCTTTTGATTCTCTGAGTGATATATAAAACTGCACTAGTTATTATCGAAATTGTAGTAATTATGCCAGCTTTTTAATAAATTAGTAAATTTTTAAAAATGGCGTAGTAGAAATAGCACTCTTTCGTAATAATTAAGCATCATTACATCAATTTTTAGTCAAACGTGCCTTCCTGGTAATTTCTGCTTATGTTGGCGTTTGCGATTTAAGCAAAAAGTGAGGATGCGACGTGATCTTTTCTTAAACAGGCCAAAAATTCCCCTCTAAAAGATGAGGCCTTCGTCTAAAGTTCTTCCAACTTTTCTCTTTAATGCCTTGATATTTGAGAAGTTTAATAAAAAGAACCTAGTTTCCAATGTTCGCCATGTTCTAAACACTTTTATGGTTAATTAATTTTCTTCCAACAACGAAACTTTGTATGACATGCGTAGTTTGGGATTTGGCAGAATTAAAAGTGGGGTTGAGTTGTCGGGAAGATTCTCCCGACGTTCTAATCAATATTCAAACTAGAATCTCTAAATGTGTGATTTTTAAACGTCAGGTCTCGTTCGTTAAGTATGCAAGACGAGAGTGATAGAATTCCTGAGTTTGTGTTTACCAACTTGTGAAGGGAGGGTATTTTTGTGTAAACTCTCTTCTAATGAGTTTGGTTAAAGTGTTAATCCTTCATATATGCTTGAATAAAATGTCACTTGGAGCTCATAAGTCAAAGTACGGGGAGCATTATTTTACTTCAGCATTGCCAGTAACTACTGGGCTGTTGCGCTTTGAGCGTTTAATATTAGAAGATGCTTAATTTATTTAGGATGCTTTAAAGACTTTTAAAAACCTACTTTCTAGCATTTTAAATAAAAATATTCTTAAGTCTTTTACCCAGTTAGTTCCTTTGAAGTAATTATTTTTAATATATTCTGCTGTAGACATGATTCGTTTTGGAGGCACTCTGAAATTCTTAAAACGTTGGATTTTTTAATATATATTTTGGAGTCCTTATAAGAAACACTTAGTCTAATAACGTTTACATCCTGGGTCGCAAATTTATATTTAAATGAGCAGAGCAGGGTGCGTTTCTATTAGCCCTTACATGTGCTTTTTTTCATTGGGTGATGGTAAAAAATGATGAAATGAGATTTTTTTCTTTGTCATTTCGACTGCCTCCTTGAAATACGGAAAATGCATGATTTTTTACAGTGTTTTGTTCAACGTTTTCGGATTTGCCGTCATCTGTATCGTACCAATGGGCCATCATTTTATATGTTGCTCGCGTGTCTCTTATTTTACTGGACTGCCTCCTTGAAATACGGAAAATGCATGATTTTTTACAGTGTTTTGTTCAGCGTTTTCGGATTTGCCGTCGTCTGTATCGTACCAATGGGCCATAATTTTATATGTCGCTCGCGTGTCTGCATGCGCTTGCACAAATCTGGATTCTGTATGAAGGATTCTTTGCTGGTAGAAAATCACAGATAATCACTTCGCAAATTTCGTTTCCCTTTTGCGGTTTTGATTTAATAAAGATAATCTAATAAAGAATTGAAAATTTTAAATCTTGGAATTTTGTGCTTCGCTAATTGTTTTAAATATTTTAGGCTTTTCTTGCAGTCTTATTTTACTGGACTGCCTCCTTGAAATACGGAAAATGCATGATTTTTTACAGTGTTTTGTTCAACGTTTTCGGATTTGCCGTCGTCTGTATCGTACCAATGGGCCATAATTTTATATGTTACTCGCGTGTCTGCATGCGCTTGCACAAATCTGGATTCTGTATGAAGGATTCTTTGCTGGTAGAAAATCACAGATAATCACTTCGCAAATTTCGTTTCCCTTTTGCGGTTTTGATATAATGAAGATAATCTAATAAAGAAATTATTGAAAATTTTCAATCTCGGAATTTTGTGCTTCGCTAATTGTTTAAAATATTTTAGGCTTTTTCTTGCAGTCTTATTTTACTGGATTTGTTATTAAAATTTTTTAATACTCTTGAATAATTTTAGGGAGAAAAAAAACTAAATTGTTTTTAGAGGCAAGGTTTTAAATAGTTTGAATTGAGAGACATTTTAACATGCAGTAAATACAGTAAGGAATCTTTAGTGATTCAGATTTGTCATTTCAAAATAATAAAAATTATTTTTTCATCTTTTGATTTATAATTGGAATTAAAAGATCTTTCATCTAATATAGGGACCTCTAAGTATAGATAACATATAATAATTTACTTCTGACAAAACAGTTTAGCTTCAATACTCATAATATTTTGATTGTAAAATTATTAAATATTTTAGTTATTTCATCTAATAATTACTGAGCCAAATTACAAATTTTAATAGAAATTTAATTTGGGAATTTTAACTTATTTGTTTATCCATCTACGTTGGATAGTTATTCATAAGGAATTTTTATTTCAATATTAAAAATACACCCGATAATTTTTTCAAAAGTTTAACTATTTGCAATTTTGAATTAATATTATAATTTTTTGCATAAATGAATAAAGAAATTGTTAAATAAAAAGAATAGAAAGAGCAGTCTGGGTATAGTTGTCTGCGGTAATATACCGCCAACCGCTGAAACTGCTCCCGCGCTGACGGAGCTGCCATGTATGTCAGGGCATCCACTTTAATTTCGTTTCAGTGTTTTTGGATTTTTAAGATGTTATTTCCTGGTCTAAACTTTTGAGCATTTCCTGTTGTGGTATTCCCAAGGTAATATTTAGTATGTTACTTCCTGGTACAAACTTTTGAGCATTTCCTGTTTTAGTATTCCCAAGGTAATATTTAGTATGTTATTTCCTGGTACAAACTTTTGAGCATTTCCTGCTTTGGTATTCCCAAGGTAATATTTAGTATGTTATTACCTGGTACAAACTTTTGAGCATTTCATGTTTTAGTATTCCAGAGGTAACAATTAGAATGTTATTTCCTGCTAATGTTTTTCGATTTCCCCTATTGTGGTAATCCTTTCAGTTTTTTTATTATGTAATAACTTATTTTGTTTTATTTCATCTTAAATTTTTCATATAGTCTTAATTCATATACCCATAAATTATTTCATATAACCTTCCAACTGTGACATTAGCAGCTTCGCTCTATCGCGACTTTGAATTGTGTATTTTATACTTTCAATATATATATATATATATATATATATATATATATATATATATATATATATATATATATAAAAGAAACGGTTCAAAATGGTATGTTGTGTGAAAGAAGATTAGATTTTGCATAATAAAATGGGACAAGTGAGCAAAAATTTTGGAAGTTATGTGATAAATTAATATAAATTAAAGCCTGTTAAAAGATATTTTTAAAAAAAAATTTTTTTTTTTTTGAAAACAATATCGTTAAGGGTCTTTTTCTTAATTTTATATTAATCTAAAAATATTTTATGTCATTTCAGGACGGCAGACTTCAGAGTGGCGACCATATCCTACAGATAGGTGATGTGAACCTGCGCGGCATGGGCTCTGAACAGGTCGCCATGGTCCTCAGGCAATCCGGCACCCACGTCCGACTCATAGTGGCCCGTCCCGTAGATCCTGCTTCCTGTGCCTCTCTCCGGAGTCACGCACCCCTCGTTCCCACTCGGATCCTGGCTGACCCCGAGGAACTGGAGAAGCACCTCACTATGTTTGCTCAAAACGGATTTTCTGAGCCCTCTCCGTACAAGGGCCCCACATCCGTTGACACTCCCTTCGCCTACCAGAGGGAACTTGGAGATGATTTGGTAAGTCCTTTTCTCCTCCAACCCCCTTTTTCCAGTTTTCTCCAGGAAAGTTGCCACCGGTCGATATTTATGCGAGGTTGTACGTGTTGGTGTAAGTTGAGTTTTGGCACCGATTTCAAGTTACTAAAGGTGCCACGCAGTCTGCAGTACTCCGGCCTGTTGTTGGATTGTTGTCTCGTTTTTTTTCTTCTATTTAATTTGTTTCTTATTGATTTTATCTTATATTACGCTTCTATTTGTGTTTTGTCGAGAGAATGTCTTGGGAAATCTATTGAAAATATTGATTTATCCAAGTTTTGTTTTTGTTGGTAGGATTGATTTCGGATTTGATAGGTTTTTAGATATTTAAAAAAAGAGGAGAGTAAATAGTTGCGTTTTTATTCATTGTCAAATAAATATTAATTTTATTTTGGTATTATTCTGAAACAACCGTTAATGATTAAAAAAAAAAAAGCTTTATGTTCGTAAATGAATGAATATCCATAAAAATTCAATTTTTGATTATTAAAACTACTAAAGAATCCTTGTATATTTGATAACTTATATACTTTTTTGTAGCTTCCCCTTTTGAAAAGTGAAACGTGACTTTAACCTTATCTTAACACTATTCTTATGTATTTTGAAAGGGCTGTGCTGTTCATGGTTGGATATCTTTGTTATCTGGCAGAAAACCTTAAAAGGGCAGGTCTCCTTTTTTTTTCTTCAAAGGCTCCCACCATTTCTCAGCTGCTCCTGTCTTTGTGACGTCCATGCATCCTGATTCAATTTTCAATAACATGGTCTTTTCCTTTATTTTGTTGTTTTTCGCGAACTTACTTTTATTGTTATTATAAGCATTATCTGGGGAAGTAATCTTACTTACCTAAAAAAAGATTCTATCGCTTTTATTTTATTCACTCTCCTCTTTAGTATGAAGAAAATATTTCTTTGTATAAAATACTTATGGTTATAATTTTTTTTAAACTGATGAAATAATTGAATTCTATGCCTTTAAAAAGCGGATGTTTTAATTTTAAGTTTTTGAAGATTGAAATCTATCTAAATATATTAAAATCTCATGATGTTGTTGCAGTTTTCCATTGTTGTCGGTGCATTTTTATTGGCCGGAAAATGACGTGGTAGAATCCAGTTTTCCCTCATTCAATTTCATATTGTTTTGGTTATCATCAGCATAAAATTAATGAAAGTTATCAAGGTATTGTTTATAAATATTTTAGTAACCCTAATTTAGAGGTATTTTCCTGTACTGCTATTATAACACTGTCGATTTAAGAGTTTAAAACTAATAAAAAAAATTTATTATTATTATAACGTAATTGTTACTTCTGTTTATCAATTGATCTAAATATTTATAGTACTAATAGATAATGATATTTGAGCATGAGAAGTGGGAACCCCATGTCTCTTAAGCAAACGGAATTTTTTTAGTACATATATGTTAAGAGAATGATTTAAATATTTGTTTAAAAAAAAAGACGAAAAACTGTTTTCTGCCGACGTACAATAATTATTGCAAAAGGGGGGTTGGTGAGCGGCAGTGAACAGGGGGCTTAGCACCCCAGTATATTTAAAAATGTTATTTCTCTTGTTGAATTATAGGATACGTTGGATATGTTTAATTATAGATACGGATATGTTGAATTGTAGATACTTGTTGAATTATAGGATAGTAAACACGTTAAAATTAAAATTTTATACAGTTTGGAAACTATTGCAATGAAATTTCTAAAATGAAGCGTTACTAAATATGTTTTCTTCCTCCAAAAACATTTTGTGAGAAAGAATTAAAATTTAAAAAAATTTAATTTAAAGTAGACACTGTCCAGTCAAAACTTTTCTAAAAATGTGGACGTTTTGTACTTTGGGACTTCAAATATTTTTACAAAACATATTGGCAATTTTTTCCCCCTAAACTTGCAACATTAACCATTAGAATTAACCGTTAAACATTGACCATGGGTCACATAATTGCAAATTTGATAAATTTTGTACTTCCTAATTTATCACCTTAAAATCAATTTAAATTTTATTTTCCTCACAGTAAACTCTTCTTGTTTTCGTATATACTCATAAATTTTTTATAATATCGCTAGAAATTTTACTTTTCAATGTCTATTTAAATAAAATAAAAAAAAGGGGGGGGGGAGAGAAAGCAATCCAACCTTGCCTAATCTATTATTGATGCTGGAGAAAATAGATACGATTTTAGATTGGTTTCTTTTTCTTCTCAATAACATATTCTAGATGCAATTGCGTTTACGGCGCCATCTATTTAGTGAATTAGAGAAAAAGTTGTTTCAGTTTAAAGCATAGCTGCTTCTAAATTTTTAATGCTCTCTTAAACTTTTAATGATAAATTATTTATTTGATATTATATCTGAAATAAGTAATGTGACACACCATGAGACCCAATCCCAAAATCTTTTAGTTGTTTATTTTGCCAGAATATAACTTAAGTAAAACAGTTCGTAATCGTAATTCACAAATAATGGTAGCTTTTGTTAACATTCGCAATTCGACCTTCAGCATAGTTTTGTTATGTGGTGGACAAAATAGTGAAGCGCTGTGGTTGTAAACATTAACACCTTATGCAAGGAATATAATGCTATGCTGCAAGCAAGTAAAAAGAATTCCATTTGTTGTAAAGTATTTACAATTCAAGCAAGGGTTATGCCATGCTGCAGACAAACCGATAATCTTCGGTGGTTATAAGCACTCATAGCTCAAACTAAGAGGCATGCCACGAATGCATCCTAATATGTCACAAATCACCCAAAACTCGAGCATTCATCATGTCAACTTTAAAGCTCCTCGTCTAAACAGATGGCTTTCTGGTGAGAAACTTATAGACATTAATCAGCCTTTGAGCAGCTCTAAGGACTTATTACTACTTAATTGAATCAGCAGGGAAAGTAATGTTGTACCTGACTCAAATGATTGCGGTATTTAAATCCAATAATAATTTAAATCTTATCGATGCCACCAAAAATCCCATTAAATAAACTGCAGACGATTTACTTTTAACTTTAAAATATGCAAACTACTAATTAATCTACATTTTTACATTGCCTCCAAACGATGCATACGACACGTTTTGCGGAAGAAAAATTATCTCCTGTATAAACAAAGCGTGATTTGTTGATTACAGTCAGTGGAACGGAGCATTTGATTGATGTTGTCGATTGACGAATCGTCTTAAATTCGGATCGAATGTTTTACAGATATAAAACCCTACCTGAAAGAAAATTTGAATTTTATCCGTTTTAAAATTGCTCTTTTAGTTTAATTTTTATTTTCTCCCTTTTTATTTTCTATGAATTTCATTTTTTTCTTATTTAAATCTCCAACAGAAAAAAAAAATTAACAAGTTTACACTGCTAATCATTTGAAAAACTTGTACATTATTTTTTTTCTCTCCCTTATACAGCCTGGTGCATTTTACGTTCTCCCCCTTTCTTGTATCCGTTTTTAATAAACAAAGCCTTAAAAACCGTTGCCATCGTTAAAAAATTGTTTTTCTTTTCATAGCCATATGCTCTTTCATTGAAATTTGCTTATTAATGGCGCTTTTTTGGATTCGATATCAATATTGATTAGGGGACTAGGTATTATTTTTCAGACTAGCCTTTTTTTTTTTTTTAAAAAAAAACGAAAAAGTATTCTAAAGATAAGGTTGTTTATTGATTGTAAAAATATTTGAGTTGTGTAATGAATGGATTATGCAAATATGCGATACGAATATGCACTTTGTAATTCTTTATTTTTGCTGAATAATTTAATGGTTTCTGTGGGATTAGTTTGTGTGAGTTATTTTTGCATTGAATAAATTTGCGCATGAATTTATATTGGTATTGATTTGAATTTAATTGATATGATTTGGAGAGGAATTGTAAGTTAATTACTTAATTACCATTTTCCCCCCTTCTATCTCACCCTAAGTGGTCAGCTGATGTAAACATATTATTTAAAGAAATCACCCATGCAGCAGAGATAAGTATTAATTACGTGAAAATAACGTTATAATGCCACAAGGTTAAAAGCAAAAAAACGTTTCCACCGAACGTTTTATTTACGTTTCAAGTGGTAGTCTCGAATCCGTTAAATAAACGTTAAAATTTGGGTTATTTTTAACGCAAAATTGACGCTTTTTTGCCTCTAGTTTGACTATGGTGAATTTTGATACCAATCTTTGACGTTAATTTAACGAAGTTTGTTTCTTTTTTATCGTATTTTTTACGCTATTTTAACTAAGTTTTTAACGTGAATTTTCAGTTTTATAAGATCCGTCTTTTTCACCATGAATATTTACGTGTTTTTAACGCTTATTTTTATTAAAATAACGCACATTTAACGTTATTTTAACCAAAATACAAACGGATTTAATCCGTACAATTTACGTATTATTATCAATATTTTTAACCCTTATTTTGAGTTAGGTGAATTAATAAACTTTTCGCGTAAATTTAACTAAATTAATTTCAATTTTAACGTAATTTTAATTTTTTTTAACTAAGAAGGGAAGAAACCATTCCGTATTTTAATGTTTACGCTGCACTAAAAAATATAGCATTTAAACTTTTAATTCTTATCAAACTAAAACTAAAATAACGCAAAACAGCCGATATTAATGCTTTTTTTTAAGAATCCTAGAAAAAGCTTTTTGTTTTTAATCTCATACTTTTTGTAAATTTTTACAATTCAAATTATAACTCAACGAATAAGGAATGCAAATCTTACTACCTCTTCACAGCAACATACTAGTTTATTTACGAAGTTTCATGTCTCTCAGGAATTTTTAAAATTTTTCATGCCTAAAAGTTTGTAATATAAAGAATTGGTAGGAGAAAAAATTACTCAATACTTACATGATTTTCCAAACCCCTATGGAAAAAATATTTTTTTTTTAGTTCAAATTAATAATTAAGAAGTCTACTGCTCTCCTTAAATCCATGTTTCCAAATTGCTTGCTTGAAATTATCTACTCTTCTGGAATGCTTTTGGGTTCATTATTTTTTTTTATTTTTTAGTTTTTAGCTTGAAAAATTTAACTAAAATTTACTTTAACACAAACATGAAGTAAAAAAATATATATATTAACCAAATTTACCATTTGATTTGTTTACTTACAAAAATTAAAATTTTTCTAAATCGTATGTTCGAAAAAATTACAATTTTTAATCCAGATGAGCAGTTAACTTAATAATTTTAAATACAGAAAAAAACATTAAATCAAATAAGATTTATTAAGTTTTATTTATTTTACAACTATCATACAATATACAGATTTACAATTATAACACATCGCCACAGATCTGAAATATATCTATTCATAACTTCTTCCACCCTGCTGTTAGTATCACCTCTTCACTGCAATGTACCTGGAAAACAAATAACTATTTTAGCATATGAAAAAAAAATATGCCGGACAATAATATTAAAATGTTTCAACCAACAGTAGATTTCTAAAACGAAGCAATACTGACTAGATAAAATACAGAGTTAAATAAAATGTAAAAAAAAAAATATTAAAACTGTTTATTATTTTCATGGAATTTCTACTAAATATATATCGATTGAGTACATCCAAATATTTAGATATAAGAAAATCTATTTTACAAATTTTACTCACATATTACACGACAAAATTACATACATATACAGCACAAATCTGAATTAGAATAGTATTTAACAATTTTTTTTATTTTTTATCCTAGCTAAATCTTACATTGAAGCCAACAGCAAGTTATAAACAAAACAAAAAATTATTTTTTGTGTGGCTCGGAGGAGAACTCCTCCAGGCTTTTAGTCTGGTGTTGTCAATTGCTATGGTAACAAGTAAGGGCACATTTCTAATGGGGGAACAATGGAGAAATAAAGGTGTCAATTGGTTTACCCCCGCTGATCTAAAATCAAGACAAAACTATTCACAAAACACCCCTATTTGAAATGACTTTTTCTCATAACCACAGTACTTGCCACGACTTTCTGTTTATTTACTTATCATCAGAATTTTATTTTCCTCTCTCATTTTTTTCTTGCTCCTTAGCTGCAATTTTCATTCCTCTTCAGAATATTTTGCAAGAACTTTGTAGTTCAGAAACACAATTCCATTAGTTTCAGTTACGTAATTTTTAATTTCTCATTTATTAAAACAGTAAAAATACTATGCCTTTTAACACAAACAGTATCTTTAATATACAAAAGGAGTAATTTTAACAAATTCAGTAATTTATTAAACTATATATTATTTAGTTCAAGTGAAGAATTACATTTTACAATTGCCTCTGTTAAAGCTTTTTTAAACAAAAAATGGTTAATTTAAAAGTTCTTTAATTTCTGGAAAATCACTGCTAAAACTTAACACTTTACTCCAAAATACATTAGAAAGCTGTTTGGAGATTTAGAAATTCATTTCCACAACGGAATTCTTAGTAATGGTGGGGCATTAGCTTCCAGGGTGGGAAAAATAGGTTCTGTGTTCCTTGACCCTAGTGTGTTACTATCAGGTTGCTTGGGGGCAGTAAATACCTTATTTGTTTAAACCACTTTAAAAGGACAGGATAAAAAAATTAAAAAAAAAAAAATTACACACAAAACACAGTTTTTGGAGAAATATTTTAATAAATATTTCTTCGAAAAATGTGATAAAATGAAAGGAACACAATGGTGTTAGTTAATTGTAGCAACATGACAGAATGTTTGGAGTAATGCAGTATAGCAATTTTGGACTATAGAAACAATTCGGAGGAACAGCTTTAAACTTAAAATTGTTTAACAAAATAATAATTTTATTCTTGGAACTAATTAGAAATTATCGTTCTTAATGCTGCATATATATATATGAGCAAAACAAAATTACCAACTTTCCACACCCTTGCAAAAAAATTAAATTAAAAATTTTTTTGAACAAGTATAGAGCAGATATATCAAAAAAAGTTTTAACTTATTTAAAGATGTGAAAACAAATATATATTTTTTTGTCAAACTGTAATTCATATAGTTTGTAGTAGTGATAATTTCCATTGCATGAACTACTTAACTTACGAGATATATAAGTTTTCTGCAATATTAGACATTTAACATAAATTTTACTTAATAGTTTTTGTTAAAATAAAAAGTTTGAACATAAGTATGCTAAATGTATACAGTAAAATGCAAGAAATTATAATAAATTAATGAAGACTAGTCAGGCTAACTCTTTTAGAAAAAAGTAAGCATTTTTTGCAACCTTGATATACACAATGAATCGTGTTTTAAAACATTTTAATCATTAATACTTTAACACCAAATAATAAACACAAAAACATTCACTTGGTAAAAATAAGATATTTAGATAAAAGATGTTTTCAAACAGTATGAAATCAAAAATTTTTTCATTTAATGTAAGCATTATAATATAGTGCAGAAGTTATTGAAAAAAAAAACTTTATAAAAATAAAAGTGATTATTAATATTTTTTTATTGTGATGATTATTTACAAAATGCGAAGAAGCAAATAAAGTGTGTGTTTTCCCACCAACAAAATATGAGAATATCACCCATAATGTGATACTATGATACTTTATAAAAATAAAGTATCATAGACAGAATATATCATAGGTATATAAATAGAAAATATCATAGGTATAGTCATAGATATAAAATCATTGATTAAAGTTAACAATATTGAAAGTTCAATTTCTCATATGCGGAATTGTAGAAAACTGCAGAAGTACACAAATAAATAAATAAATATAAACATATATACAATTGGCTTTTTTAAAAATTGAAACAAGGATAATTTGAAATCTTGTGGCAGAATGTTTTTGAGCTATCTGCGACTAAACTCTCCAGCACTAATATCTAATTGCAAAATACATTTAATACAAACAAACACACATGTTGCTAATTTAAAATGGCAAATACTCTGTGTTAACAAAAAAAAAAAAATAATAATACTGATTTTCTTAATTTAGCATGAAATATTTCTTTTTAATATTATGGGTGATATTCTCATATTTTGTTGGTGGGAAAACACACACTTTATTTGCTTCTTCACATTTTGCAAATAATCATAACAATAAAAAAATATTGAATATCATGAAATCCATAGTAGTAATTGCCCCCCTCCCCCCCAAAAAAAAATATATGATGTAATTATGTAAATTGGACTGCTCAAAAGCGTGTTACACTTTGAAATTAGGTTGTAATAAATAATATCGTATAAAAAATATTAGATTTAAAAACTAAGGAGAAATCAACATCTATAACTTCCAAAAATTAGATAGAATTTCAAAAAAATAAATAGATAGCCTTAAAAAAATAGATACTCAAATGCACGATTCGAGTTTTCCATATTGTTTAAATATATCAAGATGGTTAAGAACCAAATGAAAATCAGTATCAATAACTGCCGAAAATATCATCGAAACGTTACGTCGATTTATGATATCAGTGAAAATTGAGTGTGCCAAAAACTGATTATCAAAATGCATGATTCAAATATTGCATGTTCAAATATTTCTGTAAAAAAGAAATGTAATATTTTCTTCTTTTCAAGAGAAAAATCCATAGCTGCAAACCTCTAGTTATAAAAATGCTGATGATAGACAAGAAAAATGCAGAAGGTTCGCAACTGCATACTAATTACTAATAAATTTATTTTTAAAAAAATACTCCCCTTTTTTTTAAAACAAGAAAAGGTAAAAAAAATTTTTAAAAATTTTGACCAGCTACTTGAAGGTACTATATTCATTTATTAATTCTTGATTAAAGGGAAATATATAAAATTTTAAGACACATTAAAATTAGTTTAATTACACTATAATAGTATGCACTATATATAAACTCAATGGAAATTATGGAGAAAGAATTACATCAAAAAAATTTTTTTTTGCAAAGATCCTTTAGTAGCACCTTTTGCTTTAACTAAAAATTCTTTCAAAACAATGTATTTCTTCTTTAGACTTAATTATTAAAAGTTTTTCGAGCAGACTGCTCATCAGACATTGATGAGCAGAATTGAGTCCTAGTTTTTTTACCACAGAAAACAACCTTTCGCATTCAGCATTGCTGTGGGGTATAGTCAATACAGTCTGACTTAAACAAAATACTAGCTATCGGGCGACCGGGTAAAATACAGAAGATCTTATCTTCTGAGCGTAAAAGCAGAAAAAAATAGCTAAAATAAGTAAATATGCGGATAGCTTCTGCAAAATGCAGAAGGGTTGGCAGCTATGAAAATCTCTATGCAAGAACTATGTAAAATTCTGCAACAATGTCGCCGTGCCGTTGCGATTCTGCCACGGAGATTTGAAATACTAAGCAATTTGTATAAATCTTAATTCCCCGAGAATTTCCAATTGATGTTGTTAATTCCTTTTATAATTCATTTGAATGTTTGGTTTGAGTAGCCTCAGCCTTTAAATGATTCATCATGTATGATCGCTGAAGAATTCATAAAAGCAAAATAGAAGTTTCAGAATTTGTTTAAATTTATCAAAGACTATGAATAAAAAGACTAATTTAATGCAGATAAAGCACATATTTTTTAAGTGCCAGTGAAATAAAACATTGGAACAGCAAATATAGTGGAGGTAAAAACAGTAACAGTTTACCATTCTACTTGATACTAACGGTGAATCTTACACCAGAAACTTTTATTATAAATATAGTGCAAATGCTGATGATTGTGCATCAAATCATTAGGATTCTACAGTACATGTAAAATATATTTACAATATATGATAAAATTCATTTTAAGAGACAAGTTTTTGAGTACTTTTATTTGTTGTTATTGAAGCATGGGCAGCCTATGTAAACAATTTTTAATTACTATTTTTAATATCAGTAAAAGTTATTTGAAATAATTTTTAACAGTTGATTTGTTCATGTTTATAATTTCAAGAAATTTTTTTTACCCATTTTTAAGTACAAGAAAAAAGGAAACAATTCAAATACAGTTATTTCTTTAGACATACTTAATTCAGGAACCTTCAAATGAGACTTGATGGAGCTTCATACTCAAAGCCAGATCCTTTCCAAAGACCTTCCTCAGAAGTACATCAATAGATTATGAAAAAGAAAATTCATTCAGTTAATATGTTTAAAAACATAGAAATTATTCAAACATATTTTGTTTTGTTTATACGGGCATATTTATTATTCAGAACTAGAGAGGTAAGGAGTAATGGTTTGGCAGAATGTTAGCTAAAAAAATGGTGAAATGCAGAATATATTTCTATAGCAATATTTTTTTTAAAAAAAAATTCATTAATAAATATTTTTTACGAATAAATAAGCTTATTTATAATTGGAAATTACTCCATGCTTATCTATATTAGTGGAATGGGCTAAAGGGAATACAAAAAATTAAACAAGAAATACTTATAAAAAAACTAAAGTTATAAAGTAAAATAGAAAGAAAAAATAAAATCATAATTGTTACAACAAAGCTTCTATGCTAAGAATAATATTTTCTGCAAAGCAGTATCCATAAAGCAACATTAACTAAAATATAATCTATTAGAAATATGTTATTAAAATGCTGTGTTACTAACAAAAACAAAAGATTATATACAAATGTAAAACAGAAAAATCTATTTTAATTCTCAAAATAAAATTTTAAAGCTTTACATCTCAGCTTTCCAATTATCATATTTTCCAGATAAGAATAAAGTCATTAGAAACTTTCTTAATTACTGTGTCATACACTTAATAAAAACAAAGTTTTTTAGAAATGTAAAAAGCTAAGTAAAAACCAAGACAAAAATTATTTAAAAGAAAAATCTAGCAATAAAAATTTCAATTGAACTTTTTCACCTACAAGGGGTCTGTCTACGTTTTTCTGAGAGGTACCTATTTTGTGAAAATTTAGATATAATTTGTGAAAAATTAAAAACTATATTAAAAAATCAACACAAAAATATGGATTTATCGTTTCTTAAGGAATACGAAAATAAAATTATAAGAAAAAGTATTTTGTGAAACTGTTTTTCCTAAAGTTGATTTTGTGAAGGTACCGCTAAACGGTAGTAAATTCGGCCTAGACAGACCCCTGCCTAGGCATGTTTTTAGAATACAGTAACTATAAAAGAATTAAAAAAGTTTTAAACAGCAATGTAAATTTAAATAAAAGCTTGAATAAGAATAATTCTAAAGATAATTTAATATTGAAAATTCAGTGCAATTATTTTCCTTATCGTGTTAGCTGATAAATTTCAAAAACTGTTTCAAAAATAAGAAGAAAAATTTCCAGTAAATGTTCAACTGGGTGATTTTTTATTATTTTTTTTAAAGATATCATGTTGCAAAATAAATAGTCAAAAGACTATTTTGTCCATGTGAGATTTTCTCTTGCAATAGCTTGTTAAGACGATACTTCCACGACATTTTGGCTGAAGAACCATCTGCTATACTCTTGTAAAATTTATACAGGGTGCGTAGCCAAATCTTTGGATCAAAAATAAGCACTTTTTAAAAACTTTTCAAGCACTTTACAAAAATTTTCAATCACTCAAAAAATTCATATTCAATGAATGATATTATTGAAAAACAAAAACTTTTTATGAACAGTTTTAGCGTTAAAAAAACCCAAAAAGAAATGGGCGTAAATCGAAACAATCAGTACTTTCCCACATCACCGAGTGAATTCAACTTGACCCTGAACTCAGAACAAAAGTACCCATACCCCCTACGTCAAAAAAAGTGTTAGAAGTAAAATAAAATAAACAAGAATAAAATTAAAAAGAAAAACATTTCATAAGAATCTGATATTCTCTATCCGAATTGGAGCACTCGGGTTTCGGTTTCAAGTGCACGCATGCACAAGTCATAACGTGGGTACGACATGAAGTCCGCGTGAATGATTACGTAGCAAACTCCCCATTTTTTCGTGAAATGCATGGGATCCACCAGATATCACTGAAGGGAGAAAAAAAAATTATTCGGAAAAAAAGCACTTTTTAAAAACGCCAGCTGAAAAAAGCACCTTTAAAAGCTTTTATAAACGAAATCCCCAAAAAAGCACCTTTAAGTACTTTTTACAAACGCTACGCAACCTGTTATACCAATCAAGCGTGTTTAACCCTCGGTTCTTTAAAAAGGTAAAGTTAAAAGAAACTGCCATGAATCACAACTGCTACTACTCAACTGTTTTAAAAATGCAACAACTAATAGTTTTTATACTTTATAAGACAATAGTAGGTAAGTAGATAAGACAGCTCAAATTAATAACAATATGACAGGACTGTTTCACACATAAAACTTGTCTCGTCTTATTTGCTAATAAAAATACCATCCCGTACTGAGTAGGCAAAACAGAAATAAAAATGCCCGTATCATGATCTGCTGGTGAATAATCACTATATCTTCTAAGCAACTTCCATGCAGCAACCAGGAGGAACTAAAAAAAATTAACGGACGGAGATCAACTTGAAGAGTATAACTCGTAGCTACATTTTGCACACCTTTACATATTCTTTTAAAAAGTTAGCAGTTGGCATAACTGCTCACAATACAGAAGTAACCCTAATAGGGGATTAAAAGTTTAATGAGTATTTCTATGTTGTTACCTATGGCTAAATATTCATAAACTTCCAGCGATCCACGAAAAATTAAATATCTCAGAATGGGAATAATTCAAAGAATATAAGTTGTAGCAACCCTCAGGAAAACTTCTACTACATACTTCTTTTTAAATTTTTGCAAAGTACAAAATCTTATTTTTAATTTTTTTTTTTGCTTCAACATTTTTAGTTGGCACAAACTAGTTCAAATAGGGAAACATCCCCTTTTATTTGATTCATTAAATCAGGGGATAAATGAACAACGGCAGAATAATCGGCACGTGTTGGCAACTTCTGGTATCGGAGAAACTGAAAGAAAGAAAAAAAATCACAGAAAGGGACCAACTCGAAAGATATAACTTGTAACCATCTGGCAAACATTTATGTTTTTTTTGTTTGTTTTTTAAACTTCAAGTTTACATCTATTTGGTAGCTTGGCTATAGTAGTTTGTGCGACAGATTAAGATACGGAAATATCCCCTAAAATTAGTGAAACTGAAAAATTTACATTATAAATCTAGCTAAAATTCTTTTCTACTCTGGAAAATTTGTTTATCATCACCTGTGGCAGAATAATCAACAAGTCTTGGTAACTTCCAGTGGCTATCATCACACTGAAAACAAAACATGGGTAGAAACTAAGGGTATATCTTGTAGCCACTACCCCCTGGCAAACCTCTACATGTTTTCTTTTTTAAATGTATGCAAGTTTGAAATCCACAATAGTAGGTACAGTACAACAAATCACAGATGGAAAATATCCCCTCTACTCATATTTTTGTGTGTGAAGTCAACCATGATTAATAACATTTAAGTATTATCTTCAGAATAATGCTTATAATTGTTACTTTTTGTTAATTGTTATTTATTATAGCAACAAAATTTGCCAGGTGAATAAAATAATGCAGCATTAATTTAATAATTTTGATAATTAAAGCTTTAAAACGGAAATTTTCTTTACATAAGATCGCAACTAGTTTAACTTATTTCAGATTAATATTCCTTCATTAAGCTTAGGTGCCATCAGAATACTTTTAAAATATTCATGATTTTATTAAAAATATCTCAACTGCATAACAATCGTATATAAGGGTCTGTATTTCATCTCTTTACATTTTATGCTCAGTAAATGAGAATCAACAAATTCTCTTGCTTTTTTCCAAAATCGTTACGTTTTGTCATAGTTTGTTAAACTTCGCAAATGATAGGCTTAGAATATTTGTGCTTATTTCAAGCAGAATTAACTACAATAATTTACTTTCTTTGATAGTGAAGCATTATAATGAATTAACATTCTAAATAGTAATAATTAAAGTAAGGAATAAAAGAACTTACCATTGAATTCGGCGTATGTAAATACACTATAGAATAGCTATATCACGCGTGCAACAAATGTAAATAAGCGTTGTCTAGTGTAGGGGTAGCAGTCCTTGTGTAGAAATTGTGCCCACGGAAAAGGAGTGAAAAGTTGAAACTCAGTATCATTTAATGCATTTGTAAAACAAAAACTCAAATAACTGGAAGCAATGTGGAACATTACTTTTGAATCTATATTGTGAATCAATTTATTTCTCGTCTATTTTTGATTTTTCATCTTATTTTTCTTATTATTATTCTAATTAAACCTGGAATAAAATGCTACATTGTAGAATAACTTTCATATAATATTTTTAATAAAGTTAAATAAAACTGTCGAGCATTTTTAAAAAATTATTACTATTTTACATTTTTAAAAAAGTATTACTATTTGTTATGTAGTGTTATTATCATTTCAGAGATATAATAGTATTTTATTTTAACTAGTATAATATTATTTGAATAGCTTGTACATAAAAAACCCCAATTTTAATGCTTTTTATAATTTTTATGAATTCATAAAAATTGCTGTTTTATGCTCTGGAAATATAAAATTTTTATAACTATAATTTATTATAAAAGAAAAACATGGATAAATATTATAAATTAAGATAACTGCTCCGGAAGACATACAAGATTATTTAAAATACGTGATTATTCATTTTAAAACTTGATTATTCATACGTGATTATTCATTTTAATTATTCAATACGTGATTATTCATTTTAAAACCAGTAACTTCATTTCCAATCGAAGATTTGATAGTTAGAGGATCGTACTATAGTAATTTAACTAAATGAGACATTAACTATGTTATATTTTAAAACTGTAAAACTAACAATGTACATTGATTTTTTTGTGCATCAGATAGGCTGATCAATGAACCATAAATTGTAGGATTTCTATTTCATCTGAAATGAGAGTAAGAAAGATATTGTAGAATACATTCTACGTTAGGTCTTCCATCAAATCAAAAAGATTTAATCTAACTACATCCACCAATATAAAAGTTTTATCGAATAACATAATATGGGATCAACATGTACATTTATTTATCTCTGGTTAATTTTAATTATTATATCGTGATTACACGTTATTTCTCAAATTTCGTGCTTATTTTTTGTTTTTCTCGCCTGCGTGGGTAAAGATTTTACATACATTAATTGGCATGCATAAATGCATGGTCTCATGATTTAGGTATCATTTTTAGTTGTTGGTGATGACCGTGTTAAAAATAATAGATTGAAAAAATTCCTAAAATATTTATTACATAAAAAAATACACATTTAAATAAAAAGCACATTTTAAATCACGATTTCAATTGAAAAAAAGAAAAAAAAGAGGTAATATAATGGATTTGAAAACTTTATTATAACAAAAAGGGTAAAAAAGGGCGTCGAGTTGTTAACATTCCCCGTGGATCAAGTTATTTTCATATAATATATTAAAAATTTCATATTTAATTTTAGCTGGAAGGATCCATTTTCGTTGAACGTTCCGTTTCCCCTCTTCAGTGTTTTAGATATAAAAAAAAGGAAATTTTTATGAATCTGTTTTTTCGCTTGCTGATATTTGCCTTCCTTTTAAAAGCAATGTATGTATATATTTAAAAGATTTTGTTGAAATTGTATTCCCAGATAACACAGTGTAAACAGATAATTTGTCAACGAACTAATGAAGATAGGAGTTTTAGTTGCGTCGCTCTAGAGCTGTACATTAGGCTTATCATCCATTTAGACTTAAATCTGAAGGGGTAGGAAATTTTCTCCAGATCCCTGTACATTTGGCACAGCAATGCGACCGACCACAGGCCTCTCGATTCCACAGATTTTAATAGCACATATATCGCATGTACTCGGTGGTGTCGAGAATCGAGCACCGCCCCCGTCAAGGACTAGAATGGCCCTTAAAACCCCTATTAAGTCGGAACTAAGTTTAAACGAAAAAATCTTGGTCAAAGAACATAGAAAAAAATTGTCGCACTAATGTCAAAATGCAAAAAGACAAATATTTAAATCCTTTTCTTTTTTTTTTTTTTTAAAGGTGGGTTTGTTTTTTTAGGGTCTATGTATTAGCATTGCAAAATTTAGGTCTCAACTAAAATTTTTGAGGAACTTTCTCTTTCCCTAACTTAAATTTTTTTCTTTT
Organism: Parasteatoda tepidariorum; assembly: GCF_982258835.1. Taxonomy (NCBI): domain Eukaryota; kingdom Metazoa; phylum Arthropoda; class Arachnida; order Araneae; family Theridiidae; genus Parasteatoda; species Parasteatoda tepidariorum. The sequence goes on from NC_141761.1 coordinate 59,156,356, forward strand.
TTCTTTATAGGATCTAAATAATTAAAAAACAATTTATTTAACTGCATTAACTATTTAAAACCCTCCAAGCATTGTGTCCATAGGTAAATTCCCTGTTATGTAACATTATTGCCCGATATGGAAAAAAAAACAACAAAAAAAACAGGCTATTCAATGCAAACTAAAACTGACAGTTAGGAAAAAGAAACCGAACTAACGCTCAAACTATTTTTAAAAGTACTTTAATTTCACATACACAAAAACTCACTCATAAATAATATTCTGCGAAGAAATAAAGAATTATCATTACTTGCTCCGATAAAAAAAAAAATTTTCTGACATTACAACAAAACTTACAATTATTATTTATATTTTATGCTATTTTATATTATTTTTTATATTTTATAAATTTATATTATTTTTTACTATATATGATTTTCATAAATAATTTTCTCATTGCAATTGAGATTTTATATTTAAATAATTTCTAGATTATAAAATTCAAGATTCAAAGCAAAATTCAATAAATTTGTAAAAATGTTGTTGTGTTGTAAAACGTTTTTTAATAACAACAAATATTTTAAAACTTCCTACACTAAATTTTATTACGAAAACTAATTATGAGAATTCCTTTTTATCTGTCTTTTGATACGTATGCTTTTTTTCTCTTTCAGTAATGAATATATATACTACTTTAAAGAAACAAGATTGATACATTTTTTAGGCGATACAAAAAAACATTAAATCATTATTTTAAAATAAAGTAAATGCTTCTTTCATTGCAATAAGAACATGGAATTTAAAAGTAGATAAATTTCTTTGTAATTTATTATAATTATTTTTTAAAAACTCATATGGAGAGCGATAATTTCAATATAAAAAAAAGAGAATTAATTTTTACATAATTAAAAAAATATATAGTCTTTTAATTTATGATCTTTGAATAAAAAAATTGCAAGATCCGGAACTCAACATTCCACCGAAGTTCCGAGTAGGACCGAACCTACAACAACGTACCTTTGAGGCGAACGCTCTAACCACTACACCACGACTCTTGTACCTGACAAAGAAGATTTAAATTTAAATCATGTGTTTTTACGTTATTATGTTCGTTACATGACAAGTTGTAACAAATTTTTACTTTATTCAGTATTCTGGAAATTCTTTAATTTCATCTTAGTTTAGTTTCATAAGAATTAAAACTCATAGTTTCCTTGTCAGTTATTGACAATGAGCAGACTCAATATTATCAACAAACAAATATTTATCTCCAGTTTAAATAAACAAAAATAATTATAAGTATTTAAAAATAGAATACAAATTGTAATAAAAATCTACACTGTTCAGTTTATTCAAATTTAAGAGAGACGTAAAATAATATCCTTCTTGGGCACTCACATTCTTTTTTAGAAACATTTTTACCATTGAATTTACGTTTATAATCCCAAAAAATTAACGTAAACATAACTATGCAACAAAGCGTAACTTTTTCGTTAATAAAACGTTTTTAAAAATCGGTAAAAAAATGGGTAAAATGTACACGTTAATATAACGTATTTTTAGTACTCATTTTTAACGAAATATTTAAAGGGAAAATTGATAGCGTTAAAATACCGTCATTTTAACGCATACGTTTTAACGAATGAAGAAATGGTGAAAATCATCACGTGAAATTGACGTAATTTTAACGTTAAGTCCAAAACCTTATACCGAACGAACGTATTTTTAACGTTTATTTGCCCCTTCATGCTGCATGGGCATTTTAAACAATCATTACTGTAAATCTTTTTTAAAATATTTAACGTTAGGGATTAAATGTTTCCATCGTTTTATTAATACTAGTCTTACAACTAGGACAGTTGAATTTCGCTAGTTAGGAACGACATCTGGTGAAATTTCCTTTTGATTTCATGCTTAAACTTGAAAGTGAATAAGATGAATTATGATTTATGTTGAAATGAAAACGAAAAAGAATGATTATCCGAGAAGTTTACATTTCTTTTTAAAATTGGTTACTTTCTTTGGAGTTGAAAAATTTTATGAAAAATTCTAGAAAAATTATTATTATTTTTTTTTTTCAATTGATACTATTGACAACGCATTGTGCTTGAATCACGTTATAAAAATAACCGAAGTATTAAATGAATAAAGATTGGATTTAAATGTAATTACAGGTTTAAAAAACCAGTACTGAGTTAAAAATAGAAAGTCCCAACTCTCGAAACCACTGTGATCCTTCCACGGAACCCTAGGGTTCTGCGGAACACCGCTTGGGAGTACCGCTGACCTAACTTGTTCTTAAAAGTAATTTTTGTTTGGGAACGATTTTTAAAAAAAGAGAACATTTTTGCTATTTAAAAGCCCAGAGCACTTTTATCTAAGAGGATATTCAGGCATAGCTCTTCCATCCGTTTTGAAGGTTCCGTTGAACAAACGTAATAGCATCAAAAATTATAAATCATGTAAATAAGGATCCTTCATTTTCTTTGCGTGTGGCTGTAGGGCTAAAGATGTGGCATTGATTTATGTCTCTTTCGTGCCCCATCCTATGATGAATTTTGTGACAAAGTGGAGACCTGCATTGCAAACGAATTTTCCTTATTCTTGGGAGGTTTCGTGACGAAAACGTCCACTCTCATCAATTTATATTGAAGTTTATTCAAGGTTATTTCTACTTTTTATTCTATTATTTTCTTTGTTTAAGAATAGTGTCAATAAGAGAATAAAAATAGTTCATAAATCGTTATTATTTATTTATTAGTTTATTGTTTTTATCTCATTTTGTAGTGTTTTTAATGCGAATTCTGGAAGTCGAAATTTCTCGTCTCGATAGTATTTTATTGAAAAATCTTTTTCCTTGTATACGTTGTATATTTTGGGCAGAAGTTATATTATTTCTTGAAAAATATAACTTCATTATAATTTTCGTCATAACTCAAATTTAAGAGGAAAAAAAATAAAAGAAAAGAAAACGTTGTGTAATTAATTTTGCATTATTACAATTGTTACAGCTAATTACAATTAATTAATTTGTAATTAGTTGGACATTTTTGTTTCGATTGTTGCAGAATAGTTTTCCATTTTAGTATGATGCTATTAAAATAATATTATATTGATTTGTTGCTTCACCCGCCCACCTAGCTTCGAATAGATTGGTACCAACATGTCTGGGAAGTAGAGGGGCCAGGGCTTACCCTTTTCTGACCCTTTAACCCCTTGTTCAACAAAATGGTTGTTACGAGATTGCTTTATATATATATATGCTTAATTCTTTGAACTTTTTTTGAAAACAAATGCATGATTTTGTATTAATATAACCAGGCTAAAACATGAAATAGTGTTAAAAATTGTTGCTTAGATATGCATTTGATAAACTCTTTTTCTCATTAGCGGAAAATAAGGTTCCTTTTATAATTATGGCTTGAAAAGTCTTTGCCCATTGGTTCCAAAGTCTTCTTTTTTTTTTTTTTAAATAATAAATAATCGTTCTGCAAATAATTAGCCTAACATGTGATCGATAGTTGTAGTCTGCATGAAATGATTCCGTGTCTCCAAAGAAAGCTAAATTAGAAATGTACTTCCTTTGAGAAAGAAGCGCCTGTGTTTTCCAAGAAGGTTAATGCTTTTCCAGGTGAAAAGCAATTTCCTATTTTTTCTCTTCTCTTTGGAATGATATCTGTGCGTGACCTATCATCTATATGTACTTATGATATGAATATTTAAGGATCAATGTGTCTTTAGGAAAGAAAAGAAAAAAAGAGGGAAATAACATCTGAAAGTCATTTTGGTTGGTGTTGTCTTTTCATCGATTTCATTCGGTGCTATGTGGAAGTTTTATTCTGCTGAAGATGTTGTCTAGATCAATGGCTTTTTACTGAGTTTTCAAAATCATTTCAAATATTCAGTCTGAGTAAAAACTTAAAAAGTCTGAGTAAAATGTAGAAACTGAGTAAAAGGGTTGTGAAAACATTTATTAAAATTGAAAAATAAAATAATAACCAATGTTCCAAATCCGTAGCCTCGTAATTTTGAACCCAATCCAGAAGACAAGGAACTCCTGGATCAGTACCCTCAGAGGTATTGATTTGTTTTTGGAACTTGGAGGACTTTGCGAACCCTACAGATTTAACGTGCATCAGTTATCATTTAATACACGGGGATTATTCGGCCGGCTGGATTTAAATTCTTGTTCTCACTAACAAGAGTCCAACACCCTACCAATCAGGCTATCCCGGGCCTCTTAAAGTATATTGTTAAGGAATAAGGCAGCAAACAGAATTTGTAGCTATGAAATTATCAGGAAAAAATTTCAGCCTGTGTAAGAACTTAGAAGCCGGTAGTAATTTCTGAAAATAAATATGCTAGATTACAGCAACTATGAAGATTGTAAAAATACTTCTCTTTGCAAATTTGCCATACATGTTTTCAAAGATTTGGTGCTCTTTGGAAAGATGACGAAAGATAAGATCTTAATTGATAAAAAAAAGAGGGCAGATAGAAGCCTTTTCTTCAGCAGGAATGAATAGCCGTGCCATCCAAAACCGTATTTTAAAAATTTATTGCATTTAAAAAAAAATCTATGGTATACTGGGAGAAGACCTAAAACTATATCCTCGCTTGATGAAGATGACAAAAGAAGAGTTTTTTTGACTTGCATTTGCTATAAAATATTTACTCAAGCATCACGTTTAAATGTTTGTCAACAAACAATGCATAACACATTTAAAAGGTTCGGAAGATTCATTTATACAGCAAAATTGGCAAAATTCGTTAATGGCGAAGTGAATTCACGATCTTACCAGAATCTCCTAGCAAAACATCTTTTACCAAATGCAGAATTTGTTGTAGGGTAAAATTAGATAAATCAGCAAGACAACGCAACTAATCATTCAAATAACAATACAAAAATTGTTTTCAAGGTAACAATGTTGAAACTTTGAAAAGGCCAGCTAAGTCTCCAAATCTCAACTCGTTAGAGAATTTAAGGGGTGATTCAGCGGAAATAGTTTATGCGAATCGGAGGCATTTTACATCATCAATAGTGTTGAAATCTAATATGAGAAACGAATGGTATAAAACAGACCCAGAACTTAATCAGAAATTAGTTTCATACATGATACTTACAATATTTAAAGTAATTCGGTAAAATGATTCTTACACAAGCTTCTATATTTTTTTTATATGCCCTATTTTTATACCTATTTTTTGTATGCCATATATGTTTGCCTTAAAGTTTTCACTCAACCTGAAATACTAATTTTGTATAGATCACTTTTTTCTGATAATTATTGAATTACAAATTGCGTTAAGTTTCGTTATTTCTTAACAATATATTTTTTTAAAAATTAATTATACAAAAATCATTATTTCTTTGGCTTTCGATATTTGTATATCTGTATGTGCGTGTGCACACACACGCACATACAGTCTGAGTAAAGAGTTAAAGGCCAGTGAAAGAATTAATAAAAGATTAAAATAAAATTATAATGTAAGAGAATAAATGGAATTGAAAATTCAATTTAAGAAAAATTCTTTCACCGAAATTCAATTTCGATTTCTCAAAATATATTTAAAAAAAACAACAAATTAAATGAAATTTATTTTAAGCAAATTAAAATCAGACATAGTTACTCGCTTCTATTACCATGTTTTATTTACCTGGCTTTCATGTCTTTGAGCCGAAAATCTTGTAATCGAAATTTTGATTGGCTAATGCCTAAATTTAAACTGGAGTTCTGTGCCGGCTGGCGGAGCAATTTACAACCGTTTACTAACAGAATTATGTCACTGGATAACTTAAACCAATGTTAAATCATTCCACCCTTAGAATAGGAATTAAAAACTTGGTTTATCTTATATTTATTTTATGTTTGTCGAGTGAAGTTTAAGGAAAATACTCTTGCGTTTTTATTTAACTGTAAATAAGTGATATGATCGAAAAACTGGAATCAGTCAGAAGTTTAGTGATCTAGTGATAATTTCGTTCGAGCAAGCAATATTGTTAGATTTTTGTAACGTATAGCGTCATTCGACTTCTATGTTGTTAAACTCGAATCTCTAATAAAGATGTATGCTATTTTTCGACATACTTTTATCAACACAAAACTATACAAAGAAAATAATAAAATTTGAAAATAATGGAAAGAATTAGGAAATTGAAAAATAAAATTAATTTAAAGGAAGAAATTTTTTAAATTTTTTTTAGAGCGAAAGTTTTGAGCCATATCTTCTGTCATTATTTAAAATTTCTCCTTTCTTTTCCATGTAGTTAAAAAAAGTAAAAATATTTTCTCCTCCCCCCCCAAAAAAAAATGCTTTTAAATAATTTTATTGTTTTTATCATTATAGTTTTGTAATTATTAGTTTATGTCGAAGTGTAGCCAAAATTTTGATTTGCGATTTCTGTCAAGTGTTGATTGAAACCTGCGTTGGCACAAAATTTGCCCTTTAAATAAACCTGGTTTTTTGAAATTTTAATTTTTTTGTTTTATCATTCCAAAATTGGGTATTTGCAACACGAGAAGAAGGTGAAGTGATTATTATCTATGCGATTTAATTGGATACTTGTAAGCGACGTCACACGTGTTTCGAACTTGATTGACTTCTGAATCGACAAATGCCACAATTTGCCTATGATGAGTCAGTTACAGGTATTGCAGTGTTTCACAAACTTATGACTTTAGTGTACCCTTTCTAAATTTTTCGCAACGCTGTGTACCACTAATAAAAAAATGAATGTATTTTTTACTATTAAAAAATTGCACAAAAGTTAAAAATCACAACTGGCTGTTGACACCACTAATTATTAACTGTTAACTCTGCAAAAAGTAACCAATATAAAAATACGTAATCGTAAATTTTCATGGCTAGCTTTGCTTTTAAAAATTTTTTTTGAAATTTTTGTTTATTACAAGATATTTTGCAAAAGGACGCGTACCCCTGTGAAACTGTTCCCGGACCCCTGGGGGTACGCGTACCATACTTTGCGAAGCTGAAGCACTGAATTAGGGAATAAAAATCGGCTGTTATAATGATAAAAATGATTAAAAATGACGATTAAAAATGCTTAACCTTTTTCACGATGCTATCTTTTAAGCAACCGTGTTCACCTCAGTTCTTTTTTAAAAAAAAATATGACTGCTAACATGGAAAACCTGGCATTTCATATGTCCAGAATTGTATATTAAATGCCTTGTGTTTAAAGTTAAATACTAAACACGATTTATTTGACAAAGGGTTATCTGTTCAACGGTTCAAGGGTTTTTGAACATGAATTCGATTAACGTTGCTTCGTTCCGTAACATCAAAGTTCCACAAAGAAATTGGAATTATCATAATTATGTATGCAATAGTAATACTAGAATTCGCAAAACTATCTGAGAATTATCCCATGCGTTTGATCCGGCTAATATACGAAAACTACGTAACATTTTCTACACGCTTGGAGGACTTGGGACTTTAATGTGTTTTGAAAGTAGAAGGTTTGAGTCGCTCCTTTCATTCCCAGAGGATGAATAATAAATTCAAAAACATGTTTCCTATTTTCGAAACTTCTTTGATTTATCACTAGAACTTTTCTTTCTTTTTTATCTCACCCGATTCCGATTGTATTTCTTTTCTAACTTTTAACTCTCTATGGTTTTCTAAAATACATTATTCTTCCGCGAAACTTTTTTTCTTTCTTTCTTTTTTTTTTTAAAGAAACTCGTGTCGTGCGGAATTTTCACGTCACCTTCGTTTGAATTATTCTTAATGTGTTGAGATATTTTGTGTCCTTAATTTTTTTTTTAAAGTAGAGTGTTGAAAAAATATTTCAAGTTAAATTTAGGGTTTAAATTTGTTTTAAACAAAGGCTATTTAAAGAAATAAATTGTTATAAAAATACAATATAAAAATCAAAGACATTGAATGTCAAGCGATATTTGCTTAAAATAAAATGCTATGTTACATTTACTGCATAACAATGAACTTCATATAGAATTGCGAAAACCAGGTCCTTTTAGAGGAAGCATTTTTAAATTAGTCTACTATTGTTAATTAGTTTTTAACGTTAGAAAATTTATTATTTGTTTGTAAATGTATCTGAGCTGTTTACTGCAAAAACTAAAATAAAGAGGTAAATGAAATTCTTTTTCAGATGTGAAAAATTCGTTATTAATTTTATTTCGATTTTAACTCTACATTGCATATACATATTTAAAGTAGTTTTTGTATCTAAAACATTGAAAAATTTTTTCGTCTTCCCCAATATTATAAAGATTAGCAGACAATATGATATGATTTAGAACTTTTGTTACTATATATGGAATTGAAATTTATATTCTAAAAATCCAAGCATGGCTCGCTTCATTCTATTCTGTTAAGAAAATAAAATTTATCTCATTTTTTCAGAGAAGGAAGTCCAGTGCAATGAAAAATAGTATTTTTAAATTTAGGTTAAAAACCTTTATCTCAGTTTCCGGGAATGAAAATTTATTTAAAATTCGATTCTTGTAGCAAATAAAAAGCTAACGTTAGAAACTTAATGGCTAAGTTAGATAAAACGAATTGTAGAAGTACTTAAAAATATCTTGTGCTACTGCTAAAAATATCTAATAAATGGCGTTATATAGCCAAAACCCTTTTGTGAAATCCCAAATGTTTAACGAGATTTCCATGATCAGAGGAACTAATCGGCTGAGAGTGAGTAACAGATCGCTGTAGTCCGTCCTATTCTCCAAGAAGGTGATTATTTCGTCATTGATAAGGACGTAAGTGATTGTTAGCTTATCAACTAATCTTAGTAACATTATTTTAAACTTCTCGTATAACAGCTCACTTCTCGTATCTCTTTGAGGAATGAGAAAAACATTTTGAAACATTTCGGTTAAATATCTTAAACTGTGGAAAAACTGCCCCAAAATTTTAACTTGCTGTAGACCATTGCTGCCTAGCAAGTTACCTATAGTTTTTTTAAAAAAATTTATTTAATTGTTAATTTTTTTACCTGATTTGCCTTTGGCTGCTCTTCGGAAAACAAAGGATTGGAACTATATTTGATGCAGGGCTCGAAAAAACTCAGAAATTTTACCCGTCCCCAAGGACGGCTTGTCCAACAATGTACCCGTCCTCCTTTGAAACTAACCCGTCGCTTCTAAATAGAAATATCATTTTTCTTATTTATAACAAACATTTAATAATTACAGAATGAATTAGTAGCTATTAGGATTACATTTTACAGTAATAAAAGAAATACTAGATTACTAATAGTCAGACCTAGTATTTCTTTCATGAAATAATTTATTTCTTTTATGAAAAAATTTATATAACAAAGGTCAAGTTATGTCAATTTATCCGAGGGTACTGCGTTTTCTAAATGAATCAAATATGACGTTTGTCAGTTCTACAATCAAGCCTATGATTTACAGAGGTTTTTTGCACAGAAATCTGAAAGGGGTTTTCCATTTAGGTGGATGTTCATAATTGCGCCTGAAAAGTCCCTTTCAACTGCTGCAGTACTCCCAGACGAAAAAAAAAAACATCTTGCAGTATGTTGCTGTACGGGATTTCTAGATTAGAGGGTCATTTTAGAAGTGAGGCGCTAGACTCTTGTAAGATAACAAAAATTGAAAGTGTATCACGAACATTAACGGGAAAATGGCCGTCCGCGCGGACGTCTGATTCGAGAAATTCGTTGTCCGCGGGAAATTTTTGACCGCCGAGGACGGGCGGTTTTTCGAGCCCTGATTTGATGAGATGTCCGACTTTGTAGGGTCACTTCGAGGCGGAAAGAAATTGGAATGCATGTTGATGGGGGTGTTGACTTTCTTCTCTTGCTGTTTTATTGGGTTATATGTTTGATTTGTGACTTGTTTCTAATTCTCTCTTACCATTGAAAAAAAAATCTTGCCCACCTCTGTCAGTTTTGTATCGAAATTTTAATAAGCACATTTTTGTTCTAGTGTATTTAATTTTAAATTTAAAATCTTTGAGTTTTCCTAACCCGCCTACCTTAATTGCTTTATTTATTATTATTTTTTTTGCGGTGTGTCATTTAAAATCAATTAAATATAATCCCAAGCATTAGCTACTGCATATTTTCCTTCGTCCTAAGTTTAATAGTCCGTTGAAAAACATTTTCGGTAAGACTATGAAGTAAAGCATCTGCTTCGGGTGGATAATTAAGATGAAGTTTGCCGTTTTCTCTCTCTGCTACATTGAACTGAACTGAAACTTCGTTTAATCCTCATTTAATGATCCTGATATATCTTTGGAGAAATCGATGTCTTTACGCTTTTCGGTAGACATTTGGTCTCAGGGAAGAGGGTTAACTGTATTTGTTACCGCAAGGAAATTCGATTCTTGTCCAATTACTTTAACTTCAGTTCTCGGAATCCTTTGGTTTTAAATTCCCTCATTTTCTTCCATAATTGACGTTTGTTCTTTTTTGCTTTTGATGTGAAAGATTTTGTTTTAATCTTTTGCTGGAGGTGATAGGATTATTATGAGTATAGATTCCAGTTGATATCGATAAATCATCTTAATAAATACAACTAATAAAATTCAATTAAAATTTATTTACCTACTCTATTACTCTTGCCTTAACAGCTTTCCGAAAATATTCATGTCTGGACATTTTCATTGGCATCATTAATTCTATTAGGGCATTTTTATATGATCATGGATACATCAGTCCAAGTTTCTTAGTGAAATCAACCAAACTATAGTTTCTAAGACTTACTAGTTTTTTTTGGCAGGAGATTTTACCTAACATTTAATTAAATGAAAAATTAAATCCATCAGTAAAATGCCCACACCATGAAATTTTAACAATTAAAAAATCTAATAGACCTGATAAGTGTGTTATGATATATACTCTTAAGTGCTGGTTGAATAAAACTATTGATTACTGGTCGTAATCTCGCTACCACTTTAACCCCTTCTTTCTCGCTCCCGTAAAATTAACGGGGTGAGGTTTCGCCCTCTATTTCTCGCTCCAGTGATATTGACGGGCTGGAGTGTCCAGTAGTAATGCGCCAATAAGAATAAAAGTAATTCATTTCTTCTGCCCGGAAAACATTTTATTCCTCATTTTACACACCAGATGGCAGTACCAGTACATTTTTAAGGTAATTGTAGATAGTTAGTTTATTTTAAACTAGATGTCAGCACTAATCAAATACGTAATACAAATACAAAAGCCAAAAAATAGACACTTTTATGACCGTTTTTTTGAAATTAAACCGATCATTAAGGGGTTAAATATCTTTGAGTGCTTGAACTTCCGGATTCGGTTCGCAGCTCTGTCTTCTTGGGCTTTCCATTAATAATGTCGCCTTTTTTTTACCTCAATATTTTCATCCCCTCCACCTCTTTGTCTGTCACAAAGTGTTGCACTTTCCTACACCCCCCTGTTACATGTAACACTGTGTTACATAAAATTGTATTAGCAGTTCAGAAGCGAAACTCTTATTATAGATCATATTTAAAATTTAATTTTCAAATTTTTTTTACAGCGTGTTTATTTGATTTTCGTAATAACAGTGATTACTCGTGTACTTATTTTGTTAAAAAAGATGAAAAAAATATCAAAGCAAGTAATATGAAAAATTTTAATCTGCTGATTTTAAATGTTTTTTTTAATTTTTTTTATAGCAAGATTGTTATCACTTATCTTGTAACTCTCATCCCCTTTTCACAGACTTTAAAATTATTCAATTCTTCAACTATAGTCTTTTCAATTTCTTTAACTCCCCCCTCCCTTTTAAGTGTGGCATCCCGTTTTTGCTTGGTGCAATCAAATAAGAAGCCTTAGATCTTCATTAATTTGAAGTCAAAAATATTTGTGAAGTTGCACTTATCTATGTGTAATAAATTAACTAAGTTAGCCTGCAGCTCGATGTAAATTTATGGCGCCCCCTAGTGTTAAAATTTTCATTTAGAGAGATAAAAAGTAGTTTACATAGTTGTAGATCTCTATCAATTTGTCCGTTTGGATGTTAATTTTGAAATTATGACGTCACGGAGTATTTAAATAGTCAATTAGTTTGACCCCTGCTAGGTTTTCGAGTGTCATTTGCATATATTTCAAAATTCTGATCCTCATAGGCCTCTATTTGTTTGACTTGACGATAAACAATTTTGGTGCAAACACTAGTACTTCTTATCGTGTGATACGATAATAGTGCCGCTAGTGCTGTTGAGCAGTTTTTGTTGTTGAATTAAAAATTTTGTATTTGAAATTGATTAAAATTCTTTTGAATTATTACGGAAGGGATTCTTTCTGTCTTTTAATAATGAGATCAGTCTAACGTACTGTGTGTTCGAATTTCTCATTTGTAAATTTTTTCTTTAAAAAAAGAAAACTTTATTTCTCCTCAAGTTTAGTTTAATATAAGATACTCCATCGTATGTATCACAGTTTAATTAGTGCTATTAATACACTTTCCTTTTTGCAATTATTATTTCCAGTGAGTGTCACTGTAATTGGAGCTTAATTACTTTAATCGTTCTCATTAAATAAAGTATTTCGCGATAATTATGACCTCTATGAAGAATTGTGCTTCCGTAGAAGGACTCGAGATAGGCTTCCCTCGAGAAGCTAAGCAAATTTGCTGACTAAGGGGAATGAGATAACATTATTAGAGTTTTTCCCCTATCTCTAACTTTTTTTTTTCTTCTTTCTTTCTCATTTTTCCCTCTTACTGTTTTTGCTGATACTGCGGATTTAACCTATGTTTCTTGTCTAGTACTGGAAGTTGATTTGATGCAATTTTTCGCTTGTACTTTGTCTTCCAGGGGCAATATCGTGTTTGTATTTGATATTGTAATAATTACTTTACTAAAGATGTGATTAATGAATTCATAAATTGTTGTCAATTTAGGAAGGTATTTATTTTGAGCAATTTCTTTTTTTTGCCAGAAACGGTGAGGAAATAAAAAAGCAGAAAGAGGAATATATATGATGTCCCACCCTACTTTTTTTTAAAAAATAATTAATGAAAGATAATTGTTTTACTCCGTAATATTAAACTGATTGTATAAATTAAATTGCTTTATGTCTATGTCTTCTAATAAGACACAGTCTCATAATTTTTTATGGAGTTTTCTTTTAATGGTGATTTACTTTTTGCTAGGAAAGCATAATGTTTGATGTGTATAAACGTAAGTTACACTGATTAAGCAATCATTTTATTATATCCGTAAGTTTTTGGATAAACATAATTTTAGGTATATTTAGTGTTAAAAAAATATCATTTTTTATAATATTTTCTGTATTACTATTGTCTTACGCTAGTTTCTTCTATTGTCTTTACTTTTTCTTTTTAAAGAATGAAATGATAGTGATGAAAAAATTTCTTCACTCTATATATATAAGTTCAAAATGTAGAGAAAACATGGAAAAAATTACAGAACAATGAAAAAAGGGGGGGAAAGAAAAATAATAATAAAAATAACAAGAAACCGAGGGAAAAAATCCCAAAAAAATTGAATAAATAAATATATATATATTCAAACGATTGATGTTCTTTGAAATGATGCTTTGTGATAACATATATTTTTTGCTAAAATAATAACTTTATTATCGATATTCTTGTCAATTAACATGACATGCAAGGCGCATCTTTTGACTGATAAAAAAATAAATAAATTAAGGACAAGGTTTGGCGTTAGAGTAGCGTCTACTTAGAATGGCGTGACGTACTTGAAGAAAAGCCATTTTGGTAGCTCCAATAATTGCAGTAAATGGAGTACTTTCTGATGCGGAAATCGTATTATGTTCTTTCAAGCGCTGTTGAGACAAAGGCATTTTTCTAACTAGAGAACTCCCTGATCAAACATCCAGCGTGAAAAATTTCCTATTCCATCCATAGCGAAAGATAAATTATTTTCCATTATACTACTCTCTTTTGGGCCGTGATTATTTAAATATTTACCCAGGATGCTCTGTCGCACTAATTCTGACAAAAGAGGAAAAGAAATTCCCCATTTGTCGTTGGAATCGAAAAATCTGTCCTACCGTCACCTAATGAACCTGCAACATTCTCGTTTGATGTGGTTATTCTTTTAAGGTGGGGAGCAACTTGAACTGCTGCTGTCTTCCAAATTAAATTTCATAGGCATATATAAAATGGCACTATATGCGCTGAGAGTGTGCTGATTAACTGCTCTTTTCTGACAGTAGCATTAGCAGAATGAATTCATTATGGGGTGTTGAAACTTTTATCGTTGCTAGGCTGCTTAACGTATCGTTGCTTTTTGGGTTGCTGAGGTTGCAGGATTTGAGTTTGTTTTGTTGGTTACCTCTAACGAAGACTTTATTTTTCAAAATGACACTGTGTTATTTGTTCTTTTTCATTCCTCGATGCATATTTTTTTTCCTTCTAAAAAAATTTTGAAAATTACTTTTTTAGTCTTGGATGGTTAAATAGTATTTTTTTCTTAAAATCGAAGATGAGTTATAATCGTAGGGAGAGGAGGCTGCTTTTATTCTTATAGTGCTCTAAATTAGTAGAATATTTTGAAAAAATAGACATTGTTTGTTAATTACTGTTTCTAAGAGACGCAATTATCATTTTTGTCTTGGGTGAAACGATGACATTGCTTGTATTTAAAATTATTGAATTGGGAATGTAATGTTTCTAAATTAATAAGAACTCTTAATCTTAGATCAAATAACTGTAGGTTAAGCAACGTTTTTGATTTTTTTGTTGACAGTGTATTGAAGCACCAAGCTACAGTGCATTTATTTTTTCCACGTTCCCTATATTTGGCTCTAGGAAAAGCGTTATGAAATCATATTTTCTTAACTACCTGCACACTAATATATTCGTCTAGATTTTGATGTTCTTTTTATCTACTTCTTTCTCTAAAGACTGAAGAATATAAAATTCTGTTAAACTTAATTTCACGTACGTTCAGCATAAAAATATTAAAATTTCCTCATACCTTTTGATACTTTTGCGATCTTTGTAAAGTTGATAGAGCTGCATTTTTTTATTTGTGTGTCGCTTCATTCGATTAAATGAGAAACAATACGTCCGTTGTCTGTGTAGCAATACGTAAATAAGTTCAATTACAAAATTGTACTTTTTGTACGTAAAACGCTTATAACTTCTAAACTAGTAGTCTCATTCAATTCAATGTGAATACACTGAAAATACAGGGAATTTTGTTTTTTTATTTTGGTCTTTTAAAAAATGGTGACCACTCAAAGCGTAATCTATGGGATATTTAACCATGATATTTCAGCTATCCTAAACTATTTCATTTACCATAGCATTATTTAAGTATGTTCAGCTGTTTCTCCAGCAATTGAAACTAATAAATATAGTTAGCCCAATATAGCTCACACAAGAGCACAGTAATTGTTATTTCCTCTTAATTCATTGCGTATAAGATGTACAGGGAAAACACATGGAATTTTTTTTCCAGATTTGAGTGGCAACCCTGTTTCAGAAAAAGCACCGTTTTTATATAATTACTGTTCAATAACTGAATAATGCGTTTTTGTTTGCGATTTATTATTTCTTTTCTTATAAAACTTTAAATATTAAGGTATCATAAAAAAAGTTTCTTCAAAATCTTGATTGGCCTGAACCTTTCAAACCTTGTACTTCAGTAAGTGAAAATTCTGTTACTATGTTATATTGATGATTAGATTTTCATTTACATCAATATGTTAAGATGTTGCGTTTGTTATTATATATGATTTTTATTTATTCTTATTGCATACTGTACAAATTGAATCCCATCTATTTTTATAAATAAGCTCTTCGAAATATTTCATGTTGTGAGAAATGAGAAGCAATAAACAATATCATTACAGCTGAACGATTGTGCTCTTGTAATGGTAAATTAAATAACATTTTTACCCCTTGGGAAATAATGTGTTCGAAAATAAATTTGGAACCAAAAAAACTAATAATAAATAAATAAAATAAATGAAATAAAATTGACGCAGCAAAAGTTGGTTAAGTACAGAACCAACTATCACCTTTATTATATTGATGTTACAAATCGAAATGAATTGTTCAACATTGATTTTATTCCAACAAACTTCCAGTTTTTCTCGCCTTTCTCGTGTTTTATTCTATTATTGAGGTGAGAAACAAAAAAATACCGTTACTGTTCGAAAAGCATTTAAGAATAAATGGAGAAATAAAATTTCGTTCGTTCTGTCAGCTGGTTGAGGTTTCACCCGGAAAAAAAAAATTGAAAATTCTATCTTTATTTCGTCTTCATCGTTTTGTTTTATTTTTACGTATTACTTTATTATTGATTTCTTTTTTTTATTATAACTTTTTTCCCATTGAGTAATGAATTCTAAGACAATGCTATGAGTCTTTTGCATTAAAGTAACAGATTTTGTTGTCGATGATAGATTTATTATTCCACATTAAAAAAGTTTTATTTCAGGTAATGAATTTTCTGCTCCTAGAAATTAACATTTCTTGAATTCTCTGATTCCTTGGAATGCATTGTTATTTCTCTTTTATGGACGTTTTATACTTGCGTGAGGAAAAAACAAGAACTTATGTAAAATATAACAAAGAGTAAAGATAAGAATGACAATATCCAATCCACTTTCATTGTTCGAAAGAATGAAAAAAAAATTGAATGTTGATGTTTGAATGGTAATGTTTAGAAACGCCTTCAAGTTTCATCAGTCAATCAGGTTTTGATGTTTTTTATCCCTCCGTCTTCACTAGTAAATCAGCGCAAATTTTCCTTCATCGTTTAAATATCGATTGACGGCTTCTAATCTTTACATTAAAAGAGGTAATAGCTAAACACTCTCTCTCTGTATCAAACTTTTTCGTATTGCATATGTTTGATTCTGAAATATGTAAAGATAAAAAGAAAACGTTTGACAGATAAAGAAATGTATATATTGTAGTGTTCTTTATCAAATCAATGCTAATATAAAAGCAGATATGGAAAGTAGTAACATACGAGTAAAAGCTTATATGAATTTTGTAAATGCTCATAGTTTTTGCACGTGACTAAAAACTTATTAAAAAAATAGGCAAATAATTGTCAAAATATGATCAGTATTTTAACTTATCATTGAAAGTACTGCTTAACTGTTTGGATGAGCTGAATGTTAACATGCTCAATATCATCGTATTTTAAAATACAATCATATTTACTTAAAACATCCAAGTCATATTTCTGTATAGAAATTTCAGCAAAATGTAGTCGGTACTAAAAAAAAAATTTGATTTTTTTTATTATTTTTAAATTTTTTTATTTGCTTTTCCTTCAACTGCCGCGAAATTTCTACAGTATAAGAATAAGATACTTTTTCAGTGGAAGCAAAGGTTATGTATTTTATTTAAGTAAATTAGAATCAAAATTATTTTGTTCACATCTGGATATCACAACTTAAACGGTATATAAAAGTTCTGCTACACGAATGGTCATGTTTTTAATTCTGTAAAACGTTTTACCTGCTTTAAAATAGTCTGCTCTAGTTAAGAAACAAAATCCCCACAAATTGTCGATGAGCTGTTTATTTCAGACACAGCTCAAAATGTCTGCTTACAAAAATGGAAACAAATAAAAAACTATTTACGTAAATGGACACAGCTCAAAATGCCTGTTTACAAATGCTTAAACAGCTCAAAATGAATGTTTACGAATGTTTAAACAGCTCAAAATGAATGTTTACGAATGTTAAAACAGCTCAAAATGCATGTTTATCAAAA
Organism: Parasteatoda tepidariorum; assembly: GCF_982258835.1. Lineage (NCBI taxonomy): Eukaryota > Metazoa > Arthropoda > Arachnida > Araneae > Theridiidae > Parasteatoda > Parasteatoda tepidariorum. The sequence continues at coordinate 59,174,025 of NC_141761.1, forward strand.
TGGACACAGCTCAAAATACGTATTTTTACAAATCTGGAAACCGCTCAAAAAGCGTTTTTACGAAAGTGGAAATAGCTCAAAATGACTTTACGAAAATGGACACAGCTCGAAATATATGTTAAACGGAAATGGGCAGAGTTCAAAATTCTGTTTTAGAAATGTTCAAAATGTGTTTCTCCGTGTACATTTTTGCACTCCCATAACTATTCATATCGATTAAGAATAAACAGAATTTAAGAATAATTATTGTCAAAACAATTGTTAAGAAGTAGCTGTTAAATGATTTGTTTTACATTCTTATGTGCTCTCCACCAATGGTGTAATAAAACAAAATGTGAAACTTTATCGCAATTTTATCTTTAATCATTACGCGAAGATGAAATGTGAAGATCGCTTTTTAATCATTCCACGAAACACGATAAAATACGAGTTAAAAAAAATATATACATATAAGGGCCTAAGATGTTCTCAGAAATTCGTTATTAAACGTTTCGTTTCTTGGTAATTACTTCAGGATAAGAGCTCCGGTTCTCCGGATCTGATTTCCGGAGCAACGTCCCCGCTGCTTTATTCCGGTTACTTCGATTTTTATTTATTTTCTCAGAAAAGGATCTCTCTTCGATTATCATCTCCATTTCCGAAAGAAAATAAAAAAAAAGAAATTTCAATTAAAAAAAAAACATGATGGGAATCGAGATATTTTCCTGGAATTACTTAAGAGAAATACCAATATATTGTTGATTAAGAGGTACGCTATTTAAATTTATTAAAACATTTTTCTTTTAATTTTTTCTTCTTGACTAAATATGATATGTCTCGGACTTTCGAATTAAATTACTGTTTTTTTTTAATTTTTTTTTTATCGAGTGAGGAATAATTTATTATTTTTGAAAAATAAATTTGATAAAATATCGATGACTGTTTTTAGTGTTACGAAGAACAGCTTAAGGCTGTTTTTTTAAGACGTCGTCGTCATATGAAATTATGCTTTTTTTGCGAATGATATGCTATTTTAATAACTGCTGTGACTTTGTAACAACTCATGATTGTTAGGTCATGTTTGGCCTATCTAAAGCCATCGGTGTTAAAGCTTAATTTTGAAAATGGCGCAAAACGTCAAGATGGAGAAAAGCCACAGTTTTGTGAAAATGAAAAGCGTTTGTGGTCTAATTTTTTTAATATTTAAAAACTTACTCTCATGCTGCATTGCTTGGGCTCATGAAAATTTGCGAAAACTGTGAATAAGGCAGTGATTTTGATAATTTTCATCCAGGTGGAAAAATTTTACCAAATCTGCGATTTTTAAAAAAAATTATTAACTTTTAAAATATGTAAGTTATTTACCTGTTCTAAAGCCCGATAATTCTTCACGGCAAGATGATTTCTATAGTTTTAAGACCATCGCATTGCTTCAAGTGTAAGGCACTTAAACTGTTATTTTATTTATTTATTAATTTTTTTAAATTTTCCTTGGCGACAGAGTTTTGAAAAACAATGCTAAACTCTGGCTTTTTTTAATTTTTCTTGGCGTAAAATCTTGGATAGTGTATGTTAATGTTATTGAGGGCAGGGCTTTTGTTCAATTGTCTCAGTCACTCAGGTGATAAGTGGTGAATATCAGTTAAAGAAGCAATTCTTTTTAAGTGAAAATTGCAGTTTTTCATAAATATTTGGCAGAAATGGTATTTTTTTAAGTTTGCAGAATAATATAACAAACACTGCATGCATTGTAATGAGAGCATGGGACAAGATGTGTTATATCCTTTGAGGTTTTCGTCTAATATTCTGCATTAATGATGTCAGAATTTAATTTCGAATTCATCAACCTTGCGTTTGTCATTTCAACAATTTGATCCGGATACAATAAAGACGCTATTATGAAAATGATCATATAATAATTCTGACATATATATCCTTCGCTTCAAATAGATACATATTATATGGATCTTTGAGCCTGGATATTTGCCTTCCAAAATTCATTTAGAATATTATAATCGAAATTAAATACTTTAATTACCATAATAAAAATGTTTTCAACTTCTTTCAGAAGAGATGATGATGTTTGAATTTTTACTTTTGCTAGCTTCTGTTTAAGTGTGTGCTAAAATTAGAACGCTCTATAACCAGTTTAATTCAACATGAAATTATTTTATTTCTATGTTATTACGGTAAATATTGTTGCTGCTTAATTCAATATTTTAATTAAACTAGTGGACTGCTCCCCCTGCTCGCTAACGCTCTCCAACCCCCGAAAATTGCTACGCAATCTTATATGGTTTGCTTCGCAATACAAGCTCGCTTCGCTCGCTACTAACTTAGGTACATTGCAAATGCACAAAATTCTAAGAATTCAAAACAATCATTCAAATCCATCTAACAACTTTATTTTTAAAAAGAAAATTACATCTTTTTAGTAAATACTAAATCATTAAAATAAATTTGAATTCAAATAAATGACACGTAATTCGTTAAACCTTTTAGAAATGTGCTATAGTATAAAATCTTAAAGCGTAACAGCACGTCTGAGACTCATTTTTCAATGAATAACTAATAACAATAATAATAATTCGTGATATAAATCAAAAATCTTCAAATAAATTCGTAATATATAAATTCGTTAAAAAAAGCGCTTTCGACAAAATACTAAAATAGAGATCTATCGACAAAGACTACTCACCTCTGCCTAGCTTAATAATATGAGATTACCGCAGCTGATCGGGTGAATTTCGGAAGAGATCACATTTGATGAGAATGCTCTCTCTGGTTATTTTAGTTTCCGTTATTAAAAGCGCTATATGTTGAGCCACCTCAGCTAGATTTAGCATATGACATTTTTAGTGGCAATCATTGGAAAATTTTCTAGCGTTGCCATTCGGGGAGTTGTAATGAGGCTTTTTTTGTCGCCGTGTAAGAGAAATATCTATATAGATTTTCTTCAAATTGTTGGTTATTGCGAAATTATTTCCTTTTTAATTTTCTTGATGAAAATGATCGTATGGTATGTGTGCTATATAGAGAGCATGGCAGTGAAAAAAAATCATTTTTATTCGTAATTATTACACAAACTTTCTAAGCATTGTTTCTAGGGTTCAAACTAAACGTAGGGTTTAAAAAAACTAAGCACCGTGGAACAAACACTGTGGAAACTCTTCTCGTCTATCAAAGCTAGTTTTTCTGATATGTAACTAAATAGAAACTTACACCAAAAACATAATTGTTTATTTATTTTGAATAGTTCTATCATTTATAATTGGTAAATTTGTTTTTACATATAATTATATCAGTATGCATCATTTTTATTGACGCTAAATTTTATTAATCGATTCGGTGTTTATGACGCCAATTACAAGTGGTATTTCCCCACCAAGAAAATGACACTGACTAAAATTAAAACTGCGAAAAATCATGCATTTTCGATAATATTCTGAAGTCAATGAAGGTAACCCCTAAGAACGACCAGTCTCCATTAACGACTATTTTACTGTGTAACAGAAAGTGGTCGCTACCGAGAGGTTTCACTGTAATATGTTAAAATAAAGAAATGCGGGTAGCATTTTTAGTCATGATAGCAATTTTTACTATTTTTACCAAGTAATTAATTCCAAATTACAGTGGTTTTTATCTTGCAAAAAAAAATTAAGTTATCCAGTAAAATTTTCTTTTATTCTTTGAAAATAAATAAATTAGAAATGCAAATCTTAGATTAAAAAAAGTACATTTTCTAAACAACTTAATAAAATTAATTATTTTAAAATATTTAATTAATCCCGAACAGTATGTGATCTCCCGCACAAAAACATTTAATCTTTCATTAATTTTCTGTCGTTTATTAAAACATTTATTTGCCTTGAGGAAAAATTTTTCTTTCCGGTTGTTTCTAACGGTGTTTTAAATTATAATTAAATTCTCGTTTTTCAAGTTTCTGTTCCCTCCCTCCTTTCATTTGGTTTGTAAAAATATGATGGAATGAGTTGTTTTTATTTTAATATCTATGCAGCAGTAACAGTTTTTCATTTTTTTCTTGCTATCGATTCAACCGAGAAGTATGTTTATTGATTTTATACAGTTTTTAATATAATTTTTCATTTCTTTATGCTGAGACAATTATAAATTTTTGATGCGAGTGTTAAAAAAAATCAAAAAGCTTATGGAATATTTTAAAAACATACCAGTTTTTAATTTTAATGAGACGTTTTATTTCTGTAGCATGCAACTTGATTATTAATATGCTTATTTAAAATAATTACTTTTCTTATTTTTTCTTCCATCATTGGTTATTTTAATTTAGATTTTAATAAGTTTAAGGGGTATTCCAGAATATTGTGTTTTTGATTGAAATCTAGTATTTCCTTAAGAATTGATGTAAATAACATTACTAAATAAATAAATTCGGAAACTTTTCAATCTTCGATAAAAGTGTATTATATTGCCCAAAGCCATGCTGTTAGTTGATTTTTTTAAAATAAATATTAAAAGAATATGCATTCGTGAAAGAACGAAATTGTATATTTATTTGGTTGTGAAGCTTTTTCTATCAGGGTAAAACAGCAAGATTGATATAATTTGCTGCTCGGTATCGTTTTTGCATTACCACATACCCCCGTCTATTTATTTATTGCAGTTAATCATTTTTTGTGTATTTTATATTACTAGTTTTATAGTATTTGAGCTTTTTCTGAAAATATGTTTCATCACTTATTGCGAAAATAATATACTTTTGTATTGTGTATTGATTGTGAATGCAAAATTTCATTAGCTTATAATGTCGCAAGGCAGTCCAATCTATTCGGGATCTAACCTTACCCTGAATACTATGCGTTAAGGACATTATATTAGTATATCCTCGAAGTAAAAACTCCGTGATATCAATAATTCGGAATGTCGAGTATTTTGTTCGAATATTTTTTTAAACAATTCAGTCAAAATAATAACTGCATTGACTTGTATTTACTTCAAAAGACATAGTTTACCATCAATGTCGATATCTTTGCTTTTTCATTTGGTTTTGCATTTTGAAATTATTTCTGTTCATTTTCCTTTTCTGATATATCTTCTAATACCATAGCCACATGTAATATTTTAAGCATTATTGTTCTCTATAATTACGCCCTCATAAATATTGATTTCTTTTATATTCGTTAAATTAGCCAGTTCTTTTCGATTTTATGAGCTGATATCTACGCTTACATCTTGCACGTCTAACTTCTTCAGGAATGGTTAATTCAGGCGATTTTTTTTTCAAGCATGGTAATGTCTTTCGTATTATTGTTTCAAAAAAAAGAAAGGATCCATAAGATCGCTGAAAAGAAGTTTATAAGAGTTTAATTTTATAATATATATATATATATATATATATATATATATATATATATATATATATATATATATATATATATATATATATATATATATATATATATATATATATATATATATATATATATATATATATATATATATATATATATATATATATATATTTCACAAATCGGGAAAAATCGGGGTCATCAAGAAATGTATTTGGATAACAGAGCTTTATTTTCCTGTTTGCTGCATAGAAAACGCGTAAAGAAGTCATATTTTTTGCAATATATATACGATCCCTGGCTAAATTATTAGACGCACTAAAAGATTCTGCAGCATCTTTTTTCGTTTCGGGCTCAAATCGCCTCTTGACTCAATTTTCTTCTTTATGCGTCGTACTCTAGCTTCAGAAACCTGTTTCGCGGTTTGAAAATATTTCAGCATTCACGAGGGCCTTAACTTCAACTTTTTTACATGGTGAAAGATCGCCTTTTTTACCCATGATGAAAATGTGCTAATTGATTATTTAATTACTGCGCACAAAATAAACAAATAACTGCGTAGTATAAAACTGCGAAACAAATAAACACAGCGACTAAAGTCACAGAAACACGTCCGCAACTGACGCACGCGACAACGCGACTGAAACAGGTTCGTACTTGTTTACGTTCGTGTATCAATTGGTTAACATTGTAATGCAATACATTAAAAATAAGTGCAAATAGGAAGTATCTCTATATATATTTCTCTTACTCGGCGAAAAAAAAAAGCCTCATTACAACTCCCCGAATGGCAATGCTAGAAAATCGACCAATGATTGCAGCTAAAAATGTCACATGCCAAATCTAGCTGAGATGGCTCAACATATAGCGCTTTTAAAAACGGAAACTGAAATAACCAGAGAGAGTATAAGCTAGGCAGAAGTGAGTAGTCTTTGGCGATAGATCTCTATTTTAGTATTTTGTCGAAAGCGCTTTTTTTTCACGAATTTATATATTACGAGTTTATTTGACGAGTTTTGATTTATATCACGAATTTATTTGTTTTACTAGAATTTATTTGTTTATGCTGGTTTTTCCATTGCAATTCACTTATTTCAATTTTTAATAGACTTATTTTTAGCCAAAATATTATCCTTTTTAAAGAGATATCAGTTTTAGAAATTTTATCTTAAGATTTTATATTCTATAGCGCATTTCTAATAGGTTTAACGAATTACATGTCATTTATTTGAATTCAAATTTATTTTAATGACTTAGTATTTACTAAAAAGATGTAATTGTTTTTTAAAAAAAAGGTATATGGATTTGAATGATTGTTTTGAATTCTTAGAATTTTGTGCATTTGCAATGTATCTAAGTTAGTAACGAGCGAAGCAAACCATATAAGATTGCGTATCAATTTTCGGGGGTTGGCGAGCGTGAACGAGCAGGGGACGCAGCCCACTAGTGTAAAAAAATATCCTTGATGAAACCCCATTACATGTATGTTTAAATATAAAAGTATTGCATATAAACTCGTGCAGGACTTGTAATTATTAAAAAACTACAGTGCGTCTAATGTCTAATAATTTAGCCAGGAACTGTATATAAAAAGAAAAAAATACTTATTATTGAAGCTTGTGGTAACGAGATTAGACTGTAGTTAAAGAATTATATCTGCTTATCCTGATTTTCTGTTTCTTTATTTATTTTAAGTTCTTATTTTGTGATAAGTTTTATATAAAAGTGAAAAAAAGAAGAAGAAAAAAACGTTACATACTTATGTTCGAAATCTGTTTGGCGGTCACGTACTGCCAAATCTACGTGATCTCCACCAAAAATGATTCCCAACACCTCATTTTTTCCTATTTATTTTCCGTCTTTCTTTCTCCGTCCTTACGTTTTTGCTATTTGTTTCGGACGGACATAAGTTTAAACGAAGCTGTCATCAGGACTATTTCTCACTCCATGTCACTCCCTTCTCCTCTCTTACTTGTTCTGGAGGATATTGGATCTTTGGAAAAGGATGCCGAGACAGTAATGTTTTGCCCCGATGACTCCGGGACTTGTCTTTACCGGGCATTTTCTTCATACGTGTTCACCCACCTGTATGGAAATCTCCTTTGACTTCATCCGGAAATTGAGAGTTAAGGGGGAAGAAGATGCCTTCTGGAATATCTCCAGAGAAAGTTCTGATGTTTGCGACATCTGGAAAAGTATGAGTTGGAATCAAGTAGGAAGTATTCGATGTGTTGTAAACTTTGGCATTTTTGACTTCCCCTTTATGTTACACTCTGTTATTTCAGTTTCGCACATAAAAAAGTTGTTTCAAAGATCCTGTTTTTACTTTTCCAAGCATTTAAAAAAAAAAAATGTTAAACATTATTTTCAATTTGTTAAGTATTCATTTTGAATATGATAATAAAATATTTAAAAGATCCCGCTTTAACTTCCAATATTCTCAAGAACGTGTACTCATCTATGAAAATGCATCCTAATATTAGAAAGCACTTTTTGCAGATATAATCGTGTGAGCTGATGAAGAGATCTTTTTCCCCCCGGATTTTTATTATTTTTTTAAAACAATTTTTTGTTTTTTTTTTATTCTGTAATTTTTTTCCTTGTTTTTTCTAATTTTTTTTTTATTTATTTTGTAATTTATTCCTTGTAATTTATTTTCGAGATTTCTGTTAACATTTGGCGAAAAAATAATTTAATCGTTTCATTCCACTGTCTGACCAATAAGAAGTTGCTCGTAAATTTCTGAGAAGTAATCTGGAATCTTTGTTAGAATGTATTTCAGGAACATATCAGGAACATTTTTGACTGATGTGATATTTTTTAACATCCTTTGGGTCACATCCATGCTCAATCGTCATCGGAGTTATTATATTGAAATAGCATATAAGTTCCTAATGAAGTACTAGATTTACGTGTAAAATGGTGGTAGCATTAACATTTATGATAAGATTAAGTTACATTTTGCTCTAAATCCTTGTTTCATTTTGTTCTGAAACACCCTGTTTTGGAGCCGCAATAGTTTGTACAGAAACAGGGTGTCCTGTAGTTACCGCACTTCTTAATAACCTACAAATTAGGTGTTACAAAGTAATATATAAGTGTTAAAAAATACCAAAAACTGAAAGCCATTATAGAGGGAAATCAAAGTAAAAGGTTAGTGCCAACGAAACCGGTTTTCTTTTTCTTTTGTTGATAAAATTGAAAGGTAATTCAATTAGTCTCTTTTCATCTTTAACAAAAGCCTAATATAAATGATTTCATAGAAATTATTAGTATTGAAGCTGTAATACATTTTATTAACTCGATGAATGCCACTGCAGTCATTGGTGACTCTCACCGAATTTTCCGTTTAACGCGTTGACTGCTGTACGCGTTTACAGTGAAATCTCCTTCAGGCCACGAATACCGCTGTACGAAGCGTATTCTGCTAAGTACTCCCACCAATATTTTAATAATGCGAGTCTCTGGTGGTCACAAGAATCACATCTCGCTACATTTGTTTCCATGGTATAATTAATGTCTGTTTATTTGGGTCCGTTGTTTCGCATCTTTTCTCTTCCCTCCACTTTACATAATCAGTTTGAATTTTTGCCGTGTAAAGCGGAGTATAACTTAAAATGTTTACCCTAATTCGTTGAAATTTCGAAAAGGAAAATGGAAAACTTATTTCTTAGTGAGTCAAATAGTAGTGAACAAGCAAGCTTTTACGTGTCTTACAATCATTTTCTTTATAAATCATTTTTGTATTACTTTTCTAACAATTCAATAGACGGCAGTGTTTCCCAAACTTATGATTTTTGTGTACCCTTTCTGAATTTTTCGTAACGTTGTGTACCACTAATAAGAAAATGAAAGTATAATAACAAATATTGTAAAAAAATTGCACAAAGTTGAAAATCACAACTGACTGTTGACACCACTCACTGTTAACTGTTAACTTTGCAAAAAATAGCCAATAGAAAAATATGTAATCGTAAATTTTCATGGCTAGCTTTGTTTTTAAATAAGATTTTTTGAAATTTTCGTTTGTTATGAGATATTTCGCATAAGAACGCGTACCCCCACTAAACTGTTCCCGCACCCCTGGGGGTACACGTACCACTCTTTGGGAAACACTGACTTACAGTGTAAAATATGATACAAAACTGAAACATTTACATTGTTTTAAGTAATTTTATTTATTTATTCAATTTTTTGTTTATTTCGATCTGTTAATAATGCGCTTTGCATTGCTATATTATACAATATGAGCACTTCTTAGAAAAAAGCGTTGTCTGATGGAATTTTCTTTAAAAAAAAAAAAAACGTTTTACTGAACGCTTTAAATAACCTCACTAATATTTTAAAATCCATTTTCATTGGGATTTATATTTATAATAATTTTTTAAATTTTGAATGCGTGTTTTATTTAAATAAATAATACTCACGATCTTTAAAGTGTTTAATTTTTTGTTAAGTAATTTAAAGATTTGTGTAACAGGCGGAGTGTTTGAATGCTATGTAATTCGAAATATTTTGGAAACAAATTGTTTTAATTATAAATTTCAAAAAAGTTTTCTAGTATATAAGCTAAATACTATAGCTGTGTCAATTTAAGAGTATGTGTTGTTACATAGCATTAAATATACTTTTGAAAATACATAAAAGTAAATTTTTACAGAGAATAATTACCGTGGTACCAATTACCCAGAAGATTAATGTAAAGAAAAAAAATAGCCTTTTTCGCAAACTCTCACTTTTAAAAAAATAAATAAAAATAAAAACCTCTGCAATCTGAGGTTTTGTATTTTTTGCTTGATATAACTTTAAGATGTGATTTTTATTCTCTCTTGTTTCCCGAATTTACGATGGAATTCTGAGTAAGAAAACGTCCAACTGATAGAAATAGAAGGCTTTTGAAAGAAGAGAGTTTGAACTGAAAAACGAAGTGGATTTGTTGCGTATTCCAAGTCGAGGCTTGTTCTGAAGAAATCGGATTTTTGTCTTCAAGGATTTTGTTTGGCATTTCATGTAGTTCCTTGTAAACAAGCTAAAAGAAAATATAAAGTTGCTTCTGAACTCCATGTTCGTTTAAGTGTTTTTCTCCTCATTTTTTTTCTTATATAGAAGAAACAATAGTTGACGCATACAGTTACTTTGCTGTCTTGTCTACGAACTGCAGTTTTTCGTTGTGATATGAAACAATTCTTTATTTTAAATTACGTGTCATGCATTTACGGTTGAGTGTTTTAATTTAACGTTATTAGTTTTCTCTGTGTTAATTAGTTTTTAAATATCTTTAATTTATCTTAATGTGGATTGCATATCGTCCTGTTTATTTTTTGAAACTAATGATAATTCTCAGGGATTAGCTCAAATCTATCTAACTAATTAAATCTATCTAACTAATTCTAGCTAATCAAATCTATCTAACTAATTCTAGCTAATCAAATATATCTAACTAATTAGCTCAAATCTATCTAACTAATGATAATTCTCAGGGATAAGCTCAAATCTATCAAATTTATGAATTTTGTTTTAAAAGAATGTTTTTATTGAAGATTATAATTTTGTTTAACACGCTCGAATTTTTTTTTTTAAACATTGTAAGTGTTAAAAACTTAGGACAGCTTTAATGCTATAAAATTTCAAGTTGGTAAAACCTGGACAATGCTCAACTAATGCCACAAATTAACTAATGAGAATAAAATATGGAACTATGTCTTGTCAATTTTAAATACGTATTATTGATTCAATTTGCACTTTGATGAAACAATTTTTCAATGAAACAATTTTCGATGAAACAATTTTCGATGAAACAATTTTTCTATGAAACAATTTCTGATGAAACAATTTTTCTATGGAACAATTCAATTGATGAAACAATTTTTCAAGAACGAAATTTTTTAAGATTAAGCAATTTCGTCTTGGTAAAACTTAGTTCATGATAACCAGTTTATATTTAGTCAGATTAGCTCTTTCACTAATATCTCGGTTCGCCGATTCACTAATTAATTTTGTTTCATTTTTCCTTTTCTCACTTGTTAATTCATACTTGTTCATTCATAACTTGCTCATTCATAAGATCATTCAAGATTACTGAGCCGGGATAACCTTGTTGGCAGAGAGCTGGACTCCCCGTGTAGTAAATGGTGATTGGCACATGTTAAATCTTTCAGGTCACTAAGTCCACCATGTTCCATAACAAATTATAACTCTTCAGGTACTGATATGGAAATTGATCGCTCTCTGGTTCAGATCGAAATTAGGATATGTGGATGAATGCATAGTTCTGCCCTATAAATGGGCGTGAAGTATGGGTGTTGCAGAAGTTCAATTCTTGGCCGTAAATGGCGCCACTGGAAAACAAAAACAATCGCATCTGTCTTAATGGGTTACGACAACAACGAAGAACCTTCAAGAATAGTAACTTTAAGTAATAATAATAGTAACTTGAAATAGAAAACCTAAGATGATATGCTTTTAAAATTAAAAGTCTTATAACTACATACTTGTTCATTCATAACTTGCTCATTCATAAGATCATTCAAGATTACTGAGCCGGGATAGCCTTGTTGGCAGAGAGCTGGACTCCCCGTGTAGTAAATGGTGATTGGCGCATGTTAAATCTTTCAGGTCACTAAGTCCACCATGTTCATTCATAAAAATCATTCATTCATAAAAATCGTTCATTCATAAAAATCATGTTCATTCAAAATCTTATAACTACATGCGAAATGAACTAATTAAACAAACATAATAATATTTCTGGAAAATGTCCTAATTCATTTAAAAAAGTACGGTTGTCTCAGTGGGGAAAAATTTATAATGTCGCGCATATACATGTGTAATTTTTTTAATTAAATGAGGAGTTAAATTTAGTCAACTAATCAAATAAACGTAAAATAATAAATCATTAACAAGTTTCATGAAGTTTAAATAATAATTACAATAATGAAATTAAGTATTTTTTTCTTTTTAATCTAAACTTTCATTGTATTTTAGTCTACGCCTTTTTTTCCCCTTTATCTCAATTTTCTTTTTCATAATGGAAAAAAATGCATACAATTTAGAACGGCATTAAAATGCTCAATAACAAGATTTCTTTATTTGAGAAATTGAATATCTAGGTTTTTTCAAAATTGAATATTTTTGCACATCAACTATTTTAGTTATTCTGAAATAAATTTTTATTGAAGTTTTAAATTTGTGCACAACCCACCACCATCAGTCTGCTTTAGAATATATCCATTTTTCATATTCGAAATTTCGCTTATTTTCTTCAAATTCTAAAATTATAGTCTCTTTTTTAGTATAATTGCGTAATCGTTTGGAAATATTACACGTTCAAACACAACAACGAGCTCTCAGAGGAGTTGGGGTGTAAGGAAGATTTTTTTTTCATCACAATTTTTTGCAGAGGAAAATAAATCAAATCTACTCTATACTTTATTGATCAGTTTACATACATTTCTTAGTGGAACTTATTTGTAATATTGTCAACGTTTTTATTATTTTTTATATAGAAATTTCTTTTATTCTGTTTTTTCTTTTATTTTATTTTCGGTTTTTAAGTGTTATTTTTACTTAGTGTGTTCTATTTTATTTGTTATTTTAAGATTTTTCTCCAAAAATTCTCCCATGTTTAAAAGAAAAATCAAAAACTCCATGTAAATTTTTTCCACCTTCAGAAATTTCATTTCGTTAGGTATTAAAATTTTTCTACTGGGGATAAGCACAATTGTGCAGGCGTAAATTAATGTAGTTCCAGTTCCAGTTTTATTTGTAGTAATTTTTGTAAAAAAAAATTTTTTTGAGTGCTTCTCACACTATTGTATTATTTTGCTTTGGCTATATTGATACAATATCAAAAAGCTCTCTTTTTTGCGGATATAATCGTGTGGGCTGATGAAAAGATAATATCTTTTATTTTCCTGATTTTTTAAAAAAAATTTGTCCTCCCCCCCAGTTGTTTGTTATTATTTTTTTTATTATTTTTCTTTCCCCCCTTTTTTCATATGTGTGTAATTTTCCTTTATTTTTTCTTCATTTTGAACTTACCTAATGAGTTCTGTTTACTTGCAACTTATGCGCAATAAATGAAACTTATTGTTTTTCTTCATTTTTGTATTTATTTATTTTGTTGTGTATATATATATATATATATATATATATATATATATATATATATATATATATATATATATATATATATATAGATATATATATATATATATATAATTATTATTATTCATATGTAATTATATTTCAACTTGTGACTTAAACTTTTTCTTTATAAGGATAACTTTTCATGGCTATTGCTTTAATTTCATTAAGAAAAAGAAAAGGAAGCACTCTAATATAGCTTTTGATTATAAAGAAATTGATTTTAAATGAATGAAAATGTGTATTATTCACATGAAATTTCATTTCTTGATTACCCATCTTCCTGAATTAGTGTGTAGGCTTTTCATTTTATTGTCTTCTGAATTCTATGCATACCATGCATGAATTGTAATATTTTTAGCTCACAAAGAGGTAATAATCTTGAAACACAATGTGTTTAACATCCTCGCGACGGAATTCTATAAAAGTTGAGAGAGAAGGAGTATTAAATATTAGTCAAATACTTATTTGTATCCTTTGTTTAGGAGAATTATTTGGCTACATAAATAGTAACTTAATCTGTTTGGCGATGGGGGGAAAAGATTCTCCCATTTCCTTTCAGAGGAAGCGGCCACAAAAGGAATCTTTGATAACTTGGCGAAACTCTAAAATTAGACGAAGTAGCGTTTGAAATTCAATTAAGCTCGTTTCCGTGGAGTTGCAGCTTTCGCCTCTGAAGTTTTAAAGTATCAAATAATGGTGGAAAATACTCTTACATGATTTTGTGGGTGCTTATTTAAGAGATTGGCTATCTGGCACCTCCCCTTATAGTTATAGGATGGCTACATTCACATTATCTACAACTTGGATCTCTATTTCTGAAGATATTGATCAGAACTATGCAGGGCGTGAATGACTTAAATTGGCGTGGTTTTAGCAAGTGTGCACGACCCCGAATAATCGATATGGAATCCCACTTATCAGTCAAAATAACTTGCATAAGTAAAATACATTAATTAGTTATTTTCAATCTGATTACATTTGAAGAAAAATACAGGAATTGTAATTATAGCTTTATAATTATGTAGCTTATAGCGTATGTAGCTTACTGTAAGAATTTATATATATATAGACGCCCGGTGGCTGAGCGGTAGCGCTTCGCGCTGTCTTGCCACAGGTCCCTGGTTCGATCCTCGGGCCGGGCAAGGTTGACTCAGCCTTTCATCCCTTCAGTGGGTCGATAAATGAGTACCAAGCATGCTTGGGAACTAAACACTGGGGGTTCCGCGTTCGGCTGACCACCTGACCGGAACATCTGCTCCTGCACCCCAGAGCCCGAGGTCAAGAAAACTGAGATGGGCACAGTAGGCCTTGGCCCTCTATGGGCTGTCGCGCCACTGAGTTTAGTTTATATATATATATATATATATATATATATATATATATATATATATATATATATATATATATATATATATATATATATATATTACCTGAAAAAGAGGATTTTAATAATTGCGTATGCATATATATACTTTGTAGATCTATACAATTTGCTGCACTTTTTCTTAAAGTTGAAACAACTTCATATTAATTAAGAAATAAATAATAAGAGAAAATTGTAAATGGAGATGTGAATTGAATTCCGTCTGGTCCACCCTTCAAAAACCAAATAATTTTTTCTGGCTTTCTTCCAAATAAAATGTGCACCCCTATTTTAGTCTGTTCTAGTGAGTGTAGCAGTCCCTATAAAAGATCAAAAGGCAAATCTTTGTCTTCGTTTAGATATTATGTAGCAATTTATTGCATCAAATTTGTGGAATCTATTTCACATGTAATTTTTTTCCGGCTTTACATAAAAAATACAATCTTTTTCGCAAAAATAATACTAAGATGTTTTGGTTAACTATAAGTTTATAAAAGCGTTTAGAAAAGAGTGCTCTCAAAAGTTACCTATTGAATCTTTGTTATAAATTCTCATTTATGAGTTATTTTAATTAAACTCACATATCATTATAAATTAATAATTTTTTTGGTTAAAATAAAAGCGTACTCAATAGATTTTATCATCGCCTGCAAAGATTCCATTCTTTTCTCCTATCTATAACAACTTTTACCTAAGAAAAGAAAATTTTGGGTGTTGGTATCTTCGAATCAATATATTTTTGGGCGTTCACCATCATGTGATTGCCTAGGACATTCCCGCGGGACAGTCTTTTCTCATTCTTGGTCGATGACGGGGCATCCTAGTCCCCCTTCCACGACCTCGGTACTACACTGCAGCCAGGTTATTAAACTTCTTATGCAGACGATGCCTTTACAAAGGAACATTTTACTTGGTCCAGAGAACAGGATAAATGGGATCCCGCCATTTCCGCCAATGCGCTACTTTTATCTATCCAGATCGCTGTTAATGGGAATGGATCTACCATGGTCCCATATCGATGGTGCTGAAGAAGTTATGCCTCTTTTACGAGGTGATACATCAAGGCGCCAAACGGTTGATAATAAAATAAAAGTATCATAAATATACGGGTCTGCTGTACTTTGTAGCTGAAGATCTGGTGTTGACGAAGCTATATTCGCGATACTTTATTTCCACCTATTTTCTTTTCATTAATCTTTTTCTGAAAAAATTTATGATAGAGGTGTCGATTTTATGACTACAACTGCTTTAGAACTCTTAAGTTGATTGCAAGTTTTTATAGTGGTGTTTGTCCATTTTTAAACCGATATGCAGTGCGCAAAATAAAAAACTGGCCACACTGAATACCTTTTGATCTAATGATTGGATCTTCACGATCGTTCTAGGACTCAATCTTAATGGTTCGGTGAGGTGACACCTCAAATATGCTAAATTGTTAGTGCAGACGATATTTTAAGTTACGAAGTAAGCATTTCGCCATATCTCTGGAAATTTGTAAACATAATTCTAAAATTTTTGCACATTTATCCAAATATAATTCCATGCAAAAAAATAGGTTACAATAAATATTTATTGTCTTTTTCCTAATTATTTTATTTAATGATTGTCGAAAAACTTTTAATATGCAGGAATAAAAATTTTTACATCACTATGAAGAAGGAAATTTTAAATGGCAAAATACAAAATTTGTGTGAAATCGGTCGAATAGTTCCTGAAAAACCGAATTTTAAAAACGCGTCTGCGGAATCCGTCGGGAAACAATTTTTGTGTCTCATTTTGTAACTTATCACCAGCACTTATTTATTAGCGTATTTGAAGTCAACCCTTCGAACTTTCGAGATTGAAGGTGAAAATCCGATCAATAGATTTAAAGTTAATCAGGGTGGTCCGTGTTTTATTTTGCCTTTTATACTTTCATACGAGCGTTGAACAACCAATCCATGTTTCTAATAGCGGTTGAACCTTGTCAATTTATCCTTTCTAGCAGAATTTTTATTAAACTTATTTTTCTTACTTGTTTCATTATTTTGTTTTAATATAAATCAAAATAAGTGAAGAATATTATATTTAGCATTTTTATGTTGTTGTTGTTGTGTCTATGCATACAGTGCTAGTGCAAAGATTAGAGACCTCCAAAAGTCTTGATGACAAGATTTGCAAGTTCTGGAGCCCGATGGCCTTGGAGAATTTCGATGGGGGGTGCTCCTAGTTGAAAGAGGGAGCCGATAATGGCCTGGCAGTCAAAAACATGGCCTGGAGTTAGTTGCAAATGAGGACAGTACTTGCAGAGGGGATAGGATTTTATATTGGTGCGTGAGATCTTCATGCCTTTGAAATGCTTATTAAATACTGCACGATACCTTTTCTGCTTTTAAGGATTGAATCATCCAAGTACAGTTCACTTTCAAACAATAATTTTTCATATTTGCCCTTATTTAGATCTAAGAGAACCAGTATTCATGCCACTTCATCTGAAAAACATAAGTTACCGAAAATGCATTTATTGCAACAGTCGTATTTTAAAATTGTCCGATTATCTGGATTTTTTGTTAACCGGATAAACCTAAATTCGTTACTGTCCTGATAATCGGTGCTCTGTCACAATAGGAATTTTTTGTTTTATTTACTACTAGCCGCCTAAGGCGGCCAGCTGTCCGCCACGCTGAAGGTTTTCACAAATAAAGTTTTTTAAAACATAGCAGGAAATCTGAAGATTAGTGGACAATTGGGTATAATATGAAAAAAACACAACTACTTCGATTTAGTAGGAACAACATATGACGCAATGCTAAACGAATGGAATTTAGTTGTTGTTTATTTAGTTATTGTTATTAGTAGTTGTTGTTATTTGTTTTAGTTGTTGTTGTTTATTTAGTCGTATTTAGTTTCAATAACTTTTCTTTATAATGCAATAAAATCTGGCGAGCAGCTATTTAAACGATCGAACACTTCGTTTGTTTATTTGCGGCTTGAAGTTAGGCTCGCAGAAAATGCCGTTCATGGGTTAAATTTGGTAGGAACAACACAACCTGTGACGTAGGCTATATTATACCCAATTAAAGTGTTCCTGTCCAGCAATTTTGTCTTCATATCCAGTTCTGCTGCAGATGTGTTATAGCTTTTGAGGATGTTTGAAATTATATAGCTACAACGCTTAAGAAAAAAAAACTAAAATGCTAAATACATGAAAAGAACACGAAAACGAATAAATTTTTATTGTATCAATTTCTATTTCTATATAATTTTTTATGGTATCAAATTCTATTTCTATATCTGTTACGTCAAGCACTCAGGTATTATAATTTGATCTAGTTGTGCTTGTATAATTTTGATCTAGTTGCGCTTTCTACGTCATTTTGTTAACATCGTTTGGTTTGTTATTTAACATCGTTTGGTTTGTTATTTCTAAGTTAACTTTCAAAAAATTGGCTGGCATCAGCATTTTTATTCTTTAAGTTGTTTATTTTTTCTTTTAGAATTCGTTCCTTTTTAGCGAAATGTTTTTCAACCTAATCGAATTCTTTGCCGACTGTTCTCTGCATATATAAAGAAAATAAAGTAAATATTTTTAAAGTGTTGTGAAAAGAATTTTTAGTTGTACAAAGTACTACAATATCGCTATAAAAATTATCGTCTTCGCTTAAGAAAAAAAAAATAGAGCGTGGAAAGAAGAAAAAAAACTTATTATAACAATTATGAACAGCGACAAATATATCAAAGCGAAGCGTTCTATTTACGTATCGAATATGTTGCCACATTTTTAATACAAAAGTTAAACTTTTCTCCACTTTAATAAATGTAAACTAATGCGAATTTTACAATTAAATTATTAATTCCTTCGTATATTATTGGTTTAAGTTGTCGAAAATTAATATTTCAATTGTGAGGTTCGCATTAGCATACATTTATAAGAGTGGGGAAAAGTATATGCATTTTTTAATAGTTTTTTGAATATGGCTCTTTGAAGACGAAAAAGCAGACGAAAAGCATAGACTTACAAAATGACTGATAACTAAATAACTAATCAAAATTTTTGAAAAAGAAAAAAAATACTTCTTCATTATGTCAAAACACAATTATGGGCCGAGTTTCGTGCCCGGGCGAGGCTTCTGGGGCAATATATTGTGATTACAGACACACACACACACACACAGCCGCGTTTATTATTATGTATAGATGTATAGATAATGTAGCATTCTGTCACATTATTAAAATACTTACAGCAATAATAATGGCAAGCCATATCTTTTCCGAATTTGGCATTTTTGCATAATTGTTTCCTAGTATGTATTGTTTTTCAGATACATACCTGAACCTCGAAAATTTCCACTAGATAATTGCACAGTAATGGCTTATGAAAAACGCGTTTTTGAACAATTCGAAAATGTGGCTTATCAGTATATTATCTTCAGTAGTAAAAGTTGCAAATGTCAAGCCAATTATAAGTGGTAAGAGTATCACGAATTTTTCATTCGTAATACTTTTGACCTTGTTTAAAATTTATTGTTTAGTGACATCAAGCGAGGAAATATATCGACTCCACAAATAAAACAGCGAAACAATTCCAGTTTTCCAGTTCTCTTCCTCGGCATCTAGGAACGACAATATTTTTTATTTTTTTAAAAAAATTTTTCCTCTTTATTCCATACATCCCTTAGAGAATTTTTTTTTTTTCTTTCTGTGTTGCAGCTCAAAAATTTTCGCTCCGTTTGCGAACTTCATAAATTCGTTTTCTCTATTCTGGATGCGATAGATACGGAAGGAAGAATGAAATCAATGGCGGATTTTTTTTTTTCTCTTCTTTTGTATATTTTGTATTCTCGTATTTTTGTTCATGCCATGTGCGAGAGAAAAAGAATGCATTTTTTTAATACTCTTAAATCCCTTTTTTTCCTGAACTTCCCCTCCCCCTTATTTTATACATATCTCTTGAGAATATTTTGTGTGTGATCTGTTTTCTACGCAATCTTATTTATTGCTACCCTCTCCTTTTTTGCATAATGTATGCGCGTTTTAAATTTTATTTTTCACAAGTTGTCTCCTGTTTTGAATGTTCGGTTTTTTCAGTTTCCACCAATCCTTGAACAAAAATAATCCTGTTACATTCATTTACATTCAAATCTGTCTTGCATATCGATACATGCATATAAAAAACTTATTTATATGGAGAAATAAAAATCAGTTGCTTAACTTATCGATTAACTCCGTAAGACAAGAGTAAATAATTATCTGAATGAATAAACGTATTTCTTAAATAAACTTTTTTTTCTTTTTCTTTTACGCATGGTGCGAAGGGTTGCTTTACCTGATGATGAATTACTGTTGCTTTACTATAGATGATTCTTGATATAGCTCATGAATAAAGGAAGATAAGAATGAGAATTGAAAGATATCCGTAACTGACGTTTTAGTAAACAGATGAATTGTAGACAGTGCGAATCAGTTGAGAAATAAATTAATAACATCATAAATTTTGTTTCATATATAATAATTTGTAATTGACCGAGTGCTGGTACAGCATTATAAAATTTATGGTGATTTTCAGAAAAAGTTGATAAATTTATGCTAACATCATAATTTTGCTAATTAGAACTTTTTCTTTTGTTTCCTTCGTATCCTATCCGGTGTTCTCTGATATTTAAACTATTTTTAGATATTTTTCGTGTAATTTATTCATACAAATTCAAATATTTACATCTTTATTAACTTTTTATGGTGTATAATTTGCATCTAAGGTCAAAGTTATTAAAGCGGTATAGAGTTAATTTCAGACAGAATGATTTGATGTGACCACATTTGACCACACATTTGAATGACCACATTTTTAATATCTCGAGGAAATATCGATTTTATCATTGAAATTATTAGTTACAAAATGTAATGTGAAGTTAAAATTTATTTAAAAAATGGGTGCAAAATAATAAACTTAAGTATATTTTAATAGAAATAATCTTTACTCTCTTCCTTAGAATCAAATAATACTTTTTGAAATCAACAGATTTGCTGTGAAATCTTTATTTACAATTACTTAGGAAACTTATTTTCGACCTAAATTGAAATAATCTCACATCATGTGAGACAAAACGGGAATAAATTGTTTCATTATTGGCTAATGATCCACTTTGAGTAAACGTGAATAGCTTCTTAAATTCTGCTTTACGTATTTATTGAAGGGTAAGTGATTCGCTTGGATTTATTTTGACCTCAATCACTGCGTGAAAAGGATTGAAATTGTTTATAAATAAGTTTCGCCTGACTCAGAAATACTTCAAATGAAACTTAAATTCTTTAAAAACGTTTAAAGAACTAAGTATGTTGCAATAATTTCTATTTTTACTTTGTTTAATTAGCTAAGTTTTTTTTTATAGTTAAAGTGTTTATTTTGCTTTGTATCCTTTTATTTGCAAAACCGGAAAATTTTTGTACAATTTTTCTCAGAGTCGTATTGTTTGAAGGGGTTATTTTTCAACAGTAAAGAGATTTATGGTTTTCATGTTACAATTAGCTCATTTACGTACACATGTTTTGCTCAGAGCAGTTGCTGAAGAACTATCTCAGTTTTCTACAGAATTTGCACAGTACATACGAAGTGCGACTGCTACGTGAGAGTGTTTATTCTCACTATTTTTAAAGACAAATTACCAACAACTGAAAATGAAAAAAGAAATACCTCTGTCTTGTTTTTTTTATTTTATTTAATGGCTATTTTTTCATTAATGTTAAACAAGAAAAGGTAGTCAGAAAGCATGTTAACATGCGTTTAAGAAATACCCAACACATTTATATTTATTGTTATAGAAGCAATCTATTTAACGATACTGAAATTAATTTTGTTAGATTTCAGGCTGGTTTAAAACTCGAAATTGGAGGGTGGTAGAAACTTTTTGATTAGTAATTAATATTCCTTAAATATGCAGTATTTTTCACGAACATATTTTTTGTCAACCAATGTTTTTTTATTGCATCAATAGACAAACAGATAAAATTTATATTACAGATTCATTTTGTATGGTTTGCTGCAATAACAGCGCTGTGTAATCTTATTGATTACCTTCCCGAAACGACTTATTGTGTGTGGAAAATGGCCCCACAATTGCGCCATCCAGAATAGTGTCTATTTTCTTCATGGTGGGCACAGAAAAGAGGGACCATGAAATATGTCATAGTGTAAATTACCTGTCTGCTGCCGGGTGCTAAAATTTACGAGAATGTCCTCCAACCGCGGACACACCCGAATACCTTCTCCATCCATCTTGTCTGTGTTTCTTGCTCCATCCCTCACCAACTTATCCTTCATTTTTAGACAATTCTTTTTTCATAAAATTCCTTTTACTCTTTTACCAACTGGATCTCGATATTTTTTATTTTATTTTGTTGCATACGTTCAATCATTTAATATAAAAACAACAAGAATAGTTTTAAATGTGATGAGACTGGCTAGTGTTATTTATTTTGGCGACATTTTAGTTTTCTGTATTCCTAGGTATATGTAGTTTAGGGATAGATATTCCCATTTATTATGCTCTATACATACCACAGGTTTTAAAATACTAGCCTGCAGTTTTTAAATATCAGGCGGTCCACGAATTTTTAAACAAGCAACTTTTTGTTTTAAAAATAAATAAAAGAAAGGGATTTAAAATAATTTAAATAAATCTCATTAAAATAAATAAAGAGAGCTGTGAGGGCTTAGGGGATGGAGCATTCGCCTTCCAATGAGGTGAACCGGATTCGAATCCCACCACCGGCTGGTCAATACGAATCCGCATCCGGCTTGCACCGACCATAGTGCTGACTTGAAATATCCTCAGTGGTAGGCGGATCATGGGTTTGAGTCCCTTTGCCGCCAGGCTAACTGTGGGAGGTTCTCGTGCTTTTCCTCTCTCGTAAAGCAGATACAGGTTAGTTTTATCAAAAAGTCCTCCGCGAAGGGAAATTTCACCCAATATTTGATCCAAGAGTTTCCTTGTCTTCTGGATTGGGTTCAAAATTACAAGGCTACGGAGTTGAACAATAGTAGTCGTGAACCCAAAAATTGGGTCGGCTGTTCAACGACGGCTTTAGAATAAACAAAGAAAAATAGGGCATGATCAAGACTTCTTTTTATTTGGTACTTAACTAAACTAGTTGATAACGGAGCAATAATCAGTAACAATTTTATTGATACTGATTATAATCAGTAAAAATTTTATTATTAATATACTACTGAGAATTAGAAAAAATAACTAAAACAAAGCAAATATTTTCTATTGCGCCTTGCGAGAAAATATAGCTATATATCTTGTTATTCAATTGGAGAGGATCTCTAATCTTTATTGTTATAAGTGACAAATGCATTGCGTTTAGACTATTTTTTCATCTTTTTAACACAGTGTAACGAAACTAAAAGGAATCCAAACAAATCATTTATCTTTCTAAGCTATGCAGGGAAAAACTATATGTTTTGTCAATTAATATTGTTAAGCAAATAGACTTAATTATTTGGTGACTAGCGTGCTGTGTGTTCTTCAATACATACACATCGAATGTGATCTAGCGTGTTCAGGGTTTTCTTTTTTCCTTCCTCTTAAAATTTGTAATGTAGTTAAGATTATTTAATTTTTAGTTATTTTTATTAAATGTTGTAGTTAACCTCAACAATAGCCCTGCTGCCTTTTGTAGTATTTTTCAGAATTCTTCGCAGGGTTTGTTGATTTAAATCAGTTTAATTTAAATCATGATTTAAATCAAATTATTTTTTTTAAAAAATCATTGATTTAAATCGACTGATTTTATATATATATATATATATATATATATATATATATATATATATATATATATATATATATATATATATATATATATATATATATATATATATATATATATATATATATATATATATATATATATATATATATATATATGTTAATTTAAAAAACAGTGTTTTAAATTTTTGATACTTTTGTTATTTCTTTTCTTTGTTTTAAAATTTATTTTAAATAAATTCCTGAACTAGTTGTAAAATTTATTATTGCTGCATTAATTAATGTGTGTGTTAAATTCCAACAGATTTGAAATTACATTTTTAAAAATCTTTTAATTCTTGAGATTGAAAGTACAGATTAAAGTAACTATTTATGTATTTTTTTCTCATAATATATTTACAGTATCTTTGACATTATCAGATTTTCTATAAAGAAATTTTGTGAAAAAAATTTCAATGAGTACATAGATGTTTGTAAAAATGTTTTTTAGCTTAACTTATCTATTTTGATGTAGGATTAAAAATGAATATTTTAATATAAAAATATATAGATTAAATATTTATTTTTTGATGAATGACTACATTTATAAACACAATCTGTAACATTTATTTTGTCAGTTTAAAAATCAAGAGGAAAAAAAAAAAAGAAGTCACAATTTTAAATTAAAATTATGGTTTGGTAATTGAAACTTTGTTTTAATAGTTAAAGTATTCTTTAAATTCTCGATTTCATCTAGTCTTTAAATTTCAAAAATGCATTTGTTTCAAAATGGTTGCTATGCATTCAAAGCTATGTATTATAATGAAAAATTGTTTTAGGTAATTAGAGCTTCTGAAATATTCTTATAATATAGTTTTAATATTAATTTAATTTTGATTAAACATTTATAAAGTGTTTTTAGTCATAAATCAAAGTCATAAGTCATTAATCAAAGTCATAAATCAAAGTCATTTAGTCATAAATCACGAACCATGATTCTTAGTTCTCTGTCTTACTCGCCGCTTTGCGGTTTCCAGTTGATTAATGTCATAGCGGATTAAAACAACTATTGCATTACGACTTTAAATTGAAAGTTGAACTGGTTAAAAAAAATCGTGCGCAGACATTTTATTTTATTATTCTAGACTACTCTTTATGTAAGCTGTTATATTTTATCTTCATAATATTAAAAAATAATAATAAATTGATATATTTGAACTGCTCTACATGACATTTGTGTGAAAGTCATTTTCAAATCGTCGCAATATTCTATAAATATTTCAAACTGCCTTTATAGGTTTTTCTGGGATTCTCTTCGTCAATAAAAATATTGCCTCTGGATATCAAAGTTATAGCCTATACCGATGGATCTCCAGTTTGATCAGTACAATACAGCCGTCGTTTCGATTTTCTTTCTCTTTTTCTTCCTTTGCAGATTTTAAAGTTTTGAGTGGGATCCGAAACTATTTTTGAGTCATATCTATCTAGTATAATTCTTAAATGTTAAGATAATCTCATTTTTTCTTCTTCTAAAATTTCATTTATTTAGTTTTTTTTATTGCAAACTTATATGGCATACTGTATAATCCTTGACTATTCGGATATTTCGCATTTGAATTACGCAAAAGGATGATAAATAAATAAATAAAAGGAAGAAAGAAAATGATTAGAAGTGACGTAGGATAATTTTCTAACTTTAAGAATTTTTTGCAAGCTTTAAAATTAAAACATCGCATATTTTAAAATATTTTAGTTTCGTAACTCTCAAATTGCTTTGCCATTTATTTTCAACTGACGTTGCTCTTAGAAATTCAACACATGCCATTGCTAATTTGTTGCAAAATATCGATTCAAACTAAATAATCGTGTAAAAAGGATACATACAGTTCCAATCGACAATCGTGAACGCAAGTAGCAATTTAAATATAACTAAATGTGTCTCGTGTTTTAAATGTTGATAACCTGAGAATGGAAATACATGATTAATGTTTGATGCATTAAGCAAAGATATACATTACCTGAATCCAACACTTGAGTTGGCAAAGGAAATCAAAAGCATAAAATAATAATAAAAATGGTTCATAATTTATTTTGATTAATATCTATATTTATCTCTGGTGTTTAAAAGGATGAGGATTTTCAGATCTTGTCGATATATCCGAAACTATTGGTCCGATTTAAATGAAATTTGGTATGGATCTAGATTGATATAATACGAACGTTGATATTTAACAGTTATAATGCACACGCATACTTAAGCGACAAGTAGCAGAACCTCAGTATCGACCAGTAACGTCATAGAAAAAGTCTAAAATTTATCGGCAGTGTGTGTGGTAAAATATTTGCCTTCTGCACTTGGAAGGTTCGCAAATTTTAAAACGCAACGATGTCTAATACTACAATGCATGATAAAGTAACTGCTCTACTAATAGAAAATACGTCAAATTAAATTAACTGCAAATTAAATTTAAAAAACAAGCTGTTAATACAGGGGAGATTAAGTTTGTCTGCATTTTTTTAACATTTGTTTTAATAAATTAAATAAAAAGGTTTAGTAAGGAATTCATTTGCCTCTTGGACAATTTTAAATTATATTCAGGCCTCACATCGTAATTTCAGCCAGAAAATTAGACTGTTTGGGCGTGTTTTGTGACTATTGGTCCCACTGGTTTAGTAACACTATTTTCAAACCCTAGATGGTTAACTGGGTGACGTTGCCAGCTAAAATTGCCTTCCAAAGATTGTCTCATATATATTCTAAAAGGCTAAGAAATCTAGCTGGTCAATTTATCTGAATAAAAGCTGCTTATTTTAGAAAATCGACGACAAGGTGCACTCTAAAATGTCCATTCGCTATTATCCGTTAAAATGAAGTTAGGGCAATTAGCTTCCTTAAAATGGTAAATATCCGTCTCTGACATTTTTCTTATGCTCACTTCAGTCAATGTGGTCCCTTTAAAAACCCCTTCCAGACCGTAGAATTTCCGCTGTTGATGATTAATTTCCTGGATATTGTAGCATATCTCGTATAACATCGTCAATCTTGATTAAAATATCCTCTCGAAAAAAATTTTTTTGAATTAAAAATAGTTCTTTTGGGTCACAAATTTCCTGTCATCCATGTCGCAGAATTTAAGGAATCATTTTGCTGCACGATCTTTATAAATTCGTCTACGATCTTAATACAATCACAGATTATCATTGAAAAAAATTTGATTAATCTAACTTTATAACAGTAAAATTAGCACAATTGGAATGAAATAATTGAGATCCCTATGCAATCTACAAGCAAGCGAATTTTTTTATTTTTTTTAATACATGAATTTGTTTCTAAAACTTTTATTTTGCAATCTTTTTAAACTTTTAAATTCTTTTATTTTTCAAAATTCCAATTAATTAGCATTACTACAATAGCGTTACTTTGAATTTTTTAATATAATCACGTTTTATGAAATTATTAAATATCTGCATATAGTTAGTTTTTTTAAGAACAACAATTAACAAGAAACAATAGAAATTTTTTTTTTTAAGGAACCGAAACAAATAGTAATTTAGTAAGTTCACGCATTATAGATGTTTTTTCTGTTTTTACCCTCTAATTTCTTAACGTTGTTTTTTTTTAAAATTCTGATTTGAAAAATAATTAGCTAAAATAATTTATTTTATTTAGAAAAAAAAATCTGAATTAAAAATTAATCTGTAGCTGCTATGATAATCTGCAGCGCCCGCTGCTGTGTTCGAGGGTTTTTGCTACGGGAGCTGTCATCTTAAAATAAAAATTAAAAAGATTATTTTCATTCTCTGATCTACCGATAAAGAAATTTTCATGATAAGCGTTTAGAATGACCTCAAACTTCGTAAATTAATTTTGTGTTCCATCATTCAGACGCGACTTATTAACACTTAACACGTTGACTGCCATGTCACCCATATTCGGGTGACAGCAAAGTTTCTGATCTGGCCTCGTCATCCGCATTGAGGTGACGCTTATACTACTTGCGAAGGATATTCGTATGTATTTGAAAAGATATTTCATAGGAAGTAACAAAACTAGTGAATTGTTATAAAAGTAATACAGAAATAATTTATTAAGAAAATTATTGTGAGCCTCGTAAAAGCTTTCTTGTTCACTGCTATTTGACTCACTAAGAAATAAGTTTTCCATTTCTCTTTTCGAAATTTCCACGAATTAGGGTAAAGATTCAAACTGATCGTGTAAAGTGGCGAGATGAGAAGCAACGGACACAAATAAACAGACATGATACCATGGAAACTAACGGAGCGAGATATTATTCTTGTAACCACCAGAGACTAGCATTATTAAAATATCGGTGGGAGTACTTAGCACAATACGCTTCGTACAGCTGTACTCGTGACCTGAAGGAGATTTCACTGTGAACGCATAGGGCAGTCAACGTGTTAGAGTTTGAGTCGATTATAAAATTCTCTTTGCAGAAACTTTCAGATGTCTCCTTAATTGAAAAGTAATTACAATTATTAAAAATTTATATTTTATGCATCATACATGTAATAATTATTATTGATTTGCTATGAAAAATTACCTCTAAATTAATTTTTTTCGTTTACCCTGTAAAATGAGAACATTTAACTTTCCTTGTATGCACTACATGAGAAAATAAAGATACTAACATAAATAGAATTTATTGAGGAAAAGTGTATTAGTAAAAAGTTGCACTTACTGCTCACATGCATAAATTATAACTACACATTCTCGTAATTGAAATTCAATTTTCCTTATACTGTAAATACTCTTTCAAAATTAGATTTAATTCTTATCCATTAGAATATTTTCACTCGCATGCCTCGAATCAGAATAATTTATTGAAGAATTTATTTCATTTAGAAAACGCTGGGGAAATTAAAAATCAGTATTCGCTGTTTCAGCTTTTAATTTCATTGCTGCTGGTTTTACTGCTGTTGTTTTTTTTCGGCATCCAGGCTAAATTCTTTCAAGTGAGTCGAGGGGAAAATTAAAGGTGCTTTATTCTTGCAGTGCGAGCTGAAATTTAATGAGAGTATTTATTTTTTAAGACTTTTAAAAGTTACTTTTAAACAGCAGTAAACGTTATTACTTTTGGAAGGAAATAACTTAAAGAGTTTAAACATCCTCCTCCAATGTTTTAATATTTTAATCGATATTTTGTGCAATCCATATCGCGACTTGGCATTTAGAACGTTTCATATTCGTGTTCCGACGTTTTGATCGCTTCACATTGATATGTTGGTTATTTTTAACTTTTCATATTAATACTCTTTGTTTCTTCTTAAATCAATTTTGTTCTCTCTGACTTTCATGGGAAACTATGAAGGGCATAATTAATTTAAGATACCTTCCATTGATGTACCATCCAGTATTTTCCATATTAATTTAATAAGCATTGCAATGTCTTAATTGTTTAATCTGTGTTTTGTATCCGGTATTTTCAGCATTTTGTATTGGATATCTGATTCATGTAGCTGATTTTAAAATTTATTTTGCTCCTCTGAGTTTCGAATTAATGTGAAGGAAATAAAAGGAAGAGCTGTAGAAATTAACGAATCAATGGCACGAAGTTAAACATCAAAATTGGATTGCCAGAACGCATTTTTAAAACCCTCTTTTGGGGTTGTCATTCACACGCTTAATAGACTCCTTTAGATATTTTGCACACCCTATTGTGATTTTATTGTTCATAGAACATTCTGTAAACTACCCATTCTCCCTATCTTTCAATAAAGCTATAATTTTAACCCAAAAGATAATGTGCACTTGTGGGCACTGGTGTTCTCTGAGGGTCAGTTTGTGAGTGAAGTGTATAGAAGGATCTTATATGGGGAAAAGTATCCATTTTGATAATTCGGGTGATGAATATACAGGGTATCCGCGCACCTTGAAAGTCATGGAAAGTCATGAATTTCAGTATTGAACAAAATTTGTCATGAAATGTCATGATTTTTACTATTTTTAAAAAAAAAAATCATGGAAAGTCATGGATTTAGGTTTCCGAAAAAGACCTAAATCCTAAGACCTTTTATTAGAGTATAAAATAATTATATCATGTTCTTTAAAAATTATGGTGTTCTTTGCAAAAATGAAAGAAAAAAAATTTCTAGAGCGAATTATCTTTTAAACTCTTACCTCTCTCTTCTGTGATTTAAGAATTTTTATTATTTATTTACTTTTAATTTTATCAATTTAAAATTCTAGTTGAATCAAACCAGTCATTGGCGAATTTTTTTTATTCCGAAATGAGAACAGAAAAATCAGGAGTATTTCTTTCCTTTCTGATGAACAAGAAAAGTATCTTTAGAATATAATTCTGCAGAAAAAAAATTATTTGCTTTCATATTTTTTTCAGCTATTTTATTGTTTCAACTCTTTCTTTACTCTGTTTTTTAAATTTAAAACCTATAAATATGAAGATGCAGAGTATAACAGTTTTGGTTATACCTATCATTTCAATTAATGTAATTACAATGCTTTTTTAAATTTATTGTTGCGTTTTTGTCGGAGAAAATAGTAACTTCGTTAAGTCATGAAAAATTCTTGGAATTAGTCATGGAAAATCATGAATAGTCATGAATTTGAAAATCTAAAATGTAGCAGATACCACTATATATGATTTATTGATGGAACAGAACATTCGTCTAAGAGAAAAACGCGGTATTTAAAGTAGCTTTTAACAAAAAAGGATTTCATCTATGTTATATTTTTTGTACTTTTATTTTAATCTATATCAAAGTTAGTTTAATTGCGTTTAGTGTTTTAGTTATTTTTTTTTAATTGATTTTCTTTAAATCTCGTTTGCTTAATTTTATAGTCCAGTTATTCTCTTTTTGAAATTAGTTTATTCTTTTTATCTTTGGTACCTCTTTTTCTTTCAGTTTTAAAGAATTTCTGAAGTGCTAAAAGAGAACTTTTCTTTTTCCGTGGTAACTTTCCTTTGAAATAAATCTGAATACCGTTTCATTACTTAAAAAAGAAGTTTTGACCTGTAGTTTTTCTGCAACTTCCAGTTTTATTTTTTATTTTTTTATTCTTCTTTGTTGACAGTCAAGAATTTTTAGGGAGAAAGAACTACTTTACTCTTATTTCAAACCCCAGATGACTTTTTTTTGTTGGTATTTTGCTATTTTCTTTTAAATCCTTTTGTCTCGTATTTTTTTAAAAACTTTTTTTTTCCTCAAAATTTATCGTGAAAGCTTGTAAAAGATTGACCCTCATCTTCAAATTTCTTTGCTGTTGACATAGTATCACGCAATGTTTTTTGTTTGGCATTTAATATAATGAATTTATGTTTCTATACAAGTATTATTGTGTCCTTTTTCAGTGCATTTCTCATTGAAGGTAATAAATTTTTTATTACTGTGAAACGGACAAAAAACTGATCAATTGTATTCAGTATCATTTAGCATATTTCTGTTACTCGAAGTTAATGCCTGTTAGTCAAAAAATACCATAATCAACAGATTTCTCCGGTACTTATCCATTTTGGTGGACCGGAAAAACCTATTTCCACAGAACCTGTAGTGGGTATCTTGGTAACAATATTTGTACATTTAGTACCTATTAAAAACAACAATTTACATAATTAACATTATACATGTAGTACCTATTTCCAAAATCACCTAAGCATCATTGGAGTCATTAACAATATGGCAATATTTTACCATTTACATGCACGAATAAGTTACTTTTCTCTATTAATTAATTTTTTTAACATTTTTTTCTAATGGACATCTGGGGAACGTCCTTCCGTCATACAGGCATCTGAAGGGCAGATTTGTTGACCAACGTTGCTCCCACAGTAAAGACAAATAGTACAGAGAATGAAAGAACGTCCTTGCCTTGCCCGGGATTCCAATCCAGTATCTTTCTAATGCAAGGCCAGTTCCCTGATTCCTACATCGGCCGGTCGGCAGTTTTTTTAACTTAAAATTTATTATTTTTATTACAACTTGTATAAAAATAATAAATTTTAAGTTATTATTACCAAAATTAATTAATTGTTATTCTCGACAATAAATGTCAACAACATTAATACTTTCTTAATATTGTTTTCCAACGAACTAATACTTGTACTAATTTCGAAGGTCGTACGAAATCGCTAAGCTATTATTGACGCCAGTGATGCTCAATTAAATGTGGTGTTAAATACTTCTAGCATTGCCCCATTATAATTATTGTGGTAATGAGAACCTATAATGCCATTACAAGTGCCTTATATAAGTATTGTAGTAATGAGAACATATAATGCCAATATAAGTGCGTAATATAAGTATTGTAGCAATCAGAATCTATAATGCAAATATAAGTGCCTAATATAAGTATTGTAGCAATGAGAACATATTATGCCAATATAAGTGCCTAATAGAAGTATTGTGGTAATGAGAACCTATAATGCCAATATAAGTGCCTAATAGAAGTATTGTGGTAATGAGAACCTATAATGCAAATATAAATGCCTAATATAAGTAATGTGGTAATAAGCTTTTTTACCTCCCTTCGAAAAGTACCCTAATATCATGCATGGCACACACAACCTTTACAGTTTTATTCGTTGTATTTTCCTGAGCGGCTTCACACTTTTAGATTTATCATTATATAAATTAGACGTTCAACTTAAGAAATATTAACTCTAACTGTAGTTGTTAAAAGTTGTTAAATACTTTCTATCTAAGCTAAAAGCTAACTTTTTGATTTATTTTAAAACTGCCGAGTTGCTATGGCAACGTTACTTCTTTTTCTTCTTGTGGAACAAAAAATGATCGTCCTAAAATTTTTATGTAAATAAAATGTTGTTATTTTTTACTAAAAGTTGGAGTTAGATTTATTATTTTGAGTAGAAGAAGAGAACGACAGAATATTTTACTTTCTGATACAGTTTCGTAACATTTTGGTGACCTGAGGACGTGATATTAAGAAGTAATTCGAACTTGCATATGAAGTATTTTCAATAATACAATGGATAAATTTCAAAAACAACGGAAGATTGTTCGTAGCTCTTTTACAAGATTATACAACCTGATTTTGGCTGAAGTAAAATCAGAAAAAACGGATGAATTATTGGAAGTTAAAGCCAAATTTAAAACACTGAAAGCAAAAAAAGAAGAACTTCCAATTTTAGACAGCGAAATATTAGATCTAATGTTACAATCAGACGATATATCTGAGGAAGTCCTTGAAAATGAAAGTAAGTTAATTGATGATAGTAGTATTAATTATTATAAAGATCTCGATGAAGAAAATTTATCAATAAGTAGAGGACAGTAGTATTATTTAAAATTTGATGTGCAAAATTTACTGCAATTTTTCCAAAGCTTAACGGATAACTTATTTTATTAGTTCTTGTTGAGTTTCCATTATATAAAGTTTATAGAAATATGCTTTTAAAGCATAAGTATCTATAAAAAATACGATTCTATAAAATATCTTTTAAAATACGAATTTGGTGACGTCATCAGTCGTCACCGTACTTTGCGAAATTATTTACATAAATTTTACTCGCGATAACCCGAAATAGGAAACGTGCCATTAAACTAATTTTTTATTGATCTAAGCAAGCTAGCAAATCACTCAAATCGTAAAATATTTACCAAAGCTTATGGGAAACTTTTTTCTGTAGGATATAACACGCGAACCGGTGATCGAAGAGAGTTTTAAAAGACAGTAAAGTCTGGCGTGTCTTTGAACGCATTTACACCGAATTTGGTCCGGATTTGTATAAGGTACATACATATACTCATTCTGCTTTATTTGTATAGATGCTGATAAGATTATATCTGAAAATGTCGTATTTAAAGATGTTTCTAATTAATAAAATGCTTCGTGTTACTTGAATTCTCAGATTTCAATTTCTTTATGGATTTTTTTTTTTAACAATTGCGCCATTTATTTCGGTGCACGTCATAAATTTTTTTTTCTCTCAAGAACTTCAAACTAATGATTGCGAGTCTGGATTCGAAAATTACCTTCATTACCTAGACGCTTTAATAACTTTGCTTAGTCCGTTATTTTTTCCTTAAAATATTTAAAAAATGATTTAATAATATGAGTTTTTAGATTTTTTTAAAAAAAATATGAATGAATTTCAGGCATTTTTTAAAGTGTAATTACTTTGAGAATTGTTATTTTAAAATAATAGTTTTGCTACTCATGCTAAAGTTTCTGAGTATTTTTTTATTTTTTTTTTATTTATGAAATTTTAACTAGGATGTACCAATTATAAAGTCTAAAAATATTATAAGAATAATTGGCTAGCAAAAGCATGAATAAAAGTGAAAATAGTAAAAAATAACGGGTTAACAAAGGCATGAATAAAATAAAATAAACACATAAAGAGATAAACAATAAAATAAAAGCAGACGATAAAATTAGAAGACTTTTTGGTAGCACAACAGAGAGTTATTGATTTTTTAGAGCTTAGGTTTTGTTGTGGAATTTCAGTTTTCATACATCCACTTTTTCCAGTTTGTTTTATAAGATTTAACTATCCCGTTACGAGTACTTTATATTTGTTACTTTATTTGTTGTGGAGTGAAATAAATGTTTTTCTAATAAAACAAAGAACTGTTTCTTAATATAGCTTGATACGTTACACTATCAAGCGATTAGGGCAATAAAACTCTTACTACTTTGTAGAAAAACAAATTTTGCGCCTTTTCTTTTGTACACAATAGACCCGTATTCATAACAGTTGCTGCAATTTTGTATAAATTTATGGTTTAGTATTCTATCCAGGTTCAGAAATCGCTCAGCGCGGCAGGGGGTGCTGCAGATTATGACAGCATCTGCAGAATATTTTTCAACTCAGATTTGAAAAAAAGAAGAAGAAAAAAGAAAATCACACTTGAAAATTATTTTTGATATCAGGTTTATAAAACAAGCCTAAAATATTACTAAGTGAAGCAGCAAGAAGATCATTTTTAATTTCTAAATTTATTTAATTACTCTGCAGATAAAGCAAAAGAAAAGTGATGACTTTCAAAAATTCCAAATAATATTCTTTAACTTGAATTTTAAAAAATTCAAGAATTTAAAAAGCAAGAAAAAAGTTTAGAAAAATGAATTTTTAATATCTGATCACAATAATTGTCTGTTTTTATACTGTATAGGGATTAATTTAATGTTTTAAATTCAAATATGTTCCACAATAATTTTCAATTAAAAAATAACCAAACAATTTTTATCTGCCTTATATGTGCTAATTTTTCAGTACACATGTTATATTAAGCTTAATTTTTACAATAATTGTCTCCGTTTGACTATGCAGATAAATTTGAATTTATAAAGATAGTGTTGCAGATTGTTTCTGTAAGTTCATCTTCTGGTTGTTATAAAAAAAATTCTTAAAAAAAACTCGATTCGAGACATAGCTTTAACCCCCCCCCCCCTCAATCACTTGTGTTCCTTGATGTTCAACATTGGCTTACATTTACTTTCGTTGAAAACTATTTCGTTCAAAAGCAATTTAGTAAGTCACTGGAAAACAACTGTAAATTTTGTTATATTAATAGTTATAAATTGTTAACATGTTGAATGCCATGGGGGGGGGGGCAAGATTATTAGAAACACACAATTCGAATAAATTTTTAATTTTTTTAAATATTATTATCGTTACTAAAATGGTTTGAAGAAATTAATGCAATATAGAACACACAAAAATAGTTTTATTTATAGACAGAGATGCCAACTTACATACACAGTCAGCGAATAAATATTTTCAAGTGGTAGTTTATTAATTGTGATTCTTGGTTTAATAAATTCAATTTAGTAGATCTTTATCCACCACTATTTCTAAACAATCCGCATGCTTATATAATTCACCACTTTTTTTCAGATATGTTATGCTAAACCTTTTAAAAAACTAGCAAAATCTGTCTAATATTTACAAATTTAGTTTGTAGTTATTCACTGTTTGGCCAGACGGGCAGGCCATTTAAAATTAGCATGGCATTCAACGTGTTAAAAATGTTTTCAATATCATATTCGGCAGGATTTCAGATTTTTTTTAAAAAAGTTATTCAACCTGTTTTCGCTTTTATATTTCTTTCATGCTTTTACTAAATATAAATGTGTGTAATTATGTATTATTGGAAATTATCAGACATATGATATGAAATATCCGTTTGTATCGCCCTTTTGACATGATTTCAGCTACCTTTTTTCTTATCTAACGTTTTCTGTGAGAAATTTCAACGTTACAACAGTTTTTTTCCTGTAACAATAAAAAGATTAATTTAATGTTTTTACTAAGTCGTGTAAAGAATTCTAAAATGATTGGGAAAGGATACTTAGCGGATACTTTTTTCTCTCTTCAAAAAAGTTACTTCGTAAAAAGTTATGTTAAAAACCTTACTTTGAAGAAGTTTATCTTCTGACGTAACATCTGATGAAACTTTTTTATCTGTCTTTTTTTCCCCTTTTACTTTGTTACATTGAGTGCATGTAAGATAAAGATGGGAGAAATTGCGCACATGGAAGATGAGATGGCGAGAGTGCAGTATGCTCGTTACGATTCTAGGTACAGTGCGCAAAAAATAAATGGACCACCCTGAATAAATGTTGATCTAATGATCGGATCTTAATGTTATAGGACTCAATCTGAATGGTTTGACAGGTAGACATCAAATATGCAAATTAATTAGTGCAAACGATATTTTAAGTTACGAAATCGGACACAGAAACGTACTTTCATAGTAATGAGCATACTTTCCGCCCCGACGGAATCGGATTTCTGACACCCAAAATATAGGGGTAGGAAATATGGTTGCAGTAGTTTGGTCAGGGGAGCATCCCAAAGTTTGGACCCCTTAATGTTTAGCTTACTTTTTGCTTATTTCGCCATATCAAGAGAAATTTTTCAGAAAAATTGTTGATTACGATTTTTTTTGTTGAAAATTTTTTGCTTACAATTATAAAATTCGTTTATCCAAAGATGCCATAGATTCCATGCAAAATATAACTTTTATTTATTATTTTATTTAATGAACGTCGAGAAACTTTTAATGTGTAAGGCATAAAATTTTTAAGTACATTTTAAAAGATGAAATTTTAAGTGGCAAAATACAAAATTTGAACTGAATCGGTAATATAGCTCCTAAGAAAATGAATTTTAAAAATACGACTACAAAAAATCCAAATCCGTAAGAAAAAAAGAAGAAAAAAAAGTGCGTTTTGGTGTTCGATTTCGTAACTTCAAATATTGTCTGCATTTATTAATTAGCATATTTGAGGTCCACCCTTCGAACCATTAAGATTGAGTTCTGAAATGTGAAGATCCGATCATTAGATCAAAAGTTATTGATGGTGGTCCTTTTTTTTATTTTGCGCACTGTACAACAGAAGTACTGAAGTATTTACTTGAATGAGCAAGCTGATTATGATCAAAGTCAAGAATTATGTTAAGCTATTTTGTTTTGTTTCCTTAAAAGAAGTGACTGAATTTTTTTAGCTTTTCCTTTTAATTTTCTATAGAATATCAGTAGCATAAATTAAAATTAAAAATTACATTGCAAAATTAAACGTTTTCTCATTATCTACGGAGTTTTGCTAACAGTCTAAAACGCTATCAAATCTAAAGCTGATAAATTTTGCTTTGGCTAGCTCTTCAACCCTGTCTTCTATGTTCGAAAGTGGGAAATATTGTGTCACAGTTATTTCGTTGAGACGACGGTAATCAATGCAGGGCCTTGGATCCTTATTTGGTGCTTCCACTAGGATCATAGGAGAAGTATAACCACTCTCACCTAAATCAATAATTTTCAAGTCCAACATTTTCTGTACTTCAGTTTTTAAAATTTCTGTTTGTCTGGGTGAAGTTCTGTAAGGCTTGGATATAATTGGCTTATTTGTACCAAGTTGAATGTCATGCCCAATTAAGTTAGTTTTTCCTGGGTTCTTTGAAAAACTTTTGGAATATCTTTTTTAAAATATTCCTCAATTGATTGATTTCATGTTCGTTAAATCGATCTTCTAGGTGATTGTGTTTAATCATTTCAGATACATCAAATTCATCTGTAGTAATATAAACTTGTGCAAAGTTAATATCTGGTTCTAAAGATGGAGAATCGGTTTCTACACAGGATGTGAAGTTAATTATTTCAGGCCGTTTATAGTATGGTTTAAACATATTTACATGATAAATATATGAACTCTCTCTTTTTCCAGGAATATTCACTTAATAGTTAGTTTCAGACCCGTTTGCTTTCTATTTTCCTCAGACCAACCCATTGAGCAGACAATTTATTAGTTCTAGTCGTTGCCAAAACAAGAACCAAATCTCCGGCACTAAACTCTTTACCAATACTATTTTTATCATAATACAATTTCCTTTTTAACTCCGCATATTCCATTTTGTTAACTGCAATTTCATGGCATCTCTTTAAACTGTTTAGTAGGTGAAAAACATATTCCATCGCGGGAGATTCTTCGATTTTCTTTTTAGTCCATTGCTCATACAACAAAGTTTCAGTGGTGCTTAGATTTTCTCTGTGTACTAACTCTGCTAGGAAAAATCCTATACTTTCATGTGTTATAATTCTCAAAGCTAAAAAAGCAAATGGTAGAAACTTCTCCCAGTCAGAACCTGACTCCAAACAAATGAAACCTTTCTACTGGATTAGACTGTAGGTGATAAACAGAACTATGCCGAATCTTTATGCCAAATCGATCAAGAAACTCAACTGTTAGCATTCTCATAAAAGAAGTTCCTTGATCACACTGCAGTTCTCGTGGGAAATCAGTTCTACAAAAAATATTTAAGTAGTGCATCAGTCACCGACACAGATCCTATATCATTAACTGGGATTGCCTCGGTATATTTTGACGACATACAAATGCCTGTAATCAAGTATTTCTTTCCACTTGGCATGGTGGGCCGAGGACCAACTACATCAACCTTTAGTTTGGGAATATTTTCTATATGACAGGTACTATTTTTAAAGGAGCCTTTTTTTATCATTTGGTTTTCCCGCTCTTTGACAACTATCCCAGGTTCGTGCGAATTCTTCCATCTCTTTATATCATTTTGGCCAAAAATAATATCGTGTCTATCTATCTTTGGATTTAGTTACTCCAAGGTGTCCGGAAGTACTTTCATGATATAACTTTAAAATTCGGCTTCCCCTAACCGTCCTTTTTGGTCTTTAAAGAGAAGTTGTCTTTCAACCAGATTGCGATTTTTACTATTTTGATTTTGAATACCTTCTTCCACAGTTTTAAAAAGTGATTTTAACTCGGAACTTTTCTGTGGTGCTTTAGCAAACTTAGCGTGATCTACCTTTGCCAAAGAAAGTTCATCAGAATTAGTATCTTAAGTTGGTAATATTTCAGCAATTTCTGAACTGACGGCATCCGTTTTCAAAACAAGTTCATCTTTTTCATCTACTATAAATTCTTGATTTTCATTATTTTGGTCGGATGAGTTTCCGATATCTTTCGTATTTTGTTGAGCATATTCTTCATTTTCATCTTTTAAACAAGTTTGCGATCTGGTATTAAATGCGTTTAACTCTGAAATTAGTATTTTTTATAACCGCCGTTGAACTGGCAGCTTTGTAGATGATTTTATTTTTCACCAAATATCTATAAAATGCTCACGTACTTCATTGGGAACTCTTCGTTTCGTTTGCTCAGTTACCATTAGATTCAGCAAGGTTTCGAAATCTTTTATTTCTAATCCCTGAATCCATTCATTTAGGTAGTTCTTTAATTTAAAAACAAAATCTTTCCAACTATTATCAAACTTTTTTTTGGTACTGAATTAATTTGAACTTACATTTTCTGGGTTTGGCTTAAACCGTTTCATTAAAATTTTTTTGACATGTTCATAGTTGTAAAATTAATTTTTCAGATTCTCTTGCTAATACTTTTGTTATATTAGGTGAAAGAAAGGATAATAGATGAGTAACCCACTCTTTAGGGATCTCTGCTCGTTTTGCTTGAGTCTCAAAAATTATCAAATGCAGGCTAATTTCATCTTCCTTAGGATCAAAATTTTGCATTATCTTGTAGATATCCAACGTATTCTGCTGAGTTGTATTAATACTTCGATTTAAAGGACCACTTAGTTGGGAACTACATCTTAATCGCTCTAGTTCAAATTGACGTTCCTCTTATTTTTGCTTTTTGGCTTTTTTATTTCCTTCCTCTTCGATTTTCTTTAATTACTTCTTACATTTCTTTAACTAGATCCACTTCGTAATTTTTAAAGTTTATAATTAGATTTATCAACCCACACACAGTAACATTTCCAATGACGATTTCTCCCAACTCCTCACGTAATTTGACTAAATCACACTTCTTTGCTCGTCTGAAGAGAGCCATAATTAATAATACTTGTAACGCAATTCCTTTAAATTAAATGGAAAGTTATCCCGACGCTGCCACCAATTATTTATATATATAGTATATAGCTGTATCGAATTAAGCTACATTGAAGAAACAGTTCTTTCTTATAAAAGCACATTTGACAACCACACATAAACTAAGCAAAATAAATGAAAAAAACCAGTAACGGGTTATTATGAATCTTAAATTCAAAACAAAAACTATTCTTATCAAAATCAATAACACTCTGATGTTCCATTAATTGTCTCGTTCTTTATTTTTAGTTTATCCCATTTTGCTCCCTATAAAGATCTAACAAAAAGAACTTTTAACTTTTTCATTCTATTTGAAAAATGCTATTAAAATTTTTATTTTATTTTATTACCATTGAGCTACATCGTTGAATGAATAAATTTAAACCCCTTTTTCTGTAATATCATGTGTCCTAAAAAAATTATTTCCATTGTAAAAAAGATTGAAATCTTGCATATTTAAACGAATGCCAATTCTGTACCATTCCTTCCCAAGTGGCTACCTCGTCTCCCGATTGCGATGATGAAAGTCTGCTTTTTAATATCGAGTCTTTTATTGATTTAGATAAAGGTAGTAAAAGTCGCCAGCTGCCAACTCTTTGTGAAACAGCTGCAATAGGAAAACCAAGTCCTCCAACAAATTCACTTCTTCGCGCGTCCAACTCTTGTTTGAAGCGAGAGCGACGACTTCGAATTATGGATTGGTTTTCATTGTTCCAAATACTCCTCTTTATTATTTGTAATGGAGTCTTCCGACTTTTCCTTACAATGAGCCTGCTTATTCTATTTCATTCAGTCAGTCCGATAAAGGATTAAAATTATTCCGAGTATTAGAATTATAATGGCGTGGATTTATATTAGCTGTAATCGGATTCATTTATTTTACGCTACGATGAAGTTTTATCTTTTAACATGGAATTTACATTTCAATTTTCGAATACTAAGATTCTCAATTTTAATGTTTGTTGAAAAGCAAAAAAGATTTGTTCTTTTTTAAAAAAAAATTATTTTAAGCGGACTTCTTTATTAATTTCAACTTAGAATGGAATTTATTATTTTTTTTTTAAAAAAAAAAACGTAAAACGAAAATGTAAAAATCTAGTAATTTTAAAACTGAAATTGTCTCACCATTTTTAGATAATGTTTTAGTTCACATTTTTATAAAATTTTTACGAATGGTGAGCTTTGATGTGCAGGTAGCAATTTTGAAATAAATTAGGATATCTCATGAAAAAATCTTATTCGTCATGCTAAACTTTTTAAAAAAACTAACAAAATCTGTCTAATATTTGCAAATTTAGTTTGTAGTTATTTTCCGTTTAGCCAGACGGGAGAACCATGTAAAATTAGCGTGGCATTCAACGTGTTGAAGATCTAAAAAGACAAAAATAATACACTGAAGTAAAATTTTTTTTTTTTGTCCTTTAGGAAAAAAAAATGTTTTAGAAGTAAACTCGAGATTCGTTTCAAATCTCACAAAAAAATAATAGTTACTTTTCGGTTGATGTGCTTTTCAAACAATGTAGACCTCCACCAACTTTTTTTTTAAAATTATTTTTATACACATAAAAATTGAAAAAAATAAATAAAAATTGGGAAAAAAATCGTTGAATTTCCATGCGTCTGGCTAACCGAAAAGTACCAAATAAAATTAAATCCTCATTTTTTAGTCCAGTCAAAAAGCATTGTTTTTAATAATATTTTATTTTAGTGTCTTATCTAAATTTTTAGGGTCGTCATATGTAATTTTTTTCAAAATATTGAAAATGCGATTAATTTAAAATATAACTTAAACCTTATCAGAAATTCTAATACAGTGATTCTCAACCTTTTTTTTGTTGCGGCACACTTTTAACGATTTCGAAATTTGACGGCACACAATGAAAAAAATTAGATTAAAAGTTGGCTAATTACCTATTTTACACTGTGTTAAATAGTTTGTGATCATAATTTTGAATGTGAAATAAAATAATATGTACTACAAAAGCACATTTATTAAGGGATTCATTACTTCGTTGGACCCAATTTTTTATAAGTTAGTAACAGTTATTTATTTTTTTGCTAGTTATTAATTGTTAGCTTATTTTCTATAGTTATTAACTGTTATTTTTTTGTGATTTCTTGTTCACTAGTTTTTTTGCTAATTATTAATTGTTAGCTTAATTTTTGTTAGTTATCCTTTGTTAATTTGCTTTTTATATATTTGTTATTTTAGTTATCCTTTGTTAATTTGTTATTAATTGTATAGCTTAAATACACAAGTGGGCGACCTTTGTGCTAAAACTGAAACCTGTTGCACAGATGAAGGTTGCCCTTTGAGCATCCGAAACAGCTGTCTGCTTTTAATAATATTTTTGTGCTCTTTAACGTTGTCTACCTTAATTGTATAGCTTACTTTAATGATTAGCTCTTACAACATTTTTTAAAATTCTGTGTCATATACAATTTAAACACTTCCATCTTATCTTAAGATTGTCAGAGACAATACAATCGCCGCCTAAGATGTTCACGCGGTAAAGCGTGGAGAATTATAAAAAGTATTATATATATACACTTTTCTTTAATTTAAACTTTACTCATAATTTAAAAAAAAGCATTATAATTTTTATTGTATCATTTCTAATGTTTGGCGGCACATTTTAAGAATTTGGCGGCACACAAAAGTGCCGCGGCACAGTGGTTGAGAATCACTGTTCTAATATATTCCTGGAACTTCTGAATTAAATATAACATCTCCAATTTCTTATAAAATCTCCTGCATCTCTGCTTTATTTTTAATGTATTTCATTTGATTAGTTACCTTTCGAGTAACTCTCTTGCTTGCTGACAAAGTAGTTTTCTGATTTCTGTTTTTACCTTCTTCGTAGAATCGAAGAGCAGGAATCGCGATCTTCTTAAAAGTTTCCATTTTACAGTTAATCTGTTTATCGACGTATATATTCGGCTAGCGG
Source organism: Parasteatoda tepidariorum (assembly GCF_982258835.1). NCBI lineage: Eukaryota > Metazoa > Arthropoda > Arachnida > Araneae > Theridiidae > Parasteatoda > Parasteatoda tepidariorum. Next base: position 59,216,884 of record NC_141761.1, read on the forward strand.
GCGAAAAGACTTTTCTAGCGGAAAAAAAGTACCCTGCCCGTCCATTCGAGATTTCATTAAGTGTTCTTCCAAGATTATCCATAAGCTTCTTTTTCAATTCCGCTCCTTCATCGAGCGAGACTGCTAATTTGGAATTGGCGAAGGAAAGAAAGGAGGATCGTGTTGGAAATATCGCATCCAGTTATACCTGAGCTGAAGATATTTCTTCCTGCTTTGCTAGAAATGATGAGAATAAAATGATGTTAGAGAAGGTAAAAAAAAAAAGAAATGGAAGAGACATCGAGGAATTCTTTTTTTTTTTTTGGCCTCTCACGAAGAAATTTAATTTTCAAAAGTTTTTTAAAACGAAATTAAATTTAAATTTTAGAACGATATTTGAATATTTAAAGTATGAAAAAAGTATTTTTAGTGTATTTTCTTGTCGTTATTTTAATTTAGAGCATGCATTAATTTTTAATTCTCAACTTGCCATTAAATATGCAGAGAGACTACTACGGCTTTTAAATCCTAATGGAATTACGGAAAGCTTCTACCAAAAGATCCAGTTCCCTGATTTATTTGAAATACTCTTATTTTCAGATATATTTGTTTTCAATTTGTAAACGACCCTTCATTCTAGTAATCTTTTTCTGTATTTTAGAGAAAGAAAAAACTTTTTTTTCCAAGGATAAATGAAGTTATTTATTAGCTCTGAAATTAAAATTCAAAGCAATCTTTGAAATACTTTTATAATTTTTACGATCATTAATCACATCAAGATTTTGTGGCAGCATAATGATTATAGCCACATTTTCAAATTGTTCGGTAGAGCGTTTTACGTAAAAAACAGCACGATTCCTTTTTCAAGCAATAAGATGTATTTGTTTATTCTTATATTTGTTTACAAAATTTTGCTAACTTGTAAAGTACTTACGTGGAAACAATACTAATGAACATTTTATGTTAAAAGTGTCTTCTTCGAATAAAAAAAAAAAAATGCGGCTTGTATCGAAATTTACACAATAACGTCCAGTAATTTTTACCCTGATCAGACGACTTTGACAGCACTAGAGCTTGTACCCCTCTGTCTAAACTTTCACACAAATGACATTTTTCCCATTCAATAATTATTATGTGGGAGAAAAGAAACAGTTTTTTCATATTCATCTTTATTTACACCGGCAAAATTGCTTTTTGTTTCTACAGAAAAAGGAAGAAAAGAGCTCCATTTGATTATATGCTGACACAATATTCAAGGTCTGAATTGACCATAGTTGAGCTATCAGTGCAGCAAAATGAAATTTAAGTTAAAATTAATCTCCTAGCATGCAAACCGTTTCAAATTGCTGTGAATCAATTTATATCACTACATACAGGGGTCTGTTTAGAAGAAATTTGGGTCCGTTAACGGACCATTCACAAAATATCTTTTCATAAAAACGGACCCCTCACAAAATATTTTAACTTAAAAACGGACCCTTCACAAAATATATCTTTTAATCGGACCCTTCACAAATTTGTTTATCTTCATTATTATTTTGTTAATCAATAAACAAAGAAGTTAATCAAGAAAGACAGATGTAAACGAACTAAATTTTGTCCTCTGCAGATGCTTCTTCCTTTATTCGTCCGAAATTAATATTCTGCTTTCAGCAGTATAGACTAAATACCAAATATTTGTATGTTGCATCGCTGATTTAGTAGCTGCAATTGCTGTTTATTTTTTAAAATTTAATTTTATTATTATAATTTTACAGTGTTGAGCATAATCTTGTATGTCTACAATTTAAAAACTCCTTGAAAAAGTTTTTTTTGCAATAACGGACCCTATTTGCACAAATTCACAAAAGTGGACCCTGTATGAAAGAATGTGACTTAACGTTTATTTTATATTCACAAATTACGAGTAATTTTTCACAATTTTGCAAAAACGGACCTTTCACATAATGTCTGGACAGACCCCTGATATTTTTTGGAGTGTAAAGGAAAGACATAAACTATTCAGCAACATTCTTAAAATTTAACAGAATAAAGTAATTTTAAACTTCTCTTTCTCTCTCAATATTTTCTTAAGAATGTTCAAGCCTTAAATCACAGTGCAAACAAACGATATACTTATTTTGCATTTCTTTCGAGCATTAAACTAAATTTATGTGCGCAACGTGTTTTAAACTTGAAAGTAAAATGTTAATCGCAAATTCTACGTTTCCGTTTGCAAATTAAGAGAACAGGTTTTATGATTATTCTAGCCTAAGTATAAGCTTCCTTTAAACTTTTTTAAAAATCTTCAACTTTAACTTCTTGCGTCTTTATGTATTTGTCATACAGATCAATAATTTTTGTTAGACGAATATAAATTTCTGGTTAAATTTTTTTAAATTTCTTTAAAGTTTATCCGACCTAAGTACGCACTCTTATTGTTCAGTAGTATCAGATATTAGTTCTTTATTGCGAAGGCTTGAAGTAGGCATACGAGCGCAAAGGGTTAATTAAAATAAATCTTCTCTGGAAATTCATCTACAAAAGTTTATTTAAGGGAAATGTTGTATTTGACCTTTATTTTAAACGTATTTTTTCACTTGTGTAGTTTTCTTATTTAAAGAAAGAAAATTAACCTATACTAGATAAATTTTTGCGTTCTCTTTTTTTTATGAATGAACTAGCTATTCCCTCCTTTATCGTATTGCAGCTCCTCCATTGTGAATTTTGTTTAAAAAATGCGTAAAGGAAAATATTTTACATCATTTAAATGTGGCTTTCTGTTTATATATTGAGAAAAAAAACTGACAATTTCACGTTTTGGTATAAATATGTTTGCAACGTTGATTGACTACCCATGAAACAAATTTTTAAATTTGTGATCTGCATTAGACAATGATGTGGGAAGATGTCAAATTTGTAACACTTTGAATGTTGGCTTGTCATTCTCGCCCACGAAATGTGTGGCACCGAATGAAGTCAATTGGAAACATGAATTCTACCGGTGTATATTCATTAAGAAATGTCTCGATTGGTTTGTTTGATCAGATATCAGCGTTGATAATGGTTCGGTTTGTGAAATTAACTCTGTTAGTTTCACTTTCCCTCCCGGACCATAGTGAAATGTGTTAAGATTCAAATCAGCGTATTGGCATCGCATGAATTGAGAAGAGCGTTCCCAATTTGTTTCTATTCATGCTTCTCCTTTTAGACAAACGGGATTAGGCAGTGTGTACTCTATTGGTTGCCAGTCTTACGTCTCGTTGCTCAGATGTTTCTGAAACACGAGGTTCCTCTTTTTTTGCGAGTTTAAGGTGTTTTATCGACTAATAGCGCTTCGTTTAGGTGGCATAATTTTTCAAATTCCTCTTCTCACAAACAAAAAGAAATGGCAATGTTCATATTTATTCTAAATAATAATAATAAATATATATCTATATAATGTAAACATTCACCATGAAAAACCATTATTTACGTTGATTTTACGTGTGCTCACCTGACATAAAAACCAGAGATAAATAATAATTAAAAATGTACCATAAATTCTTGCTGAAACTAAGTTTTTATTAATTGGAGGTGTAAGCTAAAAAAGGAATCGTCAGCAATTTAAATTGCAACAATGCGTAATTTTATCCTATGAGGAAATCGGTTCTCTGCTCATCCCACTCGTAAGGATGGCTGGCAATCGAATGTTCTTATGTCGACAGTTGCCTTCACCGTTTTTCGAACTATTGATATGCCAAATTTTATTCCTCTCGGTCTGATGGTTTAGGAGTCTATAAAGGACAGGCGGATATTCATTGGTATACATATCGATATGTTTGATATTCACTTTTTTCCATTTATATTTTGAAGCAACTTGCTGGAAAGTAACACCAAGAAATTTAACGTATAACATTTCTGGAGTTCAGCAGTTTATTTGTTGATACCATCTTAAAAGCCACGCATATAGTATTCTCTCCGCCTCCATTTTTTTTTTTTTTAATCGGTGGGTTGAATTTTTCGACTACTAATATGTTGCGGTGCAAATGAAAAAAAGCATGCTCCAGGATAGATTTCTAGAAAAGTGGATTGACAACTACTTTTTTCTGTTGCTAATGTTATGAACGCTAAAATGGAATTTCAAAGAACTGATCAAACAGAATTTATTTATGAAAAAAAATTATTATTATTGCAATCAGTGGATTATTATGCAAAGATGTCTAGTGTATATAAGTATCGATTTTGAATTTTTTGTTGCTTACGTCGATTTTTCTATTGCACGACATATCGATTTGAAAGTTTTGTAACGCATACTTTTAACTGTGCTATCGTTTTTTTTAATTGTTTTTTTAAAAAAAACTTCATTAGTTTCAAACATTATATTGAAGCAATTGAAGATAGATTCTTCTATCGGTAAAAAAATGCTATAAAATGAACATTTGACACAATAAAAAATGAAGGTGTTGAAATATGAACATAGACATATCTAAAAAAGTCCCTCCCTTGGGGTGTAAAACAAGCCATTGTTGTCACAGAAGTTATTTTTTTGTAATTTCGTTATTTTAGGATAAATTTTAAAAAAAATGCACAGTGTCTTGCTCAGAGGTTGTTACTAATTTTTCACTCCGAATTAGTTCGTTTTCTTTTTTCTTTTTCTTTTTTTTTGGAGTTTTCCTTTTCCTTTTGGAGTTCCAAATTTCCCCGAATGGCATACTTAGCTCTTTTATTTGGGATCAATCAAAAAATAACAAATGAATTAAAAAACTATGATCATTTGATATTTGTTTTGAATAACAATATCGTATTCGGATGACATTGGATATCGTCGAACATTTGTGTTGAGGGAAAAAAATATCAGGAATTCGATAAATTGTTTATCAATAAATAGAAGAAAAACAGAACTCAAGATTGTTTTATTGATGGCTGTTAGAATTGCTAAAAATGGACTATAACTCGTTTAGTTCTAATCGTGATATATTTTATTAAAATTTCGATTATAGATGTAATTTTCTTCGAATAACATATTCTTATTTGATAGTGCTCATTTGACACATCTTTTTAAAGTATGCCGTTGATTAAGAAAAAAAGTTTGCATTGATTAAAAACAATTCTTAAATTTTCGCAATATTACGCAGGAAGGTACCAGGGATACCAGAACCCCCCCCCCCCTCTAATATGTAAGCGTAATATCTCGAAAACCACTGTACAAGCATCATCACACTTTTGAACTAAACAATAATAACAACTGAATGCGTTTTGCACATGCTGTAATTTTTTCTCTTTTGTTTTTAAGCATATTAATTCTCTCTTTTTTAAAAAAAAAAGAACTTTTGAAGCTCTTTTTTTTCTTTCTGATCGCCCTGTATATGCTCTCTCGAATAATGTGGAAAATAACTTTATTTGAAACTCAATGTAAATTTTCTTGACAAAATTACACTTATTTATTTTCTAACTCATTTTTACTTATTGTTGCTTTACTTAATTGGTTCAAAACACTCTGTTAACTTATTGTTTTCAATACAGAACCCTTACGCAAAGAAAATAAGAGCAAAACAAATATGAAAAAAATGCCACCCCTCCCTTCTCATTACAAGACAGTCCACTTAATGGATGCCTCCCGAAGAAGCAAATTTTTTTAAATTAGCAATACCATACACGTTTCTTAATAATCGATTCTTTTTAAATTAAATTCTTTCATGCTCTTGTCTTCAATTTAGCTGACAAAAAATCTACTTGTGAAAATATGAAAATAATTATCTGGTGTTTCAATAACATTCAATTTCTTATTTCTACTTATTGCTTTTGTCTCTCCTGAACTTTCAAAAACGCTTCTCTTATATCAATTTAATTCCAATTAGATTCCTGCTTTTCCAATAAATCTCTCTTGGTTGGATCTCTTGTTCCCCCCCCCCCACACACACACTTTCTTTTTGTTCGTCGCCTTTTGTACTTTTAGATACTAATTACCAATCGCATTGCTTTGCCAGTAGTGACACATCTATTCAAGAAAAATACACTATTTCGTGATATCATGGGCTTCATGGTTTGTCTTGAAGGAGGAAACAAACCTGGGGGGAGAAGAAAAGTTAGAATTTCCATTTATGGGGTGGGGGGCCGCTAGGGGCGTACTTGCGCAATGGCTTTCGAATCCTGAGCTGATCCGAGCTGCGCCCCTATTTCGTCACCGGCAAAACAAGCCATTACTTCTCAGAAAGTACGGCCGGTCGCGTCAGGTAAGCGACCTTACTTGATACGAGACGGTTTTCGCCACTCGTGCTCCTGTAAATGATGCGTCCCTGCCGTCTGTACGACTCGATGCTTCTTCATGATGGAAGTTGAAGTTGTTTTTTGCTTCCTGAAATTAGATGAGCGTTATTTTATACCCCCTCGCAGATGTAAATAAATTTGAATCTCCCGTAGTTTCCCCTTGTTGTAAATTCGTGTAGTTTTTAGTAACTGGTTTAGTATTAGGTGATTTTGTTCAAATGTGGAAAAATTCAAAGTCCATTTGGATGCGAAAATGATGGACTAAGCAGACTATAAGTGATAGTTTATCTTTTAAAGAAATTGTATCAGTTGAACTGATATTTGAAGCATATCTATTAAAATATATATCATTAAAAACTGAGCTTCTTATTGATTGGATTTTATTCTGTTATTGTTCAAAGGAGCCAAAGTATTTACACAGTTATGTCCTTATCAATTATATCAAATCATATTTTCTGGTAAGTTAATTTTTTTGTTATGTTTCTGTAAAAAAATTGGTTGAAGCTTTTTAGTGTTATATTTAAGAAATTAATAAATATATTGACTGCTAAAATAAATTAGGGGAAAAAAAATTTAACTTAAAAAACGTATACATATTCTCAGCTTGTGAAACATATTTATTGTTTGAAATATACATTTTTTTGCAAAAGACATCTATTTAGCAAGTTTATAGAGTTCAATTGGAATTTTATGTATTATATATAATTTTTTATTTTATTTTTAGTTTGATTATATGATATAATTCTGTACCTTTGCATTAATTTTCTCTGGTTAATATTTTCTAAAAAAATGTGACGAGAGTGCGTTATTTTTTAAACTAAAAATCCTGAAATAACACTTTTAAAAAAAAAAAAAAAAAAAAAAAAAAAAAAAAAAAAAAAAAAAAAAAAAAAAAGTATTCACATTTTTAGATCTTTTAAATGGGGTTGAAAAGGCTTCCTTAAATATTAAATGTCATTTATAAAGTTATTTGAAAGTGTATAAAAACTATTTGAGAATAATTTGCTAAGTTTTTTAATAATTAAATCATTTAAGCTTTTGACCAAAATGTTATATTTAATATCATAAAATTTGATCTAAATTTAATCCAACATGCTGCAAAGGTTTTATATTTTGTAAACTAGTATATCTATTTGTTTCTCAGACTTTAATGTATGAAGGAAAAATTTAACAAATAACTTATTATATAAGTGTAAAACTGTGCTATATCTATCACTTCTCTTTATTAGTGACTACCCATGCTCGCATTGCTCAACAATTCTGACGATTGCTTGTTTTTTTAACCCGATTGTTATATCTAAATTAAGTATTATTCATTTAAAAGCTCCCAAGCGTTTTATTCTATTAATGAAGATCTGTTTCTATAGATTTATTTCTGATTCTAATGGGGGGAAATTTCTGAATTTAAACCTACTCAGTTTGAGGAGTTTTTTTTTTTTTTTTTTTAGTTGTTATAAAGATTTGTTAAATAATTTTGCCAGAATGTTTGGCAATCATTTGAAAAGTGAATGCTTAATAATATATAAAATGTTTAGATTTAAATTCATTATTTTAAATACATTTGTCGATTACCCGCAATTATACATAAGAATTATTTATTTTAAGTATGTAAACTTTTTTTAACAAGTGAATATAACTTATCAATCGTTTAATTAAAATATTTCAAAAAAATAGCTGTAGGGATTAAATAAGTTAAACATAAACTGTGTAATAGCGAAAAATAGTTAACAAATTCAATAATTGTATATTAATGCATATTAATTATATTAAAGATACCGGAAAGTAATTTCGTTTCGGCGCATTAAATATTCGCTAGTCTTTAAAAACAATTCATTTTTTTTTCGATTCATTTCTATTCATTTTCGATCCGGCATTGAAAGGTTGTTGCTAACGAGGGTAAACATATTATTAATTAAAAATGAAATTTTGACAACAAAATATCAAATTCATCGAAACGACATTACTTTCCGGCCGGCCCCTTTAATACTTGCAATTAAAATCTCTGATTAAACTTCCCTCAAATAAAAGATGAAAGATTGATTTGCAGGTAAATCGTTAAAACTTTATAATTTTAAACTCACGAAAGCCGAAGACTCTCTTCTCCTATTCGTGAATTAAAGATTCTCCCATAAAATTTCCTTTGGCAATAAGAATGCACTAACGTAAATGAGGAACAGTTTTAGACCGATTTCTTTTTGTATAATACAAAGAAATATAATTCTTTAAATAAGAATAACAATAATGATATAAAGAAGCCACCGTTCATGGCACTTTTTCTGTTTCTTGAAACTTAAAATACCGCTTAGAAATTAATTATATGTAACGTTTTTTTCTTTATAAATCATTTGAAGAGTGTGAGAGAATATAGTAGACAGTGATACTTTTTCCAAGGGTGAAATTTTTAAATCAGAATAATCCTTAGCATTGTTTTAAGGTAGATACTTAGCGCATTTCCAGAATTTTCTCGTGATAACAGCTAAATATTCAGGAAAATCTTATTGCATTCATAAAAATCGTAGTGTTTAAAATTAAAAAAAATCATAAGTAATGTTTTCTCCAAGAATTAGAAAACGCGGTTTGTAACGCGGTCTGCTGCTTTCTATTTCATATATTACAATGATTTATAGGGTTATTAGTTAAATTCAAATTCTTCAATTAATCATTTTAATAGTCTTTTGTGCGAACCATTATAAATTAAGTCCAATTTTGCTAATTAAGAAAATGCATTTTTGTGAGAAGATTTACGAATTCCTTTTAGGTAGCATACGTAGTTTTGTAAACACTTATATATTTCCTTGTATTAAAATAGCAACTTTGTTCAGTTTTATTATCTTTTACATTGAATGCTCGTTAATGAAACTAACCCATGACATTAAAAGTGAAGATCTTTGTTTTTTAATTTTGTATTTTTTTTTTATCAAGGAGCTTTTGTTATAATAAATTTTAATTAAAAATGTCTTTTGTTTACATTATCTAGAAAGAATTTAAAAGAATTTTTTTATTTTGAAGTTTTCTAATTTTTAGTGAAATGAATTAAAATTTTGCTTTGGATGTTTTTAATTGGATGGTGTTTTAGAGGGAAAAAAAAGTTGCCTACGGGTTTTTGAGTTCTTCGCCTTATTTATTGAAGTTTAGAAGTAACAAAAATAAACTATAATATATAATAAAATATCTGTTGTGTTTGAAGATAGACAGAACCATAAGCTATCTTTTATTTTTGTTTTCTATCTCCTATTTTTATATTTATTATGTTTTTAATCCATTATTAGTCTAGTGATGCATCACACCATCCAATTATTTTCTATGTGTTCATCATCTTTTTTATTTATTTTGTTGATATTTCTGCACTTTAACTTGGAAAAAAAATTACCTCGCTGTGAAATATCAAAATTTGTTCTGCTTCAATAGGTTTCACCGTGAAAGAATTACTAATGTTTTCTTATAGAAGTTTGTTAAATTTATTTTCTAAAGAAGTTGTTGATTCTTGATGAGAAATTTTGTTTTCATTTTCAGGGTGCTTACTCAACAAGCGATGGTCGCTTGGGGGTGTTCGAGAAAGATCTAGTAGATGACCAGCCGGAGATGGAAACTTTCGAAGTCGAACTAGTCAAGGATCAACAAGGACTCGGAGTCACCATCGCCGGATACGTCTGCGAAAAAGGTCAGGCATTTTCCATTTTTAATACAAAATTTTTCCTACACATTTTTAGGTTGTAAATAAGTTTTCTTTTCTTTTTTTTTAAAAAAAAAAGATAAAGAAAGACACAGCCCTTCAATAATTGAACCTCTAATTGTTAACCCTTTAACTCAGAATTTTTATGAAACACATTTTTTCATTATATTGTTTTAATTTAGGTCAAAATAAGTGAAAAATATTACATTTAGCATCTTAATTTATCGTTGTGAAATACAGCATGAAACATTGGTGTCTTTTTCTGGGTCAAAGATAAAATCTTTCAAACACGACTCAGTTTCAAATAATAATTTTCCAGATTTTCAGTTATTTATGTGAAGAGAAAGTTACTCATCATTGAAATTTCTTTAATTTACAAAATCTATTGCTCATAAATCTTTGAATATGAATTCTAATTACTTTTATGGATTATATATATATATATATAGTTGTGTTTTTATTTGGTCATTCGCAAATTGTCGCATAATTTTAAAAATGGTCACATTTTTATTATTTTTTTGAGACATATTCTCGCATATAGAGCCTTATCTGTTACATATTTATATTGGTGTAGGATAAACTCGAGTTTAGTATATAATTGAGAGAAATTCTTTTTGCGAGTGAGTATGCAGATACAAGTCTCGTTCTTTATCTGAAAAGACAATAAAAAATGTGCTTTTTAATAGCTTACCGATACATTTAAAAACCACCCATTAAAACCGTTATCCCCTGTTCAGGGCCAGCGCTAAGGATTTCAAATTATTAACCAGTAAATTAGCCTAATATCTAAAGTATTCTCCCATTTTCGAAACTCTTCCCCAAATGTAAATCCTAAGAATTTTTTATGATTAATTTTTTTCCCATAGAAAACTATTTTATGGTAGTTTGCTTCAGGCTTATATTATTTGAATCCAATTCTAATTGGTTATGCGCCGCATCAACCGAAAATTTCTGTGATCGAATAAAAAATACTGATTTGTTTAGAAAAAATTATTATGACGTAATTTCGTGGATCGAGTTAAATTTCTTTCCGGTTAAAAAAAGCATTCGCCAATACTTTCGCCAAAACACAATTTTATTCACCAAATTTACGATTTTATCGGATTTGACGAGGTGACAAATACTTAATTCTAACCCTGCCTTTTAGAATAAACTAAACAGTTTTTATTCGGAAATATAGGTTTAACGCAGATGTAAACACAGATGTCATGACACTCAGATACCTTAGACCTCCCCCCCCCCTTTTTGTTTTTTCCCCATCAGACGTGGTTTATAGCACTGTTTAAACAACTTGCATGGACTTCGTTATGTCGTTTCTCGTTTGGCGCATTTAAATCTATTCTGTCTCTTATATTATTAAAGTCTGCATTCAGTCCAGAGTATTGTTAAAGTAAATGCCAACTTCACATATTTTAAAAATATACAAATAAAAATAATTTATTACTAAATTTTCAGTATTCATTGTAAGAAGAAGACGAATATTTAAAAACATCGTTACAAATCATTCACTTGAAATAGATTGGTAAGTGCGCAGTAATTAAAAACTTATTTTTAATTTATTCCTTACGGAAAAATATGAATTTTATGACATTAGAAAATAAATCGTTAAATACTCGACATAAAACCTATCTTCTCAAACGATATGCTAGTAATAAAACCGCGGTGGCTGGAGCAGGACCTTCGCTCTGTAAGTCTTTTTAATGATGCCCTGATTTATTGTTCAGATTATTCTAACTTTTTGTAGTTATAACTTCTGTTCTGTTCTTCGAGTTTTGAAAGAAGCAGTCGACAATTAATGCTAGGGAAGATAAAAGCCCTCCGGATGGTAGCAGACGAAAAGAGGAGAAGCCGACTGTGACCGTAACTGAGCTGATTCACCTGTTGAATGCTTCTGCTAAATAATAGCTTCAAAAAAGCTATTCCGCCATCTTGGCTTATTGATCGAAGAAAGTCGGTTTTATTCGCATTTCAACTAAAGTGAATTCTTTTTTCTTTTTTTTAACAGAAGTAATAAATTTCCCTTTTATTTCGCTGAGAAAAACAATTGAATACTTTTAATTTGTTTTATACTCTTAAATTTAAGTCAAATCTCTTCACTTAATTATAATTATTATCAATATTACTTTTTTAATAATCGGTTTTTTTTTCAAAATCTCCTTTTTTTTACTAAATTCTTTTATAATTTTTTAATGGTTTTTTATTACATTTTTTTAATATATATTTAAGAAAAATATCCATAATTTATTTTCAGTAAGTTAATGAAAATGTATCCGAAAATGAATATTAGTAAAAACGGTTTAAAAAAAACTGTTTGTAATCCTAAGATATAAATTGAAATGTGGGTGTTTCTCGTTTAGCTAATTCAAATTAAAGTATTTTTTTAATTTTTATGTACTAATGCACGTTTAAAGTTGAAGTAAGTCTCTTGTTTTAGAAAAAGCATAATTTGTTTACAGTTAAGTTTGTACTGAAGTAATGTTTTTCTTGTTTAAAAGATCTCATTCTAACTTAGGTTTTTTTTTTTAAAAAAAAAAAAGAAAACTCTGATTCAATACAAAGAACATTGCTTAATACGAGAATTAAAAAAAAAATCTGAATCAAATGTTTCTGAGTATTGGAATCAAGTAACTGGCATGTTATCTAACGATATCTAGTGAAGTTTATTATGTGAATAGACTTCAGCTAATTGTGTAAACAATGCGTCATTTCAATGTGAATCAGGTTAAAGTTGATGTCTGTGCTGAAAACTCACCACAGAGTTTTTTTTTTAAATTTTCGTAGTTTTAACCCCTTTCTTCTCTCTCCCGTGAAAATGACGGACTGAGGTTTCGCCCTCTATTTCTCGCTCCCGTGATATTCCCGGGCTGGAGTGTTCAGTAGTAACACGCCAATAAGAATAAAACTAATTCATTTCTTTTGCCCGAAAGCTTTTTATTTCTCATTTTACACACCAGATGGCAGTACCAGGATATTTTTAAGGTAATTGTAGATAGTTAATTTATTTTAAACTAGATGTCAGCACTAATCAAATACGTGTATAATATACGTGTATAAAAAATAGGCTCTTTTATGACCATTTTCTTGAAAATTAACCGATCGTTAAGGGGTTAAATTGGTATGTTTCGAAAGTAAAGATTTCAAGGTAATTTTTCCTCCTTTGTATTTCTTTTTTTTCCCCCTCTAACTTAGTTTACGACACAGTTTAGACAACTTACATACATTCCCTAATTTTGTTAACATCTGGAGTACAATAGCTGTTTACAGTTCTTTCGCTCTTTAATTCTACTTGCTAAGTAGCTTTAACTCATTTAAATGCTCGTCCTTCTCTTTTCGATCAGGCTGTCATCTTCACGGATTCCCAAGCTGCGATTCTGGCCATTGCCAACTACTCTCAAACCCCTAGCTCTTTGTCCATAGTGAAATGTATATCTTTAATGACAGAGATAGGTGAAAAATATAAAACAATTGCCTTACAATGGATCCCATCCCACTGTGGTAGCCCCGGCAATGAAAAAGCTGATGCACTGCCCAAAAAAGGTTGCTTTGTTAATCAAGCCCCAAATAACTTGGCTAGCTATAAATTCACTTCGTTAATGATTAATCATGTAATTAAGGCAACACATATATCATTGCTAAAAGAACGGACAAAAGAAAAATCGTGGGTAAATGACATCCTTAATCTCCTCGATTGCCCAAGAAGCAGTGCTGTAGCTGCCTTTCGTCTTGCGACCAAGCACGATTGCTTATACGCCCATCTTTTCCGTCTTAAAATAGTGGATAATCCTGCCTGTCCCCTCTGCCGTAGTGGTGCGACGATGGAAATTCTTAGGATTTTGAAATCCTCTTCCACACAGATGCTTTTCCCCCTCCAAAAATCTTCTTCTTAGGCCTACCTCTAACTCTAGTTCCCATTAGTTTGTAATTGAAGATTTTAAATGCCAAGGAAGAAGGGTCCCGCAAGCTTTAAGCGACTTATTTTGATGTATTTGTTGATATCAGCTTCCTTGAACAGCCTCTATAGTTCAAAATTGTGTCGTCGTCTCCATAACCCATTCACATTTATAGCACCGAAATTTTTTCTAAAGGCTTTTCTCTTAAAAACAGCAAGCTGGTCTGCTTATGATTTAGTTAGAGACCATGTTTCGGATCCATAAGTAAGACAGGTCTAATTGATTGCTTTATATAGCTAATTGATTGATTTATTATTTTTGTTCGCCTTTTAATTAATTTTGACTTAAAGAAATGTTCTTAAGCCATTAAGGCATCGTTTAGCTGCTGTAATGCGTCTCTTTATTTCTATGCTTATATCGAGTAAGGCATCAATATTTGAACCAAGATAAGTGAAATTATCAACAAGTTCAAGTTTAGAATTTCCAGTTTCTAAAAATAATAATAATTATTATAAAATAAAAACATTAATACATCAAATAAAAATTCTAAACACTATTTGCTGATCAACCATAACGATACGAAATAAAAATTTTATTAATTTAAAATGACACTAAACCATATAATAAACGCCATGTCTTAATTAAAAACCCGTTCCTTATATTCCTCAATTAGTACGATTTTATTTCGCTGCCACTCTGCTTGTTCAATATGCTTAATAAGTCAAATCATGAAAATTCCTATCCCCCACTAGAACAGAATATGCCTCGTCAATTTTATGTTTTGAAAGAGACAGACAGCAGACTCCTTGAATTTAGAGGGAAATCCTCCAATCTGTGTAATTGCGTTTACTGGGGTGACTTAATTGGGATGTCCCACCCTCTTCCAGTCACACAAGCGACTCATAAATTCCGTCGTAGTCATTAGTTCCTTCCAAATTGAGTAGTACAGCATTGCTTGATGTAGGCTTGTGTAAGAGGTGATAATGGCAATCTAACGGTGAACACTGATTTGGAGTAAGAGTCGAGGAATTCACATAATTGATGCTGCAGAGGTGATAGTATTGATTCTAACGCCAAGTTTGTCGTTTTTAGGAACAATGCTGATTTATTTTTTAGGGGCAGTTATTGCTATTATTTTAATTTAATTGTAGGATTTAACTTTTTTGAAAAAGGAAAAAAAAATACGAAGCACGATTTCTAGAAATTAATAAATGTTAGTTGCTTACTGCATGTAAAATAAAAAACAGCATGAAAGTCGTGGGTAAAAAGACAGGCAGGTGTTTTGGTTATGTAAGCAGTTTATAAAACTGAGTGGATGAAAGTTGAGAGCGGCATTTTCGATGATTATGATTTGTCATTTTTTTACGATCTTTCAATTGGCGAAACCTGTAAATTACTTGCCCTGTCTGTGCTATAGAGATGGCACTCTCGATGTTTTAATTTACTGCCTAACTATATTAGTTGGCTATTTTTTACCAAACGCACTTGGTACCTTCTGCCACTCCGAAGACATTTAAGTTTCGTCACTTATTGCCTTTATCCACTGAGATCTGTGTTATGTGAAAGAATGAATATAGATAATAATAATATATAACCAAATAATTCTACAAATAACTAAAGGGAAAATGTCAAAATGTCAGTTATTGTATCACCGGTAAAAATGTGATGGTAATTTTTTTAAATGTGTTAAGGAAATTTAATTTCATTTTTTTCGTTATTCACCCATTTGTGTGTTTACGTTAAAAATTAAATAATTTTACGTCTAATTTTTTTTTGTCTCTTTCAAAGTAATTTCAGAGTTTTGCTTTTTTTTTTATATCAAAAAATGTGAACTCTATATTAATGGTTGCTCCAACAAATTCCGAAATTTTCGTCGTGTGTAAGTTATGTTTGCAGAAGATCTTATTTTTGACAGGCTGTTAGGCTGGAGCACTTTTTCTGTCTAGTTTTAGTCCCTAAAAATCTTTTTCCATCTTTTACTCGAGTTTCGTAAACATTGGGAGGATGAAGACAAGATGGAGGGAGGGGGGAGTGAGGTTTTGGAAGAAAAAATGAAGTAAATCCTTTTATCGATATTGATGCTCTTATGGTAGTGGTTTACTTTAAGTAAATAATGTAAAAGTATTTCAAAATGTAAGTATTTTGTATTCACTTTATAAAAAATAAATAATAAATGAAGAGTCTTAAAGAGGAAAGTCTAAAAGGGAAAAAATATCTATATTTAGTTGCTGTAACAAAATAAATATCATGAATCGTTTATAATGCTTCAAATGTCATGTTCATGCCCAAATTAAGTGCATGCTGGTATTTAAAAGTTTGTGTTGAGGTTGTGATAAATGTTGCATCTGAGTTCTTCCGTTGCAAAAATATTTCTAATTAGTGATTGGCATAAGAGCCAAAAGACGCCATGCGTAGCAAAGATATTTGATTATATTTCGTACTGTCCACTGAATATTTGCACATAGCCGCTTTTGCCAGTTGTAAAAAACCTAGATTCATGTCAAAGTAAGCACGAAACGAATTATATAAGATTGCTGCCCTAGAAACAGTCAAATAAGGCTTTTGATAGCGGTTAGCAAGTTTAATTATTAATAATCACGTTAGAAATGTATTTTAAGGACGTTTATATAGTTGTAAAAAAGTTGTTATATGTGTGGAGTTAGGTGATAAGTAATTTACAAAGGGGTTTTGATGCGACAGTTTTATCTATGGATGAAGCCTTCTCGTGTTACAAACTTGCTTTTACTTGATGAATGTTTATAAAACGAGTAATGAAACCCTATAAATTTTGGTACTTGTGTAATATCCTGTCTGTTTTCAACACATCCTAGAAGTAGAAAAGCCTCAGCACGGATCACTTTAGTAGTCCGATGTGACGAAGTTAACTACGCAGAGATGAAAAATAAGAAGATGCCATTACGTTCGGGGTACTAAGCTGCTCAGTGGTTGAAAATACGAAATATATCATTACGTTTAGACTACTAAAGGATATTTATGGTAACCCGTGCTGAGGCCTGCTCTTTTCTAGGAGGTGTTGCTATTTTCCGCGAAACTAAAAAATTGAGCCAACAACATGATTCAATGGAAAACTATATTCTAAAGGGCAACTTGGTTGTTGCTTTGATAAAATATCAAAGTAACAACCATTTACAACCAACGCAGCAACAAACCATTATGCTAGTTTGTTCTTAAACAGTTATTTTTCTAAAAAATCAACTTTTTGTTTTAATTTTCTCTAAATAGGTAGTTGAATTCCCTTATACAAAACATTTTAATGCCTGACCGCAGAACTGTTGTCAGAATTTGTTCGGCGTACCGTTAATTTCAGTTTTCCTAAAAACCATTTTCATTCTCTCTCTCTTTTTATTAATAAAGAACGGAAGTGAAAATGAATTTAAAAGTTCGCTCTCCAAAAATTTAACTTTTCATTCTAGTGTTCCCTTCTCTCCCACTTTTTACTTACGTAAGCTTCAGCGGAGTGTGTCGTTAATCTTAGTTCTGCTTACTTGTTTATTTCTTTTTACTACCGCTGTTCCTAAATAAATGTTGAGTGCTAGCACCAAAAAAGCGCTGTCGACAGTCAATTGTTTCGCCCAACACTTTTAAGAAAAGTCCCCCGTACTTTGAAGGAAATTTATTTTACCACATTTCTTTGAGTTCTTCGAAATCCTTAATGAATCTTTTTTTTTTATTTTAAAACTTTATTCTTTGAAACGTTCGGGAAAGAAAGATGTCATGCCCTAATCCCTTTAATTAAAATTTGATTGTTTTTTTTCTTCGTCTTTATTCTTTCATATTTAATTTTGTTATGTGTGGTGAAAAGTACGTGTTTTTTATCGATTGGCTGTAATTGAATTGCGTTGCTTAAACCGACGTAATTTGATTGCAAAGAATGTAACGCAAATTATTTAACAGTTAGGAAGCATTATAATGACACTCGATTTCGCTTTATCAAAAATGTAAACGAAATCATTTGGCAGTGTTAGGAAGTATTATATAGCACGCTATTTCGCTCTACCAAAAACGCAACGAAATAATTTCACAGTCAGGAAGCATTATATGGCACGGTATTTTGTTATACATTTCGGACATTTTCCAGAGGTCTAGTTAAGTGCCACTACCCGGTATATCCTACACTGATGTTTTTTTTTTTGAAGGTCAAGTGCCAGTGCCCGGTATACCCTACACCAGTGTTTCCCAAACTTATGACTTTTGTGTACCCCTTCTAAATTTTTCGTAACGCTGTGTACCACTGATAAAAAAATGAATATATTTTTTACTATAAAATAATTGCACAAAAGTTAAAAATCTCAACTGGCTGTTGACACCACTAAATATTAACTGTTAACTCTGCAAAAAATAGCCAATAGAAAAATACGTAATCGTAAATTTTCATGGCTAGCTTAGTCTTTGAATAAAATTTTTTTAAATTTTCGTTTGTTGCAAGATATTTCGCATAAGAACGCGTACCCCCTCTAAACTGTACCCGTACCCCTGGGGGTATGCGTACCACATTTTAGGAAACATTGCCCTGCACTGATATTTTTTTAAGGTCAAGTGCCATTGACCGGTATATGTTTGCCCGATACTCCAAACACTGATGTTTCTTCTAATCTATCGTCAGTAAGTATTAAAATATCGAATAAATGTAATTATATCCACGAATAAATTAATATCAAATCGGATGTTATAAATATTTCGGACATTCACCAAATGTATGTGATTGTCAACATTCACCGATGAAAGTCTACAACCACCGATTTCGGTCATTCACAGTAACATGCACATTATTTACATAATAACCTTATCAGGACGTTTACTTCATACTTTGCCTAAATAGCATTTGTCATTCTATAGTATGTCTAGGCATGTCGCTAATCTTGGTACAATGCCTAGGGAAATCTAATCTTGGTACATATACAATGCCTAAGGAAAGTATGTAATAATTCTAACATTTCATACTTTGCCTAAAAACATCCGGCATTCTATACAATGCCGGCGTTTCATACTTTGCCAGTAACATACAAATAATGTAACGCAAACTATTTGTCAGGTACAAAAAAAAAGTATTGCGAAATATTTAACAGTTGGAAGCATTATAAAGCACGCTATTTTGCTTTACAAAAAATGTATCGCAAATTATTAAAACAGTTAGGAAGCATTGTCTACCGTTTTTTTTGCATAGAAAGTCATTAGAAGAGATTTCAGAAGTCACTCAGCCTTGGTTGTTTTCTAGAAGTAATGTGGATGAAGACTCTAAGAAACATTGCAGTTAATTTGCATAAAATATTTCACTAAATCATACCTGCCAACTCTCCCGGATTTTCCGAAATATTTTATTTTTATATTTTAAAAAAAAAGTATCGCATTCCTGCCAACTCTCCCGGATTTTCCGGAATATTTTATTTTTATATTTTAAAAAAAAGTATCGCATTCATGCATGCTTGTTTTCAGTTTTAATACATTTGATTTATTATGATTTTAACTACCATTATATTTAAATAAATTAATATAGATTTAGAAAAAAGACCATTTTATTGTGTTTTAAGTGATGGTAAAAAGTGTTGTATACAATATTATTTCACTACCACTAAGAGCAAACATTTTTGAAGAATGTAAAAGTTAGGAAGTATGCTAAAAAGTACATATCTGTAACTATATAGACTAAATAATAATTAATATTGAAGAGCAATTTCTGAGTTGAAATCATTACTTTGCTGAGTGGATTATTTGCAGAATTATATTACGGATTTGTTAGATAAAGCTTACAGCTTTGAATACTTGCTAAAACTGTAAACCGAAATATATTACGACTCCTTGTAAAATTTACCTTAATTCTCTTACTATAATGATGGTTATACTATTTATCATTGTTCTTTGTGCCTCGGTGAGTTAATTGGTTTGTGATAAATAAAGTATGTAATAAAAAAACCTTTTAACTCTCATCTTTTTACTTCATACTAAAAAACTGAAATGGTTTTGGATCTATGGTACACAACATAATTAATTATATCTATCCGATTGAAAGTATTAGCTTATAATTTGTTGAGAACAGTTTTTAAAATTCTTCCGGTTAACAATAATACTTAAAGTAAAACTCATCTAACATAAAAAAATGAGATAACATAATGTATGAAACACTGTTTTTTTTAATACATTAACAACATGTTTACTTTTCAAAGGACAGCAAAAGATCTCTTAATTATTTTTATCATATTCTAAAATCGTTGCTCGCATAAAGAAGAAAAAGAGCAGATAGTGTTATATTTCAAATTTCTATTTTCTCAGATATTCCTTTTTATGGCATTAAAAGATTCTCCCAGTGTGTTATGCCATTAACTCTTGAACAATACCATTCGATTAATCTTATACAAAGTCGTTTAGATAGCTGTTTCCGGACCTAGATATAAAATATCTTTCGCTTTGTAAGAAGGATATTTACCTTATCTGTGATTTAAAAGTATTAACTAAGCAGGAAATCTTTCTTTTGGCATTGATTCAACGGGCTATTACGAGGGGAATTTTTTTCTTCTAAACCCTTGCAAATAAATGAATTCTAAGTAGTTTCATCCCCAGAGTGTTGTAATTTATGGATAAAATATTTTTCGCTAATCTGGGTTGTTAAGCTTACAACTTTGGCTTAAGACTTGCAAGAGTTGCTGAAGCTGCAAACAGAATTAAATTATTGCTCCTTGCAGAATTACCTCAATTGTATTGCTGTTTTTACCTCTAAGTAATTATGTTCCCAAGCTCGTTAAATTTTCGAAATTATGTGGACTTCCGCTAGGAATAGTACATTTTGAGACTGCGGATTTGCTAATTTTGATTATTGTTAAGGGGAAAGATGAAAGCTGGCCCCAGAATGAACTATGAAGAGTTTGGGAATTTTAAAGTCTTAATTGGTCATTAATGGTTGAATAGCAATTAAATGATCTTTTAATTTTTTTATATTAATTATTTTATCAATTATTACTACTATTAATTATTCTTTTTAATTAATTATTTATTTTGCAATTGCTTTTTATGTGTGTTTTTAATAATAGAGATCTTAAGTAAACTTAATAAATTAACTCTTCATTTGCGTCATAAATTTTAAAGGTGCAAAAATCGACGTGGTTTGAGCACTCAAAAATTGGCACCCATTTTAAAGACAGGCTTTTTTTTTCATCTTTAAAATTTATGAAGCAAATGAAGTGTTTTCATTGCCAATTATATTTTTCCGCTTCAGTTTCTTAAGATGATTCATTTCAAAGAGCATATATGTTCATTAACACATGGTGCGAAGCGTTTTTAAAAAGTGCTTGAAAATGCTTATTTTCGATTTTCGTTTTATAAAAGCCCTTAAAGGTGCTTTTTTCATGGTGTGGTTTTAAAAAGTGCTTAATTTTTCCTTTTCACGAATCTTATTTTCGAAAAGGGAATGTGGATTTCCCCCATGCATTTTAAAAAGCGTGCTTTTTACATTATTCTATTCAACATTTTCACAATTCATTCGACCACAATCTATTTCGGTGTATCGTCGGTCGTTAGTGTATGAAAGCACCAATCAATGTTTGATGAAATACTTACGAGTCCGCATGTGCATCTACTAAGCTGGGTTCGGTGAGATTATTGCACTTTCATATGCAACTCTGTTGCCCCTAGCAAGATATTCTCAATTTCAGGCTTCATTTTTCCACCCTCTGATATCGAACTGAAAAATCTCTTGATCATTTTTGAATGGCTAATGTAATGTCAAGAAAAGAGTTTTTTGTCAGAAACTAGTTATTTTTATCATGATCATGTAAAGTCTTTGAAAATTATTTTGCATTTTGTTAATGTATATAGTACTTAAAAATATTTTTTGAGTCCTTAAAAAGTACTTAAAAGGTGCTTATTTTTTATTGAAAGATTTGTCAGTTGTACAATTTTTTCGTGAATCCGTTTTATTTCTTCCTCTCTTTGTCATATCTCATAAAATTTAATCAACATTTCTAAAATTGCAAAAATGTAATGTAGTGAATGACGAGGATCATCCACAAATTTTACAAGAATGATTGAAGTATCCTATCAATTCTACCCAGTATTTTGTTTTAGAGTTTTTAGGATTCCTAAAAAGCCTTTATAATGAAAAAAATTTTGATTGACTAAATTTTGATGAATCATCGGTGCAAATGCAATTTTTGGACATTATCTTCCATAGATGAACCATTCCCATGATGAACCAGCGTATCTTCTATAAATGAACCATTATGAACAATTTCCTTAAAGCGGACCCACACCGAAACGTTATTTTCAAACTCTTTAAACCGGACACCACTTTTTCTAAATTTGGGGGAAAAAACTTTCTTCTTTAATTTTCAAAATTAAAAAAAAAAAAATGCATCTGACCAGCATTTTTAAAGCATGTAAACTTTTTGCCTTATCTATTGCTAAAAATATTGTCTATATTGCCTTATCTATAACTAAAAATAATTATACTACTTATGGATGAATGATTTTCCTGTCATTTTTCTTTATGTTTCCAAAGAAATGTGAGAAAATGATACATAATGGTTCATTCACAGAAGATTCAAGGAGAATTAAAAAATGTCCGTTATAAGAGGCGTCCAGTTTGTAGAAGTGTCCTTAACATGAGGTTTCACTGTATCACGCTAAGTTCATATTTATTTTGTTGAAAAACTGTAAGAAAACATATTTATAAATTCTTTTGTTTCCATCAAAATTGCATCTTTTCCCCCCTAAAACTTCTGGTAAGCATGTTTGCACTGGCAATTAGATATTTTATTTATTTTTTTATAGTTGGCTGAAATGCATTGGATTACTGGAAGAATATAGTGTTACTTAAAATCTTCGAAATTTGTGAAAACCCCTTCTAATAAGCCCCTCATATTTCGCCAACCGGCCTGTGTAGGGGGCAGGGAACTGTCATTGCATCAGAAAGGTCCTGGGTTCGAATCCCGGGCAAGGCATGGCTGTTTCTTTCTGTCTGTTCTATGTCCTTTCTCCTTTGTGTGTGAATGTGACCCGCCCTATAAACGGGTTGTGGTTGTGTGAATGGCGTGACAGGAGTCGAATTCCTGGCCATAGATGGCGTCACTGAAAAACAGGAACAATCTCACCCCCACTGCCTAAACAGGCATACGATGAAAAAAAAATGACATATTTCGATGGCTATTTTATATAAGTATTAAATACTAAAGATAGTATTTTCAGCGTAGTGTTAGAATTACTAACATTTACATAGTTTTTATATCATGCGAAACATTTGTATATGTGATTTCCACTTTTCTACTTATGCCTTTTCGTCATAAGGAAAAAAAAATTCTTTTTTTTTCATTTAAACGATTTTGACTATGATCAGCTTCTTTCTTGGTTATCTTAATGAAACATCTTCGCTATGTTTTTTTTTTCTTTCTCTCTTTGTATCTCATATCTTCCAGAAGATTTTTTTTTCTTCCGCTGCTTGTTTTATTCTTTCTCTTTTTTTTTCTCCCTTTCCTTTTTCAATATCTTGGTGAATCTGAAAACTTTATTGTGAAAAAGAAAGTTTCAGCTAAAATTGTTTCCGGTAAAATTATTTTTCCTCCCTGCCGATTTTGTTATATATATATATTTCCCCCCTTCTTTCGTTTCAAGTCCTGTCTCAGAAACCTACTCGTGCTCTTATTTTATTTCCGAATTGATTTGCATAAATATATCTCCGGCGTCTAATGTCGAAGTCTTTTTCGCCTCCCCCCCCCTCTATCAAATCTCCTACTTTCTATCTATCCTTGGTAGATAGTAATAATCATTCCTATACTGCTAGTTTGAAA
Source organism: Parasteatoda tepidariorum (assembly GCF_982258835.1). Lineage (NCBI taxonomy): Eukaryota > Metazoa > Arthropoda > Arachnida > Araneae > Theridiidae > Parasteatoda > Parasteatoda tepidariorum. Next base: position 59,240,448 of record NC_141761.1, read on the forward strand.
ACTTCCATTTCGAACAACTTCTCGTTTTCCGTCTGTTTCGACAGTTTTCTTTACAGTCCGTTCATTAACTTTCTGAACGCTTAATATTAACTGTTATATCTGTCTTTAAAGTTACGTAGTTAGGTTTATTTCGTTTAAACGGTTTTTAGTTATAGCTTTTATTAAGGCAGTTTGTAGAATAAGGTATTGTGAATATTCGGTTATTAAAAATTTTTACTTTTGTGTATGAAATGTGTTTTGCTCGCCATATTTGAAATCTACTCGTATATAGTATATAGTTGAAATCTGATCGTGCGTTTTTATTATTTATAGTTCTGTAATTTTCCTGTTTTTAGGTCTATGTATTTTAATCCTTGCTGTATAAATAGCTCTTTTAAATTTCTTTTGTGGTCAATTTCGGTAAAATCTTTCTTTTAGTTTTTTTGCTTCAAGTTTTGTTATAGTTTTAATTTTTTTTTAAAATTTCTTTTTTCATTTCCTTCAAACAGTAATTGGACACGAAATAATTGAAGAACTTAATGGTAGTAGAGGTTCTGAGAGACTTCCAGAGGAAGAATTCTTGTTTTATTTAATAATACATCATTGATTTATTTTTCTAAATCAGATTTCAGTGGCTAGTTCTAAATGACAGTTTTTAATTGTTGTTGGTGTTAAGATTCCTAGTGTATTTTGCAATGAGTAACTTCGGGAACTTTTTTAGCAACTTAATTATTTCGCAAAGTTTGTGAATGCGCTATGACGCGAGAAGTTTAAATGAGTTTCTCGTTTTCAAGTTTAATGGTATCTATTTACACTACTGACCATCAAAATTGCTACACCATGAAGGCGACACACCACGAACGTGAAATTTGAAGGACGGATAAAGCATGTTGTGGTATGCAAATTATTAGCTTATTAGCGCATTCATGCAAAGCTGGCGGCGGAAGAGATTCGACAGTAAGTTTCTCATACGGAAATTGAATTTCATCATTGTTCTTGGGTAAAAAAGTTTTTGTTTTGCCTCGTGTAAGAAAAAGAAATGCCTACCAACACGTGTCCGAGTTTGAGGTCGAATGGTGACCTACCAGGATTGCGGATTATCATACCTAAGTATTGCTGCTCGCGTTGGTCGAGATCTCATGACTGCTAGCAGAATATGGAATCGATGGGTTCATGACGGTCATATGGAACGCCGTACAGGATCTCAGCGGACCCCCATCACTAACAGCCGAGACGACAGATTTGTTATCCACATAGCCTTAAGGGTATCGTACAGCTACGTCACGATCCCTGAATCAACAAATGAGGTTATTTGCAAGACAACAAGTGTCTGCACGGACAGTTCGACGACGTTTGCAGCAGCATGGAGTGTCAGCACAGCGACCATGGCTTCGGCTACCCTTGACGCTGCATCACAGGCAGGAATGGCATGACGTTTTTTCAGTCGAATTCAGGTTCTGTGTACAGCATCATGATGGCCGCATCCGTGTTTGGCAACATCGTGGAGAACGCCTATAGGCAGCTTGCATTCGACGTCGTCATACTGGTCCATCACCTGGAGTAATAGCTTGGGGTGCCATTGGATACACGTCTCGATTGACGTTGTTCGCACTGCCCCGGCATTTTGAACAGCAGGCGTTACATTTCTGCTGTGTTAGGGCCAGTAGCTCTGCCTTATCTTCCTCATAACGCTACTTTTCAGCAGGTTGCCCACACTGTCCTAACCTTCCTTGACACAGAACATGTTCGCCTGTTGCCCTGGCTAGCACGTTCTCCTAATCTCTCACCAATTGAAAACGTCTGGTCAATGGTTGCCGAACGACTGGCACGCCACCACTCGTCAGTCACTACGGTCGATGAATTGTGGCATTATATTGGAGCTGCATGGAGTGCTGCATCCATCCATGCTATCCAATCTCTGTTCGATTCTATGCCCAGGAGAATAAGTACTGTTACTGATGCCATTGGAGGCTGCTTTGAGTACTGATTCCTCGAATCTATATAACCAAATATCCAGAAAATTTAATCACTTATTCTTCCAACTATAATGTATGTGCCCAATAAATATCATTCTGTTATTTGCATTCCTTCTTGGTGTATCAATTTTAATGGCCAGTAGTGTAAATGCAACTTTGTAAAACTTCTTTATCTTGTTTCTGTGCATGATGAATTGTGCTTCTTTTGAAAATTAACTTTTTTCTTTGCGGAATCACTGAAACTTTACTCATGTATTCAAAACAAATATATCCTTTTTTTTAAGTTTCCGAACAAAAACATTATTCCTCCTGACAATTTTTTTTTCTTTCCTTTTCATTCAGCTTTATTCTTCACATTCTATTCCCATTCTTTCTTCTTCTTGTTGATCCTTTTTTTAAAATACAACCAGCCATCTGCATTTTTGAATATTTTTTAAGTATTCGCTATTTTTTCCTATAACGATATGTGAGTGCAGCTATACGGAAAGAAATTCTCCCTCTGTGGCCCTTGTTAGGTTGCCGCAAGGATTTAAAATGGTGGAATCGGTGTTTGTGTTAGAGATGCACAGGAAATAATCCTAAATTCAATTTTGATTCTACTGGAAGACTCCTATTTTAGTTTCAATAGATCTCAGGAAAAAAAATCTATCCAAATTCTTCCTATTGGTTTCGATTGTGAGTGGAAGGATATCTCTAGGAGGAAAAAAAAAGCTTTTTTCTTGTGAATTGAAAACGGAAACTATTTATTGCGTTCACGAAGTATGTGCTGTACGGGGAATTAAAATTTCGTTCTATAAACAAATTTTGAATGGTATTTTGAATTTTTTTAAATCTATATGAATATTCTCTTTGATTCAGTTGGATTTCAAAATTTCTTTATAGGGAGTTACGTATCACATTTTTTTTTTCTTATCAAGAAAGTTTGTCGAAATAGAACATTCATGTGAGAGACTTTCCCAAATTTGAGCGAATAATTATTTTCAGAGTTAATACAAAGAAACTACCAACAGAGCACTTTGTTCTGTCGAGACTTCCCCATTTTTGCTTCTTTTTTTCGAATCAGATCTAGTTTGCTGCAGTGTTTAGAAAAGTTCCCTTGAGTGCATGATAAAGTGATTCGAGTACTATTAAGTAGCATACCACACTTGCATAAACATATGTTCGACTCAAAGTAATTACTACAACTCTCGGGTCTTTTAAGTTTTTGCAGATTCTAGATACGTGAGCATGCTAAATCTCTCTAATATCGTAATATTTTGACTAGGCATCATAGTTAAAAGAATTTTTTAGGCTTTTCTTTTAATTAGAAATCAAAATTTAGTTACAGCAATACACTATTTACTCTAAGGTGAACAAATTTTTTTTTTACTCTGGTAAAGGAATAGTTATTATAGAAATTAGAATATATCTTCCATTGAACTTCAATGCATGTCGGAATGTTTCTTAAAACGTCTACATCTCTAAAATTGTCAGAGGGAAAGGGAAAGGCAGTTTTAAATTTCTAAATGCATTCTTAGATTAGCAGTGATATAGAAAGACAAAAATAATACAGTAAAGACAAAAAAGGAAAGCAAAGTGTGTGTGTATATATATATATATATATATATATATATATATATATATATATATATATATATATATATATATATATATATATATATATATATATATATATATATGTATGTAGGATAAAGGGGGTGAAGCGAGGGTTTCTCAAAAATAAAGAAGCTGTGCTAAACTTAATAAAAATATATATTAACAATAATAGGCAAGTAAGCTACAATTTCCACTGGCATCCTCCTCGAGCCAGTCATTCTAACAATAATGGTGTACTTGTAAAAGAACAAAAGAATGTAGACGTATGTCTATTAATGTCCTTGGTTTCAATCACGTGATAGGATGAATGCTTCGTAGATTGGATCTGTATTCCACACGGCCGTCCTGCTCTTCACCGACCGCGGTGACCACCTTCTCACCAATAGACATGTTTGTTCCAAAGACATTTTCTGAAAATACACAAGAAAAAAAAAAGAACAGTACAAAAGCAAATATTTCAAAACAATTGGCTATAAGAAACAAAAAAAAATTTTTAGTTTTTTTTTTTTTTCAGTCCATATGGTTCCTCAATTTCCCCAGATCTTCATATGGTCTGCAGCAGTAGAAGTCATATTAGGACCATCGTGAGTTCCAAGTTTTCTGACATTGTATCTATCGTTGTTGTTCACCTTAGTAACTTCATAAGGTCCGTAGAATTTTGGTCTCAACTTGAGTCCTGTACCGAACTGCGTTCGTTGAATGGCAACGACATCCCCTTTCTCATACTTGTGAGCTTTCTTCCGCTTTTTGTCATATGTTCGCTTGTTTTCCTCTTGAATCTTATAAATGTTGACTTTAGCGTTGTCACGAATCTCTTGTCTGTTACACATTATGGTGTTTTCATGTTCTTCCTTCAATATTTCCAAAAGCTTGTCATCTTGTTTTTGTTTCATTTTAATGCCAGTGAGCAGTTCAAATGGCGAGTATTTGGTACTTCTAGATGTAGTAGAGTTTAATGTTCTTTGTACTAATGGTACGTATTTATACCATTTCTCTGGATCGTTTATGGATAGTTTTGCTAAAATGGGAATAAGTGTCTCGTGAATTCTTTCAATCATTCCGTTTCCTCGTGGGATTCCAGTTGTGATGGTAAGATGAGTAATGTCTTCATTTGCACAATAGTCGCTAAATTCTTTAGAAGTAAACGCGGCACCTTTATCGCTAATCAGTCTATTAGGATTTCCAAAATTTGTTTGTTGTAGGTTTAATTTCTGAATGGCATCGAATGATGATGTAGATTTTACAGGATAGAGCCATACGTATTTTGTGAATGCATCTACCACAGAAAAAATATGGTTGTAGTTTTTATTGGTGGATGGCATTGGACCGATAAAGTCAATGTGATATGTGTCTAATGGAGTTTCACCTTTTGGAATAGGATTTAATAAACCCTCTGCTTTTCCCTTTTTCCTGTTTACTAAAATACACTTAACACAACTGTTAATTACATTTTCTACGCACTGTCTGATGTTTGGGAAAAAATATTTATCTTTAACAAGATTTTCTGTTTTGTTTACCCCATAATGACCTAATTCATGAGCATTTTTTACAATTTCTATTTGCATGGTCTTAGGGACCACTAATAAATCTCTATCGTTAACAATTTTGTAAAGAATATCATTTTTCACAAAGTAATTATCCTTTTTACCACAGTTAATTAATTCCTTAATTGTTGATATAAATTCGTCCTCTTTTTGGGCTGTTGAAATTTTAGGTGTTATTTCAGGGGTTTCAATAATCATTATTGGATAACGGCTTAAGGCATCAACGTGACGCATGTGTGTCCCTGAGCGATGAATTATTTCGTATTCAAATTCTTCTAGAAATAATGCCCAACGAGCTATTTTAGGGGTAATTTCTTTTTTCTCCATAGAATTAATGATTTAAGTTTTTCGTAATTTTTTAATTCCTCTTCTTCAATGTATAACAAGATGCTGTTTGCTTTTTCACCTAGCATATTAATTAAGATTTCAGCTTTAAGCCTCTCATTTATGTTTTTCGTATTAAAAGCTCTTTCCAACGATGAAAAAAATTGAATAAAGTTTTCAGGTTTCGATGGAACTGGAAGAGATAGAGTTTTAATGCTATGAATTAGATTCTCAATGTTTGTTTGAGGTGTATCATTTATTGTTTTGGGAGGGTCAATTTCAAATGCTTTGTTTTTCGCCTCTAATAAAAGCATTTCTTTCTCGAGTCTTTCTAATTTTAGTTTTTCTAACTCAATCTGAATTTCGCTTTGTTTTAGTTCCCTGTCTGCTATTTGTACTCTTTCTTCTACGGCGTTAGTTATCAAATTTTTGACAAATTCAGAATCATTCTTAAATATTTCGGAACATTCAATTTTTTCTTTTAATTTAACGATATTATCGCTGCTGTCTGCGATACCTCCTATTTCCTCTAATACTTTTACTAGGTCTTCTTTCTTTGAATTTTTATACATTTTTAAAATTGAAAATTTCCTACCTTGTTTGAAGAGACTCTCAGTGTCCAATGGTAATCCAATGTTTCGTTGATTCAAACCAGATTCGTATCCCTTTTCGTATCCAAGGATTTCACACTGCACTTCCACGGAAAAGATGACTGCACTTCTGCTTCACAAAATAATCCAATAATTTCAGGATGATTCGAAAGTTTCATGAAAGTTTCTGGATCAATTCTGTCCTTCGCGACAGATCCGGTTATTGCTCAAATCGCGATCCACATTCCCGTGGACGAGCCCCCATTTGTAGGATAAAGGGGGTGAAGCGAGGGTTTCTCAAAAATAAAGAAGCTGTGCTAAACTTAATAAAAATATATATTAACAATAATAGGCAAGTAAGCTACATTTTCCACTGGCATCCTCCTCGAGCCAGTCATTCTAACAATAATGGTGTACTTGTAAAAGAACAAAAGAATGTAGACGTATGTCTATTAATGTCCTTGGTTTCAATCACGTGATAGGATGAATGCTTCGTAGATTGGATCTGTATTCCACATATATATATATATATATATATATATATATATATATATATATATATATATATATATATATATATATATATATATATATACAGCAAAGTAAATAAATACAAAAAAACAGGAAGAAAATTAAGAAAAACAAAAAATTTCATTTATTGCGCATAAGCTGCAAGTAATTCGAACTCATAAAATAAGTTCAAAATGTGAAGATAAAACAAAAGAAAATAACAGACAAATGCAAAAAAGGGGAAGAAGAAAAATAATAATAAAAAAAATAACAAACAACTGGGGGAAAAAATATTAATAAAAAAAAAGTATAGAAATTTTTTAAAAAATCCGGAAAACAAAAGATATAATCTTTTCATCAGCCCACACGATTATATTACTATGATTTTAAAAATATCCTTTGTTGCGATTTTGATTATTGGGAAGTTCTGATTAATTTTTGTCTTTTTAATAATTATCTTTACAATGGAAGGGATATTTTTCTTCAAATTGATGGAATACCACAAGTATCTAATTATTCATCTCTCTTAGCTAATTTATTTTTGCATTATTATGAAAAAAATTATACTCTTAGTATTAAATTTGTTTTTAGATATATTGAGGACTTAATTATCTTTAATTTTCAAGATGATACTATTTTATTAAATGACATTTACCGCGAAGAATTAATCTTGCTTTGTAATCATGATGATAATATTAATTTCAATTTTTGGGATTTGGGTATTATAAAAGAAGAAAATATCTGCTTTGTTGATTTATAAGATAAAAGAAATGATTTTAATTTTAATATAAATAAACTAATTACTTGGAATTCTAATGTTTCTAGGAGCATCTATTTAGATACCACTTTAAATGATGAATAAGAATTAAAAGAATATGTAGTAATATTTATTTATCCAAAAAAGAAATCGATAAACTCTTTCAAAATTTAATTTAAAAAAAACAATGGATACCCAACTATATTAATAAAATTCTATGTAAAATCATTGAGTTAATCGTATATTATTGTGGATATATTTACTAAAAATTTTCTTTGTTAATTTATATAATTTTCTCACGTGCAAATCCATTTCGGGTAAATCCGTGGCCAAAATTATTTACTAAAATAATTTCTTTGTTAATTTGTAAAATTGTTCCATGTGCAAATCCATTTCGGGCAAATCCGTGGCTATAATTTTATGCAAAACAGGAAATTCATGTTTCTTTCTCATTTCTATTTTATATTTTTTTCTTAAATAAATATTTATTTTCTAAAATTATTTATAGTCAACTTCTTTAAATTATCCAGTATAATTTTACCTTGCGCACATCCATTTTCGGGCCCATCTTTGGTAACTAACAAATAAAACGCACTTCAGCAATGCAGTAGGAACGCGCTTTAAAATAAAACTCCTCTAGTTGCGCTCAATTTGCGCTTTTGTTTTCATATTTTGCAATCGGGCAATCTTGCTACGAAAATATTTTAAATTATTCTTGAAAAATTTCCCGTTCATGTAAGTTTATTTGAATTCGCTACTCGCTTTATAGATTATGATTTATTCTGTTTTCTTCTTTATATTTTATTTTCTGTTTTTACGTGTTATTTTTACTTTGTGTTCTATTTTATTTATTTGTAGTAATTTTTGTAAAAAAATTTTTGAGTGCTCCTCACACTATTGTTTTGATATATTTTGCTTGCGCTATATTGATACAATATTTGAAAGCACTCTTTTTTGCGGATATAATCGTGTGGGCTTATGAAAAGATTGTATCTTTTATTTTCCGGATTTTTAAAAAAAATTTATCCTTTTTTTCCGGAATTTTTTTATTATTATTTTTCTTTTTCCTTTTTTCATTTGTCTGTTATTTTCCTTTGTTTTATCTTCATTTTGAACTTTTTATATATATATATATATATATATATATATATATATATATATATATGCAAAAAAATGACTGAAATAGTTATTTTTATAGCCATTTCTTTTATTAGTCTTTTGAAAATAATCAAACAATATTTTTCAGCATATACTATATCATTTATTCATACATTTATTATATGTATTCATGTAAAATATATTTAAAAAGAAACACACATATTTATCTTTTGAGTGAAACTAGGTCTTTACATGAAAAAAAACCACTAATCCTTGGGCAAAATTGAGTTTTAATCAGCAAAGGTTGCCTTTGTCAGCGTTTAGCCAGTTTTTGCGCAAGACTTCAATATCTTAAATAGGGAACTTTTAGTTAAGACCGGAAGTATAAATAGTTAATGAGTTTACAGCGCCATATGCCTTATGAAACACTATATACAGACTTTCATGCATTACAAAATTATTCTTTCCCCAAAAAAACATTTAAATTAGATAACTTTCTATTGTTTTTGAAACTCATGAAAAGCTAGTTAAATTTTCAAACAAAAATTATTAACCTACGTAATAATTGTATTTATAATTTACATTTGAAAAACCTTTTAAAGTTAACAACTCAATCATGCATCTGTTCCCTTAAGACATTATGGAAAACATAAAAGGTGTTACCATGTATTAAATACATTTTTTTAGCTTGTCGTACACCCATTCTACCACTCTTTTTTTTTTCTTCTCAATTTAATCAACATAAATGGAATGAAATAGTATTTTAAGCTTCTCACATTAATAATAAACTCGCTTGTATTGCGTTGTAATTTATTAATTTTGACGGAGTTAAAACTTTTTTTTTTTACGTGTTATGGTAGACGGAATAAAACTGAAGTAAAGTAATTAAAATGAAACAGAGCCTTTTTTGACACAGTATGTATATAATAAGATCGTTTTGTTTCTTGTAAGATGCTTCTTTTTTTCAGTTATTTTTATATTTTTATTTTATTTTATTTATTTATTTTTCCGTTTTTAATCAGAGGTGGAAAAAATGCTTTCATTTTGTTTCATTCTTTTTTTTTAATTTTGTTTTCTTCTTCCAGAAACAAGGATATACATAGGATTCTGTTATTAACACACTTTTTTTTTTCAAAATGATTTTGATTTAATGAAAGCAATTTAATGTCCATGAATAATATTTATACTAATATTTAACTTGTTTGCGTGTCGATGATTAATTATGTATTAAATATTTTGAAATGTATTTGTCACGAAAAACAAATTTAAATCTAAATTATTTTTTTTTTTTGCTGTACACATTCCAATGCTCATTACAAAATTAATTTGAAGGTTTAAAATTTTGTCACATTTTATCGTAGGGAAAATATTTTTTTAATAAAAATATCGGACCAGATACCTTCAACATTACAGTGTAGTTCACGGTTAGGTGTATTCCTTTATTATGTAGTAGTGGTTTAACAGGTGATAAATATTATCTCTTTGCTGTAAAATGTGTTTGTTTTTTAACTTTATTCTATCTTAATCGCTTACTCGGAAACACTATTGGTTTTGAAATAAAAATGCTCTAGGAAAAATTTGTTTTAATTGTAGTTTACCTCCGGACGTGTTCAATCATGTTATAGTCGTTATTCAACATGAATTAAGTATTCTGCCAGAGCTCTAAATTAATGGTGTTCCGTTAGTTCGGGAAATTTTTACTCATCATTAAATAATAAATACTTATCAGTGGTCACCCGGAAGCGATTTTCCAACGCAGCGCCCCGTTTTGCATTTTCTTAAATAAACAGAAACTTGATTAAGTTGAGGTAAAAAAATTTTAAAGAAATAATTATATTATAATTGATTGAGGCCAACTACCGCCTGGAGGAAAATCTCCACAAAAAAAAGGAGCGAGTCGTTAAAGATCTTCGAATTGTAAATTAACCCCCCGGACGAACAATCGATGTAAAGGAATGGTATGCTGTTTTGGTTTTTTTATAATTTTCAGTTTCGTGTTTTGTTGGTTCTGTTAGAGATTAATAAAAAATATATTTGGTGCGAATTAGATTAAATTATTTAAATATCAAAATAGATGGTTTGTAGTATTTGGTAAAGTACTTGTATTTGTATATGTATTGGGATATAGTCATGCTTAATAATAGTTAAGATTGAATTTCATAATAATTAACTTAAGGCCGAAAATAGTGTGAAATGGTAATTAAATTAAGGGGGATGTGATCGTTAAGGAAAGTGGTAGTGCAAAGCTAATGTGGGATAACAATAACCCAATAAGTTCAAAGGGTCACAAAATGTGAGTTTTGAACAAATTAGATAAATTAGAATCACCAAATTTGGAAAAAGGGCGAAACTAAAATAAGTTAAAGATTAAAGATAAATAACACAAATTCATGCTATATCCAGATACAACTTAACATTTAAGATAAATAGGGTAAGCTGATGTTTCCAATATAATAATAGAAAGCATGCCCAAAACAGAAGAATTACAAAACTCACCGACCACATACAGAAGAATTTGATGAGAACAGCAAATGAAGAGATGAACTCATAAAATTTAACGTCCGTGAAAATTTATTTCAAAACAACTCACAATGTATTTAGTGGAAAATGTCATTGATAAAGCAATTAACATTGGGAATGCCATTTAATAGAAATGGATGACAAGAGAATAAAGAAATAAGAGGTGTCATGCATAAGATTAAAATAAATAAAAAGAGAAATTTAACTATAGAAGGAAATATTCATATCCAGAAAGCTTAAATTCAAGAGGGTCTTTAATATAAAAAGAAATTAAAGGTAAAATCTGAAGCTATTAAAATTACAGAAATTAATTTCACAGATTTAATTTAAATTATAGGCTGACTGAGAAAAAGATATAAAACATAAATCCCCTTGATACGGACCGAAGTCCGCATCTCGGAGAAAAAAAGGTAACCTGCCCGAAGGCTCCAGAAAAGAGAATGTTTTATAAGTTACTTAAAAATTCCTTAACTGGTGTGGGACCAGAAAAGTTACAGCCAAACAAATTTAAAGAGGGGGAGAGTTGGAAAATTAAAGGAAAGAGATTGGTTAGTTAGCCCCCCTAAGAAATAAAAGAAGTAAAAAAGAAAGAGGGGTTGACTCTCCCCCACAGGAAGTGCGATGACCGCGTCGACCATGAGGGAGGTCAACAAGAAAGTTAAAATAAATATAATTGCTATATTGAAAAAAGGGAATAAAATTTAAATAAAATTAAAGGATCAGGTAAAATTAAAGATTAAATTGTCACTTTACATTAAGTGTAAATGTGACAGGTTTAAATGTCACAATGTTAAGTGTAAATGTCACAAAATTGTATATATCATCACCATTGTGAACACTTCGTATTCTTTGTATTGTAATTTTCATTAAAATTCACTTCATTAACCTTTTTCTTTAAAAAAAAAATTAGAATAATAAATACAAGTAAACGAATCAGTGAAAATGTCTATGAACTAATATCTTTATAATAGGGTGATCCAGTGGACCAATAACTAAATTTTCTACGCCTGATTTTATCACTGAGGTAAAATATGTAAGTGTATTTGTCAGTTTTTAACCGTATATCATCTCTAATGAAATTAAGACTAAAAACTCAAATATGGCGATGAAGAAAAAATTGCCGGTGTTCGACATTTGGATGTTTTCCGTTATCGTATTATAGTTGAAGAACACGAGAATCATTAATGCGAAATAAATAATCGAAAGTAATTGTATAATTCAAATGATGTTTTTATAATGGTGCCTTCTAACCCATTTTTCTGTACTTCTTAAACGTATATCTACAGTTTTGGATTACGCATTATTCGAATCAAACACACGGAAGCTTTTAAAAGAACATAACGCAATTTTCCTCACAACTCCCAACTAGTGTGGAAAGACATTGATAAATAGCTGGAACCTTAAGTAATTTTCCGTTTGCTGAAAACAATTGCGCTCTCTTACTGACATCAATTACACCCTTTCCTCCTTCTCTTATTGCCCCCATGACAATAAAATGCTTTTGAGTGGGTAGGCTATTGGACTTTTCTCCTCGAATTGTTTCGCTTTCTGCCTTTAAACAGGGGAGCTTTGTTGATATTTCCCGCTTCGGTTGACAAGAAGCGCTACATTTGTTCATTACATTCCTCCCAGAATAAACTAGAGATTAGATTCGTTGTCTTGGAAGCACTTATTATGCACTTTCCTTTCATTGATTGCTTTTTGAGAATGATAGTTTGGATTGATTTTATTGATGATTAGCGATGGAGTTGAAATAAACAGAAAAAAAAGTGTGAAATGTGAAAACTCGATGATTACTTTTGTATTTAGAAGTACAGGTTGATCGTAAACTCAGTTTTGCTTCCAGGAACTTTCGTGAAATTAGCAATGCTTGGTTTAAAGTTAGCATGTAAGAGACTTTCTAAAGGAGGTCATAGTATTTTATATACTATAAATAAGTAAAACTGTATAATTTCATAATCGTCGTTGAACAGCCGACCCAATTTTTGGGTTTACGACTACTAATGTTCAACTACATAGCCTTGTAATTTTGAACCCAATCCAGAAGACAGTTTAACTCCTGGATCAAGTATTAGGAGAAGTTTGGCCTTCGTGGAGGACTTTTTGGGGGAACTAGCCCGCATTTGCGTTACACGGAGAGGAAGAACACAAGAACCTTTCTCGGTTAGCCTCTCACCTCATTGGATGGTGAACGCTCTGTCTCCTGAGCCATCGCGGCTCAATAAAGTGTATTTTATTTTATTTTATAACCGTCGTTGAGCAGCCGACCCAATTTTGGGTTTTCGTCTACTAATGTTCAACTCCGTAGCCTTGTAATTTTGAACCCAATCCAGAAGTCCAGAGAATTCCTGGATCGAGTATGGGGTGAAATTTGCCTTCGTGGAGGACTTTTTGATGGAGCTAACCCGCATTTGCGTTACATAGAGAGGAAGACCACGAGAACCTCACACGGTTAGTCTGACGGCAAGGTACTCTAATCCATGATCCCTCTACCACTGAGGAAATAAAAGTGCATTGTACCTTTTGTGGTATTTTGCACTGTATAAAAATAATTAATTTTGGTTTAAGATATTACTGTATTTCGCCTGATGAAACCATTCATAAAAGACCATTGAAATTTTGTTCCTGGATCTTGATATATGGCGACAAAAAAGTCATTTTATTCTATATTGGACTTCTTGTTTATTTATTTAATTTGCATAAAATTATATCGATTGACTTCTTTTATAGTGTTTACGTAGATTTTGTAATCTTCAATTTATTCTATAAATGTACCAAAGTATATATAAATCATGTATCGAAATATTCCACCATTTATTAATGAATGTCTTAATGAATTTAAAAAATATTAGCGACAAGAAAATCTTTAAAAAAAAATTTAAAAAGCTTAGATAAAATAAGTAATTTGACAAATTAACGAATACCTGTCAATGAGTTTTTAACCTGTAATCTCACGAGAAGAAAAAAAATGTAGAATAAATGTGTTTTAAAAATAGTTTTTAAACCATTCAAGTTGCTACCGAAATATATAACATATTTAAATTAAGTTTATCGAAATCTACAGAACTTTTCCTTTTTATTTTTATTTTTTTCATCCAAAAATTTTGTTTTGCAGCACGACTCATTTCTTTGTTTGACAAAAATCATATCTGATGTAGAAAGAAAAGCTTCGATCTGTTTTAATTATACTTTTCTCATACAGTAAAGCAGTATTCATAAATAATAAAAAAAATAATGAAAAAAAAAATCCTTCGTTCGTATTCAAAAACTTCTTTTTTTAAAAAAAAAAAGCTTTTTCGAAATTTTAATACCTAAATTGAAATTAGCCCCAATCTCGAAAATACGATTAGTTAAATCAGGAGATTAGCATATTTCGCATATCTCTTAGAATCATTTTCGCGAACCAAAGGAAAGGAAAGGTTGCACATAATTATATGAGTCTTTGATTTAAAGGTGTAAAAATATTATTTATCTATTTTTATCATCGTATTTAATAACTGTTAAAATTATTTTGAATTTTACAATATTTCTAAAATTACGAAAGTAAAATGTAAACAGAATGAGTCCAATATAGGTCAGAAAAATGTTCAGAATGTGCCCAAAATCGGTTATGAAAATTTAAAACTTGCTTTTTTTTAATCCAATGAGGTAAACCGGGTTCGAATCCCAGCGATGGCTGGTCAATACGAATTCCGCATCCGGCTTGCACCGACTACAGTGCTGACGTGAAATATTCTCAGTGGTGGACGGATCATGGGTTAGAGTCCCCTTGCCGTCAGGATAACCGTGGAAGGGTCTCGTGATCTTCCTCTCTATGTAACGCAAATGCGGGTTAGTTCCATCAAAATGTCCTCCACGAAGGCAAATTTCTCCCAATACTTGATTCAGGAGACCCCTTGTCTTCTGGATTGGGTTCAAATTTGCGAGGCTACGTAGTTGAACATAAGTAGTCGTAAACCCAAAAATTGGGTTGGCTCTTCAACGGCGGTAATTAAAAAATAAAATATTATGTTATCTCTTTTCAAATGAAAGAAAATATACTCTTCTTGTTTTGTGAATCCTCTATTATACTCATGCTCAAGTTTCAATTATTTTAGCATTTAAAATTTATGATGGTAACTAAAACATCATTTCTGAGAATCACTCAATATTTAACGAAAAGAAAGAAAGATATTCGGCAAAAATAAGAATCATTAACCAAGTACATGGATTTCGTTACAAAGCACTCACGTAAAATGAATCGCTAATAATATATTTTAAGTGCACAGGGAATTGGGAGGAAGAGGTACAAATTTTTACACTTACGTAATTTTATTTTCTTGGTGCTAATTAAGTGAGGATGGAAATTTTCTTAGAGCTCCCCCCCCCCTCTCACTAAGTGCGAAAGTAAATTAAAAAGAAGTTAAAAGAGATAGTGGTTTGATGTTTTTAATATCTTTCTTTACATACTGTTTTGACATTCAAAATATCTGGTTGGAGATTATGGCAGACATATAATCTAATATATATATCGTGGACAAAATTTTGGATTTAGTTTTTACCCTTTTCAGCAATTCCTGCGAGTTAATTAACTTGAATTTTTTGTTTTGTTGTGAAAAAAATTTGATATATCGAAAGAGTTTTGAGTTTAAATATAATTCCTCGGCTATGATTTGTAAGTTTTAAAGATAATTGTAGCATATTTTTGTAAATCGTTTTAAGTGATTGTCCAATAATTATAACATGCCTGTGTGGTATGAATGTAGTTAAGAAGAAAAAATGGTTAATTGGGTGGAGAGGAAGCAAAACTCTTTCTTTGGAGATAATTTTTCGTAATTAATTCTTCATTATAATTATACAATTTACATGGAAACATTTAACTAATAATTGTAAAAGTTTTCTCTTCAATTAATGAAATTACCATAAATACATCCAATTACATAAAGATTAATTATGAGAATTCAATTATTAACGATATCGAAGCATTACCTCAAATTTAATTACGTAACAAATATTTTGAGGTATAACAAGAACTTGTTACAGTGAAATCTCCCGGGAGCGAACACCCTCTATTTTACAGTAAAATGGTCGTTAATGGAGGTTGGTCGTTATTAGGGGTTACCTCCATTGAGAAAATATTATCGAAGGTATATGATTTTCTGCAAATGATTTTAATTTTAGTCGGTGTCGAAATGACACCGACTTGGTGCGTCACAAAGACCAGATCAATGAATAAAATTTAACGTCAATAAAAATTATCCCTACTGATATAGTTATGTGTAAGAACAAATTTACCTATTATGAATGGCAAAACTATTTTAAATAAATAAGCAATTATATTTTTTGTTTAATTTTGCATTTAATTTTATATCAGAGGAATTAGTTAGCTTAAAAAATTAGAAGAGGTTTGTTTGTTTGAAATGCTTAGTTTTTTCTAAAAGAATTTTTTTTTCTAATTTAAACTTCCAAAAAAAAAATCATTGATAGCACAATAGAAAAATAAATCTAGAAGACACAAATATTTTGAATATATTTTAATCTACTTTTTTGTTTTGTTAATATTTTTTTTGTTGATATTTCTTCTTTTCTTATTTGACCTTTTCCGCATTTGGTGCAGAGATTTTCCGGTCGCTGGGAGAGGTTTTGATGATCTTTTCTAAAGGTTTTCTTCAGCACAATGTCTATAAAAAAAATTTCGTGACTCCAAAAGTGGTCATAAATAGAGAAGGTCAAAGCATAGAGGTGGTCTTTCATGCAGGTTTCACTGTACCAAATTTCAAAAAATTGAAGAAGAAAAAAAAAGAGTAATTTAACCTTTTGCTTACTGCTGGTACAACATATGGACCACATGGATGATACTATATGATGCACCGTAAGCAAAGGGTTAAAAACCAAATTCCTGAAAATAAGGGATAATTAAAAATTTGATTTTCTAAAGTTTTTAATTGATATTTATTATCTTCAGACGGGATAAGAACTATTTTTAAAAATTATGAAAAAACATATTTTGTTATCCTAGTATTTTATTCAATGAAACAATATATTTTTTATAATTGAAGCGTTATAAAAATTTCTAATTAATCGACACACCTTTACTTAAAGTAACGTTTTCTTAAATAATAATATTAGGACTTGACTTTCGGCAGTGTATTATTATTTTTAAGATCTTTGTATTTTGTAACTGTGTTAAAAAATATTTGTGCATATTTTATTATTTATATATCTTATTTATGGTTAATTTAAAAATAAATATCTTAAAATTATTACAATTAAACAGTAGAATTTCGAAAATATTCTGTCTATTTCAACAGGATTATTCAAATAACAATGTTTATTACTTACAAAAATTAAAAACACATTGCTGGGGTAGAGAGCGAACATTCAATTATTACAAGATTTAAAAGAATCTAATCTCAAAGATATACTTTAAATTTCTCGTGCAAAGTCAAATTAAAACACAACATTCTTCAATAATAATCACTCTAATGAGCTGACAAAAATCGAAACAACTAATTTTGCTCCTAAATTCAAACTTCTAACAAGCAGCACTCTGGGATACTTAGAGTCAATAATCCATTTAAATCGCACTGGGAATCCGGGAAAATGAAGAAAAAGGATATCGCTGGAGGGTGTCTATTTTCCCTCGCTTACATATTTAATTTCTTACGAGAACGCAATTAAAGTGCGAGATGCGAAATCCTAATTGTGTCCCACTTAATATGGAAGGAAATTAAAAGGGAACGGAGGTTTTCGAAGCAATTAATGTCGGATTACGTGCTATTCCGACATTCAAAATGTCCCCTCGAGCAATGCAATACTCGGACTAATGTCTCCTGTCGGATAGGAATTCTATTAGCTCCGACGTATAACAACTTCATCTGGAGTAGACTTACTAAGTGAGGTTTGAAGATGATTGAAAAGCGTAAAATTAAACGGGAGAAAACACCCCCGTATTTTCGAGGAATTATTTTTTTTATGGACTTTATTTGCAGATGGAACTGTCAGTTATTGAAATTAGGCAGAAAAAAAACTTGAATGCGAATGTAATGTACGAATATTCTTATTAGCTAACAGAAAAAGCTAAATTCGAAGAAACGTGCAATTCCTTCAATTTAATATGCGATAAATGAAAATGTAAGTTAACATCTTCTTTGAGTTGTATTTTAATTACAAACTGGAGGTTTAAACGTATACTCGAAACATGTGGTACATATGGGTTAAAACGTTTGCCTGACGTCTTTCACCGACGTTTGATTCGAATTGCGAATGTACTACACATCTAATCATGAGAAAAAAAATTGAGTTGAGGAGCAAATCGAATGAAATATTTAATAGCAAGAGCTGGAATCGGCTCTACTGCGCCAAACTTAAATGACAAAATTATCACACGGTGTTATAAACTAATTATAAAGGGTAGGACGGTTAAATCATTTGGATACCTGGGTAGTCGAGACACCTGTGTTTATCTGAATGTCGGATGACGTGCTATTCCGACATTCAAAATGTCCCCTCAAGCAATGCAATTTTCGGACTAATGTGTCCTGTCGGATAGGAATTCTATGAGCTTCTACGTATAACAACTTCATCTGGAATAGACTTACTAATTGAAGTTTGAAGAGGATTGAAAAGCGTAAAATTCAACGGGAAAAAACACCTCCCCCTATTATGAAGACTCTTTTTTTTTATTGACGTAATTTGCAGATGGATCTGTCACTTATTGAGATTAGGGAGAAAATAGCTCTGATAGGAATGTTATATACGAATAATCTTATTAGCTAACAGAAAAACCTAAATTCGGAGAAAAGTACGATTCTTTCAACTTAATACGCAATAAATGAAAATGCCATTGTATTTTTGTAAAAAACTGAGGATTGTGGATTCAAATGTATGTCCAAAATATGTGGGCTTAAACTTATACCTTGCATCTTTCACTAATGTTTGATTCGAATTACAAATGTACTACACATCTAATCATGTTTAAAAAAATTGAGTTGAGGAGAGAATCAAATGCAATATTTAACAACAAGAGCTGGAATAGGCTTTACTGCTCCAAACTTAAATGACAAAATCATCATACTGTGCTATAAACTAATTATGAAGGGTGGGACGGTGATGCCACTTGAATACATCGGTAGTTGAGAAACCTCTGTTTATCTAAAGCTCGAAGCTTATTGAAAGACGTTGAAAAGTAGAAAAAGAATTTTTTGCTTATAAATTCTTTTCAGAATTTTTTAAGAATTTTTTGCTTATAAATTCTTTTCCCTAGATATTAATCATAGTATCTCCCTAGAAAGATAATATTTCAGTTTACTGTGCTTGAAGTCTTGATCAAGCTCGCAAACGAAATGGCATTTGATTTCTTTTGACAACTGATTATACTTATCTTATAGTGTTAGGAGGCTACAGAAGTACAAGTTAAACGCTTGTGAGGACAATGTGTTCTTTCGTAGGCGTGGCGGCGTGGAATATACCAGATTATCGAGCTTCTTGTCATCCAATCACGGCTCAATTCGAAACAATCATTTTTTAAATTTGCACTTATTTGGAAGAGAAACAGATAATTATCATCAGTTAATCAATGACAAATTTTTGAATATGACCTCTTTTTTTTTTGGATTTTATATGTTAGTACAAATATAATTCCGATACTCTAACAGATTTTTTAAGCAACTATTAGACTGTTTTTTACAAATAAAAAAATACAAAAATATATTTTAGGTTGTAATTAGAGCGACTTGAAAAAAAAATATAAAAGTAACACCGGTGTCCCATCTGCGTCAAAGGGTTAAGAACTAAAACAAATTATCCTATTATTTTATTACATCTGACTAAATGCATTTCAGAACAGTGTTAACCTCTAGGAAAGACCACCTCCATTTACGACCACATTTGAGAGGCACGGCATTTTTTCCCGTTAACTTTGTGCTGAAGAAAACCTTTAGGACAGACCATTAAAACATCTCCCAATGACCGGACAAACTTCCGCACCAAATGCGGAACAGGTCAAATAAAAGGCCTGGTTTCTTAGGACAGGACGCCGTCAGCTGGAAATCAGCGCTAACCTCTGATTGGTCCATTTGTGAGTTTGATAGTATACGTCATCGAACGCTCATCTTGAACTACAATTGCCGTCCAACTCAACTGCAGTTGGATTACAACGTGACGTTAACGACAGAAGCAATGGCGGACAACATCCAACAGCACATTGAAATCAGCCAAGATTTTGATTTTGACATTAAACATAGCTTCTTCATTAAACATAGCACTCTTCATTTAGTTCATCTATAATGTGTTTTTTCTTGGACAAAGTCATTATTTGTTCTCTAAAACACTGGTCGACAATAACAAAATCAATACAAATTCAAAATAAATATTTGTTTACGTTATTAACGCATGCACAATGAGAGATAATATCTGCGTTGGACCGACTGCTCACGCTGAGCTAACAAAAAAGTATTTTTTTGGCGTCAGCTCTACGTCAACTTTCCGCTGACGCCCAGATAAGGCGCTAGTTCTAAGAAACCAGGCTTTGAGTTAACAAACCAGTATTTTGTTGGCATCAGCGGGACGTTGACGTCCCGCTGACGCGTAGATAAGGCGCTTGTCCTAAGAAACCAGACCTTAAAACACGAAAAAATATCAAAACAAAAAATTTAACAAAACAAATAAGACGATGTATTCAAAATATTTGTGGGACACTCTCATTCAAAGAGCTCTTTTTGACGATGCAACCTCACGTTGCAGTCAGCGTGCGCTAAAGACGATGGTATTGATGATTTTGTTTTTGAGTTGAGAGTTAAATTAGAAAAAAAAAAGTTATTTTAGACAAAAAATAAGCATCTCAAACAAATGAACCTCTTCTCATCGTTTAAAGCTAACTAATTTTTATGATATAAAATTAAATGCAAGTTTAAACAAAAAATATAATTTTTAATTTATTTAAAATAGCTTTATCATTCATTATTGGTAAATTTGTTTTTACACATAATTATATCAGTTAGGATCATTTTTATAAACTCTAAATTTTATCCATAGATCCGTCTTCTTATGACGCCAACAGAAGTGTTATTTCTGCACCAAGAAAATGACACTGACTAAAATAAAATAGTTTGAGAAAAATCATGTACCTTCGATAACAATTTTGAAGTCAATGGAGGTAACCTCTAAGAACGATCCACCTCCATCAACGACCATTTTACAGAGAGTGGTAGCTCCCGAAAGGTTCTACTGTATATTTCATCAAATCAAATACAACTCCTCCTTTATTACATTGTTAAAGTGGGATTACACATTGAAATAAATCTTATATATGTTACCGGCAAAGTATGAAATCCGGCATTTTATAGAATGCCTAAAATTAGCCGGCAAAGTATGAAATTATTTATATTTCACACATTGCCTAGGCATTCTATAGAATGTCAAATGTGAAACCGGCAAAGTATTAAATACATCTCCGATTCGTCAAAATGTCATTCAAAAATTACAAATTCAAAACGTCATTCTATTTGATATTAATTTATTCGTAGATATAATTACATTTATTCGATATTTTAATACTTACTGACGATAGATTAGAAGAAACATCAGTGTTTGGAGTATCGGGCAAATTATACCGGGCAATGGCACTTGACCTTAAAAAAACATCAGTGTAGGGTATACCGGTATACATTTGCCCGGTATATCGATACACTGATGTTTTTTTGAGGTTCAGTGCCATTGCCCGGTATATAATTGCCCGGATGTTTCTTCTAATCTATCTTCAGTAAGTATTAAAATATCGAATAAATGTAATTATATCCACGAATAAATTAATATCAAATCATATGTAATAAATATTTCGGACATTCACCAAAGCGACTAAGTGATTGCCAACATTCACCGGTGAAAGTCAACAACCACCGATTTCGGTCTTTCACAGTAGCATGGACATCATTTACATAACTTCATCAGGACGTTTATTTCATATTTTGCCTAAATAGCATTTGGCATTCTATAGAATGCCTAGGCATTACATGCAATGCCTAGGGAAAGTATGTAATACTTCTCACATTTCATACTTTGCCAAAAAACATCCGGCATTCTATACAATGCCGACGTTTCATACTTTGCCGGTAACATATATAAAACAGAACCAAATATTTGAAAGACGAATTTAATTGTGTTTTATGTAAGACAGTTACGATATTATCCTAGCATATTAAATTTAGTATTTTAAATTTTTTTTTTTAAATAATGTTAACTTATTCTTTATGCAAATAAATATTCAACCCAAATAAGACTACCTAACAGTTAAACAGACGCTTGATCCGAGTTTAAAGTGCAGCGTGGAAAAATTAATCACTCTATTTAATCGTCGAAATGGAAATGTTCTGAAAACTGTTTAATTGAAAGAATGCATTATAACTCTCGTGGGAAATCCTATCTGCTCTCTGAATAATTTTTTGAATAAATAAAAACGCATAACAAAGAATGCGAAGCAACCGTCTATTGAACTAAACTGCATATTTAAAAAGATACATTATTACTGAGTGAAAGCACAACCGAACTCTTGTTAAACTCCATCGCTCATAATGATTCTGCAGGTTTGAATACCATGTGTTAGCATGCGCAATAGATATTCGAAAAAGCTCTTAAATATTTATTTGTTTTGGGCGATGGGAAATCCTTTTCTCTAGAACGCGTGGTTTGCGCGGAATTTTAACAAATGCTCTTATAATTAATTTGCATGTTTTCTGTAAGCGATGGAAACGACTCTACTGGACAAAATGTATTTCTGAGGTAAATAGATATAAAAAAAAATCTTGATTTAAAATAATCAAGTTAGACTTAAATATTTTTAACTTCTTAATAATATAAATATGCTAAAATTCTTAAAATGAATATTTGTCAGTAACAATTTGTAAACATAATTTATTATACTTTAATATTTAATAATATCTTTAATGCATTTTGAATTATTTATTAAACATGAAGTAGTATTTCTAGGGTCCAGCGTAGCTAAGAAATTTATATATATATATATATATACCGAAGAGCCATTACATTATGACCACCCTCCATCTATAACAATGGACTCGCCCAAGTTTTCTTGGTTTCTCGCCAAGGAACAATGTTTTCATGAGGCACATTAGGACTCATAATCCTCATAGAACAATCCCTGGCGTCTGGAAGCTACTTGAACATAGTTGCAGACCAGGTTCACTCATTCATGACAACAGTTTTTCCTGAGGGGGATGGTGTTTACCAACAAGATAATGCACCATGTCATAAGGGTCGGATAGTCGAGGAACATTCCAGTGGCTTTCAAGTCATGTCTTAGCCCCCAAATTCACCTGACCTTAATCCAATAGAGCATTTGTGGTCCTACTTGGAAAACCAAATTCGTGCTGCCGCGCTACCCCCTCGCAATGTGAGGGAATTGAAGGACCAGTTGATGAGCGCTTGGTACCAGATTCTTCAGACTACCTATCAGCTCCTTGTGGAATCAATGCCACGGCGGATGCTCCCAGTTATGAAGGCTAAAGGTGGTCCTACATATTATTAGCAGGTTGGTCATAATGTAATGGCTCTTCGGTGTATATATATATATATATATATATATATATATATATATATATTATAAAATTTTCATGACATCCTTGCTGAGCAAACATTTTGGGTACACAACACGAGAGGACATTCTCTTTTGGTCTATTAAATTTCGTAGAGGAGCACATTTTAAATATGTTACCATTAGTACAGATTGCATTTATGACTAAAACTTACTTTCTACTTTGTTTTTTGACCCTTAAATTATTCAAAGATGATCTGCAAAATATGATTCTAATGCATTTCTGAAAAAATTTGTCGACTCAGTGGTATCAGATAAAGCAAACAAAAAAAGTAAGGAAAAATGTTTTCGTTATTTTCTAGAATGAATGAATGGAAAATATATAAAGAAAATTTAAAAAAAATGAGTTAGAGATAAAAGTATAAAATAAATATTAATAGTATAAAAGCTGTCAAATTTTTATGCATAATTTTTTAAATAAGTTATATGTCATCATCTTCAGCCATTTTCAGTCCATTTCTGGATTAAGATCTTCTAACTTTTTCAAAATTTTCGATTTGTTCTTACCATCAAATTCACACGCACTGCTTTTTTAATTTTATTAGACTATATTGTTCATGGTCACTTAGTTGTAAGATGCATTGCCATTTTAAACGTTAATGTCTCTTGATAACACCAAATACTAATATTCGGCTACCTGGAGATCCCAGCTTCAGCTAATAGGTCTGTCCACAAATAAGAGTGGACGGACACAACTTTTATCATCTTGCAAAGTGTCTCTTTAGCATGTCATTTTGCCAAAGATATCCAACCAACCGATTACGATTTTTATGTTAACTTCACACATAATGCTGGCTAGGCGCTTCTTTAATTTTTGATCTTTTGATTTCCTTCCCGGAATAAGCATCAAACATGACTTTATTCTCAATGTTCATTTTCTTTTGATTATTGGCTTATGGATAGATCGTTGGTCATTTTTTTTTTTTAGTTCCTTCGAATTATCTGAGGTACTAGTAATGTTATCACCAAAGAATTTCCTTTTTCATAGAATAAGCATCGAACTTCTGTTTTCTGAAAGTTCATTTTAACTTTTTTGAATATCGGCTTCTGGATAGATTTTTCGCCATCTGATCTACTTCGTTGGAATTGCCTGGGAATAATTACTGTGTTATTACTCAACTTTCTGCGTAGAATAATCATCTAACCTGTGCAAGTTCATTGCAATCCCTTTGCGTGCTGGCTTCTGTACAGACCGTTGGCCATTTCTTCTAGTTCGTTACTAATGTCTGAGATAATTGAAATAATATCATTCAGCAAAGCGAGGCTATCGTAGACAATCTTCATTTATTTTAACACTCTCTCTTTTTTCACTCTAATTTCGTTTCTTATTCTAGTTTTGTTCTTTTCTTTCCTCTTTTTTTACTCAATACAAAGCGAGGGGCATTTCGTATTCGGTACGTCGTTATATCCATGTGATCTGTGGTACTTAAGTTAATTCTGAAATGAACGTGTCCTCTAGACTTGTCCGAGCTCAAAACGTTTTTTTGTTTGTTAGTCATTATTTTTATGTCGATATGTTTCGTTCTGTTTAATTGTGTATTTTTCTGCTGAATGCTATATTTTTCAACCATTAACAATTTAGAGTGGAACTTATAAAATAGATCCAAACAGTGAAATTTCATTACTTATTTACTTAGAAAAAAAAATCAAATTTTAAGTACCTTACAACAAGCTTTTCTTATATGTATAAGTTCTTTTTAACCTTTTTTTGTTTTTCGTATTTTATAAATTTTTAAGTTGTGTAAAGAGTTTTCAAACTTTCTTTTTTATTGTTATTAAGTCTTTTCTTTAATGTATTTTATTGGAATCTTAGCGTCCCCCCCTATACAATGGACAGTTAATTTCAAAAATAAGCCTTATTTTCAATGAGAAAAAATATGTTTTGTTTATATTCATTAAGTAGATTTTCTTTTAAATTTCTTCGGTTCATTGTTTTTATATTCAGTATGATATAGATTTTTTTTTAAGTTTATTTTGTATTAAGCTTTTAATCCTTTTTTTTTTTCCAATGGTCTTTTGATGTTGCCATTAAGTCTCGAAAAGAACAAAGATATAATCCTCCGAATTTTATTATACGTTTTCAGTTTGATCAGCAAATAAAAAGCAATTAAATGATTCTGTAAGAAAAACATTAAAATTAACCTTTATCATTAATGGAATTAATGGATTCATAATCTGCTAAGAAAATATTGTTAAAACATTGTTTTAAAGAAATATTATCTTACGCTATTGGATATTTTTTTAAAAAGAAAATGCGCATTTTTCCCCTTTAACAAAATGTCTAAATTCTATTCAAAAATAAAAATACAGGATTTTTATCTTTTTTCATTATATTACGCAAAAATATTATTTTTAATTCCCTGCATTCTTTTTTAATTAATATCTCAAATTGTTATGCTTTGTTTTAAAAGGTTAAAGCTTTATTTTTTTAGGCTTAAATTTTTACATTTACTAAAACGTTTCTAAATGAATCGAAAAATATTTTGTTTATTTTCGTTCAATGACAAATTCGTTCAAAGGAAGAAACAAAATAATTTTCTTTAAATTCGTAGAATTTCCTTTCCAGGGGGCGATCTTTATTGTAATAAGTAGATTTGGTTGGGACCTTGATCTTGCCAAGTCTATGGACACATTTAACTTCAAGATCGAAAAATATTTTGTTTATTTTCGTTATAAAAAGAAAAAAAGTCATTTTCTTTGAATTCGTGGAATTTCCTTTCCAGGACGAGCTTTATTGTAATAACATTGTAGATTTGGTTGGGACCGTGATCTTGCCAAGTCTATGGACACATTTAACTTCACGATGGACTCTACACCAAGAACCAATCAATCTATAACAATCTTTCGTTGCTTTAAATGGGGGGAACCCCTTTTTTTCTCACTTTTTTTTTAAATTTTATTTTTTAACTATATTATTTTTTATGTTTTTAAAAAATGTTTTCTTGACATTACTTTGTCTTCAAAATTTAATGGGAAAAAAAAGAGAAAGAATATTATTAGATTTCCGAGTTTAACAGCTTTCTGATTATCCTGAATTATCTCCGGT
Source organism: Parasteatoda tepidariorum (assembly GCF_982258835.1). Taxonomy (NCBI): domain Eukaryota; kingdom Metazoa; phylum Arthropoda; class Arachnida; order Araneae; family Theridiidae; genus Parasteatoda; species Parasteatoda tepidariorum. The sequence continues at coordinate 59,266,977 of NC_141761.1, forward strand.
TTTTATGTATTGTAATTAATTATTATCCCGAGAAAACTAAGGTCGTAGCAAAAATTGTTAGTATGATTTGTTTCATCTGATTTTCGCTCGCGAAAGAAAATATTTTACTTGTTAGCTCAGTTTAGTTAGAGAGTTTTCAGTTCACCTATGGAAAATTTAACTTTTTTTAATGACTCAGTAAATTTCAGATTTTAATCATGCATTAACAGTTGTGACCGTACATTCTAAATAAAGAAATGTGTTTTAGCTCTTTGTTATTTGAGGGGTCTGGAGGGTTTTTTTTAGCAAAAAAATGATCCTCTTTTTGAAAAAAGAAATGTTATCACCTGTTTTATCCTGAGCTGTTAATCATCATTTATAAAATATAACTCAAACTTTTAAAGTTACTTTAAAACTACTGAAACCCAGCACAGTCAGCAATACTTTGCAATAAATTCATTATGGATGGTGTTTTCAGTAAAATATAAACAATAACAATCTCGAGCTGTATGCCTGTTCTAGTTCCGGTTAGAAAGTTTGCAGCTGCGTACTACATGTTATTCTGCGAGGTGGTATTTTCAAACGGATAATTTTGTTTTCAATAAAAGAAATAAATTAGATAATTTCTGAGCTCAAATCTGCCGTATTTCATAAGATATTAAAGTTATTATGTAATTCTGGTGAGTTTGAAGCGAAAATTTGTTTTAGTTATTTAGAGATATATTGTTTAAAAAGGTGACATTTTTGCTAGATTTTGAATAACTCGCTTTTTTGGCAGTCTTGATATGGCCTCTTTCCTTAAGTTTATTACCGTTTGTTCTTGTTGCTAGCTGTGCACCATCTTACGTTAGTGTTAACACTTTTAGCATTGTAAACACAAGCATTGTAAGCACAAGTAATAAGTAATCAAATACATTGTTTGCAAGAATCTCAAAACATGATGCCAAATGGCTTTAAAGTACAATGGAAACAGTAACTCGGAAATTTAGGCGGTACCGAGCTTGCAGCGCTTCCTAGTGTAGAAAACACCATCCATACTCATTTAACTTTTTTTATGTTTTTTTTCTTCTGTTTACAATTTTTTTCTCTAATAGTTCCGGATTCTGTTGAGCGAAATTAATGAATTGTTGAAAAGTCAGTAAACCTTTTACGATATCTACTTCAAAATACTTGGTCAAAAAGGATCGTGCTCATAACATGTTTCGTGCTCGAAAAGATCAGGCCTTTCAATGAAATTGATCGACAACAACAACAACAAAAAAAAAAAGATGTAATAATTTTGACTATCGTTTAGCCGATATTATTTACTCTCCTCTTTTTCTTTCTTCTCAATAGTGTTTGTCGTGCCTTACACTAACTTTCCGTGCCTTGCTTCACTTTAACCATGGTTCATAAGACAGATAATAAATTTCATATATTTATTTGCGCTGTTTAATTTAAAATCCGAGATATACGGAAATGTCTCGTAAAAAGAATGCACTTTTATCGATATTGTTTAGTCATTGTTACAAGGAAATTGATTTAAAGATGATGCTTTGTTCTCAATATATTATGTTTTTATATTTATTTTACTTTTTTCCGTCAAACAAAAAATGGGATCGACTTCTAAATTTTGACGTTTTATTTATTTATTTATTTAATTTTTTATTTTATTTATTTATTTATTTATTTTTTTATACTAATTAGAACAAACTTTAAGCAGTTCTTATTTAGATGAATAAATATTTTTTGAAAAGAAGATCAATCCTTTTTATAACTACTTATAACTCAAATTCAATAAATATCAGTAAAATTAATTGAAATCTTTCATGTGATTAAACGTCATAAAATGATCAGGCACAAAAACTCCGCACTCATATATATATTTAGTTTAGTGACATCGTTAAGATCTAGTTTAAATCATACTGAGATCATACAAAAATTCTAAAAAGCTTTTTAAGTATTCCTATGGAAAAAATATTTTTTTTAAATTGTGAATTTTTTGAGAAGATATACATTGAAAAACATCTATTTTTAACTTCAATTAAAAATAAAAAAAATTATAAAATTTGTTGTCAAAATTATTTTACAGAGATGATACCGTTATTGTGATTAATTGACACCGCAATGAAAGATTTGTTTTATTCTCCAATCTTATATAACAATCCTCAATCCTTATATAACAATCCTTTTTTAAATAAATAAAGAAAGAAACGTCGGTAAGTTTTTTTTTTTTTAAATTGAGTTTAATTTTTAAAAAAAAAAAATAAGCTCGTGACAAATCAGGTATTTAATGACGATATTTTTTTTATAATTATTATTTATCGCCAATTGAGTTCAAACAGGTTAAAGCAGGTAAATTTCGATCTGTCATGTGACTAAAAAAGGAAAAGGCTGAATTTTCTTGTTTTCCATGCCTATGCGAATTTTCTTCACTGAAAAAAAAAAAAGAGATTTAATAAGAGTTCTTCTACGTGGTTTTTAAAGAAAGTTTATTTTATGTCGATGACGATGAGCAAAAAATATCGGATGATATACCCACAACTGATCTTGAGTTAGAAAGCATAAAAACTCGGAAAACTTCGCGAGTGTCGATCATAGAGCAAACAATAGTAAGTATTGTGAGCGATATTGTTGAAATTATGTCTAAAAACAAACAAAAAAAATATGTAAAAATTACACATTTTTTTCTAGTAGTTCATCGTAAAGTTCTATTTTTGAAAAATATGCTTAAATTATATTATCCCGATTCAACGTTATCCCGTTTCGTGCGTTTTACGACGGAAATCGTGAAATCGGGGTTCTACTGTGTGTTATGTACACTGGTGGACAAAATTAAGAGATGGAAGACATTTTCCCAAATATCTAAAAAAAAACTGAATATAAATAAATGAAATTTGGTATGGATATAGCTTATTCCATGATAATATAAAGTATGCGGAATAAAAATGAAAGTGCCATTCACTGGCAAGACCTATTGCCAATAAATCTAATGTAGTCTGAACTTGAGGCTAAAAGATGACAATAAATGTGAGGCTTGTACAGTGTGTGTTGCATCTAGTATGGTGTATGGTCACCCCTAACAGACAGACAGCATGCACGACGAATATGCATGCTGTTAATAAGGGAGTTAAGGAGGACTTGTGGAAGACCCTCCCATTCTTCCACCAGAGCAATTTTTAACTCCAGAATGGTTCTGGGGGAGGTTTGCGCATCGCAATAGCTCTCCCAAGAGCATCCCAAGCATGTTCAATAGGATTCAGGTCAGGGGATTTGGCTGGCCAATCCATTCGTTGAATATCCTCGCTTTCCAGATACTCATCAATCATGAGAGCCCTATGTGGTCGTCTATAAAAATGAACTCAGGGCCAACAGCGCCCCTGAAACGACGCACATAGGGCTCTAGAACCTCCTGCTTGTACCTCTGGGCATTCACGGAACCATTGTCAAACACATGGAGCGGTGTGCGGGTATCTTGCATGTGCGAATGAATGTGCGAAAATGTTTTCCATCTCTTAATTTTGTCCACCAGTGTATATAAGCTTAATTCTCTTATTAATTTTAAGACCTCAGAAATCGTTCTTTCACAATATATATATATATATGTATGTATGAAGTATTTCGAATATTTTTTCTTAGGACGTTCTTTTTCTGCTTGCGTACGTAAGCAATTTAGTACTTAAATTTCTACAGAAGATGAAAAGTAAGCTGAAAATCAGTTTCACATTCTATGGATTTTTTCTGGTCTATTCGATCTTAAAATATGAAGATTAGATGTTGTTAGTTTAAAGATATAGAATTCAGTAAAAAATTAAATTTCTTTACTATTGTATTATTATGTGTATTATCACTTAGAACTTCCTTGAGAATTCTATTCTTTCAGAAATGTTTTTTTTCTAAGTTTTTATTCTTTAGTTAATATATTTTTTAATTTTTGCGACTTCAGAATAATTAGAATATGAGTCACTGACAACGAATTCATGTTCCCCATTTAAATAAAAATATCATTTCCAATATGAATTCCGTTTAACTTATTTTGTCTTTGAATTAAGAGTTCTGCTTGTTGTCTATAATAAATTTTCATCATAGTTTTTCGATCAATATTCGCAGTAATGTTTGTTCAAAAAAAAAAAAAGGCAGCTATTTATAATGTGTTACTAGAAGAAACTGCTTGATTACTTTTAAATGTTTAAATGAAGTAGAAAGGAATAGTAGTGTTTCATAAAACTGTATTATTACGATTTAAGTGGTACAATAATCGTCCTCTTGCACATATAAATTAAATGTGTACACAATAAGTCAGGAAAAATATTCTCTTGAATCTTCCGAAACAGCGGCTGTTTCGGCTTAGTCTTAACTTAATCCAGATAAGAACATATTAATTTCCTTTATCCCTCTTTTCTACGCATATATTGGAATTTTCTGGTTAATTTATTAGCTCTTCTGATCCGGGTACTTACGTGTTACCTTCGATCATTTTCGCCATACTCGTGCTTAAGTTATTTTGGTATTTCCCAAATTTATTTTTAGGTATTAATTTATTTATAATAAAGGCAATGATAAAATACAAATAACTTATTGCATGCAAAAATATGAGAAAATATTTAAATTTCAACCACTTCCAAATTTATTTTCAGATTTGACAAAAATGGTCGACGGGTTAATACGTAAATACAGTTATCCCTAATATTTTGCTTACGTGTCTGCATGCTTTTATACCTAACAATTGTTCTGGCTAATGTTCCTGACTTGTAGACATAGTTAAAATTCGCAAAATAAAAAATCAATTTTTTTTTAGAATGAAGCATTCTAAATGTTTATTAAACATTAAGCCTTATTCAGATTATCATACTATTTTTCAACTGTTAATACGTTAACTTCCACTTTTAACCCTTTATGTCATCGTGTTGCATATCTGCAACAAACACAAAAAGCAAATATATTTTCACAAGAAAGTTTTGAAATACGATTTCGTCATTTATTGCAATGCTGTATCATTATTAATATACAGGGTGTTTATAAAGTCCCGGACCCATTTTGATGTTTAATAACTCATAAAATAATAAAGATAGATTATCTAACCATTTATGTTATTAATTTTAGAGTCAAAAAGTTTCATGACCCTTGTCAGTGAACTTCCACGTGTGCCCCCTTCGTCCCACGGAGAATATCAAGTGGATAGTCAATTTCACGCCAGGTAGCGGCAAGCATGTCGGCATCCGCAGAGGCTATTGCGGTTGTAATTCTGGCTTTTAGATGGGAATCCAGCATCAATTATGCCTGCCCAGACCAGCAAACCTTAGCCGTAATGGTCGATTTCTCAGACATTAGAGGTCAAGTAATGGGTTCCTGGTTTTCTCCTTATGAAAGTACGTCAACAGTCAGTGGTCAGGCTGAAGTGGGACTCATCTGGGAAATTGAGCTATGCTCCAATCTCTATGGTCTCATCCCTTCTGTTAGTAGAATTCTGCAGGACGCAAGCAGCAGGTCTTCTTGTAACTAGCCCTCTCTCATGAAGCCTTCTTCCAACAGTAAACCGTGAAACTCGGCCTTCTGTAGCCTCATAGTGGTCACGAGATAGCTAAGAAGTTGTTAGCATCCCTGTTAAGCCTCCTGCCAAAATACAAATCTTCGTTGGCCGATGTGGCTCTTGACCAAGATTTCTTTCGACAAATCCGGACTCCTGAAATTGTTTTCATAAATTGCGCATGACCCTGGGCGTTTAATTGAATTTTCTACAAATCTGGATTTGAGATTGGCCAGCTTCAAGTCTCCCCACAATTCGCATCAATATCTGAACGTTGGTGGTTTCTAATTTTTTTGTGTTCAGAAGTAAATTTAAAAAAAAATCGATTAAAATTTCTGGGGAAAAGAAATACACCGGGAAATTTCGCAAGTGGTGAGATAAGCCATCGAACGAAATGCAGTGACGACAGCTCGGATTCCTTCGAACGGTATCCAATACATTTTGTACTATGTTAAAAGTTCGAGTCAGTCGTGTCCCCTCCCCTCATTTTGCCCATTACCTCATACTGATCCATGTTCATGCAAATTGTGATGCAAATTAATAAACATCTGTATCTCTGTGTGGTTACCTTTCGCGATAGAATCTTTCTGCTGCCTGTGCATTTCCCTCTGTCAATCTGTACATCCTGTTCATATTTGCCAGCTCGGTGTTCGCTAAATGTTGCATACTCTTCTGCGGGCAATGACAATTCAAATAACCGCGGCAATGCAGGTCGGTTTCCATCAACTATCTTGTTAATTGTGGATTAATTGTGAACAACACCACCTAGTGGCGAATGAAGACATTTCCGACCATGCGTTGCTATGTAAATCTAAATCCTTGTAATGTCCCCTGCTTCCCCTTAAAGTTTGTCTCAATATCTTGTATTTTAATGTAATTTAAGTAGTTTTCTAAATTTTGAATATTGACTATAAAACAGTCTCTGTCAAAGCTTCTAATTCACATGATTATTCGAAATATAATATTTATTATTTTTAAATAAGAAATTTTATGGTGATTTTTTTAACTTTTTTAAGCGCTGTGATATTGCTTACTTTAAGGGACTATATGTATTGTACTTCCTTTCAGCTTTTGAAAAATAAAAAATATATACTATGTATACTAGAGGAAAGAAAAACTACTTCCCTTGAAGGCTTACTTAATATACCCATCGCGTTTGGATAATAAATTTTTGTGGAAAATATCCATTTTGAAAGAGTTCCTCTGGCGTCTTTAAGCAAGTGATGGACCTTTACCGTAGGTGTCAGTATATTTCTCCAACTTATATGGCCGATTTATGATGGCCATAACTTCTCCCACATTTTCCTTCAAAAAAGCAGCAGAATGGTTGCTATGTTTGAGTTAGTCTCTTCTATATGGCAGTGTCAATTTATTTTTCTTTCACGGAAGGAAGTTTTAAATGGATGGCGAAATATTTTTGTATTTAGTTTTAAGATATGGCTATCTAGTATATGGTATGATATACGTTTATTGCGAGTATTTAGCTGCTCCTTAAAGGTAGTTATGAAACTTTATTTCAACTACGAGCTCATATTTTTTATTTCAATCATATTTGTTTTTATACAGAATAATATGGAGAAATATATATTCACGTATATAATCTGAATGAGGCGTATATGTATCAAATTAGAACGTGTGTGGTATATTATTACAAGCTTTTGTAATTTCTTTTATTTTACAGTTATAGCGTACAATAAAAAAATTATAAGAGGTAGTGGAACTACTTTTTACCGTCGTAGTATATATTTTTTTGTCCTCAATTGAAATTTGATGTAGCATTGTGAGAACAACATTATGCAGGATTTTTTAAAGCTGACTTTATTTTTTTAAAAATATTTTATAGTCATTTTTATTTTATTATTGCCCATTTTAAGTTTGTTCAACAAATAAGTTCAAGCCTGAACTTAAACCTATTTAAATATTTATATTATTGCGTGAATTTTTTGACAAATAGGCAAATTAGTTTCATTTTATTTGCGCTCACTGGGGGGAAGAAATATTTTCATCAAAAATTCCGCTTAATTGAAAAATTGATTTTATGCAAAGTTATGGGTTTGGAAATATTTTGAATGGATAATAAATTATAATGTTGTTTTGTATGTATATCTTGATGTGTGTTTGAAGTAAACATGTACGTGTCTTTTTTTTATTTTTTTATCTTAGTTATAATCCATTTGTTTTTAACATTTCCTTTTTTTCTATTTCAGAAGAAATTTCTGGAATTTTTATAAAAAGCATTGCAAAGGGAAGCGCAGCTGATATGTGCGGTCAGATTAGAGTAAATGATCAAATAATTGAGGTAAATACTCTTTATTTTCTTCTTTTTTTTTTTTTTTAATGTTCTTCCTTCCATTTCAATATTAATTGTTTCTAAAATAACTGCATGCATAAATGCAAACATAAATTCTGAACAATTTGAATAAATATTTATGCTTAAAAAAAGTGAGCCAAATCGAGCCAAAGATAAATTCTGAACATTTTCAAGGAATACATTCTGCAAGTTACTTTATAATTATTTGCATCTTCATTAAAAAATTTATAACTATATTAATAGATCCAAAGATAATTCTGAACTAGAACATATTTCTTTCAAAAACATGTTCTTTCTTCCATTTCAATTAATATTTATTTTTTCTAAAGAAGTTGCATGGATAGATCCAAAGATAAATTCGGAACATTTTCTGAAAATACATTCTGCATGTTATTTTACAATAAGCTATATTGATAGATCCATAGATAAATTTTTAACAATTTCAAGGAATGCATTCTGGAGGTTTTGTTAGCTGCGTTATAATAATTTACAGAAGTAAGGTTCGATTTTTTTTATTATTATTTATTTCAATGAATATTTAATGTTTAAAATAAAACTGCATGGATCGATCCAAAGATCCATGCAATTTACACATTTTTATTGAACTGTCACTAATTCGAAAATGTTAACTTACTTTTTCTTGATTTTGTATTTTCTTTGTTCTCTTATATATTTGATATTCTTTGGCTGTTGAAGTTTACATACTTAGCTAGCTTCTTTGGTATGTTAAATGCATTAAATATGCCATTACAAGGTGCAAGGGGCACCTTTTTCAGTGTATATTGTAATAAATTTGAAGTTATGTTTTTTTTTAATCAACTTTCAAACTTTTTCTAAATCGACTTTTGAATCCTTGTCTCTAATAAATCATTATGAATACTTCGATTCATTTAGCAATTTTTTACTAGAAAATGTTGACTAACTTTTTTTTCTCGAATGTCCACCTGGAGAATGACCAAAGGACAGATTTATTGGCCACTCTTTCAGGGGCACCATATTATGTGGGCCAGCATTGCTCCCACAGTAAGGACAGATGGATGATACAGATGATGAAAGAACATCCATGCCTTCTCCCGGATTCGAACTCAGAGCCTTTCTGGTGCAAAGCCAATAACCTGACAGGCTGGTAACACAGGCTGGTCAGCAAAAAACGTTAACTAACTTTAATGGTTATTTTCTCAATAAACGCACTCTGTCCATATCATACAATAAGGACATGTAATCCTTTCATGGAAACATATTTAAAGATCTCTGTAACTTATTGAATTATCCTGTGATAGTTTTCAAAAAGTTAGAACTCAAGATCATTTTTTAATTGACTAGGCTTCTTTTAGATTTCTTTCGAAATTTTTTTATTATTTCTACACATTATTAAGGGTTTGTACTTGTCCTGATATTCCAGGAAACCTTGTCCTCATATTCCTGATACAAAGTATTCTGCTCTTATTTTTCCAGATTTTTAGTTTTTCATCTATTTTCAAAAATTAATAATTTTTGAAATTAAGTAAAATACGCAGAATTCATCTATTCTAAATAGTTTAAGATGTTAATCTTATTTCAGACTTTTGGCCATCTTCTAAAAAGAAACTTTTTCAGCTAACGAAAATTTGTTTTTCTTATTGCAAAATAATATTAAAGATAAACTTATTAACCTTTTTAAGGAGTAAGTACATTTTTTTTCTTTTGTGCGTCAAATTACAGTACTAGTCTTCATTTCATTTATTGCAAAATCGAAATTTTTGGTGCTCATTTATTTTGCGTAACAATGTAATTTTTTTTCTGGATATTTATTTCCAGATTACAATGTATTACGTTTTCTTATCATATAGTTTTGTATGCATTTATTCTTTAGTGTGTAGATTGTGTATGATTTAGTTTTGAAGTAATTTATTGTTGCATGAAAATAACTATAATTATCAGTTTTCTTTTGAACTTATTTCGAACTATTTTTATTTTGAGGAATCTATTTCCGAAGTCAAGAAAATTAAGATTTCTAGATTTCGTACTGTTTGAACGCGTACCCGACTTTTTAAATTCATATCTCATTAGCGTATTCTTTCAATTTTTTATTTGAAAACGTTAAGTGTTATCAATGTTTTTTCTCATCTCCCTTTAAGGTTGCAAACATACAAAACGCAAAACGACATTTTCAAAGCAGTCGATTGCATATTTTTTTTATCTCTTTGTTTCCTCTTCTTAAAAATAGTCTGGTGTGTGTATTGTATCAAAATTTCTGTTATATATATATATATATATATATATGATGTTTTTTTTCTTCCTAATTTTTATTTTGAACCACTACAAGGTCTGCATAATTAACTTTTCTAACTTACATTATTTTGTGTTGAAAAATCTACACATTTTTCCTTATTGCATTTTGTATTTAAGGTTGATGGTCGCCTTCTGAACTACTATACCAATTTTTTTAAATTTAATTTTCTTTAAATTTATTTATTTATTATTTTTTTGTTTTGTTCTTCCCCCTTTTTAAAAATAGTCTAGTGTGTGTATTTTACCAAAAAGTCCTGATTTTTTTTTTTTTTTTTTTTTTTTTTTTTTGTAAAATGTTTTTATTTTTTTTTTCAAACATTATGAACCCTGCATAATGAACTTTTCTAACTTATTTTGTGTTGAAAAAAATTGACATTTTTCCTAATTGCATTTTGTATTTAACGTTGATGGTCTCCCTTTAAACGGCTATACCAATTTTTCTTTTATTTTGCTCTTTCTTTCCCCTTTTTAAAAATGGTCTATTGCATGTTTTACCAAAAATGTCCTAATTTTTATTTATGTTTTTATTTATTATTAGATTTTTGTAAAATGTTTTTATTTTTATTTTGAGCCATTACTAACCCTGCATAATGAACTTTTCTAACTTAGTTCGTTTTGAAAACATTCTGATGGTATTTTGTATTTAAGGTTGATGGTCGCCCTTTACACGGCTATACCAATCATGATGCTGTTGAAGTTTTGAGAAGCACGGGTAAATCTGTAAAACTACGTTTGGCAAGGTACCTCAGAGGAGCAAAATATCAGCAACTTCAAATGGCAATCGGTAATTATTGTCCCCCTACTTTTATTTATTGTTATTCCTAAGTACCTAAAATTGTGTTTAGTTTGTTGTGCATTTCAGCTAAATTTGCAAAATTTATTAAAAACTAGAAACTTATTTAAATAATAGTAAATATTATAAAGAGTTTTAGTGTCACTGCCATTTGTAGCAAAAATTACAATAATTTTGATCACTAAATTAAAACAAAGGAGGGGTCATAGTCCTCCTAAAACTTCTACAATTCTTTTATATATGTATATATATAATATGATATGATATAAAGAAAAATATTTTAAGATAAAAGAAAAAGAGTTAGTACCTCATAAGAGAACTAAAAGGATCAAAACCATTAACACGAAATTACGTACTAAATATCACTCTGTGAGAAACACTACAGGAAATAGCAACCTAACCATAAAAAAGGAAAAAAATATTAAAAGGAAATTAAAGTTGATACACTGACATACATGGAAGCTTCATCAACCAGTAACTGATGAAGCTGCCATGGTAGCTCATCAAGACCCTGCAGCCAGTGTTGAAGCGGTTTCAGTTGTTGGTATTAGATTACCGCAAACAATCATACCCCCGACTGCCCCAAGGAAAAAAAAGAAGAAAGAAACCAACACCAAGTCGGACAAAGACTATATACTTTAATCTTAAAAATTGAAGTGGAAGTGCTTAGAATCATCAGATGGGAAACAGAATTTTACAATGAATTTAGAAAGTTGTAGGGTCGAATATTCTAACAAGTATGTGGGTTTGAGTATGTGTAAAAAGATGAAGAATAAGTATTAAAAATAATAAAAATTACAAAAACTCTATAAACATTAAATTTAATAATATAACCTTAGTAAACCGATTGGAATATAGACAGGCACCCGATTATGTTTCAAGGTAATCCAACGGAACCTTTAATGCTAGGGGGGGGGGGCCCTTCTATAGCTTAAAACCATGCATTATTTAGCCTCAGAAGGCATTTTTCTACTGAATCAGGTATCAAGCAGGATGTCATGATCCAGGAGAAGCTTACATAAAGTTTCACAGTTTTTTGAAATAAGTATATCATTGTTGGCAAATAAATTTCATGTGATTAATTTGAGATATAATTACATTTCTGTGGATGATAATCAATATATTAAATTTCCAAAAAATTAACTTGTTGACAGGAAATTAAAAATAATTCTTTTTATTAAAACATCAATTATATCATTAGATGAGTCTAATGTAATGAATAAATCAAGAAAGTTTGAAGTTTTGAATTGATTAGTTTCAACCAGAGTTAATTCCTCTGCATAAATTGTGTTTGCAATATTAATAAAATCTAAACAATTAAAATATAATAGTCATCAATAAATCTCAAGTGATTCAAGTGAAAGTGCAGCATTTTTCTTTTTTCTTTTGAAGAAGTGTAAAAAAAACATTAGCAAGAATACTTGAGAAATTAGTTCCTAATTTATTAGTATGTTATTTCATGTTTTCTCTTGCTCTTTTAACCTTTTTAGTTCTCTTATGAGGTAATATTTTATTTCATCTTAAAATATTTTTCTTCAAGTATTCTTCTAGTTGTGTCATTAGTAGCGTGGTGCTGTCACAGCTTGGAATTTTATATTGTATAGTTTTTTTTCTTTCAATTTTCATTATTATTGTATTTGTATCTCAAATTATATATATATTAAAAATGTGGAGAATACGTGGAAAAATTATAATAAAGATTTATGAAAAGAAAAGAAAAAAAAACAATTTCTGAAAGAAATTATTATTAAAAATATTTAAAAGCCGAAAACAAAATAATGAAAAGATGTAATCTCGCCATCAGCTCACACGATTATATCCTCAAAAAAGAGTGTTTTCTAATATTGTATTCATATAGCCAAAGCAAAGTATATCAATACAAGACTGTGAGCAGGATGGCTTAAAAATCTGGAATTATGAGGAAATTTTTTATACTGGAAAAAATCTGGAAAAGTCAGGAAAATTTGGATAGAAACCTGGAAAATCAGAGAATTTTTAAGAAAAGCTAGAACTTTTTTTTTCAATTTTACTAATTTAAACTATTTACTAATTTTCTGAATTTAAATTATTTTATCGTCCGTTATACACATTTATTTATATGGAAATTCATCGCCAAATAGTTGAAATATCATCAACTTCGAAATACTTTGCTTGCATTAAAATTTGCTCCATTATAACCTTGTTAAGCTAGAATGCCCCATGAAGCTCTCCCTTAGTTACTAAATGAATGAATATACCTTTGACCTCTTTGGAGACTATGGGACACTGCAATTTAGGAAAGGCAAATATTGTGGTGAAGGTGGAAGAAGGGTTAGGCTATTTGCTTCTGTCTGTTTATAATCCATTTATCATTCAAATTCTGATGCTTCAGAGGTATTTTTCCTTTTGACATAATGATTTAAAATATTTTAGTATTTTTAGCTATATAAAATTCGCTAAAAATTAGTTGGTTATAATTTAATAACAATCGATTTTATATTGCACTCTTTTTCTGAAAGCTTTTGTACTCCCTTCCTATGAAATCAGTGAATTACTTTTTTCAGCAAAGCCAACCAATCACACATTTTCTTACAATTGCTAAAAGCAATGCTTGTCGACAAATCATTACAATTGTTGCATTAATGCTAACTTTCTCGATTTAATAAAAATTTAAAAAAGAAAAAAAAAACGATTCTTTTAAGACCCAACTGTATGTTAACATTTAATTTTACTGTTTTGTTGGTAAATATTTGATTTTTGATGCAAAATTTGAATTGTGTTGTAATTACAATGTCGAAAGTTGGTAAATGTTGCTTGCATTCCAAAGATGATTTTTCTGAATCTGTTTCTCCTTTTATCCTTAAAACTAACAAAGTTTAAGGAGTGCATAAGAAGCATGTTGAATGATGTTTACACATAAAATATAAAAGCATTTTATTCATATATGTTTATTAGGAATAAGGAAAACAAAACTTTGATTTTTTTGTTCTGCACTGTACAGGTTCCTTGTTATAAAAACGAAAATAAATTAACTAATCTAAACTAATAAAAGCCATGTGGTTAGATTGGAATTTTTTAATATTTTGATTTCAAATTAGAAAAAACAAAGCAAAAAAGAATAAAATTTGAAGAATTTATCTAGTTTTTTTCTATAGATCATGCAACAAAAAATTTGACAATTTTGCATTTGGAGCATTCATTTTTGTGTACTGAATATTTTAAAATAATAATGCTAATCCAAAGCAATCAGTATTTAAACATTTGAAATTTGATATTGGTTTAACGAAAATATGTTCGATGAATTTTATAAAGAGCACTGTTTAGATGAAATACTGTATAAAATTGCTTTATATTGAATTGTGTATACAGTGACTCTCAAAAGTGTTAGTACACTTATGACTTTCAATGAAGTAGGGCTCTATCCATTAATTTCAATGAATATTTCGGTATGAATATTTAACTTTCAGAAATATATTCTATTCTTAGTATACCTACGTGAAATATTTAAAAACAGAGCAAACGTATATTTTTACGAAATCTATATTTAAAAAATAACTTCATCTCACAAAAGCCATTCTATATTTTAAAAAATTTCCTTCTTTTATTAGTAAATATTTAATTTTTTTGTTAAATTAGAATTTAATAGAGTTTCCTTTTGCATCAACAATTTCTTTTAAAAGTCTGTAAATAAATGTAACTGTTTTTGTATTTTCTGCATTAAAGCTCATTTTTTCACTATTATTGTTTTTAGTTCGTGTTTTTTTGTTTTAATATCCTGTTATCATACTCTAACTCCCAGTTGTCTTCAAATATGCTTTATTGGGTTAACATATGAATATGAATGCCAATTGAGTTAGTGTGCAAAAAGCTTGTGGTCTATTAAAGATACATCAGACGCGAATAGTGAGATGTGTGCTTGTAAATGTAATCTTTGTGATGCCACAATTGGCATTACATAGCTATTTCATATCCTTTTAAATATCTTTTATTACTTAAGCTTATTTTTATTAATGGAATTATATTTAAAATAAACCAAAGACTTAATCTTTTGAAACGAATATAAAATATTTTTTCTTCTCTATAGATCAATGTAACGGATACTTTTCATTTCATAACTAGGCAGACTTATTAATTCACTGTCGCTCCTAATCGAAAACAAAAATCTATTTATAACTTTTTGTTCTAATTTCCAACTGCTAAATGTCAGTTGCATGGCTGTAATAATTCTCATAGATTTGTTGGCGACTCGTAATCGCCAAGGTATTCTTTTAAACCCAATATTGATATGCTGGTTGGCTTTGTTTTGGCTATGTTATATTTTGATAATTCGCCAATTTCGGATCTCCTATCCTTGCTTCAGTGTCCGTTGGGAACAAATTACACATACTTTTTAATTTGGCTTTTGATTATGCAGGTCGTGGGGGATTTGTCTCCCATGACCTGTCCTTATTAATATTATTATGCAAAATTGATTCAACTGAAATTCTTATAGATAATATTTATGTTTGGTATCTCGAGCTCTGCAAATATATTAAATAAAAGCTTTTTATTAATTCTGATCCAGTTCAAGTATTATTTTCATCACCTTCTTTTTTCATCACTATCTTCAATTGGACCAGTTTACCATATACTAATTTCCACCCACACCTGATATCCCATCATCACCACTTAAATTGGCACACTGAATATTCCTTCACCATAATCTTGATATAAAACAAAGTTGTTTCCAATATCCAAATTTTGGGAGCATAATTGTAAATTGCATCTTAAAATATTTAAATAAACAGGTTGATTCATTATGCCATCAATAAGTTTCAAATTACATTATCCTGATGCCGATATGCACCAACACACAAGGACACCTCCACTATACTTTATCCCTAAAACTTAGTTGGAACAGTAAAGTTTCTCATTTTTTTCTCCTTCATAATTTACATCAAAACCCAATGTGTTAAATTTGTTTCCATCAGCCAATAAAACATTATTGATACATTAGAGATCTATTTATCATAGATTTTGTGAAGTAGAGCCTAAAGTTTCTGTTTCGTAAGAACGAAACATGTTTTGCTGATGGAACTCCCATTTTATCAAGCTGCTTTGAGACCTCGTGGAAGATTTCCATGTGAAATTTTAGCAAAATATTTGTTATTAAATTTTGTTGAAACTTTTACTAGGCTTAAATGTGGAATTATGATTTTTTTCTCAAATTTTATAATTTTAATATCTGATCACACTGAAATGAAGTCCTTTTAAGCATTTTATCACGTACTGCACAGTGGATTAGGACAAAATAAACTAATTTAGCAATATTAATACCGTTTTACCTCTTATGATGACAAAAATTCAATTTTCAAATGTTGCCTTTTGCATTATTAAGACACTGAGCCATTTTTAAAGGATAAAAGTGTGATCAGATATTAAAAGAAAATATTATGGAGTTAGCAGGCAAAAATTGAAATATAATTTTGCTATCATAAGTTTGATACTAAATCGTTTATAAATAAATAAATGAAAAGTAATTAAACAAGAAATTTAAGCAAATAGACAATTTTTATTCTGTAATCTCAAGTAGTCTAGGTTTAAACAGTATTTAAAAAAGCTAAATGTATGTTATTAATGTGTTTTGACATATTTTAATTTAATTTCCTTCTCTTCCTTTGTAGCTACAGGTGAACTAAGTTATCCCTCACTTCCATCTGTTCAAGCCCAAGTTCATGAATCAGATGACGATTATGGTAAAAATTCTGAATTTCTTCATACTTTTGCAATTTTAATGACGTTTAATCCAAATTTAAGACGTTTTATTCTCAAAAGTGTTAATTTTTTTGTTAGTTGTGAAATAAGCTAACTAGCTTTTCAATAAAACTAAAAAAAAACTGTTTGTAAAGTTTATAGAGGAATTTTGAAAACTTTGCTTTGTTTTTCCAATTCAATACTCTGAAAACAAAGCAGAGATTCTCTAACAGAAGTTATTGAAAAGGGAAGGCAGTGAGTTTTCGACTTTCATGTTAGAAATTTTGCGACTAGTTTTTTTTTTCTTCTTTTTTTTTAAAATTTTTCTGGTATTCTGGTCTGATTATTTTAAATAGATATTTTTGAATGGTATTTTTGCATGAAAGTGAAATTTACAAATTATAAAACTTAATTTCCTCTGCTGTCTTGCTGCTAACCATGGATGTAACCCTCTATAGTTTATTCAGTTCTTGCTAAACTCACTGGACCCAAATGCCCCTCTTTTTCAAATCCTTTCAGAGAACTTGTTACTTTATCATTTTTTTCTCCTGATTCTTGTAATATTTCTAATATCTTCTCCCGTTTTAGTTTTTAGGCAGTCTTTAGACCTGATAACAAAATTAAATTTAAGTGTCTCAGCAATCCTATTAGTTTTGATAACTGTTGTGACATTTACAACATTCCTTGTAATTGCAACCTTGGCTACATCAGACAAATTTGACCCACTTTTAAATTTAGTTTAAAGGAACACTCTAGATACGTTTGTCATCATTAGTACTAGAAATCATTGTTTGCTGAACATTGTTGAAATCTTGGACATAGTTTCAATTTCAACGATGCCTAAATTATTTCCACACCAGTGACATCAGTTCATCTGGATTTTCAAGAATCTCATTTTATTCATATGAATTCTGATTCTCTTGAATGAATTCTGATATATGAATTCTGATTCATTAGGTTCCTCACCACCTCTCCATGCCCTTTGGAAATTTATTTAACCCTGATTTACATTGTGGTTTTTCTTGTTCTGTTATTCCTATTTTTTTTCCCTCTCTACTACTGTTTTTTTCTTTTTTTTCTTTTCTAGTTTTGATTCTCACCTTTATTTTTCGTTTGCAACTTCGCGTTTTTTATTTCAATTTTTCTTCTTCTTTCATCTCACTCGTGTCTGACAAGTTGTGAGTTTTCGCCTGTTTAGCTCTTGAAACATGTTGACTACCAATTTGTAGATTTTTGAAGCAAGTGAAGTTTTTAATCAAGTAACACAAATAATATAGTTCATGTGTGCTCTTAAACACTGCTTTACTTTATACATTACTATGTCAAAAAATGATTATATTCAATTAATAATGTTAATACTCATGTTGTAAACTCTATTTCTAATTTTTAAATATTTGTTCCAGAGTTTCATTTATTTTATGATATTTTTTTATTAATTGCTTTTTTATGGTGAAAACATTAATGTACTTGTAATTTAATGAAATTTAAATCCTTGTTTCCATGATGATTAAAGAAAAAGATTAAAAGTATATGCAATTAACCAATTCTTGTTTTTTCTCCCAATCCTCCAGTATGTTGAGAATGTTTTTACCCTATTTCTCTATTTAATATTGAAAAAAAGTTGATATTCCTATGAGAAGAAAAAATCGTCAGGTTGGGGTTTAATATATATTTTGTGTTTAATATGCTTAGCAAGTTGATAAATATGTTTCTGGGGGTAACTTTGTTTATTTAGATGCCGGAGAATAATTTTTCTAATTTAAAATTTCTCTTTAGCTTTAACCAAATTTATTGTTTTGCTATGTTAAGCACAACCAATTTTCTTTTAAATATTGTATACACTCTTGCAATTTTTAACATTAATTATTCTTACAAATTTAACTCCTCTATATAATATGGAAAATTTAGACAAAATTTTATTCAGATATTGAAAAATTGACAATGGGCATTTCTTTTTTGTACTATTTTGATTATGTGTGGTTTACTTGACAATCTAAACTAAGAAGAAGACATGTTTTCATCTTCTTTGTTCTTCAGCCCAGAGCTGGCCGAGGCAATTCCGATGAAGAATTATTTTATTCGTGATTGTGTCTATCAGATACATATTGTTTCAATTTAGTCACTTTTAATGTCTTCATATCTTTCTCAACATCATCAGGCCATTTGAGTGGTGGCCTTTTCCATTTTCTAATGCCACCTGTCGCGTTGAAGGTTAAAAGTTTTGCAGAATAATATTTCAATTTAAGTAGTGATCCAAATACCTTATTCTATTTGATTTGATGATACTTCACTGCCATAGAAGACAGCTGGTTGTATATTTTTTGTATACCTACTGTCAGGGTTGGCAGGTTTTTGACATGTGACATTTTTTGACAGTTTAAACCATGGTTTAAACCGTCACGTCAAAAACCTCACTGTCAAAAATGTCGAAAATGTCAAAAACCTATATTCATATGTGAAATTTAATTAATACATAAAATTTATATATTTTTTAAAGGATAGTGTTTCTAAATATGTTCTAGAAAAAATAAATTTAAAATTTTGAAGAAACACTTATATTTTGAATAGTAACCAAAATCTTGTACTTTTGAAAACTCACATCTTTTGTAATATTCTGTATTCATTTTCATGTGTTATTGAAAATCTGCAGTGATATTATTAAGAAATTTATTTATAACCAAATTTAGTGTATAGTATAGATTATACTAAAAATTAGACATTTTTAAAGATAAACATTAGCAGTTTGTACATTAGACATCTTCTTTTAAAGAAAAATCTTTTTAATATTCTTTTAAATCTTCTTAATAATCTTTTTAACATAAGACAATACAAATTTAAGTGCTTTCTGTTAAATACACAGAGTAGTTAGTGTCGATTTACAGTATATTCAGCCTATTCATTTACTATGCTGAAAATTTAGTTTATCCAAATACTTGTGAATTTCATTTTGCTGAATACGATGTAGTTTTGTTGAATATCTAAATATTCAGCTGTTGAATAATTACTTCTTGCTTTCAAGATATGCATTATTTGTATTCTTAATACAAGTGGAGAAAAAAAAATTAAGAGATAAAAATTGTTTTAAAATGATAAGTGTAATAATTATAAATAAATATAATAAACAATATGAATTATATTTATCATTATTCATAAATTTAACTACTTTTAAATTCAAATTAACATACTGGATAATAAAGATATTCGGCATAACATTAAAAAAAAAATTTTATACACTTGTATCTTATATCAAGTTTGTATTTATACAACATAACTTGTAAGTTCCTTATAAATATTAGTTATATGTTCCTTATATGTCAAAAATGCATAGTAATAAACTTTTAATTTTCTTAAGTATCAAAAAGAAAGAAAAAATTTTTTTAAATATAAATATTTAAACAATTTTTGTGCAAAATTTTTCTGCACATTTCTGAGATTTTAAATCTGTTATTTTACCTTAATTTTAATAAAAAAATATTTTAAAACCTGCTGATTACCTATAGTATAATTAAATTTCAATATAATGCATGGCAACTGTTGGTAGTTTTGAAGTTAAATATATTTTCTTGGCAAACTTCAGTTTTTGACATTTTCGACGGGTTTTTGACGGTTTAAACCAGTATTATACCCCTGTCATGTCAAAAACCACTTTTTGACGTCAAAAACCCAACCCTGCCTACTGTTCCCAATGATTTGTAATCATAGTTGGTTCTTAAATCGAAGTAGCATCTGTTTTCCAGCATTAGTTGTTGATCAATTTCAGCATTCCTTTCAGATTTTTTGGTGGCAATTGTTCCAAGGTATTTAAATTCGGTGACTTTTTCAAAGGTGTGACCATTCACCACCAATGGAGTTATCAGACTCTTGATTGGTCATGGTCAGGACCATAAATTCCTATTCTTCTATCCGATGCTTAGGCCCATTTTTTAAGCCTTAGTTAAAAGTGGCACAAACACCTTAATAACAGTTCCTTTTGATTTGCCAATAATATAAAGATAATTTGCATTTGTCAATATGTGACTGGATTTGTATTTGACTGGATAAAGTTGTTATCTTTGCATCTCCGATAACTTTTTTTCGTGCAATTTTTCTACTGTAAAAAAAGGTTGAGTTTTATAACTTGTGAAACTATTTAATTTGATTTTAATTTTTTGTATTAATACAGAGTACTTTCACGTGTGTGCCATGCCAGAGTTAATTTTTATTTTTATTTGAATCATTACATTTGAATTTGGGGTCTAAAATATAGCATATAAGTAAATGGATTTTTCTTTATTAACTTCTTGACTTGGATATTCAAAACTTTAAAATTCATGGCCTCCCTGCTTAAAATACTATTTTCCCTCATGCTTTTAAATAGAAAAATTAGCGTTTAGGAAATACCCAAGAATTTAAGGCATTTTGAAACTAAATTCTGAAAATTTTAAACATGTTTTGCCTCTTAAAATCATTCTATAGCTTCTGCATTAGTGGCAACAAGATGTTTTTTTTTTTGTTGTTTACATTATTATTTATATGCTTTTTATTGTAAGAGTGTAAATTTTATATAACCTATCCTATATATAACCTCTTATCTGCATGGTGTTAAAACAAATCACTTTTTTTATGCTGTAAAGAGTGCTGAACTTAAAACCTACTCTAGATGTGAATTTTACTAGTTTTTTTATTTTATTTAAATCTATTTTTCCTTTTACTGTTTTGGATTAAACTTTTGACGGAAGTGGATCCAGATATTATAATATTGACATGAAGCATTTTCTTTGAATGCATTAATTAGTTATTATATGCAAATTGGCTATAATTTGGCTACTTTGTAGTTTGTTTTATATGAACAAAATGTCATGTGTATCTTAAAATAAATCATTATTTTAAAAGTTATGTTAGAAAATTATTAAAACTAAAAGTGTGCATAACTCTAGAAATAGTATGCTTTTTCAAATGTGACAATGCAGGTTTAAATTTCAGTGATGACTGGTGTCAGTGTATATTCTGTTATTTTGTTCTGGCGCACATATTTTGAGTGTAAATTTTTGACAGTGGTATCTCTCCGTGTCTTGGGTTTCAATCCTTTTTGCCATTTGGATAACTGCAGAAGGTTATTGTGCCTCTCTCCTCCAATTAGCTCCAATGTGGGTTAGTTTCTCTCTAAAGATAGTTGAATTTGTCAACAAACTATGTTACTTTTTTGAGTTAGGTTCAGAATAACATGTTGAACCTTAGTTGTTGAAAATAAGAAAAAGATCTCCTGTTCTAAAATAATGCAAAATTTTAGAGTGAGCCTTTTACCCATCCTTCCTCTGCTTGATTTTAATCTATAGTTTACTGTTTCAGTGATTAGTTATTGAGTAACACTGACTTGAATTTCATTTCATTGAGGCTTAATATATTACTTTAATAAAGAAATATATAGAATTGAACTATATATTAATCAACTATTGTTGTATAATTGTTTTTTACCCTCCTAACAAGGCTGCTGCGGAAGACTGTGCTTTCTCTCCTTCCTATTTTCTGGAGAATAAGAAATTAAAACATACATACATTAATTTTAAGTGTTATTTATTTTACATAATTTTTTTAATGCTTATAATTGTTATTAAATGCTGTTTCAAATTTATTCAGTGTTATAAAATGAGTAAAACGAATCATAAACGCTAAAACTTTTTTATATGTAAACATATGAAACAACCTAGTTTTTAAATTACTTATTTTTGTTACAAAACAAGTAATTTTTTTTTTCATTCAAAATTAAAACAAAAACACTTTGAAGAATTTCTTTTGTGTTCTTAGCATATTTACAAATTTAACGTAACATGTTAAACATTTTTTTATAAGAAGGTATTTCTCTTTTTTCATGTAAGTTTTTAATATCTGATTATGTCATTAATGTTTTAAATGCTGCTATAGCATTAAATAGTTTATTTCAATCATTTTTTATAAGTTTAGTTGGACATGTATGGACAAGCGATTCCAGATGTGATGCATGGAATCGATATATTTGTCAAAAATAAATTGTAATATTTTCTAAACATACATTTATGCTTAAAATATGTAATATAAAAACGTACATTGAGGGAATGCATGAAAATAATAATATTCAAGCCTGCTTTAAATAATAAATTCTGTTTCTTCTCCCTGACATGGTCCTGCCAAAAGTATTTTTCAGATTTTTTTTTTAAATTTGTGTCGTTTTTATTTATTTGAATGCAAGTTTTTTTCAGCTTATCCTTTTTTGAATACAGTTTTTTAGGCATCCCATTTTAAAATAAGATATTAAAATAAATTTATAATCTATTGTAGCTGAGTTTTAAATCGATGATTTGAAGATATTGCTTTTATAATATTGTTTGTTTTAAAATTTAATTTTATGCATTATTTTTTCATTTATTTATATATTTTTTGAGAATAACTTAATAATTTTTCTTAATACCTAGTTAGTAAATTGTAAAAATTTCAACACTGATTTTTTATATTTGTTTTGTTTATAAAAAAATATTATAGTATAATTTAATAAACTTATTTTTCTTTATAATTTTCATTTCTAGTATAAGATATTCTTTGTAGAAAATAGATCTCTCTGATTATGATTAACATTTTAAAAACTCAATGCTAAAATCAAAGAACTGCAATGCAGTTTCAAATTTTTCATCACAAAAAATTATAATAGTATACTATTTACAAATAAAAGAATGTATGCTATTTACAAATAAAAGAGATTGAGAATAAAGATTATAATAAAAACTTTTTTATTTATTGTAAGTATAGCAAGTTTTTCTGTACTATTATCTAGATTTATAGTAATTTTAACGTAAATGGTTTTTATACCTAATATATAAATTCTATAAACATGTTAATCATGAAATGTATATGTAAAATTAATCATGTTTTTCTATTTTTTGTAGCAAGGTCACTGTCCCCAAAAGTAGAGGCAGCTATTCAAGCCAAATGGAGTAAAATTGTTGGCCCTGAGTTTGAAATAGTGGTAAGAAAAATATTGTTTTAACTACATTAGAGGTTGTTGAATTACTTATTTTTTAATAAAGGTTGTTGAATTACGTATTTTTTAATAAAGGTTGTTTTCTGTTTCATACCTTTTAAATAAGCATGTCATTTGCTTGTGTTTTAAATATACATAATATCTGTAATAAACATATATCTTTAATAATGTGGGTTTCAGAGATATGAAAATGGTGATTGATTACAACTTATTGACTAAAATAGTAGTTTGAATAAAATTAAGTGAAATCTGTAACATTGTTCAAAATATCTTTGCTCTGTGTCTTTCAGCTTCTTGTTTCTTTAAATGGAGTAGCTAAATATTTTGATAATACAATTTTTCCTTTACTTTTTGTTCCTAAAAGTTTTAAGTTTTTCTATTTAAATTTGCATATTTTTATTTATAGATCTTGTTAAAGTGACCTTGTACTTTTTTTTCATAAATTTGTTATACTATTGTGCATTTAGAAAATTAGCATTTGTTTATTGTTAGTTGCAACATTTAGACACACTCTTTTTTTTAGAAATGTTTATGGTCTTAATTTATTTTGTCACCTTATTATGTTATTATAAATATTTCAAATAAGTTTTAGCTTCCAAACTAATAATGCTTATATTTTTAATTGATAATAATATTATTTACTTAGATAATATATTATTGAGAGTGATTATAATTAAATTGACTTGGTGTTCATGCATAATTACTTTTTTGTTGAAAATTATATTATTTTAAGTTGTAAGATTTATTTTTCTTTTTTTATTTTATGTATGCAGCAAAACTGAAATAATATGAAGGCAATAACTTGTTCACTGTAGTTAATCTCAACATTTTAAAAAATTGTTAATCCTTTAATTTTTATAATAAATGAAAATTATAGTATTTAATTCATTAAACAGTGTTAAGAAAAACTTATTTACTTATTTTAAAAATTAGACTTTGTAGTTATTCTTTTTTTCCCTCTGATGTCTATGCATGGATTTTCTATTATGTTACATAAGAAGAAATATGTTAAGTTAGTATGCTTAACCACTCTTAGTTATTGGTTAAGCATGTTATTGGATTTATGACACAGACAATAGCTCTTGAGTAAATCTGACATTTATATTTAATAATTTTAATTATATTTTATTTAACATAAACCTGGAATTATGTCAAATGAAGTATCCCTCATTTGTTTTGATTTTCTGACATATACCTGTAATTATGGTTTTGAGGTATTATGTTTTATTTGCTTCTATGATTCTTGCGTAGCCATTGACTTTATCTTATAATCATGGTCTAATAAAACCATTTTTTTATTACATTTTTCTCTGATTTAGTTAGCTAGATCCATTACTATTCTCTCTGCTCTCTTACCACCAATTGCTTTTGCTACTTCCTCCGTTGTAACAAAGGACAACTAGAGTCTGATTAAGATAGGCACTAAATTTCATGAAAATTTGTGCGAATAATGTCATTAAATCAATAATGTAAAAATAATTTCATTGATTATTGTTTAGCTGAAGAATCAAATAGCTTGTTAAAATTATGACAGCAAAATTTCTGTAAATATGAATATTTGAATTTATGCAAAAGGAAAAATCAAATACCTGGATATTTTTAATTAATAATCTCACATTTATAATAGTATCACATTTAGTAATGATATCTTAGAACCAAACATACGTATTGTATATCAAATTTAAGATTGTTGCTTTTAAACTACTAGATTTGAATGGATTCTAAAATATTTCAAAGAATTGATTGTTTGTAATTATATAATTACAATAAAATTATATTTTAATATTGTAGTTATTAAACTTATTTAATTGATCACTTTAATTTCTATTTTATTACAATGCACTAAATGATTTTTTAACTTGATTTTGAAAATAAATTTATGTGCTGAGAAAATAAAATTTAGGTAAAATGTAAAACTAAGGGCTAAAATGGGTATTACTCAAATGTTTAAATGAAGCAAATCAGAGATTTAATTTATGTCATTATGATCTAGAAAGCTTTTTAATGTTCTCTTAATAAACAGCTTTTATAAAATAGCATGCAAATTTGTATTCACTTTATTGTAGCATCAATTCAATAGTTCTTGTCTTCATTGTAATCCTTGTTTAATAAATATTGTTCTTTTAACAAGGATAAAAGATTACAAGGATTATTTATTTCTTCCTTAACCTTGCTTGTAAAAAGTTTTATGGAAGTTGCTTTCAGAGTAAATAGAAACTTGGCATGCCAAATTTAAACTAAATTGAATTAAAAAAAATTCCATCATTATGCTATTTATAGTAATAAGTAGATTTGTAATATATAAGTCAAAAATAAAACTTGTTACGCATAAAAACCTATGCAACTTTTGTCCTTTTTTGAGCTATTTATCATTTTGACTCAATTCTTTCAATTCAGTGTAAAGAAATGTATGGGAAACAATAGATAATTTGTTTAGATAGTTAAGTCAGAAGTCAATGTAGAGTGGCAAAAATACACTAGAAGCAATACCGCATCTTTCAAGATGGCAATAAAGTTATTTTCACCATTTACCTCTCACTTTGCGCTTTGTACGTTTTTGCTGGGTCGAACAACTAATCCTGTGACTTATCTCACCAATTATATATGTCAAAGCTGTACCTAAAATGAGTTTTGAAATTTTACACCACTTAGAATTGTTGTTCTGTTGTCTGAAAATTGCCTTCATTAATATTATTTCTCTTTTTTTTTCTATACAATTATTTTAAATTTAAAATTTGAAAAATGATTGAAAAACATTTTGATGAAAGTTGTTTGTTTACTTTCTCAATTTAAGTTATATATTTTTATTTTAATGAATCCCAGTATTAATGTAGTTCTTATATTGCAAATTATTATCTAGTAGTAAAGTTGTGTAAATTTTCAAAGCCATTTTTAGCATCTTTCTTATTGAAATGCAGATTTCACTTGCATTTTAACTTTGGAAAAAAAAAATGAACAAAGATGATTGTTTTTAAAATATAGCAATTAGATTATGTCAATACTTTTTTTGTGGTGTTAAAAAATGTCAAATACTATTGAAGAATTTTTCCAAAAAGTTTTATATTATTATACTGATTGTCAATTTTGTTTGCACAGGTTGCTCAATTGTCAAAGTTTCGTGAAGGAGGGGGTCTAGGCATTAGCTTAGAAGGCACTGTAGATATTGAAGATGGTCAGGAAGTAAGGCCACATCACTACATAAGATCCATTTTACCTGAGGGGCCAGTCGGTGTTAATGGAAAGCTGAATGGAGGAGATGAACTACTAGAAGTACATATATTAACTTCCTTTGTAAACTTCTTTCGTTTCAAGATATGTCTTATTGTAAATTTTTTATAGTTCAACTAGCACATGAAAAGGCATTCATGCACACCTTAAATACAATAATTTGCTATGATAGCATTTATTTGAATATACTCTTATGAATGTTCTCATATGCTATTGCAATAGTTATTTTGAGTGTAGAAGTTGCTCCAAATGAGACAGACTTTTTTTTTAATATTTTGTTTTTAATTCAAATGAATGCTTTGTATATGGTTCTAGCCCTTTGATGCAGATGAGACATCAGTGTTCCTTATATATATTTTTTCTGACGCTCTAATCGCAGACAAAAATATATTTTGGTATTTTTAAATTATAAAAAGCAGTCTAATGGTTACTAAAAAATTTGTTAGGTTATCAAAATTATATTTGCACTAATATAAAATCCGAAAAAAAAATTTGTTTGAAAAATACTTTTTTAAATTCATATTCAAAAATTTATCAATAAGCGATTTCATAAATTAGCGAAATTTCAATTATGAACAACTGTTTCTCTTAGACCTAAATAAATGCATATCAGTTCAAATTTTAGAAATTATCTTTTGGAGGTGAGTTATGTTTGGAAGATTTTGCCTTTACTGCAGAAAAAGATCTGTTCTATTTGTCTATGTTTCATAATATATTTCGTAACTATAAATTATTAAATTGCTAAATATAATATTTTTACTTATTTTGACCTAAATTAATGCAAAATAATAAAGTATGAAAGATATGTTTAATTAAAATTCTGCATCAAAGGGCTTGACCTGCTCACTGGTACTCAGTCAAGCTTTGTATGTATACTGCAAGTCTTTTTAAAATGTAATACACATATACATCCTGTCAAAACCTTTTGATTTCTAAATTTTTCATTCTTGAAAATTTCATTTGGAGCAAATAATTCATTGGATCTTCCTCTATACTAAGTTATAAATTTCAGTCTTTGTGAATATAAGAGTTTTAAGTCCTTTATTAAAACATTAACTCATAAAATGTTTAGAAATCAAAGTAAGAGATAAGAGAATAAAAAAACGAAATAGTAAAAAATGGAGGTAGTATAATTGAGTAAAAAAAATTAAGTTGAATCTATGAGCATTGTATTTTTGGTTAAACTTCCTTTTAAAAATAAATCTTTCTCCTGCTTTACTTATTAAGAAACTAAAATTGAGATCTAAATTATTATGTTACCAGCATAAATTGATAAGTGCAATTAAAATGAAAATATGGAACAGTAAATTTTTTCATATGATCTATTTAACTTTTTATTTCTGTTCAACTTTGAGATCAGAAAAGAAATTCCATTGATTTTGAGATGATATATAAATATATTTTTATATTTATATTTTATTTGGGATAATATATAATAAAGTTTGGGATAATGAAGTTTTATAAAATGATAAAGATTTTTAATAAAATTCTTTATGTCAGAAAATTATACCTTACAATAATATTTTGTAAAAGTTCTTACCCAGTTCATAATGTTTAAAAGCAGCCCGTTTTGTTTTATATATTATCTAAGCGTAGCATTATGAGAGTTAAATATCAAATAAGTAAAAGTTTTATAGCCAATGTAATATTCAAACCTATGTTATTGTTTAATTTTTCTAATACTTATAAGATATTTTTGTAATTATCTAAGAAGTAATTTTGACTTTCTTTTATTTATACTCTGTGTTTTCTGTTAGGTGTAGTTTCTCTGAAATTTACAATTCTTTAGTGTTGCTTTATGTATATAGCCTCTGCATATTAGAAAATAATGTTAAAGGAAATTTATTTTACAATCAGCTGAGTTTTTAAATTTATAATTCTACTTAGAATTGTTATTTTTGGAAAAATATAGGAAAGTGAAATTTTGATTTTATTTTTTACTTTTCATCAATAATGTTTTTGAAGAATTTGTTTCCACTTACAATCTACACTTTTTTTTGTACTTCTATTCTACACTTTTTTGTATTGTAGTGTTATTTTCATTATAAGAACATTCACTTAAAGTTCTGTTTACTATTCCATGAATGCAATATTATTATATTACCCATTAATATATTTATTTTTAACTGTTCATTCATATGTAGCGATTAATTTTTAGTTTCTCCTTCTTAACATGTTTTTAAATTACTTCAAAAATAAGTGCAAAACAATTTTGTGCTTTCAAAGCAAAGTAATTCCTTTGGCAATCAGTCATTTGATTCAGCAAAAGTCTCTAAGAAATTCTTTACGCTACTATTTCTTTAGGTTTTACCCCACATCCAATGTGAGACATCTTATATTCCTATAGGAAGAATGACAATGACAGAATCACCTAAATTCCTGTCCTGTAGGTGATTGTGATTTATGTTTAAAAAGTTCGTAAAATATGCATCACTTCACATTGATAATCAAAAGTGGATATTTCACCATCATGTGGAAATCGACATGTCAATTCATAGGTTTTAAAGGATGCATTTTTAGAAATAATGAAATTTTTTCAAGGGATTCAATAAATTTATAAGTCATGTTTTTCTTGTTTTGAAAATTCCTTTGTTCTTAGATGATTTTATTTTAAAGGTAAAACATTTAGCTGGAATTCTCTGGAATTTGTTTTTAAGATTTTGCAGTTATCTGATTATTTAAGACATAGCATTGTTTTGTGGAAATTAGTCTAGCATTTATTAGTTTTTTTGTTAATATCTGTGGTTTGCTAACACACAATAGAAACTCAACTTTACAAGGCGAGGTTTTGTGAAAGCAGCAGTGGCCATTAGTTGAGCGTAAACTTTATTTTAAATAGTGTGTAGTATGGCAAATGAAAGGAGAAATGTTCATAATATACAAGATTGTTAAATATTGTTTCCTGTAATCTAAAACCCTGGAATATTGTGTTTTATAATAGTTGTTTTTCCACATAATTTGTTGTTAGTTTCCTGAACATCGTTTTTATTCATTTTCTTTTTTTTAACTTGTTGGAGAACTTTCTGTTAGTACAACTAAAATGATATCTCATACTGGAGAGCTAATTTTTTCCTAGTTAAAAATTACTTCTTTACTCATTTAAAATTTTGTTTTGAAAAATAATTTTCAAGCTAAACAGTTGAACGAAAATTGAAATTGTTGATAACATATTTTCAGAAATTTTAAGTGGGCCAAGATATGAAATATAATTATAATTGAAAAATAAAAATTCGTAAAAAGTACCATAGAAAGTACATAGTAGATTAAACATTAAAATTTTTTTGTCATTGCAAATGTTTTTTACTTTTCTTATGTAAAATTTTATTCTCAAAATTAATTTTCAACCTTAAAAATTCATAAGTGAAAATTATTGATAATAAAATACTTTTTATTAGGATTTATACAGCCAGATGCAGAGAAAAAGATGCATAAAATTAACATAAGCTGCAACTATTTTTTCCTGTTTATAATTTTTTTTTTAATGGCGGGCATTTGGAACTATTGTCCATTGGCCTCAGAAGTGCCAGAACTGCTAACCTATTCTCGTTACCCAGTGGGCACCTGTGGCGAAGCCATGGGTGGAGCAGCGTCGCTCACGTCACACAGCCACAAACCCGTTTATAGGGTGGGTCACACTTACACATTCACACACAAAGGAGAAAGGACACAGAACACAAAGAGAGAGAAAGAAACATCCATGCCCAGAGTAGGATTCGAACCCGCAACCACTGGCTCCTTAGTCTGGCACGCTAACCGCTCGGCCACCTGGCCGGCCTGTTTATAATTTATTTATTTGTCATTTGTTGGTATTGACTATCAATATTTATTTATCATCTCTTTTAAATATCATTAATTTTTTTTATTTTATTATTATTCAAAATTAAAGGCACAAAACTAAGGTGGTGTTCCTAGATTATATTATAAAGTAATCTTTTGATATTATTGCGTAGAAAGAAACAGAATCGACTCATTACGCTGTTTTATTGAGCACATCTGATATACATAGAACAAGGTAACTGCGTTTCTACTTGAAACACATGAACTAATATACAAATAAATAAGTAACAGGAAATAATGTGATAGAAATCTCTAAAAATTTCTAGAAAACATTCAAATAATAAATTAATGTTTGAACAACATCTATATACATATTTAAATTTTCTGGCAGGATAGAACTCAGAACTTCTGCTTCACAGGGCAATGATTTTCACCACTCGGCCACTTAGACATATGCCAATATTTCCTTATTGTGTAACATTTTAAATAAAAATGTTTATTGTAATTATTCATCGCACTTATTTATAATTTTCTTAATTATATTAATTTCTATAATTATAACTTGGTAAATAAGTTATATTTACAATTTCAATAAATTGTGCATAAAAGCGTTTAGTGATATGCAATTTAAAAAATGAATATAAAATAACTATTACAATTCTGAAGCAATATTGAGAAATTAATTTGGTAGGAATTTGAAATGCGAGTTTGTGGATGTGGACTTTTAACAGGGTGAAGTTAAAGTCTTGACGGAGCAGCCCCTGTTGAGCATTATATTAATCTGTTACATAATCTACTTTTACTATCCTTTTTTCCTACTGCGCATTTTATAGAGAGCATTTTCTTTTATTTCAAATGTTTCTTTCACGTTTAGTTAGTTTGTGAGATTGCTGTTTGACTGGTTTGCTGTGAGTTTTTATTTCTTCACTTTTGTATTATATTCTCAAGATTTTGTTTGAAATTTCTCTTCTTATTTGATTTTATGTATTTCTTGTATTTCTTCCTGAACTTTTACAAAACCTTTGGGGTACTGAGAGAGCTAATTTTGACATTTGTCCACTCTCTCAATAGAAAAGGTTTTGTTCTATGGCTTCCAGAGCTGGTACCTCCTGAAGACGTCGGCTTCGATGGCCATATTTTTATTTTATTTTCGTTGTTTTTTTCTTTATTGCTTTAATTTATGGATGAAGTCTGAATGGTTACCATGCAATCCAATCCTAGTACAATTAGAAACTAAATCTGTAGAACCAAAGCTGTGTTGGGATGTTTTAATTCAATAACAAATCAGATGTAAAATTTTATTTACATTTTATTTTAACATTATATCTGTTTATTTTTTGGAAGAAAATTATTATGAAGCAATTGCGGATGTTGAATAGCAATGAGAGCTATAACTAGGAGAACTCCTCTTGTCAAATTGATAAGGCAAATTAATGACTGAGCTTCTAAAAAAAGAATAAACATTGGAAATTTTTTACCATTTTTCTTGTTTAAAAATTATTAACATGTAATATGGTAATTATTGTAAACATGTTTTACTGTTGTTTTGTTTTATTTCTACCCCAAAAAGTTTTTTTAAAAAGTTGGAATTAGTTTTCAATGACAACAAATCATAATAAAAAAAAATTTTTATTCCATAGCTATGAAATCTTATTTAAAAAAATTTCCATTGTTCATAGGCATAGGATTTAACTTTTATGCTGAACAATTGCTTTTTTATTTATTTTTGGAAAAGGATGGTATCCTAGCTGATACATTGTTACGAATAGAGTTTATCTGGTCATATAATCTGATTCAAAACCTACACAACTTGATATCTATCTACCTATAAACTGGATCAACAGCATTAAAAATAATCTTGATTTACTTTTAGTTTTCTAAAAATGGACGTTTTGCTTAATCAGTTAAATAAGATATTCATCATATGAAACACAGTTGTATGGAAGTTTAAACTCTCACTTAGTTACAGACTTGTGTGAGAATTGTTTGTTGCATCTTTGTACCATTTGTTTCGATATATTAACTCTATGCTTCATATTTAAATAAAAATCATGATATTCAAATGTTTTATATAATTACTTGTGTCATTTAATTGAATAACTATTCAAAATTCAGGATACTTTTTTCTTATATTGTTTTTTCTTCATCAGACTTTGAAATATTTTATAAGTGTTCAAAAAGTCTAATTAAAATTTAAAACTTAATAGGTGAACGGAGAAAAGTTGTTGGGAATGGACCACCAAGGTGTAGTCTCAACACTAAAGGAACTACCAATGCATGTGAGAATGGTGTGCGCTCGTCGTCTGCTGGCCACTGAAGACGAGATTCTTCCGTCCTTGGGCGACTACTCTCATCCGTACCACAAAGAATACGACCTATCATCAGTTCCAGACTTCATTGGGCGTGGCATGTTGTCTGGACCTTTCGGTGGCAGCCTTACATCGCTTAACCCTTCTTCTGAGAGACTAGTCAAAGCAAAGTCTGATGGCTCCCTGGCCATAGGAACAGCTGCCTCCTCTCCTCCCATGGAAGTTGCACTCTCTAAGTTAAAATCTCGTTCACTTGAACCACTCACTGGACTGGCCATGTGGAGCAGTGAGCCTCAAATCATCGAACTTATGAAGGGAGACAGGGGTCTAGGTTTCAGCATACTTGACTATCAGGTATATCTTGCTTTTGCTTCTTATTACAATGATATTCAAAAATAACACATGGTGCGAAGCATTTTCAAAAAGGGCTTAACACGTTGAGTGCCACGCTAATTTTACATGGCTTGCCCCCGTCTGGGCAAAGTGATTTTCTCAGTATGCATTGTATATTTCGATGAAATATTATTTCAAGCAGAACAGTTCATTTTTGTAATCATTCGTGACGCCTTTAATTCACTGAGGTCTTAAAAATCTTGGCTTTGCCGGTGACCCCCGTGGTGCTACAAACTCAATGCCGGTCACCGGTGACCCCCATTGCCTTCAACATGGTAAAGGTGCTTTTTTTGATTTTGTTTTTTAAAAGCCCTTAAAGGTGCTTTTTTCAGTGGGTGTTATTAAAAAGTTCTAAATTTTCCCTTTTCGAAAATGAGATTTTTTTTCACTATGTCCATTTTTGTCACGTATTATGCAAAAAAAATTTTTTTTTCATGTTGTTCTATTCAACGTTTTTGCAATTCATTCAACCACAATCTGTTTCAACGTACCGTCGGTCCGTAGCATATTAAAGCGCGAATCAGTTTACATGTTTGATGTAATATTTGCAAGTCTGCATGTGTGTCTACTAAGCTGGGTTCAGTGAGATTCTTACCCTCTCATGTGCAACTCTACTGCATTATGCAAGATATATTCTCAATTTCAGGCTTCATTTTCCATCCTCTGATATCGAATCAAAAAATCTCTAAATCTTGTTATGATGGCTAATATAATCAGGAAAAGAGTTCTTTGTCAGAAACTAGTTATTTTATCATGATCATGTAAAGTCTTAAAATTATTTTGCATTTTGTTAATTTAAAAAATACTTAAAAGCAGGGTTCGTGATTTTTTTGATTTTTTAGATTTTTAAAAAAAAAATCAAAAAAATCGGATTATTTTTATTTAAATCGAATTTTTTTGATTTAAGTCAGATTTTTTTGATTTTTATTCAAATACACTATAAGAGCTTTAATTTATGATTAAAAAAACTTTATAAATGTTTAATCGAAATTAAATTAATATTAAAACTATGTTATAACAATATTTTAGAAGCTCTAAAATAATTTTTCATTATAATGCATAGCGACCATTTTGATACAAAGGCATGATTGAAATTAAAAGAGTAGTAACACTAAGTTTCAATTAGAACACCATAGTTTTAATTTAAAATTGTGATCTCTTTTTTTTTCTCGTGATTTATAAAATGGCAAAATAAATGCAACAGATTGTGTTTATAAATGTTGTCATTCATCAAAAAATGAATATTCAATCTATATATTTTTAAGTTAAAATATTCATTTTTAATCCTATATCAAAATACATAAGTTAAGCTAAAAAGCATTTTAAAAAAATCTATGTACTCATTGGAATTTTTTTTCACACAAGAAAATCTGATAATTTCAAAGATACCGTAAACATATTACGAGAAAAAAAAATACCAGTTAATAACCCTACTGCTTCAAATAGACTTTGAAAGGGAAGCATGACACTATATCAGGAAAAAAATATCTGAACTCAGCTTTTTTTATTCTTTCTATTTTTGGCATATTAAGGTAATTTCTTTTTAATATAACCTCAAGCTTTAGAAATTTCCATCAATAAACTATATTGTAGATTTGAATTCCATGCTTTTTTAATCAAAAGGTAGAATTTTAATTAACGTTTGTTTTTTTGCTTTTTGGAAAAAAATCATGCTTATTTACTTTCTACAGCTATGCAAGTCTATATTAAGACAGCATTAAATATTTACTTTAATCTGTACTTTCAATGTTAAGAATCAAAAGATTTTTAAAAATGTAATTTCAAATGTGTTTAACACACATCAAGAAAGAAAGTAATTTCGTTAACTAAAACTAATTAATGCAGCAATTTATTTAAAATAAATTTTAAAACTAAGAAAAGAAAAAAATAATAAAAGTATCAATAATTTAAAGCACTGTTTTTTAACTTTTAAAATCAATATAATATATATATATATATAAAAATCAGTTGATTTAAATCAATGAATTTTTTAAAAAAATCATTTGATTTTAATCATGATTTAAATCCTTATTTAAATCAAGCTGATTTAAATCAACGAACCCTGCTTAAAAGGTGCTTATTTTTTGTTGAAAGATTTTATGCTCCCTGTATTATATTTTCTTAATGATTCTGTGACACTTCAATTATTTGTATTAAATAATATCGAAACTGCTGTATTTTTGCTTCAGAAAATATTTCTTTCTAATTTTTGTGGTGTCTAGTTTTACATATTTTCATAGTGACTGCTCACTGAAACAAAAGACTATTCACTAAGTCAGTTCTGATTTAATTGCAGCTGCATTATATTTAAACTTTGTTTGGACTTAAATGGACTTTCTTTAAAAAAAGTACAAAATCTACTTAAAAATAATAGTTACTAGAAACTTTTTACATTTTTATGATATTTGTAAGTTCGTAATTATTATTTTACAGTTTTTTTCATAAGTTATTAAACATGATTTGAAACAAAATCATGAAATAAAAATTTGTTTCCTGCAAATTCACAATATAAAAGGATTAAATTAAATGCTCATATCTTGGAAAATTTTTAACCACTTGCTTTCAAATTTTAAAATAATATTTTTTGTTTATTAAATTAAAATTTTATTTTAGTGAATATTTCTACAGTCATCATAAGAAAATGAAGTTAAAAAAAATTAATTCTTTTAGAAAAGCTTTAAACTTGATTGATTCGCATGAGAAATCGCACGACCTAAACAACCCTAAAATAATAAAATAGTTGTTCTTGAGAAATTTTAAAAAATGCTAAGAACTGAATGTGTATCTTGTATTGTTGTAGTGTAGTGTGTTTATGAAGCTCCTTTTGGATCTACTTGCTAATGATAAGCTTTTAAAACAAATGCAAATTCTTTAACATTTTGTAATTGTGATATTTTAATGTCTATGGAAAATTACTTGTAAATCACTACTTGTAAAGCTCTAATTTAAGTCATTGTTGTTTAATTAAATTATCAAGTTTAAATAATATCTTTATGAACTTTTTATCTACCATTCAATAAATGTGCCAGTTGCATTTCAAATTAAAATGTCCATGCATACACATTTTTCTCTTAATTTTGTTATTTAATACATTTGATTAAATAAGACTTACACCTACAAAAATACTCAACATCAGTGTCTCTGGTTGTGTAGAATTGTAAAATAATATATTTATTATTATTATTACATCAATTAGCTTGAGTTATCTTCTTTGACTTAGGTCTATTTTATTGTCATTTTTGTACAAAGACCTTTCTGTTTTAGAATTTTATTGAATACTGTATTTGATAATGTGCTTAATATAATCAAACAATAATTAGTTTAAATTTCTCATATCCAGTAACTGCATAGTTATATATTTCATATATAGTGAGAAATGTCTTCTCTCAATATATGTGAGATAAAATTTAACTTTTTTTAAATTTATTGTAAAATAACATATTGTTACTTTTGCATATCTAATATATTCAAAAGTTAAAAATGTATATAAGTTTCTTGTGCTGAAGTAAAAGTTTTTCATTTCAATATATTTTAATGTCACAAAACAATTGATATCTGGGTTAAAAAGGGCAAGAAATTCAATACATGTTATTAAAGACTTTATTAAAAAAATGTTATTGTTGCTGAAAGGTGTCATTAAAGCATAGAACTTATTGCTATTTTTTATATGCATGGTTAAAAAAACTTTATTCTTTATTTATATGATAGTACCATAATTTACTAAAACTATGTCATGGATTCACCAGGTATGATAATATCAAATTTTTTTACATCCTCTTTTAATTTTTTTCAGTTGTTCGCTGTTAGAAACAAAGAATGTTGATTGATTATTCACAATAGTTGTTGGCGTTTGAGATAGTGAAATATTTCCAAATTGGTGAAAATATATGTATAGATAATATATATAAATTATGTTCCTCACTGGAAAACATGTTTTAGAACTAACGTACACAGTATTACATAATTGCATCCACTTCAAATAAGCCAACTTTTTTATCACATGATTTAATAACATATTTATTGCTTAATAAAAAAAATTCATTCGAATTTTTTTTTAAAGCAAAGGAAGTCTTTTGAGGTTTTTTAACTGCTTCAGTTTCTTGTGATAATTTATTTAACATACTTATTGGTTAAAATCTTTATTTACTTTTTATCGTAAACAAACTTCTGATATAAATGTTTAAAAGAAAAAATGTCTGGAATAGTTTTTTTTGTTGTTAAAATTAATGTTAAATTTTAGAAATATGCTCTCACCTTATTAAATATGTACATGTAGGTCTGTATAGCTTAAGTTTCACTTTAAATCTGTAATTGAGCTACAGAAAATATCCGAAATTGTTTATGACTGAACTATTGATTTTTTTCTCCTTTTGCAGAAATTAGCCACCTTAATGTAGTAAGGAATCGCTAAGTCTTCTAAAACTTTATTCTAATCTTTGTTTAAAAAATTTTCTGAGCACTATATAATAACTGTTTTAGTTAGTTAAACAAATAATCACAAAAAACTGCACCAACAAGATATTATTAGATTAAAAACTTCATTTGCTTCAAAAATATACACATTGGTAATAACTGTTGGCGTGTTTTAAGCTCTCAAAAACAGCTGCCCATTTTCAAGACTTACCAGATGTGAATGGGAAGAAAGAAAAGTGATTTGAAATATAAAACATAAAGTTGCCAACGAAAAAAGGAAAAATATAAAGATGAGAAACAAAACTAGTAAAACCACAGTAGCCGAGAGAAAAAAAATCATGAAAACAGAACAGCAACAAAAACCACAGTGGCTGAGAAGGGAAAATGCATTTCCATGTGCTATGGAGAGATGGTGAGGAACTAATATTGCTAACAAAGGAATCAACATTCATAAGAATAAAATAAGATTCTAAGGTATCTAGATGAGTTGGTGTGACTGGGATCGAAATAATTTTGGTAGTGTCGAAATTGACTTTATGCCCGAGACACTAATAATGTGTAGCAATGTATAATTTTTTTGAATTTTTGATAACAAGCATATCTATCATGCTTCCTAAATTATGGTTTTAAAGCACATCTAGTTTGTTCGATGAGTGCTTTCGCGACATGCAATGAATGCTGATTTCTTTGTTAATATTAGTTCCTCACTACCTCTCCATGGCATGTGTAAATGATTGATTGATTTGCCACTGTAGCTTTTCTTGTTCTGTTTTTCATCTTTTTTCTCTCTTGGTTACTCTATTTTTGTATAGGTTTGTTTCTTACCTTTATTTTTCCATCTTTCAATGGCAACTTTAAGTTTTATATTTTAAATCACTTTTGTTTTTTCACATTAACGTCTAACAAGCCTTGAAAATGTGAGCTGTTTTTGAGCTCTTAGGGCATGTTGTCTGTTATTTCCAATTTGTATATTTTTGAAGTTTTTGATCTAGTAATGCTTCAGTTA
This sequence comes from Parasteatoda tepidariorum, assembly GCF_982258835.1. Taxonomy (NCBI): domain Eukaryota; kingdom Metazoa; phylum Arthropoda; class Arachnida; order Araneae; family Theridiidae; genus Parasteatoda; species Parasteatoda tepidariorum. Next base: position 59,305,666 of record NC_141761.1, read on the forward strand.
GTATTTGATCATGTTGCATCACTGCTGAAACTCATTTATGTTATTTTCCAGGATCCCATGAATCCTAATGAGACGGTGATAGTGATCAGGAGCTTGGTGCCTGGTGGTGTTGCTCAACAAGATGGACGCCTGATACCTGGAGACAGGCTGCTGTTTGTTAATGACATTAACCTAGAGAATGCTAGTCTTGATGCTGCGGTGCAAGCACTGAAGGGTGCACCGAAAGGAATTGTACGCATAGGTGTTGCCAAGCCCCTCCCCCTTCCCGAGAGTGGCCAGAGCGGACAGGTGAGTGAAGCCTTTGTCTCTCGGGTGGGTGGGGGGAATGGCACTCTAGATGTTGGCGTGCCTTCATCTTTATTGAAGTCGCAGAGTTTTTGAGAATACTCGCACAAAGAATGCTCATTTTGTAGATTTTTTTTCCAAGGACACAATCACACAGTACAAAAGCACACTTGGCAGCTCTCTCAAATTAAAATCATTCTTTCTAGATGTTGAGTAATATCTGAAATAGAAACTATGTATTTTTATGCATTATCACCACATAATTTACTAATGATATATATCTACTTAGGTTTAATATGCTACAATTTGCCATAATAGATCTCATCACATATATTCTAGACTTCATGCCATCAGCTGTTTCACCAGTTTATCTTCTCTTTTTAAAAATGAAACAAGCACTTTTACTAAGCTATTATATTTTAATTGGAAAATCTTTGCCTGTCCCTAAATGTTCTTTTAAGTGCAATAATTGGTACCTTAATAGGTTGCAGGATTCATGCATTTTAGCTGCAAAAATTGTAATTCATAATTTTTTTTGCAAAAGTTGCAGATCTTGATTTAATTGCAAGAATTTTAAGAAAATCTACTTAAAATGACCAATTCTCTGTAAAGAGTGTTGAATTTGAGGTTATTCTTGCAATGCTTAGATGACATGAACAGCTTCGTTTAGTCAGATATTTTATGAATAAATTTGTGTGATACTTTAGATGTTTGGAAAAAAGTGTTTTGTGTTATCCCTTAAACTTTATAAATGCAGTGGAGATATTTTTAATGTGTTTTTGAAATTTTGTTTCTATGTAAATTGTTACCATGTATAGTGTGATTTTAATGAAAATGTTACTAGCAACTTTTTAATTTGCTAGTATTGACAAGATATTATATCTGTTGAATATATGTTTCTTCCATCTCATATACAGTATTAAGATATTTATAAAAAGGATAATTTTTAATTACTGACATTGCTTGAATCTATACTGAAACAATAGTTTATGAAATATTAGTGGATCTATTTGCTGTTTTTTAATCACAGAAATAAAGTTATTAAAATAAAAATTCTTAATCTTTGTTTATAAAGTATGTTAATTCTTATAATTATTGTAAAATTTAAATCCAATTAAAGTATGATTTTTTTATATTAAGCTCCAGATACAGAAAAATTAATAGCCAGTTAAAAAAAATTTTGTTTCATATATTCTTGCAATAATACAAAAATGGAGGACTATCAATATTTTTTTCAATAAAATTAATTAGATTTTTATTGTGGATAATAAACATAAAATATTTTAATAGGAAACTTATTCTGAAAAACAAGTTGAGTTAACTTTTATTGATAAACAAAACACCATACTAATAATATGCAATATCTTTGCTTGTTATGAACATAAAAATAATTTTCAAAATTTTTAAATTCTTTTATTGCAATTCATTCCTTGTAGTCAGCTTATAGCTGTCTATAAGAAATTTTGTCTTTATTTTCTCCAATTTTAGATTTCTATTTATATAATTCTTCAGCTTCAAGCAGTGTCAGTTTAAGTCCAAAAGGTTTGTTATCTATAATGTTAAAAAAAAGTTATAGTTAAGAGAAACTGATTTTGGTTGCCTATTATAGTATTCTATGGCCTCAAGTAATATCAGTTGTGTTACAAAATATATATCTATAAGTTTCAAAAATTGTGATCAATTGGAAAAACAATTTTGGTTGCCTTTTGTTCGATACCTTAGTTTCAAGCAATGTCAATTACAAAAGCCATTCATGTCTATTTTTGAAAAGTGTGATTGGTTTTGGTTGCCCTTAAGATAGACATTTCTCCATTAGTGTACTGTTTTACTTAACAAAGGAAAACAATTTTACCTTTAGATAAATTTTTTAAAAAATAAATGGTTGTGTAAAATTCAACGTAAAAATTGTCACTGTTGTTTGAATCCACGATGTGATAGCTTTTTCGTTATCCACTGTCATTACTTGTTCAGACTCTACTTACATCACCCATATGTTTTAATTTTGTGATCTGTCACTGTTTCACTTGCTAGTTGATTACCCTAGTTGGTTCTCTTGGTTTTAAGTATTGTTTCATTAATTTTATAATTAAAGAGAATTTTTATATTTTCTCTATTCAAGAACCCTAAAGAAATATAGAAAAAAGTTGTTTGTATATATCACTATATAATGGTGCAAAAAGGAAGAAAAAAAACTTTTTTTTTTCCTTATTAAAGAATAATTGATGCTATATTTTCTTCAAAGCAAATTATTAACTGTGATACGACAAAAAGTAAATTGTTAACTGAGTTATAACACATTTCACAGTGTTTGAAACTGTGCAGTATTAATGTATTTTAAGTAGAAGACTACCTATAGTAAATTACAATTATTACATTTTTGCCGAAACAAATGTAATCATTACTTTGTGTTGCTTTATTGAGCGCTATCCAAGGTACTTTATATTTTTTGTATAAAAATTTTTTTAGTTAATTTTTAATGATTTTTTATTTATTTAATCATAAAAAACATGGTTGTGGTAGTTATTTTTAACTAGGCTTATTAATCAATATACTATTATTCATAATATTTTATGTTAGTGTAAATATATTTGAGTGTTCATTTTCAACAGCATCATTTTACAGTCATAACTTTTTATTCGTATCCTTTTTTCAAAAATAATAATTATAATATTTTTGCATTTATAAATCTATAAGCTAAATTAAGTAAGAAATTTGTATGTAACTTTTATTTTTCAATGTTATCTTTTGTTGATATAAACATAAAAAAGTTTAAACTTAATTACACTAATAATTATGAATAACTAAAAATATAGTCATTAGTACTTTGCTCTCTTCCTCCCCTTGTCTTCCTAGAAATCTGTGTTTTCTTGTGATATTTTATTTGAACTTGTGGAATGTGAATCTCTATAAAATTTTATTTCTGGAAATGTTTTAAAATCCTCCATTAAGGAATGTGTATGTTCAAATGTTGTATGACTTATCTGCCTACATTTAAAATGATTGTATGTTTTATTTTTTCCGGGGTTACGCACGATGTTTTGAAAATAAATAATATTTGTTTAACAAATTTGTCCTTATTGCGTTTAAAATTGTGTTTGTCTCCTCTTTTTTTCCAAAAGTATTATTAATTGTTATAAGTATATTAATTATTATATCTTATTTAATCAGTTGGTGTAAAACAGTTACAATCCTATTACATTGAATCGAAGTTTATTTTACAACTGGAAAAAAAATGGTTTCTATTGCACCAGATTAGCCTTGATGTTTAGAAGAAATAGAAATTTTACAATTGTTATTCGCATCAATATTTCTAATACCGCTCATTCTTGTAATTTAAAAATATATTTATTTCCTAGAATTTTTTGTATGAGTGAAGGAAAAACTTAACATTTGTGCAACTATTTTTCTTTTTAATGAACTAAATTATAACATGGAAATCAGGGGGAATTTTGTAACATTTTTATGAACCAAGTGTTATTTGTTAGATATAATGCAATATCAATAAATTAAAACAGAAATACCAGATACAATTAATTTGTCACTCTATTCAAAATCCTAACAGCTTATTGTTTTGTATGATTAGAATTTGTTTTTGATAAAAGTTATTTCTGTCTAAAAATTTAAAAATTCAAAGAATATTCTTCACATAAGTAAATTAGCTGAAATATTTCAATATTTTAGATATTTCTTCAATTTACTTTTGAAATGTTGAGTCAAATGGTACAAATGACTAATTATTAATGCTGAACAAAGTGTTAATTATGTTTTTTAAATTGCTTTTTGCTAAACTCACAAGTGATTGCATTTTACTTCACCTTTCAAATAAAAATAACCTTCAATGTTCTAGACTTTTATTTGGATTTTGTGATGTATATAATATTTAGATTTGTGCTATGAATATGAATTATTTCAAAAAAGAATTAGTTTGGGATTTATGGCGAGCACTTCACATCTTTTACCAAATAATAAATTTTTAAATCTGTATGTGATTATCTTTTTTTTTAAATTTCCCCCAAAAGATATTTTTTCATTTTATTTAAAAAATTACATTATATCCAATATTTTTAGATGTCTTTGGAAAATAGTCCCACATTGCCAGATTTAAAGTCTTCATTTGAGCTACCACATCTTTTGTCTCGTCTCAATCTTAGTTTGGAGCTTGATCAGGTAAGTTCTTCACCAGAATCTGTGTTGATGTTTAGCCCTCCACCCCCGCCAGAAGGATTCTGATCTCTCACTCATTATTATTATTATTATTAGCTCAAGTCAGTGCTTTCAAATTTAAGTACCTAGACATAAAATGTACTGTCAGTATTTCGGGGCTTGATTTCTATATATATATGTGTGTGTATGTGTTGATGAGGTAAATATTTACAAATTGACCCTACAAGCATTGAATTCCTGAGCAAAATTGTTCTGACATTTTCCTGCTATGCAATCATTTCCCATCAAAAAGCTTAGGAAAAACTGGTTTTTTGGTGCAAGAAAGCCTTGTATTGGAAATAACGCTTTCAAGATTGAATTAAAGCAGGGGTAACTTCTGTTTTATTAAAGAAAAAATTTCTAGCATAAAAACTGACTCATCAAGTTTCAAGAAATGTTTTTTTTTTTCACAAATGTTCAATTGTTTACAAATGTTTTGTAATATTGTAATCTAATTTAAACTTTCTTTATGTTCCCTAAATATTACCTTCCTGCTAGAATCAATTGATATTGATTTAATTCAATATGATATTGAGTTATTATTTCTTTATACTAGAGTAGTTATTATATGCAATATTTTTTTTCTTCATTGTAAGTTACTAGAAAAAAAGATTGGTAAAAAAGTACTTAAATGTACTTATTTTTGATTTTCATTTTTTATAAACCTTTAAAAGTGCTTTTTTTATTGTTTGTTTGTAAAAAGTGCTTAAATTTCTTTGTTTGAAACTTTTTAAATTTTGAACATAATCATATCAAACGTCTTTCATTACTCTACAAAATTATGGGGTACAAATTTTTATATTTTTTTTCCATGCATGTGCAGTATGAAAGTGCTAATTAAAATGCTCATATGTTGTTGAATTTGTAACAAACTTTTTTCAAGTTTTGAAATAATTATTTTGTTATTAATTAAAAATCGCCCCAGTTTGGTTTTAATTTTTATTGAATATTTTTAGAGTTATAGCAAAAAAAAATAATAATTTATTTATTTTAAGAAAATGTATTTCTATAAATATTTAAGCAAGGCTTATGAAATTTTATACAATTATTGCATATAGTAACCAAAGTTATCTAGGCAAGACACAAGTTTATCGCTATATTTTTTGGCATTAGGTGTTCAAAAGCACTTTTTTTCGCTTGTAATTTATTGACAGTTTATTAAACCTTTAAAAACTTTGAACCTTACTGATAAGTATGAGAAATCGCATAACCTTAATATTTTTTAAGCTATAAAAAAACTCTCTTAGTTTCTTTTAAGAAATTTTTGAAAAACTGTCAAAAACTTAGTCTTTTAGCAATTATTGTAGGATAGTGTGTATACAAGAAAAAATTTAATTAAACAATAAGGAAAAAATCTGTAAGTGTGCTTACCTTAATTATAGTTTTTTTTTTTTACCTAAAAAGTGTGTAAAAGTATTTTTTCAATGCTTAGAAAGTGTTTTTATTTCATTAAGAAAACTAGGCTGTAATACTCATTTATTGAAGTAACTTAAATTTTCTGTCACTCATAAATTACAGCTATTACAAAGATTTCTCAATAGTGATTTTATCAGCAAAAGTTTTTAACATTTTTCTCAAATATTGTATTTATAAATCATTTTCTTCCTTCTTTTATTTAAATTTTTTAAATAAATTATGTGCATTAAACATTTATGTGAAGGAAAAGCAATTTCACAGAATAAGTTCATAAGGTTAAATAAATATGTTGCATATTTCTAGCTAAGAGTAGAAAGAAAAAGTAACAGCATGCAGTATTAAAATTCCTCTTATTTTTATCTCTAGTGATTTTACCATTTTATCTGAAATCAAGCCCCGATTAATTGAAAGTTTTGCTGTATAGTGTATATTGAATACATTACTTTAGGCATTTTAATGCTTAAATTTTACTGTTGATTTTATTTATTAATAAGAAATCAGAGTATTATTTGAATTTGATGATTATTTCTTTTTACTTATACCTCGAAGATCAAATATGTCACAATATTTTGATTATATTGAAGATGAGTTTTTTTAAGTATTTTTTTTAACTCCTTTGAATCCCAATAGGGACTTATAGTTCAGAGATCAACTATCCCAAATTTATGTTTTATATTATGTTATTCTGAAATCTGTGTTTAAAGTTTTTCCAAATCCTAAAGATATTGGTTTGCATTTTAATTTGGGGAACATATTTGTCACATGGTTTTATTCAAAAGTGCATTTTTGTTGTCATGTCTTTTAAAAGCAGAGTTATTATAATTCTAATTACAAATTTGTAGTTATATCTGTACAAATATGCAAGAAAGACACTATGCAATTGTTTTTACCTGTTATTAGATTTAATAATAAGATTAAAATTCAGAAATTAGGATTTTAAATCTCAGTTTTTACTTAAAGATTCCTACCTATGAAAAGGATTATGGGCTATAAAAAGATCCTATTGAAAGAAGGAATAAGGCTATAATTTTTAATTAAATATATATATTATTTTAGATGCATATTTAAAGTGCATAAATAACAATATTTGCTACACATTTAAAATTGAATTTTTATGTACTACTTTTTTTTCCTTCTAATTATTGTAAGCAATTTTTTTTTTTAAAATTAAATATACCTACTTTTATACAAACCAACCAAATACCATCTTATTTTTTTATAGTTGAAATAATAATTGAATTGGAAATCATTTTTATACCCTATATGTAGTTTAACATTTCTGAAAAATTTAGGTATGAGTTACATTTTCAATTAATGACAATTTATTAAAAAGGGGTTTAATACTTGCAATGAGGTTTTTTCTATACATTTCATGTACAAAAAATTAATATATCATGATATTATGGCAGAAAATATTTTGCAATTTAATTATAATGAAATTTATGAATGCTAAAAGTTTGATAAATTTTTAAAGCTATGGAATCTTAAATTCATTAACTTAAAACTTAACAAATTGAACTTTGTTTTCCCATATTCATAATTAATATTGCTGTTTTTTAATTTCTTCAAAATTATATTTGTGTTTTACTGCATAGTTTATATCTCTGTATTAAATAACTGTCTAAATTTTTTTTTAAAATTATTATCCTCCTAGACATATTATGGTTTTATAGTTTTCAACTTTTATAGATATTTCATATGTAAATTTATTATAAATCCACTTTGTGTATTTACGTAAATTTACCTTATGTTACCTCACTTTCAAACTCTATAGAATTTCAAATACTTTAACTGCCATAAATGCGATACACACTTCAAACTGTGAGGAAAAATGTGTGTATAGAGTAGATATTTTATCATAAGTGTTCAAATGCTCCGTCCTGTCTGTCTTCTTCTGTGTGATGATTTGTTCAACTGATTGAAATTGTTCTACTGGAGAAGTGAAACGTTTGGAGATTTTGTTTGTTTCTCTGAAAAAACAATAAAAGAAATTGTTACTCAGTTCCTTTGTAACTATTTTCTGGTTTTATTCATGAAAAACAAAAGATTCTTATTATATTTTATGTACTTTAGCAATATTTATTTTCTGCTGTGTAAGTGTATTAGAGTTTTCATCCTCTGAGGTTGCTGGTTAGAACATTATAACTAAAGTGTGTACCTACAAAAAAATGCTCGACTCTACATGCCAATTTTTTTTAAATAAAATTCATGGAATAATTTTTAATGCAATTTTGAACAATATAAGTAAGTTAACTCAAAAATATTTTTTTGTTTTTAAATATATAGTACTAAGCATTTAATTTGAGTTCCTCTAAAGAAATGTTATAATGTAGTCACCCAAGCTGCAAAATAACTTGGACCAATATTCATGAATCTTGGCTCGATAATTCGTTATTTGCCCTTATTTTCCAATATGGAATTGTCCGATTCACCCGACATTTTGCAGCTACTTTACAACCAATATCGGCCCTACATATAGTTTTTCGATTTACTTAATATTTTATATTCTTTATTTAGCCAATATAGGTTCTTTATTGGCCGTATATAGGCCGATATTGGTCCTATATAGGACCAATATTGGCCCTATATAGGACCAATATTAAAAGACCTGGACATCCCGATATTGGTCCTTTGGGGCATGTTCATATAGGTCCCTTATTAAGCCAATTTTGAGCTCAACTGGGGACAAGGTAAATTTTTTCCTAGGACAGATTGTTTCTTTTGCAGTATTTATTTAACTAATCTACTCGTGAATTTTTAATAAGCAGAAATGTTGTTTTTGTAATCCCATATTAAATTTTTAAATTTCAGTTAAACTCAGTAAAACAATTTATAAAAAGAACATATTTTAGAATTTTAGTTATCACCCTATGTTTGTTTTAAATTTATATCTCCTAAATAATGGGCTGGGTGTGATTATTTTTTCTCAAATCCGTCTTCTATAAAAGTTAATAAACGCAAAAAGAAAGTTTAAAAGTAGAGTGTTTAAAATAATTCATTCCTTAATTTTTTTTATGAACTGTGTAAGGTAAAATTAATAGGCTTTTTAACTTTTGTTTTCTAATTGTGAGGCTCTAAATCTTTGCATTGAAATTCTATAACCATATTTTTTATTAATTTTTTTATCAACTAATTCTGTGTATCTAGTATTTTGTAAAGTCACTTTAGTAAGGTTTTAAAATTTAACTAAAATAAAAGAATATTATGCCACATATTTAATAGTTTTAAATTGATGTTTGTATACAGATTATATGCAGTGTTAGGTGTAAAAATAATGTACCATAAGCAATAAAAATTCCGCTTTAAATTAATGAATTCTTGAATTTAACTTAAAAACCCATGCTTGAAAAATCTGTATTAAATTTGTTTTAAGAGGTTTTTGTAAAGTGTACGTTCCTGATTCTTGCTCTTAAATTATGCTACCTAAAGTTTTTATTTTTAAAATTACATTTATTATTTAATTATGCATTTATTATTTAATTTTTAATTATATATACAGTCCCTTATTTAATTTTGTTTTTACTGCTTGAAGTATTTTTTGTAATATTCGCTATAGAAAATTTGTTTTCAATATTTTTACTTCTTGAGTTGAAACTGGCATTAAAAGGAGTTGTTTTTCATATGAAGGTTCCTGCTTTTGGTAATATAGTGATTATTCAGAAAAATAAAAAATTTCTGAATTTTTTCGTTATGATAAGTTTTAAGCAGGATAAAAAGCCAAAATTGATTTAATTTCTGAAAAATCATAATATTCTTCATAAACAGTGCTATTTATTTATTATCAAATGTATGCATATAAGTCTCTTACTGTCACTAGTAAAGATAATAATGATAGTTTGTTGAGAGTTGGGGGAATTTTACTGAATTTTCGATTTTTATTTGTTGCATAAGCCATGATTATGTGTATGGGTGTAAGGATGCGCTCCCAGCATAGTGTCAAAAATACGGGTATTTCTCAATCTAAATTAGCAACATAAATGCATTGATGTATTGTTTTCTTTTAAAAATACATAAGTACACCAAATCATTAAAAAAAATGCTAATTTTTTTTTATCTGAAACTTGTATATACCTAGATCTAGAACATATTTTTCTTTAATATTCTTTTCTAGGAAATACATTAATTGATTTTTTTATGATCAGTTTTTTTAAATGTCAAATAGGTAGATAAAAATTATGGTGGCAACATGATGTAAACAATTTTAGATTTGATTCCTATGATTCATCTGGAAAACAAAGTTTAAGCATTGGATATGTCTTGTTATAACTTCTATTTATTATAGATTCATGATGTTTTAAATAGGTTTTTTCTTACAACAAATAAAATAGATTTTTATTAACACTGGTAGGTAATTGGCTTTATAAAAGTAGCTTTCATTTGTAGTCTTATTTAGAACATGCCTAATGGAAAATTTCATCTATGGGGTATCTTTTATGGAGAAAAAAAATTTAGTTAGAATTTATTTATGGATTTTTTAATAGAATATGATTGGATCCTACATCGTTTGCGAATCATTGTTTTTAACTTTTTTATGAATTCAACCTCAGTCACGCATGAATCCAAATGTAGTTCATCTAGAGGTTTAGAAACTAATATTGCACAAAATATCCATTTCATTACCTTTACTAGCATGGCCACCGAAGATTTGATGCTTTGCCGGTTTCTCATTTGGCATTCTAAGGAATGCCTAGGAAATGTGTGAAATATAAATCATTTCATACAATGCCGGCTAGTTTTAGGCATTCTATTGAATGCCGGATTCCAAATTTTGCCGGTAACATGTACATTAATAGATGCCGCGTGCGAAGCAACGAGTGCTTGTGCCCGGCATTCCTTGACAACAACTGTGCTCAGTTGCAGCTGCGTTGGTAACTTGAACGGTCAGTTCTGTGTCTCTTAAAATACTCAAATTTAACAAATCCTCCTCCATGCAAGAGATACGTTTAGTGGTGCGTTTTTAGTTGTCAAAAAACCTGTCTGCTGCATACATTCACTGGCAGATTTGTGAAGTAGCAAAATTCCTGCCATGCTGAGAGGGAATTTCGCTACTCTATGACAATGACTCTCTCAGTTGCTCTGATCCCAGCTTTGTTGGACTCATTTAGTTGGGAAGTTTTGGACCACCCATCTTTAATCTTTTCCGATATTTCAAACATCGTTTCATCGGCAATCACTACAACTATGTCGAAGACGTGAAAACGGCCGTAACCTCTTGGTTAACGTAGCTGGTGGCAAGTTTGCATGAAGAGGGTATTCTAAATCTAGTAGTGAAGTATCATAAGTGTTTAAACAAACTTGACGACTATGCGGAAAAAAAGAGAAAAGCATGATGAATCTGAAAATAAATTTGCTTCTTGAAAATTTTCTTTTGTTTGGTTTTTATTTTCAAACGGTTCTTACTTTAAAAAGAACCCTCGTATATAATTTTTAAAAAGGAAATGTAACTCATTTTGGGATTTTTTCCTTCAAAAATTATTTATTTACTAACATTATTGCACAAACAGAGACGTTGATATTGCTTTCCGCTATTTAAGCTTTCTCAGTTGACCAAACTCTTGACTGTTTATTCGACAAAGCTTTGAAATGCCCATTTCCTTTTTTTATTTCTTTTGTTTCAATAACCCTGAAAGAAAAAAAAAATATATATAAATGTATTAATTAAAAAATAAAAGCATTTCTTATACAGAGTGAAAAGTAAATTAATATTATTGTTTAAGTGCTAAAGAGACTATATTAGAATATGTTAATGCTCGGAATTTATAATATGTATGGTTAAATTTTGGGAGAAATGCAAATTGATACTTTTTGCAAATTATCGCGTGCAAACTGTTGGGTGAACATTAGTTATGCTCTACGCATTTGGTACGGAAAAATCTTTGCTCTCTGAGATCTTGCGCAAAACCTAAGTACGTGATCGTGTGAGATGCTAAGCGAAGGTGTAAATTCTCTCTTAACTGTAATAACTAGCCAACTAGACGGCCACTTGATCAGCCTGACGAATTCCTATAAGCTAGGTAATGCAACGTGAGGGGAAAATTTTATGTATTAACTTGCATGATTTTTATTAAGATTTCCATGACTAAAATATGTAGTTAAAAAATTTATTTTTTTTAAATGAAGCGATACTTTGTTTTTCTTAAGAAAATAAATAAAATAAAACGAGTATTGAATTTACCCTTCGAGAATATATAAATGAATTTCATCGAAAGAAGCCAAAAATTTAAAACTTTTTGTGTTATAATTTTTTTAAAGCCATTTTCCATTGTGTGTGTGTGTTTTTTTTACTATTAAAAGAGTGAAATTGGAAAATTTAGTTATTTTAAAGCTAATTTAAAATTGCACGTTTGTAAAATTGTGTTGCTGCTGCAAAATTAAAATTTCTGATAACACTTTCATATAAAGTCATAGTTTTCACATCAAACTATATTACTCAGAGCAAAAAAATAGCTTGAAGGTCAAAAAAACAAACGTAAGAATTAATGTCCGCATTAATAACATTTGTAACACTCCACATACTTTTTAAAAATGTGCAGCGTAGAATCTAATATTTTTCTTGAAATCTTTTTGCTTTATGTGGGTGATACGTGTGCGCGTAAAATGTTTTTGGTGGTGGCTGTAACATTTTATAATATGCATTTCTATAAAAATACTAGCGGAAAAACAGTTTTTCATACGGGATAAAGAAAAGTAAATAATAAAAAATCGGTTGTTAATCAAAGCTACAAATTCATGCACAAAACTGAACGACATATATCGATAAAATTAATAAAGCTAAAAGAGCAAATTCATTTATTTTTATTTCATGAACTTCATGGTGGCTTTCATTTATTAGATATAACAGAACGTGATAATATAACAATATAACAAGTTCAACTCATCCAAATAAATATTAATTGTACTCTATCATTTAACAGGATATTGCTCGTAATATACTATTAAGTAAAGATTTACCACAATCACGCGATTTTCTCCTGCGTTTATTCCTTTCAGGGGACCGTAAAAAACCTATCATAGTACCAAAGTTAAATGCTTATAATAATTTATTTGGTATTTATTACAACAGCGCCTATTTACGCAATCCCAGTTGTACCTATTTATTAAAAATAATAGAGCATCATTGGTGTCAATAATAGTTAGGCAATTTTTTACCATTCTTTTAAATGTAAGCGCAAATTTGGGTTGGCTGTTCAACAATGGTTATAAAATAAAATAAAATTCCTAGATGAATCGGATCATGATCAGACTGTACATGGATGATGAGTTAGAGTCCCGTAGCCTCAGGCTAACCGTGGGAGGTTTTCATGGTTTTCCTCTCCATATAACGCAATTGCTGGTTAGTTACTTCTAAAAATCTTCTACGAAGGCAAAATTTCCAATACTTGATCCAGAAGCTCCCTTGTCTTCCGTATTGGATCAAAATTACAAGACTGCGGAGTTGAACATTAGTAGCCGTAAACTCGAAATTGGGTCGGCTGTTCAACGACGGTTATAAAGTAAAGTAAAATTCCTTTTAATGAATAAGTTCATTTCCTCCTTTAATTTTTTAATGCCTGATTTTTTCTTTATTATTCCATTTGCCAGTGATTTTTAATTATATAGTTTTATAGAAACACACTTTTAAAATGTAACTTAACTATTATAAACACCAGGCTTCAGATAACATTATAAATACTAATTTGGTGACGTAGACCATGTTCACATTGGTCATTGAGCTATCTGACATAAAGAATTAAAAGATCGTGTAGTGAACTCATTTTTTGATTAAATAGTTCCATAAGCTATTAATCATCACTGATGTTTTCTTAAAAATCAGTTGAAAAATCAGAATCGTCTATAGTTTAAAATTTAAAACATTGGCTATCTTTAAACCACTCAGGAAATTCTAATTTTAAAATTTCTCTTCCGAATGATCTAAATGAAATTTTTAACATTTTTTAGAATTAGGGGCTAAGTATTCTCCTTTCAGCCGCTGTACAAATTTCAAGATGGTAGCGCAAATGGTTCTAGAGTTATAAGAAAGAGACACAGACAAAATCATTTTATTATCATAGATATACACTATTCAAACTCATTAATGTGACCACCACTTACTTTCGTCGTGAATCGTGAATCACAGAAGGCAGGTGTCATCACATTGCAGTAGAGCGTATATAAATGGTGTCCGTCGGATGCGGAAAACATGCTATTGTTGGCAGAAACAGAGAGATTTTTCCGACGTCCAAAAGGGCATGATAGTTGGTTTTCATGTTAAAGATGGAAGCATTTCCGGAAAGGCTAATTTTGTAAACTGTTCGCATGCTGCCAAGTAAAAGTATAGCGTGCCTGGCAAATTGGATCTATCCAAAATCAGCGACGGGACAAATGTGGTGCACCACGGGCCATGGATGACAAAGATGAGGATGCGAAGATGTTGTTGTCGTATGCCTCTTGCCAATATTAACAAGCCTTTTTTAAGGTAGAGGAGTGAACTTCTCCTTGTTTTCCAGTGGCACCATCTATGGTTAAGAATTCGATTTCTGCCTCACACATACGATACAGCCCGTTTTACTGGGAGGACACATTCATACACCATCCATCCATCTACAGATCATAATTTTACCTGAATCAGAGCACGATCAATCTTCAATCTTGTACCCCCAGAGGTATTGATTTGTTACAGGAACATGGAGGACTTTGTGACCCAGACAGATTTAGCGTGCACCAGTCACCATTTTGTACAAGGGGAAAACGTTTTTGTTATTGTCATATTCGATCAATTCATGACATATTGGATCAAAATTATACACTACTAATTAAAATAACATAAATATCTTAAGGTAATATGTATATTTATATATTTTTTTAAATTCCACTTCCATAAGTTGCCACGTTATCCTGTGTTCTAATTATCAATAATTCTCATATAGAATTAATTTTGCATCTTTATAACAAAAAGCAGACTTAGCGTTGTATAATCTATTCTTTCAAGAGTAATTTTATAAATAAATTATAGAAACAAGAAAACATACGTAAGTTGTTTTAAATTTTATCCCTCTATGTTTAAAAAAAAGTTACTTTTTCCATTCAGAACTATTTCAAAAAATTTTCGTCGAGCGTGTGTTTTACTGTCATATCTCAAATCCTACTGTTCGATGAAATTTTGCACATTTCTTGATGCGGTCAAGGTTATGAGTTATTTTTATTCACTTATTTTATTCGAGTTGTTTAAATTTATTTATTAATTTTATTATTAATAATAAAATTTATTTTGCGCCCTATAATTCAGTTTAGAGAACACTAGTAGCGGAGGAATTATTTTTATGACATGTTATTTGTGCGTTCATTTCTTGATAATTTCAGAAAAAAGAAAAAACCATATTTGCATAAATGTGCGTAACAGTAAGGGTTTGAGTGGGGCCAAGAAGAGAGTCAGTCTGATAGTGGGGAGCTATTTACTATTGCGCGTTATGCATTCGTTCTTTTGATCATTTCTCATTGGGTTTATTTGTATTTATAAACGCAGGATTTATGAAATCTATTATTTTTAAGTACAAAATTTCATGCATATGACAAATTCTTTACAGTTGGTAAAATTTTGAAAACTCATTACCCACCTTCCTTTTAAAAGAAATGGTCCTAAAAATCCAATTAATTTTAGGTAATAACCTAAATCAAACTCAATTCTAAAATTATTTTTTGCGTACCATTGCTAGAAAAAAGTATCCTTTAAAGACTAGTTACTGCGTTAAAGATCAGCCAAATTTTGGAAAATGAATAAAAAATATATCCATATGTGACATATTTCTATTGTTCGCATTTTTCCTTCTCTCCTCTATATTATTTTTTAAAATAAAATTCTATATAAGAGGTACTCAAAAAATATTAAATATGCCTTCAAATTTCAGAGGAATTTTCTTTTAGTAATTATACTTATCGATATGCATACTGTTAATAACTATACTTCTCGAGGAATGGTTTCTAATATGTCACACTCTTTTTTTTTAAAGACAAGAATTGGAAAGTTATAATTATGTTCATTATTATACACTTCATCATTTGAAGTTGATTGAATTTATAAAAGTCAAAAGCAACTCATTGTTTTCCCAAAAATATAAAAATTTTAACAAATATGCAAAATTCAGAAAAGCTGTCCTAATATAAGTGAGTCCCAATGTGGTATCAAAACATATTAAATACGTCAGTTCTAATTTTTAAAGATTTAAAAAAAAATCTAAGATAAACGTGTCCATTAATTTCTTTCACAACGTTGCTCTGATATCTCAGTATGTTAGTCATCGAAAGAACGACTTGAACAATATTAATTCGCAGCATTTTTATTTTCATAACCATTATATAGGAATTCTTTCACTGGAAAACTAAAAATCTTAGATCCTAGACGAGTCTTCTCTACAATTTTGGCTTGCAGGTTGCTACTTTGGCAACACTTCGCTGCAATTTTCTTTTCTCTTGCTTGTTGCAATGGTCTTCTGTAAGTATCTGATGTTAAACACTGAACTGATCCAGATCGGGAAAGTTTTCTTTTACATGCTATATTGTTGGGTTCTGAATTGGCTTAGCCGATTGAAGAATGAATTTCATGTCTTCTGACCAACAACTTGATTTGTGGAGTTTCATTCTCTGGCAGAAGAGGAAGATGTTCATTTAAAGTCGATATATCTCATCGCCATTCGAAGTAAATGGATGAGATTTCACAATAAAAAGCATAGTTTCTAATTGTGCGAGGAAGTTTTTTTTAATTTTTTTATTTTATTTCCAATGGCAGACATGAGGCAAATTTGTCGCCAAGAACAATATAAAGAAAGAACAAAAAACGGAAACAAGAGCTACAAAGTTTGTGCGAGAAAGTATCTCGTATAATTATACCACAAGCTGCTTAATACAGCTAAGCTTGGTTCGCATATGTTACATAACTATGTTATTTAAGAAATGCCACTTCACAAAGACGAGTTAAAATTAATTCGACCCTGCTTATTTTTAGAGAATTTTATGAAGAAAAGGAATGCAAAAATATAAACAGAATATTCACTCACTTTTGTCTGATAATAATACATTTTAATAGCGAATTTTAAAACTTTTAAACAAAACTTTTAAAATCTTCAAAACAAGACTTCTATTTTCTCACTGTTCGTGGTCACATAACCCTCACATTGTATTTTAATCCATCTTTCGGCTACAGTCCGCATACCAGTGATATATCACATATTTGTCATCTTTTCTCGATTGGAAATAAATTAAATATTCTCATTGGTTTAATTAAATATTCTCATCTCTCTTTAGACTCTGCAAAACAAAACAATAGCAAATCTCTCTTTTGATATTTTTAAAGCTTGAAAATAAAACAGCTGCGACAAAATACCTTTGTTTTTTAGCTAGTTTTTGGAAAAAAGTAAAATCTTATGAAGTAGAATTCATTATAAAAAAATAAAAAAACAGTCCAGAATCTTAAAAACAGTCTTTTTTTCCAATTCCAATATTATAAATAAAAACACAACTTTCATTGTTCTCTAAGTGTATCATTAAATACTATTACTTACCTATTTCAAAGTTTTCGAGTAAATATTAAGAAATCATTGTCGTTTCAAATTATATTTAATTTAAATTTTCAAACGCAGAATTTGATTTAACAAATTTATTTTCTTTTAAAAATCTTCATAATCACTAAATATATCTCTATACATAACAAAAGAAATTGTCGGTTTGTTGTTTCTTGCCTTCTCATTCATCAGAAAAATCACATGATATGGTTTTTAACAAACATAGATGATCCATTATTAATCTCTGCTGTTATTGGTTTTTAGAATTGATTCTTATTCAGAATTAAAAACTATAAATGGTGTTTGTTTTTATAATAAATTTTATGCAAAACTGTGCCCAGGTATAAAAACATACAATAATAATGTATAGAAATTGATTACCTTAAAATTGTAAAGCAATATTAGGAATTAACATTTCGCACTGGCAAAGAGCCTTGATGGCTCAGAGGATAGAACGTTCGCCTTCTAATGAGGTGAACCGAGTTTGAATCCCTCCGATGTTTGTTCGATGCGAATCCGCATCCAACTTGCACCGACCACAGTGCTGACGTGAAATATCCTCAGTGGTAGACGGATAATGGGTTAGAACCCCTTTGCCGCCAGGCTAACCGTGGAAGGTTCTCGTCGTCTTCCTCTCCAAATAACGCAAATGTGGGTTAGTTCCATCAAAAAGTCCTCCACGAAGGCAAAATTTTTCCCAGTACTTGATCCAGGAGTTCTCTTGTCTTCTGGATTGGGTTCAAAATTACAAGGCTAAGGAATTGAACATTAGTAGTCGTAAACCCAAAAGTTGGGTCGGCTGTTCAACGACGGTTATAAAATTATAAAATATTGCTTGGCAAACGAACATTTAACGAATTTTTAGAGGTACCGAAATTTAAATTAAAATATTAAAAATAAGTGTATGGGGATAGTTATTATGTAGAATGATTGAGTTTGAATTTTAACCTTATAGAATCGGGTTCTAATCGATGTTAATAGAATAAAACATTTTGGAATCTTTTTATTGAATAATTTTTATTCTAAAAATTCTGTTTATCGTCAAGAAACAAAAATGACGTCGTGGCAACTGTGGGATTTGGGGAGCGAATCGAGCGGTGGGTCGAAGTCTTTTAATGTATATAAAAATATATTCATAATTTGAATTGAACACTATTCAATTATACTCCGTTACAAGTTAAGAAAAGACCATTGCGATATAGAATTCAAGTAAACATCCACGGCTGCATATAGCTCCGTTTTATTTCGTCATCAAATTACACAAATATGGTTTCAAAACAATATAAAAGCTTTTAAAAGTTAAACACGTCAGACAGAAATTCAATTCGTGCTATCTTTTACGATTATATATCGTAGATAGAATTATTAAAAAAAGATTATAGTTTAGTAGTCTTACCGGAATCCTAGACTTGGCAACATATTTCGAAAAATAAGAAGAACATTCGTTCTTGGGAAGAAAAAAAACTATATGACGTAGCAAGAGCATTGGATATGATTGGGCCACTAAAAATGGCGCGTCTTATGCTAACATGTCCTTAAAAAATCAAGAATTCTTGCTTTTGTTTCGCTGTCGAAGATCGTTTGCAAGAAACAATATTTTTTATTATTCTTTAATTAGTTTCTGTAAATGCAAACAGAAAGACGTAGATTTGTTACGATTTTTAGATATCATGTTTATTAATTACTATTACTTGTTAATTGATTATTCAAGAAGTTTTTATTCTCATTTCACACGATTTAAGAAAACCAGCAAAAATGAAGGCTGTGTAACGTCGTTCCAAGAGTTGGCGATGTTAATATTGGTTCGCGCTGAGAGCTTGTCATCCTTTTCGTTTGTACTTTGATGCAAACAGGCTCTCTCCATAAAGATAATGGTATTTTCTCAATTTGCAACAGAGTATAGTGCTATTATCGCTTATTACAGAGCTCCCAAAATGTAAAACATGAAAAACTAAGAGTAGTAGTTATGAACAAAATAAACGTAAAAAATATCTTTCATAAACCAAAAACTTTATTCTGGGTATTTATTATCATTAAAATTTTATTGTCGGCGAAGAGAAAGATTACGTTTGATTAAAATATTTGATACGTTATTCCAATAGCTCAAGTACAAATTCAATGTAAAACAGTGAAGGAAATTTAACTTACGAACATTTGTTTTAATTTTATAATTTATATCTATACTACACTAACTTCTTATATACTTTCTAATGTTTTATTTACCTGTGACTGTGTGATACCTTCATTTAATTATTGTTTTTAATCAAAATCTCAATAAGGTGTAGAACATTCGTTAATGCTGGAGTAGCGTGTAATGTTTGCGCTGCTAACTTTGGTGCATTCGTCCAGCAATCATTTTGGGAATAAACGAGCGAGGAGTGGACTCGCCTCTTGTTATTTCAAGACCAAACAGAAAATGATGCACGCAATCCAAGAAACAAATAAAGGCGCTAAACTGAAATACAATAATCGAAATTATCACCAATATGATAGTGTTTAGAAATCGAATAGAAAAAGCTTACGATTCTCGTTATTCAAGCCATTTGAAAAAATTCAATAAAAGTTCAAATTCAGTAAAAATTCAAAAAAATTTAATCGATAGACTGGGGTTAATCATGGTGCGTAGCGTTTTTAAAAAGTGCTTAAAGGTGCTTCTTTTCGATTTTTGTTTTGTAAAAGCTCTTAAAGGTGCTTTTCTCATTAAGTATTTTTAAAAAGTGCTTAGTTTTCCCTTTTCGAAAGTGAGATTTTTTTCTCATGTCGATTTTCACCACGTATGATGCAAAATCGCGCTTTTCACATTGTTCTATTCAACGTTTTCACAATTCATTAAACCACAATCCATTTTGGCCTACCATCGGTTCATAGCGTATAAAAGCGCTAATCATTTTACATGTTTGATGAAATACTTGCGGGAATCGCATGTGCTTCTTCTGAGCAAGAGTTGGTGAGATTTTAGCACTCAAATGTGCAATTCTGCTGCATTTTGCAAAATATTCTCAATTTCAGTCTTCCTTTTCCACTCTCTGAAATCAAACCGAAAAAACCGAAAATATTATCAAGAATATAGTGTTTTGTCAGAAACTAGTTATTTTATCATGATCATGTAAAAAGTCTTTGAAAATTATTTTGCATTTTGTTAATGTATATAGTGCTTAAAAATATTTTTTGAGTGCTTGGAAAGTACTTAAAAGGTTTTTAATTTTGTTAAAAGATGTGGCTACTATTCCTGTTAATGCTTTTTGTAGCAGTTAATCATAAATTGCCTTTCGGCGACCGCTACCGATCCTTTTACACGAACTCACCGCCTCGAGGCATCAACCCTGTTTCCAATGCAGTCTTGGTCTATATTTGGTTTTCTGTCCTCCTTACTGATATACACAGTATTTTTTAATGTGTTATTGTGAGCCGTGGTGGCTCAGGGGGTAGAGCGTTCGCCTTCCAATAAGGTGAACCAGGTTCGAATCCCAGCGATGACTGGTAGATACGAATTCTGCACCTGGCTCGCACCGACTACAGTGCTGACGTAAAATATCCTCAGTGGTAGACGGATCATAGGTTACAGTCCCGTGGGAGATTCTCGTGGTCTTCCTCTCCATGTAACGCAAATACGGGTTAGTTCCATCAAAAAGTCCTCCACGAAAGCAAATTTCTCCCAATTCTTGATCCAGGAGTTCCCCTGTCTTCTGGATTAGGTTCAAAGTTACAAGGCTACGTAGTTGAACATTGGTAGTCGTAAACCCAGAATTGGGTCTGCTGTTCAACGTCGGTTATAAAATGAAAATAAAATGTGTTATTGTGTTTTCAAAGTGCAAATTAGACAAGTCAGAATATTGTACTGACTTGCCGATCTGGATCTTCGCTTTGTTCATGCGGACTCTTAATATTTTAGTCTCATTTCAGGCTCACTTCGTTTCAACCGACAGAAAAATTTCTCCACAAATCGCATTAATGATATAAAAATATTTTAACGAAAGTTTTGGTTCAAGAAGGGAAAAGAGCTTTCCGCGCAAATTATTATCTCTACTCCCCAACATTACTTCACACCTTCCTGCCTCGCAGAAATCATTGAAAGAGTAATTAAATGTTAATTCTATGGGAAATATATTAAGAATAAAAAATCGCTGCCTACCTTCAGGTTTAATTTTGTACCTGTAAGTGCTACTATTTGCCCACAGTCTTCCAGAAATATAAAAATAAGCATCCTAGTTTATTTCTATTATTATTTGTCATATTATTATTCATTATTTGTTATATATTTGTTATTATTATTTATTCTTCGTTGTCCAGTTGCCCTCTTTTGGAAATTCACCGCTTTGCGACTCCTTTCATCGTTTACTTTAATTGTGCTAATACTACTAATATTTTAGATCACTCTTTTTATGCTTTCCTTTCATTTTTTCTGTTATATTTCCTTTTACATTGTATAGTCTATTTTTAGTGCTTTGACCTATTTTTAGTTTCTGTTAGGACATGCAGAAATACAATTTTGTCGTTAAAAGCTTAGTTCCCCCTCAAAAGCTCGCCATTTTGTGTTTCCTAGTTGTTCATAAGTAGATGTTTGATAAAATAAGTTTTAAGAGGTTCTTCAGCTGGCATATTGGTTAATCTTCAGAAACTCACCTCTTCACTGCTCCACTTTGATCTAATTGCCTTTCGCAGCATTGCACAGGATGCTTGTTTCACCCTCCTGAACTTGCAGCTGTACCTCTCCTCATATCAGAGTTTCATGCTGTGGATTTAAGAAAAATAATTTATAGCATATTTATTTAATTAACATTTAGTTTTTGTTGAAATATTGTAATTTGTGAGTATAATTAATTATTTGTTACTTTAATTAAATTTTCCTTCCCCCAAAAAAATTTTGTCATTTTAGTATTAATTATTCATGATAACATTAACTCTAAATTTATTTATTTATGCTTAATTTTTATTGAAATTTAATTATTTGAGAGATATATAATGTTTTTACTATTCTTATAAACTTTGAAAAAATATTATAGAATTTTAGTTAAAATTATATTTCTAAACAATAGCATGGATGTACGAAAATTTAAATAAAAGCTCAAAAAAATCGCGTTTTGTGTCTTAAAGAATAAAACAACGTAAAAATAATTTTTGCAGGTGCATAATTTTCGTCCAATTATTCAATAATTATTAAACGGGAAGTAAGTTATATTTACTTTTTAATAAGCTTTGTGTAAAACTACGTGCGTTTAAAAAATAATGAATACAAAATTTTTTAAAAATATTAGAAAAAGAAACTTTTGAATTATCACTAAATAATCCTTTTGACTAAAAACATTTAACGAGTTTTATAATATTGCAAAATTAAATAGAAATATAAAACGCAAAATTGTAAAAAAGTTGCAATTGTAACCCAGTATACTTGTTATGACAATGAAGCTTTGATTTTTTAATATTGTAATAAAGTTATTACCACGAACTATACTACACAAGGACAATATGATCTGACGTCATCATTACGCTTTTCCAAAAGTTTCTCCTAGTCCAAAAGGGCCAATGCGCCTTTTAACAACACTTAAAAGTAAACGGTTTGTTGCTTTGAATTGTTGACATTCTACGGTTATAATTTGATTCTATCATATTTTTGTTTATTTCTGTGTGATTAAATCATGAACGATAATTATATTCATAACATGAACCAATAAAATACTTCTGAATATCATTAGTTTTAAAATTGTGTTTTTCTAATTTCATTCCAATAAAAATTATTGAATAAAGATAGGATTGCGTGAATTTATGTTAGTGTTTAAAGAATTTTTCACATTGTTCATTTCTGTAAAAACATAAAAAATTTTTCACATTGTTCATTTCTGTAAAAACATAAAAAATTTTCTTGATCACTTCCAAAAAATAGTTTTTAGTTTTAATTCATAAAAATTAGTTCTGCCATATTTTTTATTTTTATATTAGTATATAATAAATTCTAATAACGCTTTTCTATATTTATTCCTTAGTTTTGAAGGAGTAATGGTGTGTGTCGTCCATATAAATATGTATTTTATTTAACGGTGAAACAAATTTAAGAGCAAGAGAAATAATGAAAATGTTTAAAATAAATCGTAATTCACTTTACAAAAGTTGTTTTTGTCTTCATTAACACACAACATCCTTAAGGCTACAGTGGACCTTCAAAAAAAATTTTTTTTTTATCTTTAAAAGTGAATTTTTTTCTTCTTCCAACATGTATCTTAGCTAACTAATTATATTCTGAAAGTTTAGAAAAAAAATTTCCAGCCATTTTTGAAAAATTCAATTTTTTTAAATAAAATTTAATAATTTTTAAAATGCTCCCAACGGCTTTTATTTTGAATTTTTTAATTTCTGTTTTTAGTTTTGACTTTAATAGATATATCTTAACAGAAGTCCGGATGAGGAGCAACAGTACACAAATTAGAATTATAAATATAGAACAAAATAAATTTTAAAATTAAATTTTCTCTAAAACAATAGATTTCGTGATAAATAAATACCTATAACTTATTTGCTATTTATGATAATTCAGAAATGCATCCTAACATTTATTCTAACATATCTAGTAAATGTCATAAGTAAAAATCAAGGCAATTAGATGAAAACCGAGCTCCCTGGAACGTTTTGAAAAATTGAATATTTACAAAATTTTCATTTTGAGAAAAACAGATTTTTGTAAATGACAATTTCACTTTTATTTACTATTTTATGTTATTTTTGTTGTTCTAAGCAATTGATTATGTGCGAATTGCTTGATAATAAACAAAAACTCATCATAGTGACAAAATTTCAATTGTCATTTACAAAAATCTGTTTTTCTCAAAATGAAAATTTTGTAAATATTCAATTTTTCAAAACGTTCCAGGGAGCTTGGTTTTCATCTAATTGCCTTGATTTTTACTTATGACATTTACTAGATATGTTAGAATAAATGTTAGGATGCATTTCTGAATTATCATAAATAGCAAATAAGTTATAGGTATTTATTTATCACGAAATCTATTGTTTTAGAGAAAATTTAATTTTAAAATTTATTTTGTTCTATATTTATAATTCTAATTTGTGTACTGTTGCTCCTCATCCGGACTTCTGTTAAGATATATCTATTAAAGTCAAAACTAAAAACAGAAATTAAAAAATTCAAAATAAAAGCCGTTGGGAGCATTTTAAAAATTATTAAATTTTTTTAAAAAAAATTGAATTTTTCGAAAATGGCTGGAAATTTTTTTTCTAAACTTTCAGAATATAATTAGTTAGCTAAGATACATGTTGGAAGAAGAAAAAAATTCACTTTTAAAGATAAAAAAAAAATTTTTTTTGAAGGTCCACTGTAGCCTTAAAGAATTAAAATTTTTAGCATTTCATAGAATTAAAATAAAACGAATAGCCAAACGATTACAATGAACTTTATAAATCAATTCAAAGTAATAAAAGAAAACAATAAGATCATGAATCAAACTAGTAGTTAAGTTTTTTGGCGTAGTGCACCTTTAAAATCGTTAGGACTAATGTTGCCATTTTGCTTCGCATTGAAAAGAAATACGCGTCGTCTTTTTATATATTTCTATGTAATTAGCAAACCATCAATGACTCTTATTAAGCTCTTCTCAGTTCCCTAATAAAAAATAAAAAAAAGAATTATATAAGATTCTCCTAAAGGAATAGTATTCAGCTAAACTTTCCTTAAACACTGCAGAGTGTTCTTTTGTAGGAGTATGATCTAAAATTCTCATATTTTTATTATGTCATTCTTATGTGTGGTCATATTTTTAAATTTAAACTTCGGCATTCCTCTCTTTTTATGGCCATCTGACTTCACAGTAACAGGGTGAACAATTTTGACATTACATAAATATAAAATGAGTAATGGATATTTCGCTCAAGTTAGTGTGGATCACGTGGTATACGATGGTTTCATTCGAGGGACGGGTAACCAATCTAATTTCAGCATCTCTACTTTCTTAGATCTCTGACTGCTGCTGACTGTCATTGTAACTAACTTTTTGACCAATATATTAAAAAGGAAAAGAAATCACTTAGTCTGGAAAGTGTCCATCTTGTTCACTAGTGTCGTAGTTACTTTCTAAGTTTCATACAAAAGTACTGATTTCACTGTTGTACATTTGAATATCGAGATAGTTCTAATGTTTGTAGTTATCCAGACCCTTTGTAGCATTAAAAAGGCATTTTATGCTTTGGTACTAATGTCTTAAAAGTGTTTAGAAAGAGAAGGGCAGCATGAACTAGTTCTCAGAATCATCTGGTTCATGAGTATTATTTTTGTCAATTACAACAATCTAGCTAAATCATCGGAAGCTCTCCTGATTTTGAGTCTGTTAGTGGACATTGTTTCCTTTCATGCCTTAAATAGAATGAAAATGCCTGGAGGACAGGCTCCTTGAAACAATTTCAGAATTCTTCTAACTTCCATAATCTCTTTCCCATTCTGAAGTTATGGAGTTTGAATCTGAACTCAACATCACTTTCTGGGATAGAGGAAGTAAACGTGTGATGGATGATTTATTTTCTGTGAGTTAGTCTGGTGAATTCAATTTGAGTCGTTTATCTTTTGTCCCAAAGTGCATCTTCTGGATTCAATCCACAAACTCATAATTTCTATTCGAAAATGAACAATTAGTTTCAATTAACCAGAGATAATATAATAGTGTTGTGCATAGTTCATAATAATGTAAATTTTATAGACAGAAATTTGGAAAGGTTAAAAGATTGGCTCCTGCTGTTGCAAATTAACAGTTGCCAATCACGTGAAATATGATTTGTTATGCATAAATGCTTTGTCGAAAAATAATTAGGAGAAGTCTAGAAATTATTTTAAATGCATCAGCTTAGATTTAATATGTGGGTATTAAAAGCTCTCTTGGGGTTAACTTGAGTCGCTATCTTGAAATTACTTGAAGGAGGAGCTAAAATAGGGCAATTTTGTTCTCCGATATTAAAATGATTTTTGCTTTTACATAAAGTTTTTAGTTGTAAAAATCTCAGTAGATTAAGGATCTAAGTAACAGCTTTTGGTTGTTTTTATGAGTAAAATATGGATCCGAGTGCACTTTGCAGCGACTTGTCGACGCACAACAAATTGGACAGTTCGTATGAGTGTTAAGAATCTGCGACTACATTACAAGTCGATAATAGAAATTGTTTTCTCTCTTAATACTTATAACTAAAAATAATCAGGTGTTCATCAACAATCTTAAAAATGTTTGTAAACCCGATATGTTAGGCGTTAAATCTAAAATGTCACACTTACACCTGACACATTTTTAAGCTAATGGGAGTTTTTTCATTAAAGTCGGCATGGCCCAGAAGAGTACTTTTCGAGTGTGAGAGATATACTATTTAATCCCATAGGTAGATACTTTCGAAGGTGGATTTGTTCTCAGTCCTCTCACAGGAGTTTCCTTGTTCGCTTTATTTAAGGCTAAAAACTTGGTAATGAAAAATCTGCTTATGCATTTTATGGATTGGTTATTCAACGTAGAAATTCGTGAAGTTCAGGCTTACTTTCATCCTGGAAAAACTGAAAAGTAGCTCTAAAGTTTTTAAAACAGCTCTGAAATTTACCTCTTTGTCTTTCCAATTAAAGAAAAAATGTCCTTTTTGTTATAGAATCTTAACTAATCGGCACCAATTGGTAAAATTTACTGATCTATCTAAATCTTTTGTTTAAAGCTGTCTTAAACTGCCTGAAATTACTTTTTCTGAAAGAGCTCAAAGTTATCAAAAACCTATAAGTTATAAACCTTTTTGTCAACCTCCCAAAACATTTCGTACATCGATAGATTTTTGTAAAATTTTCGTTCAAGTAATTTTTTTTTTATAACCGTCGTTGAATAGTCGACCCAATTTTTGGGTTTACGACTACTTATGTTCAACTAGTAGCCTTGTAATTTTGAACCCAATCCAGATGACAAGGGAATTCCTGATCAAGTATTGAGAGAAAGTTTGCCTTTGTGGAGGACTTTTTGATGGAACTAACCCGCATTTGCGTTACGTGGAGAGGAAGACCACGAGAAACTCCCACGGTTAGCCTGACGGCAAGGGAACTCTAACCCATGATCCGTCTATCACTGAGGATATTTCACGTCAGCACTGTGGTCGGTGTCGTAACGACCAGCCATCGCCGGGATCGAACCCCGGTTCACCTCATTGGAAGGCGAACTCTCTATCCCCTGAGCCATCGCGGCTCTCATTCAAGTAATTCAAAAATATTGAGAAATTCACAACAAAATAAAATTAAGAACTTATTAATTTACTCTCTGTATTAAGAATATCGTAAGGGCCGCCGCCGCTGTTATGAGTGTTCATCTTGACTTTGCATTTTGTTTTATTGCGCAAAAACTATAAGTCTTATTAACTTGAAATTACTGAGGTGTTTAGAAAAATTTACTGAGGCTGAGATAGAATTAAAAAATAAACATTCGATAATTTTTTCCAGAATTACCATAGGGGCCGCTCTACAGGACGCTGGAATGAAATTGTTGATTTAAAATTTGGCATGCTGAAAGGGCCATATTTGATTATAAACTCAATACAGAGTTGTTGTTTTTTTTCTTCGAAATACGGATTTATTCGAAAGTGTCTTCCAATTTTAGGTGTCTTTTTTTAGAATTATTTTTTTTAATGTTACATTTTACTCTGCTGCTCAAAGTTTAGAAACTTAAGTGTGTAGAAAAGTGCACAATGAGTTCGATAGAATAAAAAAAAAATTACGATTCGATTATTAGTTCGAGAATTATTTACTGTTAAATTTGTACATCAATACCCCCCAAAAAATAAGGTTATTTTTATATATTATTGACAATTAAAATTACTTCTCATTTATTAGTTTATTTCGTCACGTATTCTGCATTCCATTCAAGTTCAATTTTTTTTAAAATTACATTTGATTATTTTTCAAATCCAACTGTCTTTTCATTTCGTTACGATCAACATATTAATAAAAATTGCATACATAAAATTATAATAATTATATACTTTCTAAACAAATTGATATTTTTTTAAATCGATTTTTAGAAGAAAAAACTTTTTAGTGGATCGAATTGCAATATGATTTATTTCCATTAAAGCTGATTTTGAGAAAAAACAAATTTGCGCACGAACATGTACTGTTTTTCTGTATCGCGGCCCTTCTTCTCCATTGAATAATAACTTTCGGGGAAGTGGGGGTATAGATTTTCTATGTTATTATGTTATTAATTCTTCCAAAATTTAGTCATCCTTAAAACGCAGCAGATGGCAATTTCGTAAGTTTTGAAAAAAATTTGATGTAAACCGTCCTTTTCCTTGATCTTCAATGATGAATGAGAAGCGATCACGGGGGTTGGTGAGGGAATCCATCTAGTTCAATAAAAAAGAATCAATGTAAAATGGTTTTTATAATTTCTGTCTGAAATTTGATTTTCTATTTAATTTTTTTATTATCAATTCTTCACATTTTTCGCACTTCTTAAAAACGGACACTTCTTAAAAAATCGCATTCATAGCGTTAACAGCTAGCTACTTCTATTTATTTTTATACTATATGCACAAAATATCCATTTCTCATGCATTTTTTTGTATTTAAATAAAATTAACTTTTTCATTGAATTTTGGGACATCAGATTACCTTAATTGGAAAATCTGTGGGAAAAAAACTTACGGAGTACGTTAAATTTATTTATTTAATTTTTAAATTTTGCTCGTTAGAAAATGGTATTTTGTTACAGAAATACTTCATAAAAACATAAATATATACATGAAAAATTATTTTAAGAAGAAATAAGTTTAAAGTACTTTGTTAAAATAATGTCTTGGTTTTGTTACTTTTTCAGACAAGCTTTGAAACACTAAATTGCTTTTTCCAAAATTCTTTCACAAGGTATCCTAATTTGCTTATTTGCTTCATTTGTTAAAGATAAGGACGCCCGGTGGCTGAGTGGTAGCGCTTCGCGCTCCCTTGCCACAGGTCCTGAGTTCGATCCTTGGGCTGGGCAAGGTCGACTCAGCCTTTCATAGATAAATGAGTACCAAGCATGCATGGGAATTAAACACTGGGGATTCCGCGTTCGGCTGACCACCTAACCGGAGCACCTGCCAAGGTCTAGAAATCTGAGATGGGCACAGTAGGCCTTGGCTCCCTATGGGCTGTCGCGCCACTGAGTTTAGTTTAGTTTAGTTAAAGATATTATCAAGAAACCATCTTATTTAAACTTCATACTCTTATATTCAAAAGTAAGCATATAGACAAAGGAATGAAATTTCAGATCTAAAGGTACTAAAATGTTTGCTC
This sequence comes from Parasteatoda tepidariorum, assembly GCF_982258835.1. NCBI lineage: Eukaryota > Metazoa > Arthropoda > Arachnida > Araneae > Theridiidae > Parasteatoda > Parasteatoda tepidariorum. The sequence goes on from NC_141761.1 coordinate 59,335,390, forward strand.
GCCACATTCATAAAAAATATACCTTTCTTAAAATCTTGACAGACGTAGTGTTTTAAGGACCTAAATTATAAAAGAATATAGAATCGTCGAAGTTTCGAGAAGCAATGGTTTCATACATATAAAGTGGGAGATCTAGCATTTTTTTTTTTTTTTTAAATAGAAGAAAATGAAGTTGTTTTTATTTCTTAACACTCTCTCTTGTCTCTTCATTTAATCAGAATTATTTAAGTGCATATAGAATTTGAAACTCAATCTCTTGAATCAGTGTTTCCCAAAGTGTGGTACGCATACCCCCAAGGGTACGGGAGCAGTTTAGCGGGGTTACGCGTTCTTATGTGAAATATCTTGCAACGGACGAACATTTCAAAAAATTTTATTTCAAAACAGAGCTAGCCATGAAATTTTACGATTACGTATTTTTCTATTTGCTACTTTTTGCAGAGTTAACAGTTAATAATTAGTGGTGTCAACAGCCAGTTGTGAACTTTTGTGCAATTTTTTTATAGTGAAATATACATTCATTTTTTTTATTAGTGGTACACAGCGTTACGAAAAATTTAGAAAGGATACACAAAAGTCATAAGTTTGGCAAACATTGTTTTAAATGATGAAACTTACTCGCCATTTTTAAATAATTCATCTTCAATGGCGAGTCGAAATTTAGTGCCCTGATCTAGACACTATTTGACAAAAAAAACATTTTATTGTTAAATCGGCACAAATAACATCATAAATGTCAAAAATTGATTTTTTTGTTAGAAAAAAATATTTTATTTTTCGGTATTTATTGAAAATTTTTGTAATATTTTATGTTAATTCCTATTTCTAGACAGTATTATAAATTTAGTTCTAGAACTTTCAGTGTGAGTTAAATGTAAAATGTTGAGATCTGTGCTATGCTCCCACTTTTTGAGAATTGCTCAAATGAAAAAAAAAACTATAACATTTGAAATCAGTAATTTTTTGATTAAGGATATTGTTTTTGAAATGTATTTAAAATAAGAAATAGCCGCTTTCGTTTTAATTACTAGGAAATCCGTCCCCTGCTTACGCAATTTCAGATATCTTTACTCGCTTGTTCCGTCTTCATCATGTTTAATAGCGGTGACCCAGGCAGAAAATTTTTTAATATAGAGACATTTAAAATAACTATAAACTTCAAGTACAAAGTTTTATAGTTTATAGAATAAGGAAAATCAAATAAAATGAAACAAAGTTTGCTAACTATTTTTTTCTAGCCACAATTTCGAATGCACCAAAATACAAGTAATTCAAAAATACACTTTTAATTTTGTAATTTTCAATCGAAATAAGTTTTTTATTAATTAGTAAGCAATATCTTTTAAATGTCTTACAGTGTTTTATTGTACCTGCTTGCCGGTGTATAATAAAACTCTCGTCATTTAAAAGTAAAACGCTCTAATTAATCCAAGAAAAATGAGATTTTCAACTAATACAGACTAATTTGCGAACATTTTGCAACGCAGTAAGCAAGACAGAACTTGAGTCATAAAATCAAAATACATAGAACTGAGTTAGAATGTTATAGTTGTATGTGAAAAGTAAGATGTTCCATTAGATTAAAAAATATTATTTCATTTTATATTGAATTAGCTTTGGTTAATATGAAAAGTTTTGCTTTCCTTTCAGTTGTTCTTGAAGTGTTCGGATGTTGTAGTTTCAGCCCAATTCGAGTATTATCTAAGATGTATGTTCTGCTGAATGCATAAATTTTACTTCACATTCTACTTTAATTAAATGTATGGCTTCTACAACATAATGCATTTCCTTATGTTTCAGTTCACCCGTCTTAATTAAAACTATATACACAGTTAAAGTTTGTAAGACAGATATTATGAGTCCCTTTCTCATCCTCAATACTTCAATGAGTAAATCGAAATTGAATCGTCACCATATTTAGAATCTGTAAATGGTGGGAATTGATTTGAAAAGAATATTTTGAAGTTATGAAGATAATCTAATGATGGAAGATTATGGAAAAAATCTTATAATCTTCCTTTGTATTGTAAAAGTGTGAAAACATCCAAATTATATGAGTGACTGCAACTAATAGTTGTATTTGAACCTTGCGATTAATTTAAATTTTATTTACATAATATTAATACAATGAATTGTGGGATATAATTTGGTGTTGAGTACGCACTTAAATACCAGTAAAAATCATTGTTAGATATTTATTTTTTTAAATGCATAGTGTTTAAAACAGCTTTAAACATTAATTTCCATATGTTCTGTGTAAAATCGTTAAGGACGTCAAAAGAGTTAAATATTTTTGTTTCATTATAAATCTTTATACATTTAAGAAATTTCAGAAAATTATCGCCGCAAGCGTTTCCCACTTTTCAAATTCAAAAACTATACGATGAAACAGTATGAATTTTTTGTACTTTATTAGAGAATTCTCTCAGGAACATTTTGATATGAAAATGTTATTAATTTGGTCATTAGTTTTAGAGAATAATGTTTTTTTTTATTTTTTTGAGTGGCCAGTTTTATATCAGTAAAAACAATTATCAAGAAATTCATCACCTTCTACTGGGAATTTGAGGTTTTTTCATTGAGCGATCATTGCATTATATTTATATAGCATAATAAGATATGTTATTTATTTTTTTTTTTTTACGATTCAGTTTAATATTTTAGGCGATTTAAATGTTGGGTAAAAATTTAAAAGTATCTGACTTTTAAATTTTTTTGAAACTTGTTACTCTTTTAGATTTTTGATTTAGATTTTCTTTTCATTCTGAACTTATTTAGTTACGATTAGAGAAAAACTATATGCTACGATGCGATTTTTTTCTTTTTTTGTAACTATTGCTGCGTGGAAATGTAGCTGTAAATGCCTAAAATTGAGATGGGGTTTGTAAAAATAATGGTTTTCAAATAAGGACCTATTAAGCAATGAAACTGGTAGTTTGTTTAAATGAGTGAACTGCAGAACAACTGAAAATAAATGAAGCTTTTCCTGCAAAATCTTTTAAAAGGGAACATCGCTTGTGAGTTTAAGAAAAAACACAAGGTTTTATTTTCTTTTTTACATAGTTCTGCTTTTTACTTATTTGAGAAAATTTTCTTGAAAGTATGGACTGAAACATATTGTAAAAATGTGAGCGCTTTTTGTGTTGATGTGGGTAAAAACAAATTAACTTTTTTTTCACAGAATAATGTTTTTTCATACTCGTTATTCAACGAAAATTTCACTTAATTTTGCTCAAGAATTTAACAACTTGTATGATTTTATTATAGGTTTTGATTAACTAAGCAGTAAAATCTGAATTCAATCAAATCAGAAATGAACTCACATTTCGCAAAGAAGTGAACACTCTAAATAACCTTTGATCCAATGATCGGATTTTCATAAACTAGAACTCAATCCTAACGGTTCGAGGATCTAACCTTAAGTATGCTGATTAATTCGTGCTGGCGACATTTTAAGTTATGAAATCGGGGCCGAAACGTACTTTCTAATATGAACCGTTTTATTTCGACGGATTTGGATTCTTGGCCCTCAAAATATATGATAGGTAGCCGCAGTCTGAAAGATAGAATTCCAATGATTAATCATCAACAAATGATTAATCATTTTAATTCCTTCCTTCTCGCTCCCGTGAAAATGACGGGGTAAGGTTTCACCCTCTATTTCTCTCTCCCGTGATATTTCCGAGCTGGAGTGTTCAGTAGTAACGCGCCTATAAGAATAAAACTAATTCATTTCTTTTGCCAGGAAAACATTTTATTTCTAATTTTATAGACCAGGTGGCAGTACCAGGATATTTTTAAGGTAATTGTAGATAGTTAGTTTATTTTATACTAGATGTCAGCCCTAATCAAATAGCACTAATAAAAAAAAATAGGCACTTTTATGACCGTTTTCTTGAAAATTAACCGATCGTTAAGTGGTTAAAGAATATCATTTTAAATGGCACAATACGAAATTTGAATGAAATATTTCGAATAGTTTCTAAGTTATCAAATTTTAAAAACGGTCGTATATTTAAAATTCAATTTCTCAAGGACTGTTCGACCAATTTCGTTCATATTTTATATTTTACTATATATAATTGCATTCTTTAAATTCTTCAATGGATATTTCCATATATAACAACAAACAATATTTGTTATATACATGATGTAAAGTTTTTAATATAATTGCTTGAATATGTTCGAACTTGATTATAAATTCTACGTGCAACTGTAACTACTTCGGTTATATGTATGATATTGAATTTTTAGACTAACTAATTGAAAAGTAAAGAAGTTATCGTGGCTTTGGGTTTGATAAAATTTGTTTTTTGAAGAATATTTGTTAATTGACACTTCACCCATACTCGAGTCAACGCAAAAGGAGAAAATTGAAAAATGTTCAATTTTTTGGAGCCACTCGTACATTTATAAAAATGTTTCAACAAGTGCATCCTGGCGAATTAAGCACGCTTGACATTAGTTTTGTTGAAAATTCTATTGAAAATTTGAGAACTATTTTTATGTATAAACAATAACTGTGTCATAAACAATCATAAGTTCATTTCTCCGAAAATTGCTTTGATAATCAAAATCCTATTAAAAGGAATTAGTGACTTATTTTCCTTTTTTTTTCATATTGTTGTTAATTCTCCAGCAAAGTATAGTAAAATAGTTTCTTTTTAGTTTGCTATCTTTGACTGTTTACAGTTTTCCCAGATAAAAAAACAATTTGGTTTCAATGTTATACGTAACTATTAAAAGTATATTTGTATATACTTTACTATTTTCGAAAATAAGCTAGATATGAAAAAGGGAAATAGGTTTTTCTTGATATTTATCAGGATTTTTTTTCCTTTCTAAAGTAGTTCTGTAATAATTATACAATTAAACATTTCAGACCTATTTTCCTATACATCATACTCAATTATCTGCAAGTGGTTAACTGTCGTAACTGTCTCTGAAGCTCTAATTCGATTAATAGAATCTAGAAGCTTTTGAGAGTTACATCACCCTTAAACATAAATAACTCGTCGTTTTTTTTTTTTTTTTTTTTTTTTAAACCTACCTTATCCAACCACTTTTTCCTTATTGATGCTCCAATTTCAATCCAACACCTTGACATCATTTTTTATTTTAGTATAATTATGATTTAGTAAAAACTGGCATAACTTTGCAATCTTTTTTTTGTGATGGGCAGATTTGGACATCTGGGGACGTGGTAAACCTAGAAAATGAAATAAAAAAGATTTAAATGCTATCTTATTTTTTAAGACACTGAATTATTTTAAACGTATAATTCATTACGGTAAAAACGAGATAAAGAAGGGGAGTACATATGAAAAAGTACTACTTATGTAATTTACAATTAAAAATCACATAATTGAATTTAATTAATAAGCTGGAATCAATTATTACATGAATATTCAAGTAAAATTATGAGAATTTAATTTTTTTTTACTAAATTAATAAATTTTTATTTTTGCAAATTATACCGAAAGAGGATGAAGGGTGCACAGCAGAATCTGGGGCAGATGTGAACAATTAACATGTAGGCAGTTCACTGTAGTATTTTTATTAATCTTTCCTCCCTCTTATTCCCTTAAGTTACAACCACTAGATCTAAGCATCCATTCGACAACATATTAGCAAGTATTTACATTTCGAAATATAAGATTGAGCTTTTCTTAGTTAGGCATTCAGTCCATCTCCAGAAATGTTTTTTCCTGAAGATGATTTTTGCCGATATTGTAATAAACTGAAAGGAAAAGAAGAGATATCCCAGACTCATCTGAACAGCAATGTCATGAGTAAATAGTTACACATAGTAGTAGCAGTATTAGGCATTTGATACGTCTCCATAAATTTCTTTTTCCTTAGGATGATTTTTTGCTGAATTTAAAACAGACCAAAAAGAAAAAAGGATATCCCAGACTCATTCAGAAACTGTTGATCATGATTTTAACAGCAATGTCATGAGTAGTAATACATAACTAGTAGTAGTATTAGGCATTTGATCCATATCCAGAATTTTTTTTTCATTAAGATGTTCTCTTGCTGATTTTAAAACAGACTAAAAAGGAAAAAAAAAGATATCCCAGACTGAAGCAGAAACCAAGGTATAATATTTTATGCTAAAAGTGAATTGTATGGTAAAACAGATTATACGGGTACTTAACATTGTAATTTGATTCGTTATTTTTTACAGTGTGATATTAGATATTTTTGCACTGTATGAAATTAATTATTCACCATTTAATTTAAAAATTAATCATTATGTTTAAGTAGAATTTTTTATGCATTAAATTATAGCAATACAACATGCGTTAAATTTTTATTAAAATATATTCCAGTAGACTTCACATTTGATTTTGAAAATTCTACCAAACTTTTCTTTAGCACAATACTGCATATCTGTTATATTAAAGATTTATTAGCTAACGATGTTTTTTTTTTTTTTTAATCTTTTACATATGTACCAAATGCATGTCTATATGCGTCCCTTATACATTGGGCCATTTATGAATGATTAACGTAATTTTTTAAAACATCATAAAGTTAAGAAATATTTTATTAAAATGACTAAGTTTGTAGCTTTTTCAGAACTAGAACAAGTGAAGAGATTCCCGTTAGTTCATATGAATCTGTATTTGGTGACGTCATCTTATTCACTTAAATAATTCCAGAAATATGGCGAAATACTAAAAAAGTGAACTTAACATTAATGAAACTTGCGATTTATTTCCTGACCAGAATTAAATGTGTTAAGTTATTCCCTTTAATTTAAAATATAACCAACTGACTTAACTTATAAAAAATGGTAATGGAGAATAAAATCGATATTTTTACTTTGTTTAATTTATTATTTATTATATTTCATTTATTACATATTATGTTATTTTTTAAATCTCCGTAATTCAGACTTACAGGAAAGAAAGTGTTGTTTGCGAAACAATCCTACACTTAGCCTATAATTAACAATTTTTCTCATTTTGTTAATTTCTAGTCTTGTGGAAAAGTTAAAAGTGGAACATCCAATTTTCAATTACGGATAGTCATCCCAAAGAAATTGACTATCCTTTTTGCAGTTTTTGACCTATTGAAGACGTAATCAAATCGTGATTTTTAATAATATTTTATCCAAACATAAAATTTTATTTAACGTCATCTGTATATTCTTTTTTTGTAAAATAATTTATTTCGAAGTATAAACAAAAAGTTCTTCGCAAAAGTGGTGCCAAGTTGACAAAGAATTAAATCATGTTTAAAATTACTAAGTGAGTATCGTAGCATTGTGGTTTTGGCCCATTCTTTAAAGATTTTATAAAAGTACCTCAGTGAAAAAGCAATAAAAATAACAGAAAGGAAATTTTCTGATAGCTGTTGATAAACGATAACGATTTTTTTTCTTCTTACAGTTTTGTAGTTATAAGGTAGTAGAGTTAAATATCTTGTTGTGTTATACTGTGTTAAAAATATCTCCTGTACAGCTAGGATAACATATAAATTTCCGAAAACACAAAAATTCTCTTTTAATTAAAGTTTCTTCTATATTTAAAAAATCAAAAACATTCCTTTTAATAATTTCATTGAGCACCATAAAAGAATTGTCTTTTGTCGACTGTGAGGTCGAAAGACGGTATCTAAGTAGAATAATTCTATCAAGTACTGAAAAAATGTACTACATTAGAAAAAGTTATTTTAAAGCTACATACTAAGTTTTATGTTGGTTTGATTAACTTTCGTAGAAGCGATATTTTCGCTTAGAGAAAATTTTGTTTGAATTTTAATTAAAACTCAACTTTATTACATTATAGCGTTTAAATAAGGTTTCGTGCTTTGAATTAAACTCTTATATGTAACAATTATTTTCTTTTTTTAGACATTAGAAAATAATTTGGGAAATTGAAGCATTAGAAATAGTGATTTGAAAACTTTAAAAAAAAGAATTATGTTGATTTAATTAACTGTTATGGCAACTACATTTTCACGTTGAAAAAAATATATATTAAAAGTTCGATTTAGGGAAAACGTGTTTTTATTTTAATTGAAACTCATCTTTATTGAATTATAGCGTTTAAATAAGATTTCGTGCTTTGAATTAAACTCTTATGTGTAACACTTTTTTCCTTTATTTTTAAAAAACTAAGAAATAATTTGAGAAATTGAAACATTGGAAATAGTGATTATGAAACTTAAAAAAATTTATGTTGCTTTAATTAACTGTTATGGAAACTACATTTTTGTACAGGGAGAAATATGTTAAAAATTCGATTTAGGAAAACGCGTTTGAATTTTAAAAACTAAATGTTATTATTAATTATCGTGTAAGGTTTTACGCTTTGCAACACTCTCATATAACACATTTTTTTCTTTATATAGATATTAAGGAATAAATTTAGGAAAAGAATGTAATTGACATTTTGTAATTTCGTAAAAACTATTGTAGTTTCATACATTCTCCTCGTATCCAGCGATTTAAAAAAATTTTATTGATTGAATTTTTTGTTATTAAAGTTATAAGTAATTAGAATTGTTAAGTTTTGTAATTATGTGTGTCGATTGTTGCTAAAATGTATCCGTTTTTAAATTATTTATAGTTTTGTTCTTTTCAATTGTATTACGACTATCATATGCAGTTTAAAAAAATCTTAAAATTTTTTTTTCAATGCTTGTCTGATACATTTTTGTTACTGTGTAGATAGAGGAAAAGGGAAAAAGTATCCTGGAGTTGTTTGTGCCCGGAAATTCGATTTTTCCATCGTCCCGGGGATGCGAGGATCGAAATCTGCGCCACCCCTCTTTCATCTCAACAGTGCGAGTTCCCCTGATCGATAAACTTAGCGCCTCTCAGGAAATTCCGTTTGCAAATAACTCAGCATCACTTTCGCCTCTTATCTCTCTCTAACTCTCTGCAACTCCTATCGAACATAAATTTCTATTAATGTTGCTTGATGTTACGAAGTGATGCGGATACTATGTTTCTAACATTTTCAGGAAAAATGTTAATAAATTAGTTGTTTGATGCAAACTCAAATCAGTATTAATCACATCAAAAATAAACTTTAATATTGCGAGGTGAAATTAATGACATTTTTCTTTCTTAATGCTGCGAAATAAATCTAATTATATTTTGTAAAAATTAAAATAAATATTAATAATTGACATATTTGATAAAAACGAATTCATTGTCAGTCATATAGAACATAAATTTCAACTAGTGTTTCTTTATGCTGTGAAGTAAAACTAATTATATTTTGCTAAAGATAAAAATAAATATTAAAAATGGGCATATTTGATAAAAACGTAGTTCATTGTCAGTTTTATTGAACATAAATTCCAACTAGTCTTTCTTAATGCTGCGAAGTAAATCTAATTACATTTTGCTGAAATTAAAAGTAAATATATTGATAATTGACATATATTTGATAAAAAATGTAATTCATTGTCTATCCTATCGAACATAAATTCCAATTAGTGTTTCTGGATGTTACGAAATAAATCTAGTTATATTTTGCCAAAAATAAATATTAATAATTGACATATTTTATAAAAACGTTATTCATTGTCAGTCCTATCGAACATAAATTCCAGCTAGTGTTTCTTAATGCTGCGAAGTAAATCTTATTATATTTTGCTAAAGATAAATATTAATAATTGACATATTTGATAAAAACGTTATTCATTGTCAGTCCTATTGAACATAAATTCCAACTAGTGTTTATGGATGTTGCGAAGTAAATCTTATTATATTTTGCTAAAGATAAATATTAATAATTGACATATTTTATAAAAACGTTATTCATTGTCAGTCCTATCGAACATAAATTCCAACTAGTGTTTCTTAATGCTGCGAAGTAAATCTTATTATATTTTGCTAAAGATAAATATTAATAATTGACATATTTGATAAAAACGTTATTCATTGTCAGTCCTATTGAACATAAATTCCAGCTAGTGTTTCTTAATGCTGCGAAGTAAATCTTATTATATTTTGCTAAAGATAAATATTAATAATTGACATATTTGATAAAAACGTTATTCATTGTCAGTCCTATCGAACATAAATTCCAGCTAGTGTTTCTTAATGCTGCGAAGTAAATCTTATTATATTTTGCTAAAGATAAATATTAATAATTGACATATTTTATAAAAACGTTATTCATTGTCAGTCCTATCGAACATAAATTCCAGCTAGTGTTTCTTAATGCTGCGAAGTAAATCTTATTATATTTTGCTAAAGATAAATATTAATAATTGACATATTTGATAAAAACGTTATTCATTGTCAGTCCTATTGAACATAAATTCCAACTAGTGTTTATGGATGTTGCGAAGTAAATCTTATTATATTTTGCTAAAGATAAATATTAATAATTGACATATTTTATAAAAACGTTATTCATTGTCAGTCCTATCGAACATAAATTCCAACTAGTGTTTCTTAATGCTGCGAAGTAAATCTTATTATATTTTGCTAAAGATAAATATTAATAATTGACATATTTGATAAAAACGTTATTCATTGTCAGTCCTATTGAACATAAATTCCAGCTAGTGTTTCTTAATGCTGCGAAGTAAATCTTATTATATTTTGCTAAAGATAAATATTAATAATTGACATATTTGATAAAAACGTTATTCATTGTCAGTCCTATTGAACATAAATTCCAACTAGTGTTTCTGGATGTTACGAAATAAATCTAGTTATATTTTGCCAAAAATAAATATTAATAATTGACATATTTTATAAAAACGTTATTCATTGTCAGTCCTATCGAACATAAATTCCAGCTAGTGTTTCTTAATGCTGCGAAGTAAATCTTATTATATTTTGCTAAAGATAAATATTAATAATTGACATATTTGATAAAAACGTTATTCATTGTCAGTCCTATCGAACATAAATTCCAATTAGTGTTTCTGGATGTTACGAAATAAATCTAGTTATATTTTGCCAAAAATAAATATTAATAATTGACATATTTTATAAAAACGTTATTCATTGTCAGTCCTATCGAACATAAATTCCAGCTAGTGTTTCTTAATGCTGCGAAGTAAATCTTATTATATTTTGCTAAAGATAAATATTAATAATTGACATATTTGATAAAAACGTTATTCATTGTCAGTCCTATTGAACATAAATTCCAACTAGTGTTTATGGATGTTGCGAAGTAAATCTTATTATATTTTGCTAAAGATAAATATTAATAATTGACATATTTTATAAAAACGTTATTCATTGTCAGTCCTATCGAACATAAATTCCAACTAGTGTTTCTTAATGCTGCGAAGTAAATCTTATTATATTTTGCTAAAGATAAATATTAATAATTGACATATTTGATAAAAACGTTATTCATTGTCAGTCCTATTGAACATAAATTCCAGCTAGTGTTTCTTAATGCTGCGAAGTAAATCTTATTATATTTTGCTAAAGATAAATATTAATAATTGACATATTTGATAAAAACGTTATTCATTGTCAGTCCTATTGAACATAAATTCCAGCTAGTGTTTCTTAATGCTGCGAAGTAAATCTTATTATATTTTGCTAAAGATAAATATTAATAATTGACATATTTTATAAAAACGTTATTCATTGTCAGTCCTATCGAACATAAATTCCAGCTAGTGTTTCTTAATGCTGCGAAGTAAATCTTATTATATTTTGCTAAAGATAAATATTAATAATTGACATATTTGATAAAAACGTTATTCATTGTCAGTCCTATTGAACATAAATTCCAACTAGTGTTTATGGATGTTGCGAAGTAAATCTTATTATATTTTGCTAAAGATAAATATTAATAATTGACATATTTTATAAAAACGTTATTCATTGTCAGTCCTATCGAACATAAATTCCAACTAGTGTTTCTTAATGCTGCGAAGTAAATCTTATTATATTTTGCTAAAGATAAATATTAATAATTGACATATTTGATAAAAACGTTATTCATTGTCAGTCCTATTGAACATAAATTCCAGCTAGTGTTTCTTAATGCTGCGAAGTAAATCTTATTATATTTTGCTAAAGATAAATATTAATAATTGACATATTTGATAAAAACGTTATTCATTGTCAGTCTTATTGAACATAAATTCCAACTAGTGTTTATGGATGTTGCGAAGTAAATCTAATTATATTTTGCTAAAAATAAAAACAAATATTAATAATTGACATATTTGATAAAAACGTAATTCATTGTCAGTGTTTCTTAATGCTGCGAAGTAAATCTAATTATATTTTGCTAAAAATAAAAATAAATATTAATAATTGACACATTTGATTAAAACGTAATTCATTGTCAGTCTTATCGAACATAAATTTCAACTAGAGTTTCTTCATACTGTGAAATAAAACTAATTATTTTTTGCTAAAATTGAAAATTAATGTTAATAAACGTGATGTTTTTTACAAAATTCAAATCTATGTACGTTATTTAAAAACAACCGTTTTTTAACATTTGTAAATAAAAGTGTTTTAATTTGGTAAATATGTAAATCATGTTTGTGTAATATTAGATATCATTTTAATAATTAACTTTCCGTTGCTTTGTAATTATAATCATTTACGTGATCACAATCACAAAATTTCCATACATTAAATTTGACTCTGAAACATTCTTTATTTTCCACAGTGTTCTAAATAAAACTCTCACTTTTGACGTTGTAGCGAGCTTATCTAGTATTTCAATATTTTTGACACTCATGTCTTCACAAAGTCACGTTATTTTTTAGAAGAAGCGAACTCTGAAATATTTTACGAGACTTCTGAATAATTTATGTGTCATCATTTCAGCGCATTTTAGGATTTTAAAGCCGAGTTCACTGCATGCCAGAATGTTATAGATGTAGAGCACTCGCTTGTCAAATAAGTTTCCGGGGTTCGATTTCTGTCAATTGCTGAATCATTTTCATACGCCTTTAATTTTAAGGTTGCATTTCCCAATCAATTGTGTTAATCTTGATTAAGTCTGATACTTTTTTCGAAATTCGTAGTCTCAAACAAGGGCAAATGTGTTCTTTAATTTTATGAAATATTGACTCGTTAGAAAATGGTTTCGTTAATGACGAAGAAGATTTCCTGAAATTAGTTTTTTTCTCCAGTTTATTAACATAGCATTATTTGTGTATTTTCTCAAATTCCGGTAATATACGAAACATTGATTTTTTTTCTCCGAAAAATTTCATTTTAGTTGCCAATATTTGAACTAATGGGCGGTGACTGAGAAATGTGGCAATTAAAACAATGTGGCTGAATTTTATTAAGCTGGGGGTGAATTCCATTCAAAAAATGACTAGAATTATTAATAAAGGTGCAAAACAAAAACGTTATTAAAATTTAAATTTCAAGAATTGTTAAAACTTTTCCAAAGTGAGCTTAATTTTCAGATGAAACTGAAAGTGGATGAAAGGAAGTGAAAAGCAGTTATTAAAACAATTTTCTGTTTCATCAAAGACTTAATTAAGATTCCTTTAATTCCCCCCTTTACTGTAAATTGATGATTCAACAAATATTGGTTACGTTTTTTTATTATTTTTTTTATAAAAATGCTTATTAAAAGTAGTAATTATGAAACAACCTATATAAAGCTTAAATTAATCCTGAAACTATACAAAAAGATATGAATTCTGAAAGAGTAATATTAACATAAAGATGACTAAATGGAAAAAAGTACTGATCTTACTTTATTTGCCAATTTGAAGAGACAATGTGATTTTAAAGTTTAGTAAAAGAAATATAAATAAATTATACTATTCTTCGGATTAATTTTTTATGAATAATTTGTCAGTTTTATTTTTGAGATTGTACGAATTTGCAAGAAACAATTTACGCTAACGATGTACCATTTCTAATTAAACATAGTAGATTTTTTACATCTTTTTAAAATATTTATTGAGCAACACTCCCAAGAAATATGGATATGGGTTGGAAAATATTCATTCTCAAATCACAGTATTATTTTCGATTCATTCGGTTTATTCAAACTCACAATGTAATTAACGTTGATCTCTAAAAGTGCAACAACTGATTTTTTTATTTATTTATTTAGGGAGAGGAGGGTTATTACAGGTTTATGTCCCGAAAAGGCACTTCAGCGCTTTTGTTCATTCTTTTATTTTGTTCGATTTCTTTTCTTATTTGCGGATGCGCTGTACTTCATTTAGATCGCTAATTTATTTTATTACATTTAGTTAGCAATTATAATGTTTGGTGTAAGGTACATTCACCATTGGAAACATTCACAATGATTTTATGCCTTAACTAGGCGGGGGAAAAACAATGAAAACCAAGCATTTGTTATGAGAAAACCAGTATCCAAATACATATATACAAGGAGTACTTCACTTTTTTTGCGGGCCGGGATAGCCTGGTCGGTAGGGCGCTAGGCCCATGTCCGAGAGTTCGTGGGTTGGAACCCCGCCGGCCGAAGACTCCCCGTGTAGAAAAGTGACTGATGCATGTTAAATCTGTCGAGTCTCAAAAGTCCTCCATGTTCCCATAACAAATCAATACCTCTGGGGGTACTGGATTGGAGATCGATAGTGCTCTGATTCTGGTCAAAATTACGATCTGTGAATGAATGAATGGGTCCGCCCTTTAAACGGCGTATGGTGACGTATGGTGTGGCAGAAGTCGAATTCTTGGCCATAGATGGCGCCACTGAAAAACAAGAACAATCGCACCCCTTCTGCCTAAACAGGCATACGTCAAGAACAACAACTTATCTTTCTTTCCTATCTGGACAGGAAAAAATTTTGCATAAAAAACGAGAGAAGTGTCCCATTGAAATGAAGCTAGTCCTGTAAATATTTAATATCCGCTATATTTATGTATGATTTGAAATATATGATGTTGCCTAGCATTAACTAAAACCTGGAGGGCATTAGCCTAAGTTTCAATGACGGCAGCCTTCATTTCTGACGCAAATCGAAACTGCTTCGTTTTCGTAAATACAGCCCTATTAAGGATAGCTTCTCCTCATTCTTTCTTGGAGATTGATGTCAGAGAAAAGAATATATAAAAAAGTTACCACTGTGAAGATTTTGAAGTATAAATGGAGAATTGTCCTATCGGAAAATCCAGCTTGGACCATCAATTTTCTCATTAGGTGGCAATAAAGGAGGATTTAACTAATTTTGGTAAACGATGCGGACTGAGGGTGATGCCAGGATAGCTTTTTCACCATAGCTGAAACCATCCCACGCAATTAAAGAGCCTCGTTCTTGCTATATAATGGTAAAGAAATTATCTTCTTTACCAACTATAAAAACAAGCAGAACCATCTGGGTCATCCAAATTCTTTTTTTCTTTCTGTTCTTTGTTTGTGGATTGCTTTCAATATCAACTAATGTTTAATTTTTATTTTTAAATTATAATTTTCCATTCTATTGGAATTTAAATTGTTTACTGTATCATGGTTATGAAATGGCTTATTATAATATTAAAAAAAAAACAGTAGGTAAAGTAAGAGATTGAATCTTCTCCAATGAACAGCAAGATAGAGGCTCATTTATAGTGTGAAGGTTTCAGCAAGAGTGGTATAATTAGCGTGGCAAACTACACGCTTATTTACTGCCATATGTCGAGAGAATTTTCAGACCTAGTCAGATTTTACACCATGGACGACGCCTCCATTCACATTGTAAAATTTTTACAGGAATGGTTTTTTCAATAGTAGGGTGCATGTTATGGAATGGCTTGCTTTTCCCTTATCCTCAATAACCTAGAAAACGTAAGAGGGTATCCTCTGTGAAACAGTCAAAAAGAAAGACAAATATATATACAATATATGGAAAAAGGGAGCATTTTCAAGCTTTGACAGAATTGAAGGCTGCCATCATGCATACGTAAAATAATATTAGTGCTACTGCCCTCCAGGGATTGATAAATGGCAACATCGCATATTTCAGATCACATATATACGTATATGGCGGATATTATAACTGTAATCAGTTGCTTTATTTCGGCTGGACACCTTCTGTTCTCATTTTTTACTTATTCGATTATTCATATTATTTTTGAATAGGTGGTGCTGGAAGTGGGTTACTCCTTGTAAAAATGTATTTTATATATATATATATATATATATATATATATATATATATATATATATATATATATATATATATATATATATATATATATATATATATATATATATATATATATATATATATATATATATATATACTTTCTTAATATACATGTTTAGTTTATTGGGTTTCTTTGCGCCCAGTTATAGCACTAAATCAATGTGTCTTTATATTTCAGTGGAGCACACCTTAATACGGCCGTTACATGTTTTTTGCAATTAAACTTGTCATTCAGCCAATTAACAGTTAAAGCTTTGTTAAATAAACAATGTTAAACAACGAGTGAATACAAAGAAGTATTTTTGCTAAGTTTTTATCTCATAGTTAGCATTCGTTCGTTATTTTGATAATTCGTTGTTTAGTTAGCAAAAAATAAGCAATCGCTTATAACTTTGCGAACATTGCTCAAAATGTAATTAAAACAATTTTTTTTTTTTAATGAAAAAAAAAATTTTTTTTTGTACTATTTTAAAACTGTATTTGTGATATTTGCTTTGAGAATGACGTTCTATTTTTTTAAAAATTCATTTGCGTTCTTCGCGTTTAATTCATATTCAGTGACTCAACTGATGTAGATAAAAAGAGTACTGTAGCACTTGAACAGAATTTTAAAGCTTACATTTGTATTCTTAAGCTTTTCTGTAACTTTCTTTCTTTCTTTCTTTTTCCTTTTTTTGTCGTTTTTCTGAGTAAAGCAATTGCTTAAAAATTCCAATCCTTAATTTAAGCTATCTTATCAGACAGTAAAATGAGCTTTTGATTTTTTTTAAATATATTTTTGAGAATACGTGATTCCTACTATAAGCAGGATATTTTCAATAATGTCACGTTTATTAACTTCATCAGCATTCTTTAAAACTGGTGTTCTATTTTAAAAAAATCTTATATGCCATTAAAAAAGAGGCTTATTTTTTCTGCTAAATAGATAAAAAATTTTAAGATCGTAACTTTTTAAGGATTGACTGTTTTTTTTTAAAACAAATTTCTTTACATTTTATGTAACTTGTGATTGATAATATTTTTGTAAAATAATAATCTATCTTATTTGCTAATAATCATGCAAATGAAGCAAAAATACAGCTTTTTGCATTGACGTATATAAGAATAGTTTGGAAAGTCTACATACAATTTAAATGGCGTTACATTAAAACAGTGCTTCATACTTTAAGGCCAACCCTCGGCCCGTGCACCGGTCCGTTGATCAAATGGTACATTGAATTATTTCCATTTTATTTACTGTGATTTATTTCTCTCGGGGTTTGTACGACTTTCCATTGACGAGAGATTAACCAGGAGCATAGAGATGTCACCTACAGCCGCACCAATATCGCGCATGTAAATGAATTTTGTTTTGAACGCATGTTTAAATACAATTAAATTAAAATTATTAAATCAAAACAATTTTAAATATAAACAATCAGCGGGCAATGGTGAAATTATTAAACGTTGACCGGTTCGAAGTATAAAGAGGTTGGGGAACACTGCATTAAGGTTTTACAATAGTCAAACTTAGTTTATTTTTAAATTTAAAATCATACTGAACTTTTTTCTTTTAATGCTGTTAAGCTGAATGTATCTTTTCCTTATTTTAAAAAAACTTACATGTGTCGAAATGAAATTTTTTATTTTCGCTTGTTTTAATGCTTGATATCTCATCAATCATAAAGATTCATACTAATAAAAAAATACTTACAAGATTAAATGAAAATACTGTTCAGATTAAAAGATTTACTCCTATAGAAGTTTCACCGCAATTTTCTATGTCCCAGTCAAATAAATTACTTTAATAAACGATCAGAATTAAATTTACGGACGGGGTAGGGAAAAAAATTAAGGTTCAAGTTCCCATTTTAACTTATTGATTTAACGAATTACTTTTTCAATGAACGTTAAATTAAACGTTAAAGAAATAAAAACTCATTTATTTTATCTTTACATCCTTCTTGTTAAAGTTACTGGCTAAGTTATTACTCTTTCGTCTTAAATTAAATTTAATTCTCAAATTTTTTTCTTGCTCGAATTTTTAAATGGAATTAATTTAAATTTATCTCAATTTCCATTTTTTTGTTTCATTAAGATTTGGTATTTTTTTTCTTAGTTGTAATTAAGATTTAGTAGTTTTTCTCACTTTCGTGTCTGTGAGAGTGCAATCTTGCTAACTATATCTCGACTACTTTTTAACGAGGTAGAGCCTTTAAATCTCTGTTTGAGCTCTATACCTTATGAAATTGCGCATTTTGGCGGCTACAAGCAGGATTTATCGTAATTGCTTCTCCAAATTACCAATTAAAATTTTGGACACTTTCCGAGTTACTAGAGGAGGTCTTAAATTGTCACCGGACCTTTGTGCCTGATAAAAATAAAAGTAGTTTGAGTATCCATATAACGATATGGTAAACTTTTTCCTACGTATGAATAAAGTATAATTACGTGAAAAAAAAGTATAAATAGTGGCACAACTCTGGGCTTATTATAGTATATATTTATAAATTATCATTTTAATTATTTTAATTATTTCGTTCATAAATATATAGCTTATATTTATAAACGAAAGCTTCCTTAGTGTCGAAACACAAAATGACAAGAGAAAGTAACGAGACAAACATTGCATTAAGGAAAAAATCGTCTTATTAATAGGGGAGAAGGATCAAGTTTCAAAAAGATAGTAAAAGAAGGGCGATGTGAGATGGTCGGGTAAGTGATGTATCCAAAATCAGGATATTTAATGATCTTCCATCATCCTTCATAGTTTGAATTTTCTTGTGCTAAAATCACTCAACATTGCTTTTCATCTATCGACCCCGTTTTCTGAGAATCATTTTATATTTTTAAAATTGCTGATAATCTTTCTGGTATGTTCCTAATGTTTGGAAATCTATTCTAATTTAATTTCCAATTTTTCCCTTCAGACATCATCACACCTATATTTAGCCTCTCTTCTTCTATTTGCTTTTTTGTTTAAGATTGCATCTCTTCCGTATTGTTTAAATCACTTTTTATCTTACTACAACGAATTTGCCTCGTTACTGTTTCTTATCGTTTTGTATTTCGACACCAAGGAAGAGCCTTGTCTATAGAACCGAAAATATAATATGCCCATATTTTTGCCTGTATTTGTGCTTTATTTACTCAAGTCTCAATTTTTTTTCTTTACTGCTGCAAACATATTATCTTTATGTTTGTAACACTAAAAGCAATTTAATTTTAATCGAAATTTTGACAATTTCTTGGCTGGCTAATGTGCTTAAATTTAAACACGATCTCTTTGCTGGATATGAACACGAGATTCTATCGTTTTCTAACATGATCTCTGGCAGAATTTATAGTCATGTTATAGCGAAAAAGAATTTGTCGCCAGTCCTAATTTCGGCCATTTTTCGACTATCTAAGGCTTTTAAAAGTGAAGCTTAACTCTGTTCTAAATGTCATACAAGTTTAAATTTTTTTATTAATCGGTACAAAGTGGAATTTATTTCGCTGTTTTATTGCCACATGGAATTTATCGTCAATCAAAATTTTGTTCACTTTTCAACATAAATTAATCGAAACAAAATTTTTTTTAAAAATATAAAATTATTAAAAACTCGGTTTTAAGAAGTTAAATAAACTAGAAATAAAAATGTCATTTTCATCATATCTCATTTGATCATTTTCGTTCCAATTAAAACGGAAAACTGGAAAACATCATTTGAACAAACGATAACAATGAATAGAATGACTTATTATATTGATGTTCGAAATGACGACAATTCACATATATTCGGAACACAATTAATAGGAATTTTCGCGACACAAGATTCTTAAATCCTGAGCTCTCTTCATTACTTAAAAACTAAAGCAATTAATTATTTTTAAGTGGTGAATAAAAACTATTTATTTTATCTTGATTAGTATGCGGCATTAGACTTCGTTTCGTTTTTTTTCTTGTTATCTTCAAGTAATACTTAAATTTTGAAGACTTTTTACTACATAATCATTCTTTTTAGTACTTTAAAATGATATATTTCAAAATATATGAGCATGGAATTCGGAATGACTATAAAGATTTAATTCTGTTATACTTTTTCGAATTTATATTATAATATTTTTGGGAAAAAAATAAAAAAGTATATATAAAACTTTAATTTGAGCAGTTTGTGAAACTCTTTTAAACGTTATGTGCAGAAAAAAATTGAAGGCAAATTTAAGACGTTCAAATTAAATAACAAAAATAATATTGTAGCATAATACTTTCAATTAGATCAAAAATTAGAAACGTATGCACATTTTTCTTTTAAATTTTTAAAAAATGACTTTTTAATAAGTGATTTGCTAGAATATTCTATACACATTTTGTTTCCAATGTTATAAAAAAAATTCAAAACAATGCATGCATTTTTTTTTAAAGACAAGTTTTCAAAATGTTGCCCAGACCCCTTTAAAATTAAGGAAAACTAATTAATGTATTGCTATTGAGTAAACTCAAGAACTCACAAAATAAGCCCAGGAAATTATATGAATGAAACAAAAATAATTTAATTGTTTGAATTATTATTGAGATATTTAATATGTCCTAATCAATGCTAGCGAGAAGGCTTCGATTAGCCTTATAAAAATAAAAGAAAACTTTTTTTTAAAAAAATGAAAGATAACTGAATTATATGTATAAAGTAATATATATGTATCAAGTACAATGTGTCTTGATAGGAGAATCAAAATTCATTTTTGATCATAAACTTAAAAAATAATTTAAGAAAGGCTTCTGTAATAGTTTGCTAAAAAAAAAAAATTTTTTTTCCTCTTTTTGAAGTCGTATGAAATTTAAAAAAATAAAATTAAGTGCTGTTTTAGAGCGATAATTTGCCAGTTGTGGTAGAATTAAAAACGAATTGATAACAACACCTGAAGGAAAAATATACTTCAATCAGAAAATTCTTTTCAGCTGACAGCGCTTTTCGATTTTCCGACAAGCAGAAATCGGGTACAAATTTGGTGTGAAAACTGCAGTTTAAAATTGCCTATAAATTTATAATTACTTCAAAATGAGAGGAAGAAAAAAAATTCTCGATTGACGAATGTCGCTTGCAAGGTTGAGAATTTTCCAACAATGCATATATTGAGAAAACGAACTATTTGATTCTTACATGTTATAGTGTGTTTCTATCGATTTATGAAATCCTGTCTATTTTTTCTGTTCAGTGGTTCAATTAAACGCCTCATTATTTCACATGAGTGATTCCCGTTGACGCAGAAGAACACACCGTTCGTAAAATAACTACATTTAATCTCATTGATCAATAACTCGCTGTTCGTTTTGTTTGATAGTTAGGGACGTTAATCACAGTTCAGTGGAAATTTGTTTGAGGTTTTTGTTTTCGAGACACTAAAAGCACGATATGCTTTTTTTTTCGGTGGTGAATTTTATTCTTGAAAGATATATCTTTATTAATAACTGCTTTAAAAGAAGATTCATTTTGACTTTTAGATATTTTTTTATTATTTTCATTTTAAGAAAGACATTAAAGGGTTCAGTCCCCTGCTTACTATCGCCCGGTAATAATTTCGTGATTCTATTTGGATCTACAAACAAAAATCTAATGTTTATTTTCACGTTACTGTCAATTGTTATTTTATTTACTTTTTGTCAAGGAACTGTGTACAAAAGTATGCATGTAATCCTTCAATTTTTTATTATTTATTAATTTTATTCATTATTTTTTTTACTTTATCATTAAATAAATTTAATTAAGAAAAATGTACTGAATGAAGTAAATATTTGGTTCATCTGAAAATACTTTTTGCATTATAGAAAGCTGAAATGCTTGAAATGCCTGTTTATTTCTTGTCTAAAACACCCAAATTTTCTTATTTAGTCAAGAAATGTATTTGTCTCTCTTACGAAAAACTTAAAGAACAATTTAATAAATTTGGTTTTGAAGTTTACTAACTCATGTTTTTCTTAAATGACTTTAAAATTTAGAAATGGGATAAAAAGAATATTTTTCCCAAAAAGAATGAATTACTTTGATTTTTTATCTCTTTTATTAAAGCCTATATTAAATGCTGTGTAGCTTAATAAATAATAAGTTTTTTTTTTTACATCTCTGTTTTAATATAATGCCAAGCAAATTGTAGTAACTGTAAGATAATGCCAAATAAAGCACGAATATTGAAACCATAGCGAAATGCAGTATGTTAAATTACGTCAGAAGAATTGAGCTGAGTTCAACCATGTTATGAAATACTCAAATTTTTAATTCAATTTCCTAATATTTAACACAAAAGTGAACTTAAACATGAAAATTGTTTATTTCATTCAATGGCTATATTTTTAAATATTTTAAAAATATTTTTTATTGAATTTTTGCAAATAAATTGATTGTTAGTTTCTTCTTTGTCTTGTTTAAATGTATGTAAACTTCGACGACTAAATTTACTAAACTACAATGGACGTATTTTGAATATTAAGATTTGAATTATTCTTTTAGGAATTATAATATAAAGAAATCAGTGTATTCAGAGAGCTCTCTAATGACTGCTCTGAATAGATATTTATCGAATTCCTAAGACAGTATAGTCCAAAAACTATGTATATATTAGAAGTGGAAATTAATATTTAAGTGACATACCCAATTTTTGAAAACTGTTTTTCTGTCAATTATTGCTATAGTTGGTACCCATTTATACAATAAAATATAAAATATACAATTTACCTGTTAAATTAAAAACTTCATTAACTACAAAAATTTAGGTGGGAAAAAGGGACATAACACGATTTCAAAACAATATAAATTGTATAAAATATCTAAATTAAACTAAGAAAAAAATGAAACTAAAATTTAAACGTAAAATTTAAATTGTCAGTCAAAATAATTTTCAATTAAATTTATTAGAGAAATTAACTTTTTGTTCCCTCAAAAACATCATTTTTTATTTTTTATTTTATTGTAAACATACATTTTACTTATATTGATATTTTTGGATTGTCTGGCTTTTTATTTTAACGAGTAACTGAAATTGATAGTCTAAATATAATGTAATTGGATTTGCCATAAAAACGAACAGAATAAACATTTTTATCCATCATTTAAGAAAAAAAGAGCAGTGAAAAAAAATACCATTAAGAAAACATTTAAGGAAAAAAAAACCATTTGTTTATTTAGTGATGATAAACGTTCGATATTTTGATTAAGAAAACTCATTTAATCTAACGACAATTTCCCGGAGTAAGGTTGACGAAATGTTTAACCCGAATTCTCTTTTATTCTCTTTTTAAGGGGAAAAATCTTTCGCGCAAATTGAAAACGATCGATATCGAACTATTTTTCTCGACATTTTCATGTTGTTTTTTATTTTCAATTGTGTTTCAATGAAATAATTGTATGTTTTTTTCTTATATTAACTGAATAAAGTCTGAGGGGCTGTGTTAACACTTTCATTTGAAATCTGTCCGCAATTGCTGCTCAATCTGAGATCCAGATAATTGCTAAAAAATTTGCTGTCTTCAAAACTGCCTGAAAGGAACAGAAAAATACTGCAAAAGTGCTTAGATTTTTCAACTAATTTATTGAACTTAGAATTTTTTAATCTTTCCATTCTTTTAAGTATAAGCTGCTCAAGGGGGGGCAGGGGTATTATCTTCATAATTTAAATAATAGCGCCACGAACCGGAGATGCGTCAGCGAATTTTTTTTTTTTTTTTTTTTTTGGAAAGCGGAATTTCTTCCGTTTTGCAATTATTTTTGTGTCAAACATATTTTCTAGCACCGATCGATTTTGTATCTTGATGTTTATTATCGTTGTTTGTTTACCTTCAGTTTGACAAAACATAGCATTAATGACTTGTGTATTCTAATAGTGCAATAAATAAATCATTAAACTATGAAATGACATAGTTTATTGTTAATTACTAATATAAAAAAATATGAAACATAATATTACCTTATTAATATTCTTATAACATTAGAAATGCTTTAACATAAATACTACAACAGAAAAATGAAACTTTTTTATTTCTGTAGTATGCTTAAATGATTTAAACAATTTCTTATAATAAAAAACTGCCACGTGTTTAATGAGTAATTAATTTTTAACTTGATTAACATCATTAGTTTTTTTATCAAAGTGCACTTTTATTTTCAAGTACTTACGTAAACTATATATAATGCTTAATAAATTATAATTCTGTGATATTGTGACATCAACAATGCGAGATATAAATAAGAAAGCATAGAAAGAAAATATTAAGATTAAAAATTGGGCATCAAAATATTGCGTGTGTGAAGATACGCTTATGTAATTATTTTTTAATATTTCACGTTATTTTTTTTTGAAAATTTATTCAGTATTATTTTTTTACATTATTTTTTCAGCATTAGTTTTCTTTCTTTAAATTCTGACCTATTTAAAAATAACGCAAAATATTTTGTAAATAGTGTTTAAATACCCTCTATAATTTTTAATAAATAGTTTTATCTTGCAATTCACAAAACACTTTCAATTTTAAATTAGTGATTGTTTTTCATTTTAAACGTTTTTTGAGATTAAAAAAATTATTTTATTAGTCCTGTAATAGGGTAAACCAACCAGTGAAGGAACACTACCCAGTGAAGGAACATTTCATATATATTGATTAAAAATAAGAATTTGAAAGCTTTTCTTTAGATTGATTGGTAACAATAGCTTACTGCCGAACAATAGGAAGTCATCTAGCAATGTTTTGGATTACCTGGTCAAATAGACTTCTCTGGAAAAGTTTTTGAATTTGTTATTATCTCTGCAACACCTTGTTTCTTTGAAAAAATTATAAGGTGAGTGTTTGTATTTAAATGTTTGAAGTGGAATTAATTGCATGTAATAGTTTTATTTTTTTCACTGTGAAAAAGAGAATTCAAAATATAGTTATTGAAGTTACGTTTTATTTTTTTTAAAGCATCATAGCATAATAAAGTACTGAGATAAGGGGGTGTTTATTCACTGGATCACCAAACGATGAAAAACCAGTGAAGGAACAAGTGTTCCTTTACTGGTTTTTTTTCTAAGTTAATGAAAATAAAAGATAAACTTTAATAATTTCACTAATGAGCAAGATTGAAAATTTAAAAAAAAAAGGAAATACCAGAAATTTATTCATTACAGAAATAAATATATATATACACCGAAGAGCCATTACATTATGACCACCCTCAATCTGTAACAATGGACTCGCCCAGGTTTTCTTGGTTTTTCGCCCAGGAACAATGTTTTCATGGGGCACATTAGGATCCATAATCCTCATAGAACAATCCCTGACGTCTGTAAGCTACTTGAACATAGTTGCAGACCAGGTTCACCCATTCATGGCAACAGTTTTTCCTGCGTGGGATGGTGTTTACCAACAGGATAATGCACCATGTCATAAGGGTTGAATCGTCATGGATTGGTTCGAGGAACATTCCAGTGACTTTCAAGTCATGTCTTGGCCCCCAAATTTACCTGACTTTAATCCAATGGAGCATTTGTGGTCCTACTTGGAAAACCAAATTCGTGCTGCCACGATACCCCCTCGCAATGTGAGGGAATTGCAGGACCAGTTGGTGAACGCTTGGTACCAGATACCTCAGACTACCTATCAGCACCTTGTGGAATCAATGCCACGGCGGGTGCTAGCAGTTTTGAGGGCTAAGGGTGGTCCTACATGTTATTAGCAGGGTGGTCATAATGTAATGGCTCTTCGGTGTATATATATATATATATATATATATATATATATATATATATATATATATATATATATATATATATATATATATATATATATATATATATATATATATATATATATATACTCTGTGATTTTTCAGAGACAAAACAATTTATAAGAAATGGAAATGAGCTCTAATTTTCCGTATCTGGCGATATTTAAAAAAAAAAAAGCTTCATTACTTTCTAAATCATTATTTCTGAGCGCTGTTTAGAATCTACTGGAATAATGTTGCACTTTGAGTTTAATTTTGGGCTGAAGCGGGAGAAAATAATTTCTAGTAAATTAAGACCGAAAATATCTCCTCCCCCTTTTGTCTTGGTTACGAAATGTCGCGAAAGGGTGACATTTCGTGGCATCGGTCCAAAAGAGAATAATAACTTTTATTTTCAATTGCATTAAACATTGAAATATGCGCGAGATTTTATTTTATTTTTTGCAGAAAATGTAACTAGAATTATCTGCTTTTGTAGCTTGAAAACTTTTTTTTTTTTAATTAAAAAGAAAAAATCATGATATTTATAAATGTAGCATCCTAGGCAAGGGTTCATGTGGCCCAACATTAAAAGAAAACGTTTTATTAGTATTTTTTAACGACATTTAATCAAACTATGAACTGTTAGAATTTTCATTCTAATGAAGCGGTAAAATAACTTACAGCAGTTTGTCTATTCACTTAACCATTAAGTTTACAGTTAGGAATATTTCTTTACCTACGGTTTTGAAACAGTTTATAACTGGTAAGATAAAAAAAAATACTTAATACAAAACTATATGGATTTGTAACCATTTAAAACTAGCATAGTTTCAAAACTGTGAAAATAAAGTTAAATTGGACATTGCAGTTAAGCTTTTCGTTAGGTAATGGACTTTGGAGTTAGGTTGACGATGAGTTGTGTCGAACCTTAGTAATTGGCTTAATTAGTTTTTCTAAGGGTGCCATCTATCGTGAGAAAAGTAAAATACTAAACTTTTTGTGTTAAGTAGGTGCTGTCACCTATGCGTGAATGAAAGTTTCGTATTCTAAAAGTTCAGAGTCACCAGTAGAGGTGTGCAGGATGCTGGAAACTCTTCGTCTGCTGAAGGAATGTAATATATATTCTAGAGTCAACGCTGGAATTCGAACCCGCATTTGCCGGTCATGAGATTGACATATTGAGGTCTGAGATTATGATCATAGTCATGAGATGGACCAGTTATAAAGAATTAAGTGACTTCATAAGGTGGGCCGAATTGGTGTGGATAAAATTCTGGTTGTTTAACAGTATTAGATGAAATTAGTCACTAAACAATTTTTATCGCAGTTAGCAGTTTGAATACCATCTTTTTTATGGTTATTTGACTGTTTTGTTATTGAATATGGTTAAATAACAATTAAATAAACTGCTATTTCACCATTTTTTTTCCAAAATCTTTCTAACAATGTGTAGAGCCTTAAGGGACTTTTATTAAAAGATATTTAATGGTTGTACGAATAGATTATGTTGTTGTAGTGTAGTGATGCATTGGTGATATTGTAAACAGTGAATAAACATACAAATTGCAAACTTTTAACTGTATGATTTGCATTAAAGAATTAAAAGCTAAATCAAGTATGAAAATGATGTTTGAAATCATGCATTTAAATAATGTCACTAAAAGTTCTTCTGTTTGTTTCAGTATTTTTTTTTTTTAAATTTTTTGAATAAAAGAAAAACTTACGTTTACGGAACTATTTTCATTCAAGCCAACATTGCGGTGCAAAGTTTTTTTATTCGTTAGCTACAAACTTTATTTATGACCTTCCAATTCTTAAAAAAATAGTTTTATTGCTTTAATAATTTTTTGAATTGTACGACAATTGTGATACTTAATTTAAATTGCAATTTTTTAAGAAAGAGAATAAATTAAAATAAAGAATTTTTTTAAATTATTTGAGATATATTAATTTATCCCAAAAATATAACCACTTTTTCAATCCCTTCGTTAAAATAACGTTTGTTTATAATCATATGATCTGACGACAATATTATATCTTTTCCTTATTTTATTTTCCGTTTCTTAATTTTTTTTCAAATTTTTAAAAACAATTTATGTATTAATAATTTTTTTTCTTCTCTTTAAAAATATTTTTTTCATTGTATTTAATGAGTTCTATATACTTGCAGCTTATGTACAGTAAATAAATTTTATTACTATTTTTTCTTTATTTTATTAATTTTCTCCGCATCTAAGTACACATATCTTTGTGGATTGTAACCGCAAGAAGGAAAACAAGTTTTATTATTTTACAGGTCGATTCGGAACGGAATTTACAATTTCCGGTAATAAAGTTTGAGCATCTTAAATGTCTTTCACCTATAGATGTTAAAATCGCAATTCTTTTAAATAAGCTGAAAGGGATTTAGACTAACATCGTCAGATGACTTAACGATGGCATAATTAACGAACGATAAATGAAAAAAAATTATGTAATTCTTTTCTTAATTCGTAATTATTTGGATACTTCATTAAATGTAAATAGTAAAATCATAATAAATAAAAACAATTAATAATTATGATTATAATTAATTTAAATAAATTTTTTTAACTTTATCTATAGGGCAGCAAGAAAATATTTTCATATTATAAAACATTGACAATAGCTTTTAGAGATATCTTTATCCATTTTATGCACTATTTAAAATGAAATTTCGGAATATGTTTTTAAAACAGAACAAATATCTTATAGGGTTTAAAAAGCAGGTTTAATTCTACGAAATTGAAATTTAGAAACATATTTTTTTCTGTATTTATTAAATTTTACAAACTGGTCAACTTTTCATATAAATGTTTAGCTGTCTTTAGTATATGATAGTCAGTTAGCGAAAATTAAATAAACATTTATTGTTCGATTTTCATAGTTAATTGCATAACAGAACTGTAAAATTTTATTGGGAATTTAAATATGTTTTAGTTTATTATAAATGTTACATAATGTAATTTATTCTAAACTTTTTTTTTGTATTCTGCCTGCGTATACGTGTGCAGTAAGTGTTCATTGCCATATAAAAATCAGAATAATCTTTCAAATTTTCTTTGGTACGCTTTTCGGACGCTTTTTTTTAATTCCCGGGATTTTTACGACGAAATACAACTTTCAAAAAAGTCGTATTTTTAATATTCTATTTTTCAGGAAATATTTTACCAATTTCTCTTAACCTTTGTATTTTGCCATGTAAAAATAAAAAGAAATATAATTAAATAAAGTAATGAAAAGTACTAAGTATTTACTCAAAATTATTTTTGGTAGGAAATTTTTTTTCGATAAACTAATTTTATAATTTTGTGCAAATTTTTTTTTCAATTAGCTTAAAGAGTTCTCGAGATATGGCGAAATACTTATAAAGTAAAATTAATATTAAGAGTCCAAACTTTGGGCCGTTCTCCTGACCAAACTATTCGGACCATATTCCCCACAATGCAGCTACCACCGATATTTTGGGAGTTCAGAAATTCGAATCCTTCGAGAAAAAGGTATAGGTTTATCCAGAAAAAGTCCGTTTTTGTGTCTGATTTCGTAACTTGAAATATACTTAGCACTAATTAATTAGCATAAATAAGGTCACCCTCTTGAACCATTAAGATTGAGTCCTAGAACGTGAAGATCCGATCATTAGATTAAGAATTATTCAGGATGTTCGATTTATTTATTTGATTTATTTATTATTTTTTGCGCACAGTACTGCTCGTAGCAAGTATTTTTGTGACAAAAGCGTTTAAAGGTACGTGGCACGTCTTCCAGCCCTAATAGTTAAGGATACGAGACACAAGTAGACGCAGACAGTAACACATTAGATTTTAAAATTGTCGCAGATAAAACAGTATTTTTTGTAATGTTTCAATACTGCTGGTGACAGTGTTACCAGATTGGGCTACAAGTAGCGGATTGGGCTACTTTTAAAAGTCCCCGCTACTGAAAATTGAACTTTCGCTACTTGCTACTTTTTGGGCTACTTATTATTTTTCGAACGCTACAAATCTTAAATATGCGCTACTTTTTTTCCTTACTGAAATATATATATTTTTTTTTTATTTTTTCCCTTCCCATTATAAAATGATTCTGAAAGTTTGCAGCTTCTTTACCATTTTTAAAAAGGACATTTTTGTTGTTGTTGTTGAAAACGTTCTCGCTTCAGTTTTGGATTCTTGATATGTTTTACTGATCGAGTCTATAATCTTTCCATGTTTATGTTTCAAATCGTAGACTCGGAAAATCGCAAAGGAATATGGAAAAATGCACGGAGAGTATAATGGGGAAAATGTTTTTTAACTCCAACTATCATTAATCGTTTATCTTCTGGAGAAAAAAAATCACGTTACTCGCTTTGAAACTCAGAAAAATTAAATCCAAAGTCATTTTCCCTGATGAATGAAAATAGTTGTTGTGAATGACAATGAGTTTCCAAAAAATATCGTACTGTTAAATGCTTTTTAGTGAATTCATTTCACTTTTGTAAATCACGATCTATTCACAGTTGCACGAAAAATAGGAAAATTTTTATATCTCTCTAGAGCAGGGACTGATGGGCAAACTACGGCCCGCGGGCCAACTGTGGCCCGCCGGAAGGTTTTATCCGGCCCGCGGATATAATTTTAATTTGCCGATCAGTGGCAATATACATAAACAATATACATCCATTTTCTTGTCAACTATTTAAAATTATTTCTGTTTTTCCTTTTTTAACAAAGTACTGATGACCTTTTTACTTTCTCTATTTTTGTTCTACAAAACATAAATTGATGGAAATAGTTAGCACAGACAGCTTCAATTGGTAAAATGTTGAAAGCAGAAGTTCTTCATAGAATAGTCTTAGATTGGCTCTAACTAGCGTTTGTCTTTCTCGAGGAATCTAATATAGGTAAATTGTACTTCACATTTGGCAGACTACGCATTTTAAGATCCAACGAGAGGACAATCTAACAATCATCTGAAGCAGTTGTTTCTAAATATGCCAAAGTTTTACAAATCATTACCAAAAGCTAGTTTCCAAAATTTAATATTTCATGCCCAGAAAATCAGCTCTATGTTTGCTTAATCTTATATATGTGAACAAGAGTTTTCAACTTTGAACCTTAGAAAGAATCATTTCAGAAGTGGACTAACAGAAAAGCATTTAGCCTTGTTCCGTAAAATAGGCACATCTATATAATGTAAGGACCGGCCAGGTGGCCGAGCGGTTAGCGTGCCTGACTGCGAAGCCAATGGCTGCGGGTTCGAATCCCGCTCTGGGCATGGATGTTTCTCTCTGTGTTATCCTCTGTTGTGTGTGATGTGTGAATGTGGCCCGCCCTATGAACGGGTTTGTGGCAGTGCGGCGTGGGTAATGTTGCTCGCCTCCGTGACTTAGGTTCACAGGTGCCCACTGGGTAACGCTAAATGAGCAACACTTCCGGCATCTTCCGAGGTGAAGAACGAGAGTTCAAGTGCCTGCCGTTATTAAAAAAATATATATATATAATGTAAGGAACTTTTAAAAATGAAATCGCAATTTCATTCATCTCACTAAATATTTAAATTAAAACTTGTATATCGCTTTTTTTTTTAAATTTTGAAAGTTTTATTTGTCCCACCAAAAAAAAATTTTTCTCGATTTTTGGCCCTCGACCAAAAAAGTTTGCCCATCCCTGCTCTAGAGCTTAGATTTGCCCGTTGTAAATGATGAAATTATTATTTTTTTAAAGGAAGCTATAATATGTATTGCTATGGTTACAGTTATTATTTTTCACCTCATTTTGCCAAATATGCAATAAATAAATGAAACAAATAAAAATTAAGTTTTGGATAGTTATCATATTAAAATAAAATTCGTATTACCAAACGCAAATGATAATCAGAATTGGCATCAAGGAGAACGACATGAAGAAATATTTCATAGAAGGCCAAGGCCCACCCAATGATGACGATGAAAAGCAAAAGATGGATTTTGTTTTTAAAACAAAAATATATACTATGAAATTTCAAATAATAATTAACTATAACAATGAAATTATGAATAAAAATGACTAAGTTAATTGAAACATAATGCACTTAGGGATCAGGAAAACTGAATAACGACAATTTTTTTAATTCGAAAATGTCAACATTTTAAGCCTTTCGAAACATTTATAGTAATTGCAAAATAACTAGGAAAGATAATTACTTTAAATGATAAACACGGTAATGTATATGCTGCGTGTTATAAAAGGAGTTAAGAAAATTATTAAAGCTACTACAGTGAAACTATCGTAAACTGATCAGAAGTGGAACTACAATTTAATGGTTTTATAAGAGAAGTCATCTTATAAAAATGATAATAAATTGTTTTTACCAGTTTTGCACTTGATCATCAAAATCTTAGATAGGTGATTAACTTATAGAGATGGTCAACTTAACAGGTTTCACTGTGCAAGTAAAGTAAGCACAGCAACTAAGGCTAGCTGAGAGAAAAGAAAATATTTACGAGCATTTAGTGCAAATCTATCTTTTTATCATTGTTTTTTTTTTAACTTTACAACAGATGTTACGGCTACTATAAATGAAAAAAAAATTAGTTAAAAATATTTGTTGCTTCGTAGACGCTTTAAAATACTGTTTCATACGTGGTCCAAATCAAAATATTCATTTGTTCACTAAATTACTATCAAAACGAGTTTAAAACAATTATTGATGCTGTTACAAAGAAAAGCAAAGTCATATTTCTCATCTGCCAGCTGAATGTTTGTACTTTGTATTGTTTCGAACTTCAGAGCAGAAATGATTAAATAAATTATTTTGCTTATCAAAAAAAGATTTTTTGCCTTTTATTTTTAAATACACACAGATGTAGGCCCATGAAGTTGAACTTTTCTGAATTTCTAGTTGGAGATTGGGTCCTAGTTAGGTCTTATTTTTAATTTCCACGAAACGCGAGATAATTTTTATTAAAAAAAAATTAGCTAGAGAGAACATTTTTATGTGCGAGTAATTAAGGTTCTTGAGGTTGGGGAACGAAGCGAGCTGAGGTCGAAACCTCTTAGTATTCAAACAGCCTTAGTATTCTTGCAGCTCAAAGACCGCACCAACATTAAAATATCGAAGACAGTTCCGACTGATTTTTACACATAAAAAAGCTGGAAAAAAACGAGCTAACCAATGTTATTATAATTTTAGTGTTTTCTGGCAAACGGCGCTGTTTTACAGAAATATTGCCAAATAAATTAGTGCAGTAAATAAATTTATAAATATATATATGTATATATATATATATATATATATATATATATATATATATATATATATATATATATATATATATATATATATATATATATATATATATATATATATATATATATATATATATATATATATATATATATATATATATGATTTATTTTTGGGCTACAAAATGTTCGAATCCGCTACTTTTGGAGCTCCCATTCGCTACTTTTTAATCTTAAGTTCTGGCAACACTGGCTGGTGATGCTTGCCTATAGCATCAAAACAGTTGTACGCTTTTAACTTCGCTCTAACTTCTTTCATTAATTCTTTATTATAAAAATTAACTAGAAGTTTTGAATATCTCCCTTCGTTTCCCTGAGAAATTAATGTTTAATTCAATTAAAATTTATTGTAATTTTAAATAATAATATTTTTTGCTTTTAATTAAAAATTTTATATTAATAATTAACAGAGGCTGCACTTAAAATCAATAACAAATGCGTTGTTGCTTTTGTAATTAACAAATGACTCTACAAAGAATGTTAGCGTTGTTTTTTAAATAACTTCTTTATTAACTTTATTTATCTCTTGCTGAAATTTTTAAGTGTTTTTCCTCTCTTCTCGGTAAACCCAAAATTAATTATAATTAATATTTTAAGTTTTTTTTCTGGTTAAATTTTACAATTTTACGTGCATATTATGTTTATTTTTTGAAGAAAAATTTGATGTACAAAGTGCAAAAGAAAATAAATAATAATAATAATCGCAGTACCCTGAATGACTTTTGATCTAATAATCGGATTTTCACGTACTTGGTCTGAAACTTAATGGTTGTCGGGGGTGACCTCAAATATGCTAATTTATATTATTTAATACCGAAAAACATTATTTCTCTGAATAAATATATTTTTTTTATTCGGATTAATAACCACAAAATATGGTGATAGCTGCAATCTGGAAAAATGTGGTACTGATTGTTTGGTCAAGAGGGTGGTCGAAAGTTTTGACCACTTAATGTTAATTTTACTTTTTGCGTATTTTGCCATGTCTCGAGAACTTTTCATAAGAAACGAAAAATGTTTGCTTAAAATTATAAAATTCGTTTATCCAGCAATAATTCCATGCAAAAAAATTTTTTTATTAATTGTCTATTATTTTTTATTATTTAATAATGGTCGATAAAATTTTAAGTTTTAATGTACCCAAATTTTTACATCATTTTAAAGAATGTAATTTTAAATGGCACTATATAAAATTTGAAAAAAATCTTTCGTGTAGTTCTTGCTAAATCGATACGATAAACGACTTTTTTCACTTTAAGGAAACAAAAACATTTAAATACCTGCTTATTTTTCTTTATAAGGAAATACTTTGCAATAATGATTCTAGCAATATGAGTATATGTAAACTGCAATTGCACAATTTCATATGTTAAAAATAAAGCTTATTCTCATTACTTTAAATACTGATTAAAACTATAAAAATAATACTTAATTTCGTACTAAAAATGAGACTAGAATACTATATTTATTCCTTTATTGTTAACTAACATTAATGGACTAAATCACATGGTGAAATATTACGAATTGTTTTTTATACTTGCTTTCGTAAAAAGTTTCTCATTATTTTTCTTAAATAATTTTATAAAACTGAAAAACAATAAATCTTAAAACTATAAAGAATAATTCTTACCTGTTCTGTATAATCATTGTCCTTGAAGACTTCTTCATTCAATTAGTTCTCGAAATCGTTGATATTTCATACGTCATGGATGCATATTACAGTTTTTTCTTTTCTTTTATGATTAGAAATAGTTCCGAATTTCTTCCAATTAAATCCATAATAATTTGAAATTTTGAACACATTTTGAAAACGGTTTTTATTGTTTGTATTTCTTTTTTAAATATAAATATCGTTTGCAGTCATAACTCCAAAATCCATATGGTTCATTTTTTAACAAAAAAAATCGTCTGCAACATTTGTTAAAACGCGTGTAAGATATTCTGTCAAAAAGTAACGCCAAAACCATCGTAAATTTTATGTTGATATTTCAATTCGAACAGTAACCAAATATTCCGATTTAAATGTGAAGGATGAGAAATCCTTATTTTTCCACTTCAAATCGTTCTATGATCTAAAGTTTCCTTTTGCACAGTTTACGATTATTTTGAAGTAGACTTCCTTTTGAAAAAATATCTTCTGCTATTTAGGAAAAAAAAAAAAAAAAACCTTTCAGCAGCCAGAACGTAAACACGTTTCATAAAATGATGCAGGAAATTACCGAGCACCAGATACCATGCATCCAGTTCCTCCTGAGCAAGATGCCTTCTATGTGAGTTTTTCCTGCTATGTTTTATCGATCGTTTGTTCGTTTGCTCTAATTCAGAACTCGATGGGTGGCGCCTCGGTTTGTTGCAAGATTATTTGCTTGTTTATTTTTGTTTGTTTTGAGCTCCCGCGCATTTTTTAATCAATAATTGGAGGTGCTATAACGAGCAAATATAAATATTCATTTCATTATTTATGTTCTTTGCTTTTTTTCTTCTTTTTTTTGTATTCGAATGATATTTTTTATTGTAATTTAAGCTTGCTTTACAAAATAACTATACAAATTAATTTCATTTCCCTGGTTTTAATTGAGTTATAAAAAAGATTATAGACGGGAAATTTTTTTTCTGATGTTTCTTAACAATAATGTAATACATAAATTATATATCTATAAATCATTCATCTTACGTAATACAAAATTCATAATAAAATTTTGTGTGGTAAAAAATGCGATTTAGTTTCTCATTTTTTACACTAATTCTTTTGGACATATTTATATTGTGGGAAAAATGCCTTTTTTCTTAACTGCTTACTTCTTTTAAAAGATATTTAAGTTGTTAAATTAAAATTTGATAGTTCATTTTTTAAAGATAAGATCAGGCACATTTTTTTAGGGGTAATTTAAGTTTCTTAGAACTATAAGGTGCTTAAAAACATGTGGTAAGTAACTTTAGTAAAAAATGCGTTATTTAAAATACTTAAGATTTTATGAATCATAAATATTACCAACTTAACTTATTTCCTTTCAGAAATACAAAAACTAAATTAAATCAAATTTTATTACTTCGGTTTTTAAATTGCCTTGTTGTGAGTAAACTTTATTTTCTAACCATTTAATCTATTGATTTGTTTGATTGGCATTGATGATAATAAAATTAAAATGAATACTGAATAATATTTAACATATTCTTATGTTGTAATGATTATATAGAAAGAGGAAATTGCAATTATAGGATTGTAGCTTTTATTTTGGTTATCTTTAAAAAATCTAAGTTTTTTACAAAGGACGAAGTTTGTTTATTCTTATTTTTAAACGTAGGAATAAGAGAGAAAAAAAAGTTTTATTTTAATTTCAACAACTTAACAATAAAAGCATAAAATTTCGAAATATTTAATATGAAACAAATTGTGCAAAAAATGGCTAGTTTATTTACTAATTATTTTATAAAAATATTGCAAAACGCATAAATATGAATAAATACTTACAGAATAAAATTGTTTAGCAGAATTGAAATTCATATACATTTTATTTTTCTTTGATTCCCATGAGATATTTATTTTTTTTTACTCTCCGATTTGCATAAATTAAAAATAACAAAATACTTTTATGCATACTACTTTCATACTATGAGAAAAATATATACTTCTATTTTGAACTTTTCTGATTTTGTGCTGAATCAGAAATATATATGTTCAATATATATTGGTTCAATGATATTTTTAATGGTTTATTATTGATGATATTTTTAATGGTCCATGGTTCAATAAATCTATAAATATTTTTCTTGCATTTTAATATTAATTATTTGTAAAGCAAAACATTAAATATCTTTAAATTATTTCTGTGGTTTTAAATTGTACTTTAACTTGAATAGTTAAGTTCTAAATGTAATTTAACGTGAGTACACAGAGAAAAAAATTCTGGTAAAATTACCGTACTGTATGGTAATGACATTTCTCATTTTTTTAAAATTTTATTTTATTAAATAAAACAAAAATATACAGTATTCATAAAATACTTTCATTTGGAAATTTTTCCGTTCATGTTGTGTTACGATTTAAAAGAAAGTCTTTCCTACAAAACTGGAAAGTAATTTTAACCGGACAAATGGTTTTAAAAACAAATGCTCTGAGATATCATGATAAAATTACTAAATTTTAACACATTTACCGAATTTTATCACAGATTATAATGCCATATTTTATTGTTAATTATACCCAAATCCCTGCCAAAGTGTTTCAGTAAAAATTTCCGAGCTTTCTGGTGTTTCTATAGAGCCGAAAAACACGGTAACTTTTACTTTATTCTGGTAGTTTTGATCATACTTTTTTCAGTGTAGTTAAGCTCTATAAAATCTGAAAACACTTTTTAACGTTCTTATCATAGGAAACTGCTCTGTTAATTTTATAAATATTTTATTACTGTGAAAGACGTCCTTAAATATCTCGTGTTCAATTGAATAAAATAAAGGATGCTATATCACTTGAGCTGTTAATACAATAAATGAAAGAAATGTTTAAGTTATTGTTTTTTAGTCCTTCTGTCTGGAAAATACCACTGACGCTCTTGTCACCATGTTCATTAATACTTCTTTTTGGTGAAGATTTTATTGACCATCATTAGATTCGTATAATTTCCTGCAGCGACTGTAAGGATAAAAACGTAGTGTAGCTGTTTTGTTTCGGTATTGTTTAGATAGGTTTGCTCCATTACATCATTTAAATTATTTGGCCATGTTTGCTTCGTTATATAACATACCTCGACATTAAAAAATAAAATTGAACAATAAGCAAAAATGGTGAGTTTGAAATATATTTTTTTTTAATATCAAAGTTGGATTTTCAGAAAATCCTTACTACAAAGATATTTTAATGAACATTTTCTTATAATTTTTTAAAGCTGTTGTATAAAGTGTATCAATAGTTTGTTATCTTTGTTTGTAACTATATTATTGTTAGTTTTTCTTTTTAATGATCTCTTTTTCATAGTGTTTTATTAAATTTATGAAGTTTATTTTTGAATTTTGAAGTTACTTTCGTTGCATTATTTTAAACTATGTATTTATATCGGTATAAAATTTTTACACTTTTACGAATCACTTAATAATTATTATTAATTTACAACCAGATGTGAATTTATAATTTTTTTTTAATAAGAAGACCAAAAAAAACTTAAATGTGTCTAATATTAAAATGAATTGAAATATTTTAAGTCTATATTAGCAATGAAATACAATAGTAATACTTTAAGGAATGTGTTCTTAACAAAACTAATTCAAATGCTTTTATGCTTTTAATTTTAATAAACTTAAATAGAATGTTTAAAGTATATATTAATTAGTATTCAGTATAAATGTTTGAAGTTTGTGCCCTATTTTTTTTTTTTTTGAATAATTTTTTTTTGTTTTTTGTAAATCTTCAAAAGTAATTAAATGAATTTTAAAAAAAGTAAGTTTTTGTTAGTGTTCCAAGGAATAGAATAATTTTTAAGTATTTAATAGTATTCAAATGAATTTTATAGTATTTAGGTGTTTTTTAATATTTAGTTGAATTAAAAAAAATTTAATTCATATTGGTACATAAATTAACTGTTAAATTAATAATTTTGTATTAGTAATCAAATGAAATTAAAAGTTTTTAAGTTTATAGTGGTATAAAAATGAATTGTTAATACTTTCAGTCTGTATGAGCATTTAGTTGAAGTAAAGCTTTTATATTTGTATTGGTATTCAAATGAACTTAAAAGTTTATAAGTATGCTCTAGCGTTCAAATGTATTGAAAAATTTATAAACTTGAACTTACATTCAAATGAATTGTATATTTTTTAAGTTTGCTTTTATACTAAATTAATTTAAAAAGCTTTGATGTCAAGATTAATATTCAAATGAATTTAGATACATCTAAGATTGTAATAGCAATCAAAATTATTTTATTCCAAGTATTCCTAGATAAATCTCTAAAAAGAATTGTTTTTTAAGAAAAGAGTATAAAATAATCTGAAGAACTTTCTAAATATTTTATAAACATTTGAATTTATTAGTTCCTTGCGCTCAGTAGTTTCGATATACTATTCTACTTTCTCTTCGTATGGATATCTTGTGCTATGTTCTAGTTCTAGTTACTTTTTGCATGGATATCATAGTATATTCTGTGCTATGTTCTGGTTCTAGTTTCTCTTTGCATGGATATCATAGTATATTTTGTGCTATGTTCTAGTTCTAATTTCTCTTTGCATGGATATCATAGTACGTTTTCTGCTATGTTCTAGTTCTAATTTCTCTTTGCATGGATATCTTAGTATATTTTGTGCTATGTTCTAGTTCTAGTTTCTCTTTGCATGGATATCATAGTACATGTTGTGCTATGTTCTAGTTCTAATTTCTCTTTGCATGGATATCTAAGTATATTTTGTTCTCTATAGTATTTGTGTTAAATATTTAAACTTTTAAAGGAAATAATAACATTTATTGATATTTAACAATCATTATTTCAATTTTAAAAAAAACATGTTTAACTTCTTATGCGAATTAACAAACATATTTTAACTTAATATTTTTTTTTCTATTGTTGATATACTCAAAGAATTTTTGTGAAGGATTCTTGTTGTAAAATCAAAGAAAAAAATTTCCCTTCATATCTATTTATTACGTACTTTTAGTTTGAAAAACATCACTTCTTTTTCCTCTTTAATCTCTTAATTTAGATATTTAAAGGGTACTTCACTCCTTCAACCACTTCAGCATGTCGTTTTCTTTTCTTCTTTTTTAAAGATTTATTTTGCCATTAATGGTAGCTTCTGTTTTAGATTTGGTTTTTTAATATCTGATTTTTATCATGGATAATTATTTAATTGTCTACTTCAGAGCAGTTTTTTTAATTGTTTCTCTTCATTTTAATAAGTATCATTCATTATTTCTTTGATAAGATTTCATGTTAGGGTGGTAAAAAAGTTTCTTCCAAGATCAAGTGCAACTTCCCTCTGGGTTTAAAGAGAACGTTTTGATCTTTACTAAATAAACTCTATACTAGATTTTGATAAATACTAGATATGTTTTTTTAATATCTGATTTTCAACACGGGTAATTATTTTATAGTTTACTTCAGAACAGTTTTTTATTGTTTCTCTTCATGTTGATTAGTATCATTCATTATTTGTTTGATAAAATTTCATATTAGGTTGGTGAAAAAAATTTCCGTTACTAAGTGGATTCAAGTACTTCGTGCTGGATTTAAGAAAAACTTTTGAACTATCAATAAACTCGAAAATCACTTTGATTTTTTTATTACTAGTATTTTAATAAAAAATAATTGAAACGGTTAATTTGGAAACTTCATGTTCAAAAAACATTTTAATTAGTATTTATTTTATTAACAAATACTTTATTAAATAACCGTTTTGGTTGCACAGTTTATTTATTTATACGATGCAACTAAGCCTATTCTTCATTTTGACTTCTTACCAAATAAAAGTTTCCTTTCACCATCTAGATCAAACCAGTTATGTTTTCCCATAGCTAATGATGCTTTTAATAATTTTAGTTGGAAATTATATTTTATTTTAAACGTACTTTACGTGATTCACTGCATTTTTTTTTAAATTTTATTTTCAATCTAAAAGAAACTGTTCTATCCTAATAATATTATACGATTGCAAATCTAATAAATAAAACCTTATTTATCCATTTCCCTTTTTCTAGACTCATGTATCTTTATTCGATTTAAAAAGTTAAATAAATTGGAATATTAAATCTGAACTGCAACCTTCTTCTCTATGATTTTCATTATATTACTTTTTTGTGTATGATAGATATTTATACCATTCTGTATCGATTAACTTCTTTGTCTTTCTGTGCATAGAAATCATGCTTTTATGACTAATAACTGATTAAAAAAATGACTAATAGTAATTAGTCATTCTTAAATAAATTACTAATAATAATAAGTAATTCTTAATTAAATGACTTATAATAATAAGTCATTCTTAAATAAATGACTAATAATAATAAGTGATTCTTAAATAAATGACTAATAATAATAAGTGATTCTTAAATAAATGACTTATTATTCGTTGCCAAAAAAATACCAATTAGTAATGTTAATATAAGTTTTTTTTTAAGAATTAAGAGTCAATTTTGGGGTTTGAAATAGAAATTTAAATGATTTCGAACATAGAATTAATCGGTTTGACTTAGCTGAGAAAGTATCAATAAACCTTCCCACCTCTTTCTGAATTTTACTGTAAAAAAAATAGCAGTAATTACAAGAAAATAACTTATTACAATCAGGACATATATTTACTATAGTAGTAACTTATAATTGCAAACATCTTTTTTGTTTTTCTGTCCGTTACACAAAGAATAAAACAGTTTTTATTATTATGCAAAGGAAGTTGTTATTGCATCACCATCCACAATTTTCTTTAAATATCTTTCATTTCTTTTGTGCCATTTCGCTCAAAACTATCAATCATATTTATCGCACATTTTCTCAATGACTTTATCTCTCTTTCATGTAAGAATTGAAGCATTAACTGCTTATATTCAAACGTCCTTAACTTAATCAATGCGTTTTTTTCCTCCACGCCCTAACGGAAGCCGGCATCTATGTGAACAATAAGCGGATGCTTTAGCAGAGGATGTGCGGCTTTTTCTCTTTTATTTCACTATCATTTATTCCATTTGTTAGTTTCTCCTTTTGTATGAGATATGATAAAAGTGGAAAGAACTGACGCTCTATCAGTTTGTGTAATCCGTTCGGAAAGTCTTTGATCTCTGCAAAAAATGTGTGGTTATCATTTATTTAAAGACAAAAATCATTGAAACATTGAATTTTTGCTATAAAGATATCCACAACAACAGTGTTTCCCAAACTTATGACTTATGTGTGTACCCTTTCTAAATTTTTCGTAACGCAGTGTACCACTAATAAAAAAAATGAATGTATTTTTTTAAAAATAAGTTTAATTTTATTTTTCGGTGCAAAGTTTTGTTAAGTTTATTCCCATCAGTGAGAAGGATATTGTTTTTGCTGTGATAACAGCTTCTGTGATTAAAAAATTGCACAGAAGTTAAAAATCACAACTGGCTATTGACATCACTAATTACTAACTGTTAATTCTGCAAAAAATAGACAACAGAAAAATACGTAATCTTGCATTTTTATGGCTAGCTTTATTTTTAAATAAAATTTTTTGAAATTTTCGTTTGTTGCACCCCTGGGGGTACACGTACCACACTTTGGGAAACACTGTAAGTAGAGGGAGCTATGATTGTAGTGCAGTGTGGTACGCGTACCCGCAGGGGTACGGGAACAGTTTAGCAGGGGCGCGTTCTTATGCGAAATATCTTGCAGGAAACGAATTTTATGTAAAATTAAAGCTAGCCATGAAAATGTAAGATTACGTATTTTTCTATTGGCTATTTTTTTGCAGAGTTAACAGTTAATAATTAATGGTGCCGACAGTCAGTTGTGATTTTTAACTTTTCTGCAATTTTTTTATTGTAAAGGTTTGTAATAAATTCTACTTATTTTGATTATTTTAATAGAATATAATTTTTATCCTTGACATGGAATTTTTTACCAAAATTTAAGAATTTTTTAAACTAAAACTTTGTACCAAGAAAGAAAAGTAAACATATTTTTTTAAAAAAATACACTCATTTTTTTTTTTAGTGGTACACAGCGTTACGAAAAATTTAGAAAGGGTACACAAAAGTCATTCGTTTGGGAAGCACTGCTCTACGATAATAAGATCTCGTTGTCCCCGTAATTTTGCCTACGAATTTATGTTATCCTTCCCTCAATATTGCGATAAGCAATAAACCTCTGAAAATGACTTTTTTTATGCATCATTATTTTCTCTCTTTAATATGACATTTTGGTTTTCAAATACTCAATGTGTTTGTAATTTTGTATAGAACTAGAAGTAGCTTATACCAGTATTCTATTATAATGTTTATAAAATTAAACAAAATTTCCAACTGCGTCTGTTAAGTGCAAAGAAATGTTTGTTAAACATAATCCTTTTTTATGCGAATAAAATTAAATTACGGTACCGAATTTTCCCTTAAAATAATTTTATGTATAAATATTAAATGAAAACTATGTTCGTAAAAAAGTGTTAAATCTATTTCAAGTCCAATCAAAACTTGATTAACACCTAGGCCTAATAGGTTTTGACCTAGTGCCGATGATTTTTAAGGGGTCACAAAAATTTGTAGAAACTTTACTCTTCACTAATTTCTTTTAAATCTGTTATTTTTTTCTTAATTTAAAAAATATTAAAAATCATTAGATAAAAAAAAATGCGTTATTTATTTGTTTATTTATTTATTTATGTTCATTAGTTAGTTTATTTCAAATTATTTAATTACGGGTTCGGAAAATTAGGTGGGCCTAGGGACATATTTGTCTTGATCGTTCCATGCCGTACTCCAAATCACTAGAGTTATACCTGAAGTTTGTAAATGAAACACGTTTAAAAAATAATGATTCTTATTTTCATTTTATGTCATTAAATTTATTAAAAAAAATTATAATAATTTGTCCAGGCCACCATGACAGCTCAGGACTGAATTACTCCCCATTGTTTAATGCAGGCAGGATGTACTTACCATAGAATTGAAATACTGGGGAATACTAGTTGGAATACTATCTCAACTCTATAGTATTTACATGTCATGTTTAGGATTTGAATATGGAGCCTGAACAATAATTATAATATAACGAAATAAAAATAATCAAATTGTATGAATCAATTCAATTTCTATGAAAATATGATACATAAATTACGCAGACTTATGTTTTAAAGAATTTAATTTAGTTATAAAAATAAATTTTTATCTCAAATTTCGCACTTGTTTAAAAATTGTTGACAAAACATAGTTTTAACTTTTGTGAAGAAATACAACTGAACGTGTTAATAAAAAAAAAAAATTACTTGGTGAAAATGCTATTTATAGGTTTCTCTTATTTCTAAATAATATATTTTTAAACTACGCATATTTCTGAATTTTGTTTTATTATTTTGAAAAAAATTGCGAATAATCGAACCGAATTTTTCTATACTTTTTTCAAACGAACACGAATTGACCGTATTGTCCTTCATTTGTATAATTTAAAATTCTCATAAATTTTAATGTATCGATAGTTTTTCATTTCAGTTATTTAAAATAAGAGATGTCTCGTTGCAGAAGTTATATTTTATTATGTTTATTTTCAATGGAAAGTTTTTTTTTATTCTTTACGCTATCCCTCGTTATACTGT
Source organism: Parasteatoda tepidariorum (assembly GCF_982258835.1). Taxonomy (NCBI): domain Eukaryota; kingdom Metazoa; phylum Arthropoda; class Arachnida; order Araneae; family Theridiidae; genus Parasteatoda; species Parasteatoda tepidariorum. Next base: position 59,379,716 of record NC_141761.1, read on the forward strand.
CAATGAGATGACACTGATTTGTAAAATTTGTATTTATTTGCTTTTTCAGAGATCCTTCTTCAAAAATCAAATCCAAGAACAGCAGGTGGCGCCATCTATTGAACATAACATTTTTCTTCCACATGACTTCAACATATCTCCTGTAAAAACAATTCGAATCAAGAAAGGATCAGATGTTTTTGGTAGGCAAAATATTGCAACGTAATCTTTATATAATAATATCTGGATGTAATATTTCTGTTATATTCTGCACTTAATGTTTTTAAAATAAGTTCAATACGTATTGTAGAGAATTTTTCCGTGTTCAAGCTTACAGGGGCGGATCCAAAAATTTTTCCTGGGGGGGGGTCATAGACTCAGATCCCCCCCCCCACAATTAATTTTTTATATATATATATATTTTTTTTTAAATATTTTTTTTGAAAAAAAAAACTGGGGTTTTTAATGCTAGTCTTCTCATTTATTTTTCTTATAATAAACAATAGAACAATACATAAATAATTCAAGTCTTCAAAATCTTTAAATAATAAATGTAATGCGTTTTTTAGAAACTTTGGCAAATTGTGCAATCTTTGGTTAAACCTGTTGAAGCGCGCTTGGAGCTTAATGTTTACATTGAAACTATGACGAATTTCGTTTTAATCTTTTGGATTATGATTCTTTAAACAGTGAAGAACATAATTAGATTTGGAACAAAATAGATTTTTCCGACCTACCTAGGTGTATATGCCCCCTTAAATAATTTTTAAAATATTTTATTTCTTTTGTAAACTATTAAAAAAAAATTTTTTTTTTCAATTTGGGAGGGGAGGGGATGACTCCTATGACCCCCCCCCCGCTGGATCCGCCCAAGCTAGCATTAAAAAAATTGTGGGAGGGGGGTTAGCCTCTCAGACTACGAACGAAAAGGGAAAAAATACTATGCTATTTTACCATATTTTGCAATATTATTATAATATTAATAATTATAATATATTTCTCTTTTATTTTAAATTTATTTTTCGTATTAGAAATTTGAACATCTAGTTTTTGATTTTATTACATATATATGTATTTATTTTTAATAAATGTAAAAAGAGATAGTAGTATCCACAATTTTTAGGGATCCGCAAAAAAAAAATTTATCGAAATAAATTTTTTAAAAAATTATTTTTTTCAATAATAAAAATTCTAAAATCTTACTCTTATTCAGTTCATACAAATTCTTCATTTTAGCATATTCCTGCATTTTATAAGCTATATTTAAAAAAGTTTATAAAGGAAACTCGAAATAGTTGTTGAAATGTTAAATCATTGCTATAAGACTTTGCTTATATCGAGACATCAGCTATTGGAGAACTTTATAATTTATTCAGTTTTCAAATGGTTTATTTTATTTTTTAATGATATTTATTAATGTAGCTTCTGTGCTAGACGTAAGACATTTTAAGCGTATTTTTTATTAAATGGCGGCATATTTTATGAAAAATTGTAGTGCAATCAAGGTTTAATTTTTAATGTTGTTGTTGTCGTTGACCATTAAGGCAGAGGAGGTGGGATTGATCTGAGATGTTGTATTTGCGTAAAGGAGGAAGAGCGTATGTTCAACTACATGATGTAAAACAGAGGTGACAAACTCGCGGCCATAGGTGAACATTTTTGTAGCCCAGTCAATTTATCCGAAGCAAAGTAAAAATAATTTGGAAATGTGAATTAGAAACGGAACCAGCATATAAAATTATAATATACTTTATTTATAAACTATACGGATTATTTTAAATTGTACGCTCAAAAATGTAAAATTCTAATTGGCTGAAATGGAGACCGTTTCAAATTGAGCTATCAATTAGATAGTACATATTCAGGTTTATCCTACTACAGCGAGTTCAGTTGGTTATCTTGACCCAAGGTTCTCAAACAATTCTGGGATTCGAAAGAAGAAATATGTAAATTTTTACATACTAAAAATCAAGATACGAGCTTGTTCTCCGATTAAATATAGTTGCAAGATTTATCTTTTATGGTTCATATAACCCAACACTTATCCGATTTAAATTTATTGTTACAAGGCAAGGATCAGATCATTGCAAACATGTTTGACATGATTAAAGTATTCAAATATAAACTATTTCTTTGGGAAAGGCAACTGAAAAATGAAGATTTAACGTACTTCCCAACGTGCAACAAGAACAAATCTAGTTTAGATGATACTGCATTGTAACAAAAGTAAGCAGAAAATCTTCGAACAGATTTTGAAACAAGGTTTAAAGATTTTAATTCTTTGGAAGACAAATTTTGTTTGTTTTCTTCGAATTTTTCAATAAATATAGACTCAGTACCCAGTTATATGCAAATGGAAGTGATTGAGATTCAGTACGACTTAAATTTTAAGACAAAATTCATTGAAGTGGATGTCCTTGGATTTTACGAATATCAACCGCAAGGTTTGAAAATACTCGAAAATTCGCATATGAAATTATTTAGTATTATAGAATTATTTTAATTAAGTACTTATCAGTGAGAGCAATTATTTTCTGTTAAGAATGGAAATAAATCTCCTGCCCAAAACCGTATTAATAACGCTCACGTTGGGTGAATTTTGAAAGTTGTCTCGGCCAATAAAATCTCTCCCCAAAATAGTAAAGATAGTAGCAGAGAAGAGATGTCAAGTATCAGGACGTAAACAATAATTTAATTTTATATATGTTTATTACAATGTACTATTCAAAATTAAAATATTTATTTCTATGAACATTGATTTTTTTGCGGCTCTTCTAAAGTTAAGCATTGTTCATTTGGCCCAAGTCAGCTTTTGAGTTTGACACCCCTGATGTGAAACATTTACTGTATAATATAGTGACTGAGTTGCCAAGAAAATATACATGGGGCCAGGCCCCTCTTCCCCACTGGGCACTATGGGCACGTGCCCAGGGCCCCGCGATCGAATGGGGCCCCCTAGTTCCTGCCAGATTACCAAATGATAACCGATACATTATTACCGAAAAACATTAATTTTGAAAAATCTGATGATAATGACTTACTACAATACCTACGCTTATTATATTAGCTTTAGTTTGCCGCATGCGGATAGCTATACCTTGTACAACATAGCTTGAACTTTTTGACAGATGGGTCAGTGATGGGAAACAGAAAATATCTATTGGTGTAAAAAATGTGTTGGCTAAATATGTGGCTGTATGTATGTTTTAAACTATTCAAAATAAATAAATTCATTCGTCAATCAATTTTATTGCACTAGACATAAAAACATTGGGTAGGTAAGAAACCATTGTTTTCAGTTTTTCTATTTAAATTTTACCTCGAAGCAATAAAAACCACTTAAGACTTTCGGAAAATGCTTGAGTCCTTAACAGGTACTTTTATGTTGTGTGTCTATTCTTATGATTATTATCAATTTTTAATATTATTAAAATAAGAAGATATTGTTCGTCGTTGCAAAGTTATATCGATTTCAGATTTGACATCTGTCAAAAAGAAAGATCAAACAAATAAATAAACAGGGTATAATACTCCACTCTCTCTCAAAAATGAGTTTTTCCGATATTAGTATGTTTAGGTTAATTTAAATACCTATATGTAAGTATAAGAATACAATTTAAAAAAAAATTATTAAATTAAAAAAAGAATTATTTGATGCGGTGTGGTTTATGTCTTAAAGAAACCTATTCGAACGTCATTCGTAATACCAAAGACAAAAAAGGGGAATTCCCGATTCCCGATCGTCGTTCCGATCGATATTTTTCGGGCTCTACCCACAGATGAAATATGTTAACAGAACATTTAGGTTCAAAAAAAGTTGTTAAGAGTCTTTCACAAACCAGATGGTCAGCCCGAGCTGATGCAGTAAGTGCTTTGCATGGGGGTTATAAAAGAATATTAGAAGCTTTAATCACCATCGCAAACGATACTGAACAGGCACGAGAAACAAGAGACGAAGCCCTTAGTCTGTCTAGAAAAATGGGAAATCTAGAATTTATTATACTGACGGAAATCTGGAGCACTATATTGGAAAGAATAGACAAAACAAGTAATTATCTTCAGAAAGAAACAATAACACTGGACGTTGCAACCAATTTGTTGACTTTACTTTATGATTTTATTACTAACCTCAGGGATAAATTTGATAACTTCGAATCATCTGCCAAAGAAAATGACCCAGAATCTGACTACAAGGATCTATCTCAAAGAACAAGACGTAGAAGCTCACGGCAGAGTTTTTTTGATGGCTCTGCGCCATCAGTCCAATTGAATGGAAAAGAGCGATTCAACGTAGAAACCTTTCTCCCAATAATCGATACCTTGAGTGTTCATCTAAAACAGCGACAAAGTTCATATGAGATCGTCAGTCAACGTTTTAGTTTATTTTTTCACTTAAAAACTCTGAATTCCGAAGAGATACGACAAGGATGCAAAGAATTTTCTCAAATCTATCACGAAGATGTAAATGAAAAAGAGTTAGAAATAGAATGTCAACATTTAAAAGAATACTTAATAAATGTTCAGAGTGAAAATGAAGCATCTAACAGTGTACAGGAAGTATATAATCTATTAAAGCAAAACAAAATTGAAGACACATTTCCTAACGTAGAAATTGCATTGAGAATATTTTTAAGCATGATGGTAACTAACTGCAGCGGAGAACGCTCCTTCTCCAAATTGAAACGAATAAAAAATGAATTAAGAAGTACAATGCTTCAAGAGAGATTAAATAGTTTGTCGCTGATGTCCATAGAATGTGATATTCTCAATACCATAGATTTTGAAGAAGTGATTAACGATTTTGCTCATCTTAAATCTAGAAGGGTACCTTTGCAATCAACATAGAATTAATCTAAGGATTTTAAGTTAAGCGAGTTACTTTTGTAGATTATTTTTTATATTTCCTATTTTTTTATAGCTAGTAACTAAATAAAAATAAATTTAGAACCTTGTTTGTCTTTCTTTATCTATTGTAACTAAATAGTGTTTTCTCAAGGTCATAGGGGCCCCATGATCCTAATGTGCCCAGGGCCTCAAATAGTTTAAAGACGGCCCTGCATGGGGCTCAAAGTTAATAAAACGATCAGAACCAATACATTTATTTCCTCTAAAAAGTTATACTTCAACAGGACCTTTTAGCGGTTACTACGGTTATGTGAGCTATCGTAAATCTGACATTTTATTTTAAATACATTTTATAGGTTTGAGCGTCAGCCTCGTGGATTCTGTGGGTGTCATGGTCACATCCGTTACGCCTGGCAGCGCCACTGATCAGGATGGCCGACTGAAATCGGGAGATATATTGGCTTCCATAAATGGCTGTTCCTTACTCGATGCCGAAGCTCGAAGAGTCGGAGAAGTTCTAAGAAATGTCGACAAATCAACATCTGATGTTATGTAATTATTCTAATTATTTTTTTTACTGCACTGATAGTATTAAAAATTTTGAGACACATAAATTGATTTAAAAAATTGAGCGATTTTTAAAATTTTAATTATCTTTGATTATTCTTTTAAATCTAGTTGAACGTAAATATTATTAATTATCTTATATTATTCCAGGTAACTCCGATGGGAGGAGGTAGGGCGCGTATCAATAATACTAAAGCTGACCTTTTTTGTTGTACCTTTCCTTAAACAACTACTACTGATATCTCTCTGAAATTTTTTGGAGATATTTGAGATTATATTAGCTGTATGCTGTGATAATGTTTTAGCGTTAACAGGAATACTTTTTGAGTTATGAAAGATTTTTGAAGAAACGTTTTAACAAATCAAAAGTTCTCAATTCATAATTATTTTTTTTTAAATTTCTGTCTAAGATATGTTTTAAACGTTATCACAGTGCAAACATGTATATGTAAATATTATGTTTAAAAAGAAACTGAAGCAATATCTTGTTTAGATGCTAAAAAAAGTTACATCGGAAAAAGTCAGTTTTAACATTATTGGTATGTGCCCTACCAACTCCCCTTAATATTACAAGACAGAAACATGATAACAGGATTTACACACTTTTCATTGAACCTGATTACTTCGCATCAAATTTGAAACCAAAATCTGTGATAATAGCTACATTTTTGCCCTCCAAATGAAGGCAGCATTCTGGCACCTGTCAGAACATAACTTTCCACACTTTATAATTTCAATAAATGCTATAATTGTTTTTTTTGGAACAAATATAGAATTTTTTAATCTCTTACAATGTAAGATAAAATTGCTATTCAGTTATTCTGTTTGAAAACATCCACTTGAGCATAAACGTTTCTTTTTTCTGTTCGTAGACGGGGTAGAACACTACCTTAAAAAAAATAATGGTAATAATTAAACTTAGAGCAACACCTAAGTGCTTAAAACCGTTTAATATTAAATTATCACGATCAAAACTTACGACACGAACTTAAAATCACGAATTATCTTAGATTTAGTGTCTTCCTCTTGTTTAAAACATAACTCACGTTTTTATTCGTTATCTGATAATATTTTCTTTTTCTGCAATAATTTATGCAAATCTGTCGTATTCTTGAAATGCAATTAACAAATTGCTAATATTTTATAGTGGCTTTGGTTTATAGCATTGTCAGTAATAGCGTTGCTTTTGTGATGCATATTTTTTTTAATGAAGTTATGGTTGAAGTTTGTTAAATGTATTTACATAATTTTTTTACAATGTTATTTTTCAGAGTTCAATATATACCAGCTGATCCCCCAGAAAGTTCTCCTAATGCATCTTCAGATACTTACTCTTTGTTGACAAGGTATATATGTATATATTGTTTTCTTTCAAAACGAACTTTGTTTACCACCCTTGTTTCTAATAATTAAAAACCACAAATTTTGTCTAACTTCATCCTTTAATCTTATTTTAAAGGAACATCAAAAAATCTGACGAAGAAGAAGAGGAATTTTACGATGTGCCTGAAACAGAACCGCCTGATCCTTTCACGAATCCTCCACCTTCCTATTCTTCTTTAGTGTCCGAAGTTCAGAGCTTACTTCTACAACGAACTGAAACATCCCCATCCTTACAAAAACAATTCCTAAAGAGGAGCAGTCCGGTGCCCACTGCAGCACGTCCAGTGTCCGAAACTAAAATCTCTCCAATCCAACTTCCTCAGAAACCTAATGCTATAATAGCTGCTAAGCCTACTGCCGGCTTGTCCACGTCTTCTGAGACAGTTTCTGTTGTTTCTTCTAAAGAACCGGATGCTAGGAATATAGTAAGCCAAGTAAAGCCTACAGTGCCTTTCAAGCCTATCAGGGCATCTTTGTCTCCTAAAGATATCCTGCCCGCCAAAGGTATAACATAAAGATTTTTTACATAACATAAAGTCTTAAAGCCAGAAAAGAGTTTTTTTCTTTCTAGATTTGATTTCGAAAATTAAAATGGCAGGTTTATTTAAAATTGAAGCAAGTTAAAGTTTAATAAAGAAAGAAGAATCCGGTGTAAAATTTTATATCAGATATCTATATTAGTTGACATTAGATCTAGAAATCTCTATTAGATATTAGAATGTAGATATTAAAATTAGATATTAGAATGTTGATTTCAATATTGCTTGAAATATAAGGCTTAGGTCAAATTACTTTATCTTATAGGGCAAAATTAGGAACATTTGCTTCTGGCCAGTTGTAGCATTTTTAACTGTGGCCACTTTTTAAAACAACTCAAAATTTTAAACGAATGAAAAAAACTATTTATATTATTTAATGTAAGGCTTTTTTTTTTTTTTTTTTTTTTTTTTTTTTTTGAGGAATTTTTCTAAATATGCTTTTATTTCTAAAATGATGAAAATTTTATGAAGCAAGTGTGAAATAAAGTAATTTTCTGAATATTATGAAATATTAAAAAACATAATTTTATATAAAATATAGGTGAATTTTTTTATGAAAAAAGATGCAATTGGATGGTGACGTAAAAGCAAATTTTTAATCATTGTTATGTTTAACCGTCCTAGACGTCCAAATTAGCATGACCAACGGTATGTCACCCATTGTGGTGGTCCTGAAAGAGTGGATACCACCTCTGGAGAACGCACTAGGTCTGCTCATCGGCAAGACCGATTGTGCAGCTCATTGGAAATAAAATTTTAAAAAATGTTTAACCGCTTGTGACCATTAATTTTGCCCCCATACTTTATCAACCGGGGATAATCGGGTTCTTGGACTCATTGATCTAGAATTTAATGCAGCTCAATATCATTAAATTATTTTTAAATCAACTCTTTATGTTTTCTGTTGTGATTTTTTTTCCCTAGCCAAATCCAAGTCGTCGACAATCGAGAGTCTGATGGCAGAAACTAATGCAGCCAATATAGCCCGTCAGTGGGGAGAAGAGCGAAATGTAGAATTGATACGAGATGCAGTGAAAGGTTTAGGAATCAGCATTATATCTGGCAAAGTAGATACCGTCCATGGAGGTATTTTTATAAAGAATGTTTTGCCGGATAGTCCTGCTGGGTGGAATGGTACCCTAAGGAGGGGCGATCGAATACTGGAGGTTCGTGTTTACATAGTTCATTTTTTTATAAATAGAATTGATTTTTATAATTGAAATTTAGAAATAAATTAATACTATGAAATACTCTTTTATGATGCTGTACTATTTTCTACATTATTATATTTTTTTAATTAAAATATTGAAAATTATTTTTTATTCAAATAATTTTAAAATGATATCGAACAATTAAAACTGATAATTAGTTACTCGACGAAAAGAAAAGCGATTAAGCCTAACCATGTGATTTAAATCAGATTTAATTGAATACCTGTAAACGACGTCACGCGTATGTGTCGAACCTGATTGGTCTGAATCGACAAACGATATGTCTTTTGCAGGTATCCAATTGATTTTAAATATCGTCGGATTTTGTCATTTAACTCAATTGAGTCTATACTCGTATGGGATTTATATGTATTATACATGCATGCATGGGACTTATGTGTATTATATACACATGCATGGAACATGCATGCATGGGACACGCTTATACCGTGCGTGCAAACATGAAACATACATACATTGTACAGTGCGCAAAATAAAAAAGATATCACCCTGAATTTTAAATACTCTAATTCAGAGAAAGTACGTTTTAGTGCCTGGTTTCGTAACTTAAAATATAAAAAACGCACTAAATAATGCACTAAATAATTAGCATATTTGAAGTCACTTCCTTGCACCATTAAGATTGAGTCTTTAGAACGTGATGATTCGATCATTAGATCAAAAGGTATACCGGGTAGGCCATTTTTTTATTTTGCGCAATGTCTATACAATTTAGTTGCATTCATACGTACATGTACGTTTTATGTAAATACGTATAAAATGTATCATTATACAATTGTCTGTACTTGTGCATACATATATATCACAGGCTATTGCAAATCGTTATAGGTAAGCGGTATAGATATTAGAAATGCTGGTCATTCCAAAGCCGTGGAAGTGATAAAAAATGCTCCCAATCCTGTGAATTTCCTTATACAGAGCTTAGTGCCTATGGTAAGAATGAGCACAAAAGCTATATATGATTATTATTATTATCTTTTAATGATTGTTTTGATGTATCTATTCTAAATTGTACATTTAGTTTCCATACATGTTTTATGTACTTTGTATCGTTTTCTATGATAAATATATTTTTATCATAGAAACGTCATAATAATAAAATAAAACAACATATCAAACCAATTTCTTTTCATTTTTATTAATATTTTTTTTTCCTTTTTTTTTCTTCCCCATATTAAACTCTTGTTTTCATTTGTAAGGAAATTTTGTTTCATAAAAATGCCATGTCAGCTGCCTTTTCGTTTTTTAAACAAAAATGTTTCTAGTTAAATGAAATGTATAGAAATGTTTTATAATACTTTTTTATAATATTGTCAAATGTTTCATTCGCTACGAATTTTGCGTACATTCTACTAATTTTAAACTAACCTAAACAATCTGGAAAATCGTTTGAAATTATTGAAAAGTTTATTTTTCAAACTTATAAATACACACTTATTTTCTGTTAATTCTTTAATTATAAACAAATTTTTTTATTATTGATTTAGCAATTTAGAGGTAACTGATTATTTTTGTCACCTTATTTGGAATATATTTTTTATGTGGTGTGATTAGATTTCAAGCAATCTTTCCAATAATTTTATAAATTCTTTTTTTTATCTCTATCTGGTTTAATAAATTGTTATTTCACCACTCGGAATTTTAGCGTATAAAACAAAAATTAAGTGTTTATTTTGTTGGGTAATGTTACTACGTAAAGCTATTTTTGACAATAAGAAAAATATTAATATTGATTATTACTTCACTGTAATATTCAGCGTTTATATCTTGTTAAACAATTTTATTTAAATTTTTTAGATTAAGACTCGATTTTTTGTAGACTATAAATATTAAAGAACAGCAACGTTTAAAGCATGGCGTTCGTATTTTGTTGCTCTCGAGCAGCGGCACACACTAGTATAAAAATGAATATATATTTTTTTCTAAAAGCATAGCAAAATTCAACTATATATTAGGCACAATAATATCCTAAAAAAGGGTTCACGATAATAAAGAAACAAGAGTGGCCGAAATCATTGCTTACAACAGTTTTTGGCGTACCAATATCGGAAGATTTCGGAGTTGTAGCCGAGAAGTACCCTACAGTGACGAAGATGAAGATGACCCCCCCTAATCATCAACGCGTTCTGGCCCACAGCATTGGCAAAGTTTAGGTCATGCGTGAAAACGGAAATCACTACCCCAAAATCCGAGGCAGACCCGTGAATTCGAAGCCTTATCTATAACACCAATTTTGGCGGTCAATCCAATCCGAGTTGCCAGCTTCGTTTAGTTTCGATTTCTAATAAACAAAACAAGAGTTATCGTTGTGAGGCACTCTCTCTCTCTGTCTCTCTCTCTCTCTATCTATTTATCTATATCTCTATCTATCTATATCTCTATCTATATATCTATCCAACAATCTATGTATCTGTTTTTTTTTTAAAAAAGTAGTATTTAATTCATTTCTCTTGTTTCATTTTTAAAACAGCACTATTATTAACCGTATAACCTTTTGATTAGTTTTCAAGATTTTTCTCCCCTCTGCCCAATTATGGAGGAAAAAATATTCTAATTTTAATTTTTTTTCTCGTAATTTTTTACAGAATTGAAATATTTTGTATTTAAAAAATACTTCATTGTGATTAATTTGAAAATGTTGCTATCCTTGAACGTCATCAAATAGTCTTAACATCTTCAAATATTAAACGTTTTCAGAACAAAAATTGGACACATTCAAATCATCAAAATTATTATGCAGAGTTGAATACGTTGTATCAAGCAACCTATTTTTATAATTGTAATCAATGTAAGCATACTATAATTACTTTCGAGAAATTTATCAACAAAATTTGGAATTTATTCACGATTTGCGACCAGAAATCTTACTCTTTCGTAAATACTCGAGAGTGCTGTTGATTCCAGACGAGGAGATGAGAAAAGGAACTAAACTTTACCTTAGGCATAAGTTGCCATTCGAAAATTATAAAAACACATTAGAAAAATTTCACGTGATTTAAGCGAACCAATCCCCGCCGTTATTAAAGGGAGGGGCAAACAGAGGTGCAAAAAATGCCAGTTTTGTGTGAGGTGGTGATTACGGTAAACGTCGCACTAGAGCAGAACGATGGGCTACTGGCGACGGTCTGAGAAACATCCCTGAGGATGATTCGAAGACATGCCATAACAGTTTTGATCCTCTACAGTGGGGAGCTTATTTGTGAGGTCACTTGCTGAATTTTGATATAGATCTGAAAGGGAGGGGTTTTTTCTTCAACTCTTTGTACCTATGGTACTGCTCAGTGACCGAACTTTGACTTAAAATCCCACAGTGACTTAAGATTCCACATATTTTAAGAACACGTATATCGCATGTACTCGGTGGGTGCGTGCTTAAAGGAGTCAGGGATCGAACCTTGGCTCCTGTGACCGGAGTCTGATTCTCTAACCACTGGGCTACCACGGCTCTGTTGATTACAGAAGTCGGCAAAAAGCTGTACAAATACCAATTCGGTAAAAATGCTGTTGTTGTGGCTTATCCTCCAATTATCTGGCGAAGTCAGACAAGATTCATTAGTCTGTTAACCCTCACAAAATCGAGAACCAGAAGGGGAGAAGCGTATAAGTCCGCCCTGGAAAGACCCAGGCAGTCCAGGATGTGTTCTGCAAAGACCTGCTGAGCTTGGCATTTAAAGCAGACCACAAAGATCCTCCTGCCCTCAAAGAACAAGAGACTCTTTGTGTGTCCACTTGTCAAATGTCGTTTGTGAGGATCTGTCAAAGTTAAGAACAAATGAAGAGCTCTTTACCTGCGTACTAGAGTATTGGCAAAGAGGGATCTTTCGCTCCTTTGAAATTTCTGATTTAACCTTAGATTGATGCTCTGAGGGCTGAAGAGGAAGGTGCAGAGTGACTACAATCCTCCTTGGCTAAGCAATCCGCTTGTTTATTGCCATAGATGTCGACGTGGGATGGAATTCACTTAAAATGAACATCGTGGAGCTTTGAAATAAGTTTAGGAAGGATGGAAAGGATAGTTTTATCTTCCACTATAATCTAATTGTTAAGGTGTTGAAGGGAGCGGAGACTATCCAAAAGAATCAAGATATCTCTGAAGTCGCGTTCGTTGAGAATAGCTTCAAGACATTGTTCGATTGCAATAAGTTCGCTTTTAAATACTGAAATAAAATCAGGGTTACGGATGCAGGTGGAGAATTTTTGCCCTAGTTTCTCAATGTAGATGCATCTTCCAGCGTTGTCCGCCTGTTTACTGCCATCCGTAAATATTTTTATAGTGTTATCGAGGATATCATTAATAACTTCCAATTCCAACTACCTTAGATGAGCTGGAATAAGGTCCTTCGTAGTGACCGCAGCCGAAAAGTTGAAATGGAAATGAACTCTGAAGAGTCTCTCTGAGGGACTCAGACAGAATTTTAAAAAGCGTGTGTTCCTGGTAAACAAGCGATATTCTGGTAAACATGCGAGATCTTCAATTTTCTAATGTTTCATCTGAATCTCATAATTTCTTGTTTTCTGGCAGAAATTTTGAACATTTGTGGCGATGGTGATCTGGAAGTTGCAGTCTGAGAAACAAGGATAGGAATAAAAAATCTTTCACTTTTTCAGAAATGAAGGACGAATCGAACCTTTTTTCTTTGACGGATGTTATATTTGAAACTTCATCTTTAAGCCAAGTTATTCGAGGCAAAGTCTTTTATGAAAAAAAATCTCAGGGCATTTTTCAAGCAGTGTGAGCCATAATGCGTATATGACTAAATCTTTAGTATACGTATATATTCTTTTTTCTCATTATTCTGCTTACAATTCCAAAACTACTAAAATTTTATAACGAGAATCTGACAATTGAATGCGGATTTAATATGAACATAATTTATAGAAATAATTACCTTAAACTGTTCTCAAATTCAATTTTACCATCCTTTTTTTTTTCTGTGATCGTTTTCTTCAATTTAAAAAAGACAAAACTACTCCGGTTGACAAATAGGCCAGTACTTTTTCCAAATCAATGTCGGAGACAGTAGAAAACTATGAATTAATTGCGCACTTATAATAAGATATTCCTAATCGTGAAGCACTGCTTTTTGGGTTACATCACAATTAGAGAAATACAGATGAGATACGTAACAGTAACACTAGTGAAATTGAAGTGAATTTAGTGAATTGAATATTTAGACTATAACAATATTTAATAACAATTACTTATTTTTTATAATAAATGATAATAAAAACCATGAATAAAATAATTTGGTCACCAGAACAAGGAAATTTTAGTAGTCAGAGCCCAGGCTACTCAAAGTTAGTTTTATAGTAATGATATTAAGAAATTTTATGATTTATCCATTGGAATTTATATTCTTTAGAAACGGGCTTCTGAACCCTGAGATGTTCTAGTGATTTTAATTTGTTTTGCACAAGGCTACTTTTACATCTTGTTTTTAAGGCTATTTTTTATTTTAAAAATAACATCTAAAACGTTATAGAAATCATATAATAAAAATTAAATAACTCCTTTCAGTCTAGAAAAAGTGATGTGGAAACACCACCCATTTCAAGTGCTGCATCAGAAGTTCCAAATGATAACACCAAAGACAATCCACTTAAAAATGACACATCGGACATCAAAGTAGCATCTATACCAAAAGTAAGCACATTTTTAAAATTTACTTACATGAAATTTCTTAATGCCTCTATCTTCTTTTAAACAAATAAAATTTTAAATTTTGAAATGAAAATTCGGCTGTCAGCATGAACTTTTCTTTTTCAGTAGGGGAGAGTGGGGTCAATTGTAACAGGGTACGATTGTAACAGAGTAAAAATTTCGAGTGTCGGGTTCTAGATTTGGTTCCTAGGTGGCGCACAAGGTGTATTTAATAAATCTACATGTACACCCCTGCTGGCAACAATTTTTATGTACTTTTGAAAGAGTTACAACACAAAAGATATTTTTACGCTACGTAAGTACTTTTTTTGGTATTAGAATATTATATTGTAACAAAGTAATTTTGTTTAAGCAAATAAAAATTATCAACCGAATATGTAAGTGGACACCTTAATTAACATTTCAAAAAAATAAAATATTAGTTTTGTTAATTAACTAGCATTGTTTTTAACAAATGAAGCTGAAATAGCGTCTTGGGGACGATTGTAACAATAAGTAAAGGGACGATTGTAACAGCTGAAAATAAAATTCATAATTACAATTACAATTGTTTAACCCCTTAGGTCCCATTTCTTATGTTTACAAACCATTACTTAACTCTTTAAGAACCACCAATAGTTTCCTATATCATTTATATTATGTTGCATGTGCATTATTTTATTTGTCGCCTTTTCACAGCATAAATTAAAATTTTTAACCCCTTAAAGTTAAAAGTTTAACCCTTTAGGTCTCTGCTCATTATTATTTTTACTCCTAAAATATCACTACTATTTTGATCAATAAAAAATGTATCACAACTATGATAATATGTATAATTAACTATGTTTTAGTTGAATTTTTGAACTGTTACAATTGACCCCGTAAGTGGGGACAATTGTAACATGTGCACGACTGTCAAAAATTGTTAATAACTAATATAATAACATTTAAAATAAGGTATTTATTTTTTTGTCTAGTAGAGGATAGTCTACTTTACGCGTCTGTCAATTAATACTAATATATTAGATTTTTTTTGTTAGTTAAAAATAGTTAAGTAAAAAATGTTACAATTGACCCCACTCTCCCCTACACTAAATATCTTTACCCCAAAAATGGTGGCAACTACTCTACATCTAAATGGTGTTGTGAAGCACATCAGATAACTCTTAGTTCTTGGTGTTTTACTACCTCAAGAACTAAGGATAGTTCTTGGTGTTTCACTACCCTAAGAACTAAGGATAGTTCTTACACCCGTATTCACCACGCCGAGTTAAATTCAAGAGTAACTCGGGGATCGGAATATCCACGGTTCAGAGTTACTCTCGGATTAACCCTCGCTTTTTATTCTCCAACCGTTTTTAACAGAGGATTTCACAACTCGAGTTTAACTCTTGGAGGAAATATAACGAGGCCTTTGATTGGGCAAGGTGAGTCTGTAGTGTGACTCTGTATATAATATAAACGTATCTACTCTGTATATAATATGAGATGTGACTCTGTATATAATATAAACACGTGGTGTTATATAATATAAACATGTTATTTGCTGGTTTCCAAGTGCATAAAATCTTACAGCAGTTAAAACTTTTTCCGTTGGAGTTAAGGCATTGTTCCGATCTGCATCAGATTCCAACTTACTGCCAATTTTGGAGATCAGTTCTTCAATCGTCCGTTTTAAGAAACGATATCTTTCAAAAAAGTCTATTTCATCTAACTCTTCTAGGTCATTATTTCTGATAGTTGGGACATATATTTCCCTTCTTTCAACAGTTTCAAGAAATTCAAGATCTTCAAGCTCAAACGCAGCGATGGAATCCTCCATCTTGTTTGTTTACAAGCTCCTCGTGAATAGGTTACCCTCCGATAACTCGGCAAAAACGGAGGGTTACCCGAAGAGTCAGAACTGTCGATGAAATCTGCGAGTTTGGCGAAATTTCGGCTGGAGAATAACATTTCGCACTTAACTCGTGATTTTACTCTTACCCATAGATTACCCCGAGGTAATCCGTGTTGGTGAATACGGGAGTTAGTGTTTCACTCCTCCAAGAACTATGGATAGTTCTTGGTATTTCACTACCCCAAGAATTACGGATAGTTCTGTTACAGTGAAATACCAATAATCTTCTTTTACACTATTTTTAGTATTTATTAACTCTAAAGTTTATAATTATACCATAAGTATTTTTACGGAATATGATGATCGCATCTCCAAACGCCGTCGCGAGAATAAGAGAACCTGATTGGTGAGTTAATCGAGGGAAAATATATTTCACCAATCAAGTTTTCACATTTCCTCGACGGCGATCAAATGTACGGCAACCTCATTCGGTGAGAATGCTGCCTAATGTAAGATACACACAAGAGTAAGATAAAAACCGCATGCGAAATTAAGGCATGGGGTGTTTTCGCGAAAGTCGAACATTGCCTTTATTGGCAGTAGTCTGTCTTATCCTGCCCTTCTTTGTCGTTTGTTAATAGAGAGTTGGCGAAAATATCGAAAGGCACTCTTCTCCCCTGTGTTTGTTCGGTCACGTTATTTGCCCCTTTTCCCACCTTTCTGATTTGGACACAGGGAAAAACCTCCTTATCACTAACAAATAGGCTAGATGGAAAGAAAAACAGCTAGAACGGCTCTATACTGCTAAGAAATATGTTTCCCTTGATAAAAAGAACTCGAAAAAAGTTTGTGAGCATTGTAAAAAAATTGTTTGGTTTTGTCTTTAGAAAAATATATTAAGCATTATTTTTTATAAAGGAAGTAACGTAAAAATGTTAACATAATATCTGTATAGGCAGCTCTTTCGATCCAGCAGAAAATTACATTAGAAACAGGACAAAACGGACAATATAAAATCGGAGTTCCATTGCACTAATTCTTAAAATAAAAATATTTTGCAAACAAGAAACAAGCTTAGCCCTTAGAGAATATTTAGTTTAAAACTAGGTTTAACAGAAGAAAAGCGGAGAGATAGTATATATAATAAAATTATTTAATACAGTTCACAGAGTTATAAAAATTAAAATATAAGTTATCTTAGTTCCGAACTGAAAACATACATACAGATTTTAACGGTGTTTTTTTCTGTATTGTAGCATGAGAAACAGCAACTAACTCTCGCCAACGCGTACTCTATTTTAAATATTCTTCTAACGATGCCCGAAGTGCGTCAGCATTTGTGTTTCGGATGCGAAAATAATTCATGCATGGTGTGACTGCGCATGAGCTTGGTGTCAGTTTTTTCCAGTTTAAATTTTTAGATTTAACTGCATTCTTTAAGGTGTATATGTAGGTTGGAATAATGATTGCTCCGAAGTTTTTAGAGTGTCCTCTCCAAATCTTCCATGATCGATCCACGTTGCCTAACGTTTGAGTTTCAATTCCATAAAATAAGGTTAAATTAATACATTTGAAGTGCAGAACTGGAAGTGCAGAAATATTTATAAAGAAACGCCATGAAATGTTTAATAAAGATAGTTTCTCAGCATTCTTCGAAACTTAGTTGTTTATGCTTGGCTATTACTTCTAATCACAAATTTGTTCTATTTCCTGTTGTCTTTGTGGCCGTTACGAGGTAGACAGGCTAAATAAATATTTTATTTCGACATCCTAATGCCAATAATAGTTTAAGCGAACATAATTCTGAAAATTTAAAATGAAATTTCTTTTATATATAAGGAAAATTTTCAAAAAAAAAGAAACAGTTATTTTGTGGGAAATACATGATGGCATTTCCCTTAAATAAGGTGTTATATTTTCTTTCTTAATTTTTTTAATTATAAATTATTACCGTCTTTAATAAAATATTCGATCGTTAAATTAAAATTCCTAACTAACAATTGACTATCATTATCTTCTAATACTGATTCAATATTCATGTTATATGACATGTTTATGTGTGTGACATTTCTAAATTCCTTATCAAAATAAATTTTTTAATTTAAATTTTTAGAATGTTCACAGAAGTGTGCATCGTAGGAATTTTCTCCCCCTTTCCCATATTTTCCCTCAGTGAATAAAGTTGACCTTTATCAGATATATACTTGCCAAGTCATCGTATTTATCTTTCCTCTTATTTTTGCATGAGATTTTGTTTACAACACCATTCTGTTGTAAATAAAGTTAGAATAAAGCATCGTAATATAACGTGAATAAATTACAACTAAAGGTACAGAAATAGTCATACTTTAGTTTTGGTGCTATGAACATGAAAATTCTTCAGTTCCCAAGCGCGCAATGTGTGTAAACACTGAATAAGTTACTGAAATAGTATATATAACTTTAATTTATATTCATTTAACTTTATATTCAAACCCATTTTATTTTTTGAAATATTTCTGAAAATTTTGTAAATTTTTCAGCAAAAAGTTTGTAGTTTTAAACTTAATTTCACTACGTGGTTACATATGTTTTCCATTTGATGCATTTCCAATAATATTTGTTTCTTGTTAAATCCTACTCGTGAGATTTGATTTGATTATGTAGTTGATTCCTATCTAGAAATTGCTTCGATTATCACGACCGTCTTTAAGACAATTATTACCATATTATACATTGATGCAATTATTACCATGTACAATTGTTGCACGACCATCATTGCTGCAAAATATTTAAGCTTTTAATTATAGGTTTTTTAGTGTAGTAGCCCAACCTTGCACCGAAACTTGAAATTTAAAAAAAAAAAAAAAACTTTTTTATGGTTTTACAGCTATTGTCAGCACATTCTCCAAGTGATACATCCTCTCAAGTTTCGAACGCACAATCTGCTTCCTCGTCCACTTCGTCCTCTCGAGAGTCCACTATCAAACGAAGGACGTCTTCCAAAAGGACATCTCCAGTCACCGTTGACCCCTCTACAAAACTGTCCGTCGATAGCCCTGAGATAGTTACTCCGTCCACTGAGGAACTGAAGAACGAATCCAAGACAGAAGACAGCTTTAGAAACATAATTCAAAAATCTGTCGAAAGTAGCAATGGTGAAGAAGATGATTTCACTGATCTACCAGAAGGGAAAGCTCTTACTAAGAAAGGAAAACAGGTATATTTAATGATTTTTCCCCATCTCTTATAAAAAGGACACTACAGCGCTAGAGAAACCCTTCATTGTGAATTCTTTCTCTCAAGTGTTAAAATTTAAAGAATAGAAAAAGTGTAATCAGATAAACTTAGATTTAAGCATGAAGTTTTAACCCCTTAACGATCGGTTAATTTTCAAGAAAACGGTCATAAAAGTGCCTATTTTGTTTTTCTGACATCCAAACATCTTCTGCTCGCATCTAGTTTAAAATAAACTATCTGCAATTAACTTGAAAATATCCTGGTACTGCCATCTGGTGTGTAAAATGAGAAATAAAGTGTTTTCCGGGCAAAAGAAATGAATTAGTTTTATTCTTATTGGCGCGTTACTACTGAACACTCCATCCCGGAAATTTCACGGGAGCGAGAAATAGAGAGCGAAACCTCACCCCGTCTTTTTCACGAGAGCGAGAAGGAATGCCGAAAATTTTATTCAAAATTTCAAAATGTGTAAACAACTTATATCAAGATTGCTCAACATAAGATGCCACAGTAGGGAAGTAATCCTTCAACAATTTTGATATTTCGAAAGTATTTTGAAGTTTAAAGGCTGAAGAAGTTTTCAAAACATCGAAATGCAAACAAATTATTGCAGAATTACTCAGGGGGAAATAAACTTGCGATAATTTGTCTGTGTTTTGATATTTTGAAATTATTTTTCAGCTCTTAAAGCTTCTTGATTTCCTTCGGTCTACCTGAAATCACTTTTACTATACTTTAAATTTCAATTACTTATGGAAGGGAAAGAGAATTCGCCATGAAGGAATTTTCCCGCTATATAATGTTCTCTTGTATACAATTTTTCTAGAAAATTGTCTAAGTGAAATTTTTAAATTTTAATGTTTTATTAAATTTATTGACCCTGGAAATTAATTATTTTTGTATTAGCCTTGCATATTCAAGGCATTTTATTTACAAAGTTTGTAAATAATTATTGGAAATTTAGTGTGACATTAAATAAAAGTATAATTATTAAAAATGTTTCTTGCACAACAATTTCTTTTCTTCGAAAATAATATGTAAATTTCTTGGTCACAAATAAGGTCTGGAACAAATGTTACATAAAATTATTTAAATTTTTATAATTTGAAATGCAAGTTTTCAATAATTTTTTTAATGGAATATTTGTAAAATTTTAAATTTTATTTCATTATTATTGAAACTTTTGTTTTGTTGCATTTAAAAATTTGAAGCATACGGGTCTTTTTTTAATTGGGTGTAAGGAAAATTTTATTTTAATTAATATCTCCGTTTTTTTTAATGTGGTACGTTAGGGTTCTAGAACCTGCAAAATATTACAAATAGTATAGTCTGGGGAAAAAGGATGTGAACTTATGACTTCTGCAGTCAGAAAATGAATTAAACTTCCTTCATGTTAACCTGTATCGAATTATAACGAATGCGATTTTAGTATTTATTATTTAACTTATAAATGACTTCGTTAATTAGTATTTTTTTTCTCATTTTATTCTTTGAAATATGTTCTATTGAATTTAGTTTCCAAATTTTAAATTTTATGGTTGTAAATATTTTTACATATTTTCAAAGTTAAAGTTTTAAAAAGGTTTACAATTTCAAAATAAAAGTAAGTAAGTTCATTAAAACTTATTTCATTAAATAAAATAAAACGAAAAGCTTTCAAAATATTATAATCTTCTGTATGAACAGCACATCACTATGCCAACCGTTAATGATAATTCCTGATATAGCGAGTGAATGAAGGAAGTAGAATGGAAGCAAATTATTGAATCGGTGAATTTTTGAAACCGTGAAATAATGAATAAACATATTAGTGTATCCATAGAATTAGTGAATGAGTGAATCAGTTCATAAGCAAATAAAAAATAGACAATTTATAACTGTTCACATTGTTTTAAAATATTTCTTTCCAATGAAATTTTTTTTTAAAATAATAAAAAAATTTCTAAGTAAATTATGATGTATAAAAAAATTCGAATGTATTTTGAAATTACCTGTTATATTCATGACTTTTTTGTTTCTCTGTTGCAGATAGACAATTTAAGTGCCGGCAATTTAAAACTTAGCCCTTCAGAAGAAGATTCCGAATCGGAAGATGAATTTGGTTACACTCAAAGTAAGCTTTACAATCAAAATTGAAAATTTCTATAATTTCTTTATTTTTATATACACGAAATTCTTTCATTTATATTTATTGAAGTAAAGTATAGTACTTTATAAGCAAAGTATGTTACTTTTAAACTATATTTGCCCAGCAGTGGACTGATCGTTAAGCAGGGCTGATTGTGCTCCGGAAAAAATCCGCATTTCCGGAATTTTCGCTAACAGTGATCCGGAAGTTTCCGGAGATCGAAGGTCCAGATGTTTCAAAAAATCATTGATCACAGAAGTTTCCGGAAATCAAATTTTCAAAGGTGGAACTTAAAAACACAGTTTATTTTATTTGTTTGTAAGGGAGAGCCAGAGAGATACTTTATAAGCTTATATTCGTGATTAATATTCATTTTTTGTCAGTAAATAGTTGTTATAAGAAGAAAGAAAGAAAGACATATTAGTAAATTTTAATTACTTCTCCAGGTCATCATAGATATGTGTGAAATTTTAAATATATTTTAAGTAAACTAAGAAATATTGAGAAAAAGGAGAAAAAAAAACGTTGTTTAAATTTTTTTAAATTTAAACTGTCTTTTTTTTTTTTTTTTTAAACTCAAGAAATTTTCCGGAATTTTGACTTGGGCTCACAATTACCCCTGGTTAAGACACGGTTCCCAGCAGATCACCGAAGTCAAGCATCACTGACTGCGGTCAGTGTGCGGGTGGGTGATATCTTGGATCAGTCTGCGTAGGGACCGAGGGTGTGCTGTAGTGGTCCTCGTTAAACTGTTCTACCGTAAAGTGCTCGATTTCGCGTGCAGGTCGTCGGGCTACCGAAGCGGGGGTGCCATCTCCTCTGCAGAGGATCAAAATTGTGATCGCATGTCCTCGAATCGTTCTCAGGGATGTTTCCCAGACCGTCGCCAATAGCCCATTGTGCAGCTCTAGTACGACGTAAATGAACTACAACATTTAAACTATATTACCTTATAAAGTATATTGCTTCAAAAGCTCAAGAAAGGCGCGCATTTTCAAGACTTGTCATGCGTGAATGAAAAGAAAAAGTGATTTGAAATAAAAAAGTAAAATTGCCAACGGAAAATAGAAAAATAAAGATGAGAAATAAAGTTAGAAAAACGCAGTAGCTGAGAGAAAAAAAAAACAGAACATGAAAAACCACAGTGGCCGAGAGAGATAAATCAGGGTATAGCCCTCGAAACGTTTTGTCGTCTGTTATTACCAATTTGTATATTTTTTAAGCGAATGAATTTTTTTTTAATTTGGTATAAATCTTACCGCTTCAGTTTCTTGGTTCAGTGCTGTTGTTGTATAATATTTTTAACTATCTATATTATATAAAACGCTAATACGTACGTATGTATGTATGTATCAATAAAACCAATGATATTTCTTTTCTCGCGCTGGCAACAGTTTTCATTTTTAATTGATTGGATTCGGCGCGCAAGAGCACGTAGTGAGCATCATATGGCTAAAATAACCAGAGTGAGCATTATCAGGTTGTTCAATTCAGATTCATGCACTAAAAACATGACAATATTTAATTTAAACTCAATTAGGAATTAATTAATTAATTGAAGTGAGAATGCTTTAAAAGGCCGCTGTTGAATTGATATTTTTCTACTGGGAGCTACCTTAACGTCTAAAAAACGTTTAAGTGTTTGTATTGAATGCATTGAATTTTTTTTATATTTCGCGTTTATTTATGCATTGAATTTTCACGCTTTAAAATGAAGAATATTAGTGAAGCAATATTTGATTATTTATTTTGCTAATATGTTTCTTATTTAGCTAATGTTTTGATTTTTTCACCATGTACAATCTAAATAGCTAATATACTTTTTTAAAAGCCAATAAGAACATCGGTAGAATTCATCTACATAAGTACAATACTATGTCTTTGATGATAAAATACTATGTCTTTGATGATAATATATTATGTGTTTGTGCTAGAACATTGTGTTCATTGGCGAGCGAGCGCAGCGAGCCATGGTTCACGGCGTGAACCACATAGGATTAGGGGGTTGGCGAGCGTTAGCGAGCAGGGGGCGGAGCCTCCTAGTTCTTATATATTTGTTTATATTTTTATTAATCCTACATTCCTAAAATTTTCGGTGTTGGGAGCACGTAGTTTTCATTTCTGGCAGACATAGATAGTCGACGTTAGCAGCGGCTAAGAACAGTGTTGGTCCTAAAACTAGACTCATTGTACAGTCTCTTGCCAAATTATTAGACGCATTATAAAATTCTATGTAAAATCTTAATTATCAGGTGATACTATACAGCTTTATTGCTTTTACGAGACTTTGCACTTGTTTTCGTTCGAGTACCAATTGGTTAAATTCGACGAAATATAATATAAATTCGACGATTGGATAAATTAGACGATTTATTATATAAATATAGAATATTTATTATATAAGTTATTATATTGTACTAATTAAATCAAATTATTAATCGCACTGTAGTGTTTTAATAACAACATATTTTGCACGAGTTTATATGCAAGACTTTTCTATTTAAACATACATGTAATGGATTTTTATTCATGAGATTTTTAATACACCTCCTATTTGTATTTATTTTTAACGTATTGCATCACAATGTTAACCAATTGATACACGATCGTTAGCAAGTGCAAACCGGTTTCAGTCGTGTAAAAACTGCATAGTATCACCTGATAATTAAGATTTTACATAGAATCTTATAGTGCGTCTAATAAGTTGACCATGGATTGTTTATGTACTATAAATGTGACTTACTTTTTTTAACGAATTTAATTTTGTGAATAAAAGTGCATTTATAGAGGCCCACCAGTTGAGTTATTCTTGCTACTATATAAACATAAGTATTTCGCTGCCATTACGTTTTAATTAGAAAATAAACTACCTTATATCTCGGAATATATAAGTCCTCTCCCTATTTTTTATTACGAGATGGTAAATTTCAAATGTTGGGGACGAAAGTACGAGATAAAATTTTTTATATGTTGGGTGTATAAATCGACCTCTGTCGGTTAGTCGATTATTATTACTATAAATGTCATATGTCAGTTGATACTAGACGCGTGGCGAAATGTATCAAATGTTATCGTAAAAAATTTTTAAAAATGTAGAATCCAGATTTTTTTTTTTTTTTTTTTTTTTTTTTTTTTTTTTTTTTTTGAATATGGGTTAAGACGATTTTTTGTTCAACTCAGCAGATGAGGATGAAATAGAATCTGTGGCAAAGTGCGATCCGTTGCAAAGCAGAGAGTTGCAAAGTACAGCTCTGCTAGGGTTAATCATTTAGGCGCGAATAATGATCTAGAATCTTTAAATTTGTAGCTTTATGGTATGCTTTAAAAAGTTTCATTGTGCTATATTTTTTTAAATATTCTGGAAATAATTTTCTTAACTTTTCTTATTCTTAACTTAAAGTATTGTTTCTAAAATTTTTTTTATTTATTTATTCATTTATTTATTTATTTATTTATTTGGTAAAGGAAATAAAATGAGAGAAAATGCAAAATGAATTGCATGTAACATATTGAACATAGTTTTTGAAAGGGGGAGATTTGTAAAGGTAAATTCATAGAGAGTTATTCTTATCTATGACATTGTGTGTATATTGCATCGATATTTTACGATCAACGAATGTCTGGTTTTATTAATGGTTGTATGAGTTAACCCCTTTCTCTCATAAAATGTTGGGGATTTGTAAAGTTGTTTTATACTCAGGTATATACTATTCAGAGGATTAAGCGATATTTTTATAAGGTAAACACGGAACTCTATGATGTACACAGATTTGACAAGCTCCAAGACAAAAAAAAATACAGGGTCCTCTTTATTTGATAACAGAACGTTATTTAGATTATTATGAAAGCTAATTTTTTTAAAATTTTAATTTTTAGCTTGGTCTCTTTTTGTTTTATTTCTCAATAGTATTTGTTTATTCATCTGTATGCATGTTATACTTGTTGCTATCCAGGAAAAAAAATTAAAGTGAAACAAGTTTTGGTTAGGATTATACTTAACAAGTAAACTGAAACGTGGAAGACCAAAATTGACTCGGTATTGAAAAAGCAATGAGATAAAATGCTTCTCTGAAAATCAACATAACAATGACATAACACAGAGCCGTTTTTGTGTTTATAGGGGCCCTGGGCCTGTCATAATCTGGGGGCCCTTTATGAGTAAATTTAGAGAAAAAATTTAATTTTGAATAATTTTTAAGAATGATTTTATTTTAAGAGTGAAAAACATATAAATTAATTATAAAAGCTTATATACATTATTTTTATCGAAAATTTATGGTAATAATACTTTTCGCGCTTTTTGAGTGAGAGACGAATCTTCTATCACATCATCAAAATCAATTTCCTGTAAGACATACAGTTTGATTTGCAGCTCAAAATCTGTAAGACTTAGTAACATCAAATTATGAAGGTGTGTAGAAAATATGCAAGGAGTTAGAAAGAATACAAGAAAATACAGTTTAAATATTGTTTTTTTTTTTTTTATAATAGTTGAAAAACGGACTTAATTTTGAGCCAATGTTTAACTACGTAGTCAAGAAATTTTAAAACTAATCCAGAAGACAAGGAAACTCCTGGATCAGTTCCCAGAGGTATTGAATTTTTATGAGAACTTGGAGGAGTTTATGACCCCAACAGATTCAACATGCACCAGTCCCCATTTTATGCATGGGTATTATTCGGCAGGCTGAATTCGACCATAGTCCTACCAACCAAGCTATTGTGGCCAAATTATAAGTTTATTTTATAACAGTCATTGAACAGCCCACCCAATTTCGAGTTTACGACTACTAATGTTAAACTCCGTAGCCTTGTAATTTTAAGCCCAAACCATCATACAAGAGAACTCCTGGATCAAGTATTGGAAGAAATGCTTGCCTTCATGGAAGACGTTTTGATGGAACTTGCATTGCGCAAGTTCTCTATGAACGCATTTGCGTTGCATAGAGAGGAAGAACACGAGTACATCCCACGGTTAGCCTGGCAAAGGGACTCTAACCCAAGATCCACCTACCACCGAGGATATTTCACGTCAGAACTGTGGTCGGTAAAAGCCGGGTGTAAATTTCATATCGACCAGCCATCACTGGGATTCGAACTCGGTGCACCTCATTCAGAAGAGCATGCTCTATTCCTTGAGTCCATCTTCATTGAGTAATAACTCTGCGGCAGGTGCCAATTTTCCAATTTTATTGATTGGTACCAATTGTATTGATTTGCCTAAATTTAGTCATCTTTAAAATGTAAATGGTAATTCAATCATAATTTTTGTAGAAAAAAAATGGAAATAAACCGTTTTTCTTCTTAATCTGCAATGAATGCAGAAGCAACCACGAGGGTTAGTGAGCAAAATGGACAGGAAGCGGAACCTTCTAGTTTTTTAAATAATTGCTATATTAGTTTTTATCATACATACTTAAAAAAAACAAAACAAGAAAAGCATTTTTCAGTATTAATAAATAAGAATTAAAGACTGTCATCAGCTGGAATCGAACCCACGATCTCACAGTTTTGTGTTAGATTTCATAATCATCAGCCCCAAATATACACACCTGCCTTGCGGATATTTTTTAAATTTTTTTTTTAAATTTAATAAATAAAGTCATTTGGCTACTTGACATTCTTGAAAAATGCTTTCCAAATTACCATTTTTAACATTTATAACAAGTATCTTCAGTTCATTTAGAAGTAAACCATAATTCGGCCTTCATTTTCAGCTTATGTGTATACACCAAAAATAAATTCAAAACTAGACTGGACTGCAAATTTAATAATCTGTCGGATATAAAACCTTATTTCTGATTGATAATGATAAAACGATGAAAAATCTACATTCCTCTATTTTAAATATTTTAAAAATTGTCTTCTTAGGTTATAATATTCGTAATTCACTTAATAAACTTTAATCGTAATGTCGGGATTCCGCCGATAGAAGACATTTAATATATCAATGGAATACACTAAAGCTTTATATCAATTAGCAATTAGTTTTAGAATAATAATTATAGAATAATTATTTTCATTATAGAATGAAAGGTTTTAAAAGACAAATATTTGTTAATGTTTAATATTCAATCAAAGAAAAAACATAACCCACATTGAAATCTAACGAATAGCCCCTGATAAATTTTGTGACAAAAAAAAAAACTGAAACCTGATTGATTTCCGGATTTTAGAAACACCTTCTAGTTCTACTATACAGTCAAATTGGTTTCGATGGGTTTCATCCCACCTGTCTCACTAGTGATTCAGCATATTTTGATATCATTTTTGTTTCGTTCTTACTTAATATTAATTTGTTTGCGACAATTATTTTTTTACTACATTTTTGCGAGAAGTTTAAAAATATAATATTAAGGGCATTAACTGAAATATATATGTATATTTTTTTGCATGCTTCTTTTACTTATATCATCCATACCCACAAGCAACTGTCTGCTCTAAATACTGCAATAATATAAAATGAGATAGCCAAACAAAACGTATGGAGTTATTTAAATTCACATTCGAAAGTATTAATTGTTTTTTGAATTGACAATTTCAGTCATCTTTTAGGTATTTAAAACTGTAGCATATCACATGAAAGTATTAAATATATCATTTTTACAATAAAGTAAAATAAAAATGAATTCTAATCCTTAGGAATAGATATTAAATAGTCTCATGATCGAATGATGGAGCATAATTACCTTTTAAACAAATCAATTTTTTTTAACCTATTAAACTAAAAATTTGTTTATTTTTAAATAATTTATTAATACTCAAATTGTTTAAAAGATAATATTATAACGAAGTTTTTTTATTTTATTCAGTCATTTATTTTTATTTTTCATTTTTTATTATTATTTTATTAAATTAAATGCATCCGTTTAAAATAAAAACAAAGCTGTCAAAATTTCATAGGTATTTTCAATTTAAATTTTAAGAAATTGTTTCGACTTTGATTTGGAAATTTAAAAGCCTTATTAATTAAAAAATTGAGAAGCCTTATTAACTTTAAACTGAAAATAACAACAAAAATCAAGGAGTTAAAAATAGAAACAATAAAATCAATAAACAATAAAATCTTAAGCTAACTAAATAAATTAATTTTGTGTACGAAATATGATATTACAAATTAAACATATTTCATATTTAGGGGAAATATGGAAAATTTGGTCATACAGGAGTTATAAAAATCTATTTTCTCATGTTTGAACATTTGTTTAGCTGGTGATCATTTGATTTCAATGCTCTATTAAGCAAAATCATATGTTGTTTCTGTCTACTAGCAGTAAGTAAAATCAAAATAAAATTACATTTGCTATCTAGATTTCATCCAGAACAGATCAAATCAAGAGTTTTGGCAGACAGGCCCGTCAAAGAGGGAATTGAAGAGCGGCCCGCCATTTAAATAAATAAATAAATCAAAAATCGCAATGAATATGTAAAAAACTGCGCAAACCTTCCACGTTTTCCCTAACCACAACCAAAATTGATATAATAAAAACATTTGCTTACCTCCAACGTGAAAGATTTATGTCTTGTATCCTACGAAAATTTGATTTAGAAATCCAATTCACGGATTCTCTTACGATTAATTTAAAAAATAACAAAATTTAATCAACTACAAAAATTAAGTAAATTAAGCAATTAGGCTAGTTGAAACATTTAGGATGATTAAAGCAAAAAAAAGCTTTTATAATAAATTAGGAAAAATATCTAAATTTTCTAAGAAAGAAAATTTAGAATTGAATGAGATCCAATTTAACGGGCACTATGGAAATCTCAAGACAGAGTGACCCAAAGGAATTCTAACACGACCCTCCCCCTATTTACAGACCTAGAAATTTTTTCTTCCTAGAAATTTATGACCGGAAATCAGACAAAAGGGTGTTTCTGTGGACATCTGATATTTCCGAAGTTTTAGGAAAAAAGACAGTGTAAGGTGAGGAGGCTATTTGACAACTCTGTGGGTGGTAGCTACGAAAGTGGGGATATTTTCATCTGTGGAAAGAGCGTTTTATTGCTCTTTTGGTTATAAAAGTGAGGAGTAACGATTATTTTATATTTGCAAACACTTCGATTAGAATTTGAAAAGCATCCGACAATGTAAGAAAGAAAAATATATATAGATATTATGGACTTCAAAGGGCCTCAGCTCTGAGTAAAACTTTAAAAAAAGAAGGAAAAAGTGGGGTTTGGGGGCCCTCTTAAGCTAAGTAACAAATGAGTTAGAATTAAAAAAAATAATTTATGCAATTTGATTTTAGACATTTCGGGGGCCCCATTAAAACTCGGGGCCCTGGGCCAGGGCCCACTGGGCCCATCCTTAAAAACGGCTCTGACATAACATATATATGCCTTAGGCTGTTTTTAGAATATAAAAGGTTTAAAGAAGATTGTTTTTGATGGAAGAAAAATAGTTTCATTATTCATTTTGTTGCCTGGGAGAATAGCTTATAATTTACGAGTATATGTTTGTATTATTTATTATAACGTATTCTTACTAAACTAAACTCAGCGGCGCGACAGCCCATAGAGGGCCAATGCCTACTGTGCCCATCTCAGTTTTCTTGACCTTGGGCTCTGGGGTGGAGGAGCAGATGTTCCGGTCAGGTGGTCAGCCGAACGCGGAACCCCCAGTGTTTAGTTCCCAAGCATGCTTGGTACTCATTTATGGATCCACTGAAGGGATGAAAGGCTGAATAGCGTATTCTTAGATAAGCTAAATTGAACATTTTTATTATACTACAGACTCTAGCGTTTAAAATAATATTCTTGCTTATAATAAAAAAAGTTAGAGTAACTTGTCTTAAAAGTTTTTTTTGTATAAGTTATAATTCTCTGTTTTATGTAATGATGTTTAGACTATTTTAAAGAATCTCCGACTGGAAAACAAAATACTGCGAGCTCTTAATTCTTATAAAAGTGGATCGATAAAATATTTTCTGTGTTCGTATGTTACATCAAAACAACGCTCAGATTGTGCCATTGTGAGCTTGTTTGGATATTCTATAAAGTCTTCATTAAGGAGTTCTGTCTGGTTAGTGACATTTTCGACAGATGGCGCTAATACTGACAGGAAAAATCTTTTGCACCAATTCGTCCCATTAAAGTCCGGCTAGAAAATCGAGTGTCAGCTGTGCCGCAGGAAATCGATGTAGCCAATCGGAGAGCGACTTTTGCATTGTATACATCCGGGTTCTGCGATACTCATCTTGCTTTGAACAAGTTCGTTCATGCCTCTCGTTCTCTTCTCTTTACGGAAGCAGTTCAGTAATATCGAACGAAAACTTATTTCCTATTCTTCTCTGTATGAGATATTTATGATAATATATTGCGAAAACCTTCATCGTAGGTGAATTGTTTAATGCTTTATCAGGATATTCAAAATAAATCCACTTTTTTTTCTTTCTGCAAGCAAAAAAAGTGGATTTATCATTCATGAATGAGACAGGATTCATTTATACATTCCGTACTCGAAGAATAAAAACAATTTGAAATCCATTGTTCTTGCGGAATTCATTACCGAAACATAAAATCTAAAGAAAACTATTAATGTACTATTACATCTATAGAAAACTTAAAGTACTTAAATTATTTAAATCTTCCTAACATAATTTACCTAGAATATATGAATAAGATTTCAACATCGTATTCGTAATAAAAAATATCTAGCTTTGTCGGGAAGGGGATGAAAACAGGCAAATCTTAAAATTTGGTAGAACGAGTTAATTATTTATAGCAAACAAAATAACACAGTAGAATTTCATCTATACCGACTATTTTTCTGTACCCTGTTCTTAAAGAAGGCTAAAACATAATTGTAATAAATCAATTGACAACGTGTGATGGGCTTTAACTGTGCTGTTTTTTATATAAATATTTGCCTCAACTTTTGTTGATCTTCGAAACAAAAAAAAGAGGTTCAGCGGGTTCTGTATTAGTACCGTCAGATGGGGTGACTTTGTGCAAACTGTTAATTATTAAATAACTAGCATTATAATAATTAAAAACTAAAAATTATGCATGATTTGTTATCTCAATTGATAAGACTTTTAAAGTATAACTTACTTTCCTGGCCAGGATAACTGGAACTTATTCAACCGAGCAGACTTTCCAGCCTCCGATTTTGCAACGTTAAAAAATGTGAAACTGTTTGTAACTTGAGCTCACAATTTTTCAAGAACGATGATGTTTACTTTGCCAGTAACCACTAGTTCGTTATGTTGACAACTCAAATCAGTTGATACCGAGCTTAAAAAAATACCTCTAGATGGCACGACGCAAAAATTTAAAAAATGACAGTTTGCACGAAGTCACCCCTCGTTGCACAAAGTCACCCCATCTGACGGTATGTGTTAGGAGCAACCACACTTCAAAATCAGTGATTATTTATATTTGGTACAAATTTGAGTCAAATATTTACGTTTCGGCTATAAGTTAGGTTAATATTTTACTTTCTTACGTTATGAAATGAAAAGATCACGCTTTTTTCATTTCTGGGCTTGTTGCAATAACTAGGAAGTCCGGATTCACAAATTGTTAGTGAGGACCAAAAAATTTTTTAAAACTTATACCGGAGAGGTGTTTTTTTTTTTTTATATCGAATCGAATTTATATCGAGGTTACAAAATGGTTTACGTAAAGAACGTCATCCCCCCCTTTTTTTTTGTTCTATAAATGCGTTATGTGCGAGTCTGCTGAACTGACCTGCTGCTGGCGTCTGCTAGCGGCGTCACGCATTAGTCAACCAATTAGGTTGGACACACGCGCGTGACGTTGCTTGCAGGTATCCAATTCAATCTTAACTAAAAATTGATTCTCCGTGATGATAAACTCAAGTTTTAAAGCTGTGACATTGACACGTCATGCACAACCATGTGATTAGACACAGCCATGTGAATAGTTGCAAGTACCTAATTGTGAAATGTGGCATTTATAGTGTTAAGTCCTTATAAAGTCTTTCTCGGCGTTTATGTTCAGTTTGAAAAGTAATGTGGAAACCCTCTACATTAACCACAGTTAAAAATGCTATAAAAAACTTGGGAATTACCTAGCTATTGCACCGAACTAATTATTGTAATATTTGTCGATTTTAAAAGAAAGTTTTATTTTGTTGGAACGCTAATGTGCATCGGAT
Organism: Parasteatoda tepidariorum; assembly: GCF_982258835.1. Lineage (NCBI taxonomy): Eukaryota > Metazoa > Arthropoda > Arachnida > Araneae > Theridiidae > Parasteatoda > Parasteatoda tepidariorum. The sequence continues at coordinate 59,412,211 of NC_141761.1, forward strand.
CAGATTGATATGGGAAAACAATTTTTTTTATAATTTATTGCTAAGAAGTGTTTTTTTTTTTTTTTTTTTCATTTTTTTTTTCATTTATCACATAAAAATTAGCAATTCATAAAATTATATTATTATCTATAATAACTTTCAGTGGTTTGTTTATTGTTTTGTAGAATAATTTTTTTATCGTAATACGGACGCTTTATCAGATCTGTAATAGTTTTTTTCAAAATTTATATCTTTTTTTTTTTTTAAATAATAATAGTTTTGTGTGTAATTTTTTTTTCAAAATTAGATTTTGAAAATTATTATATTTTTTTCAACTTCTCCTATTTAAAGATTCACATACTCTAATATTACGAGGAAAAAATTTTTTTTATATCTAAAGCATGTTTTCTTTCATCATTTGTTTTCGAGAAAGGCTCCTATTTAAAGGTTTAAACTCACGTTTTACGAAAAAAAAATTTTTTTAAATCTGAAGTATACTTTTGAAAACACTTTCTACAATAAACATCTATCAAGTTTTTCGTCTATGATTAATCATATTTATGTAAAAAAAAATTCTATAAAATATTTTTTTGTGCATGATCAAAATAACATTTCCTCAATGGGATTACATACTGTCTATTTAGTTCTACGCTATTGCCAATTAATGAACCATATACAATTAGCACATATATCTCCGTACCAATTCTAAATGATCAAGCGGTCGCATTCGATCATAAAACAACAGGTGTGAGACCGTCTTAAGGAATTGTAAACGCTGAATCTGTTTATATAATTTTTTCCAATATAGCCGACTAGAATCTTATACTGTGAAGTTTTGGATTTATTAATAGAATTTTTCCTAGCAATGTTACTTTAAAACAGTATTTAAATTATACTATAGTAACAGTATTTAAATTATACTATATAACAGTATTTAAATTATATTAAATGCACTGCTGAAAAGTAAAACCATATGAAATTTTTAAAAAAAAAATGCGCACCCAATTGATAACTTTTTGAGATATTTGAGCCAAAAATTTGGATTTTCCCTCAGAATTAGCACCATTAGCCTAAAATAAAATAGTGTATTCTTTTTAGTTTTAAGTGGAAAAGTAATTGTGATGATTAAGAGATATAAAGGTAATAGAATTAAAATGTTTAAAGAAATCAATACGAAGTAATAATGCATCGATAAATATCTTATCTTAAATGTGAGAGAGAAAATATTAACATTTTCATTAAATGAGCTTTAAAGAAGTGTTTTTTTATTATGATTTTTATGATTTTATTATGATTCTGTTGGATTATTTTTTCCGGGAAAGAGTTACAAGTCTTATTGCATTTTGAAGAATAAAAATAATTTAAATTTATTTTGTATTATCATTCTGTTGGATTATTTTTTCTGGGAATAACTTATATAAGCTTTATTGTCCTTTGAAGAATGGAAATAATTTATTTCTGACAGAGCAATGGGAGGACTGTGATAAAGTTATTTTATCTGCCTGAATTTTTTTTAATGAGTTTTTGTAAAACGCTACTTTTACTCCGGTTTATTATTTTGCAGAATAATCATAGTCGGAATTATTGAAATAAAACATTTTCAAATAATGGATTTGTTTTTTAAATTTAATCATGTATCTTGTTAAGTGTCTGACATAAATTAAAGGCAATATTAAGATTAAATATGTTGGCCTTTCCATGTTGGCAGCTATACTGTTAAAATCTATTTGATCCCTCATTAAAAGCAAAATTAGATTTTCCTATGCTTCGTACTGAAGTAAATTTTGGACTACAGCAAGGGTCATATGTTAATATGGAAGATAATGGGCAACATTTTTGACAATGATAACGGATAATGGAGTCTGAAGAATTTAGAAACAATTCGGAAACTATGGAAGAGCATGGTGACATTATCCCCATAAAGATAAAGCGGTTGTGTCACATTGAGTGGATAAGTGATAACAAGAGCTGTAGAAAGGGTCTTCAATTCAAGACCTTGTAGCTCTAGGCCATGTTGAAGATTAAGGAGGGAGAGGACCTGAAAAAGATAAGAAATAAAAAGTGAAAATCTAAAGCCTAGTGCAGTGAAGAATGGAGGATTGTCCTCATGCTGGCTCATGTCCTCAAAAGAACTGCTGTGCCAATGAGTAACAATTCTGACGTTCATTTTCATTGAGACGTTTTAAAACCATCTTAATTATTTCTTATTAGTTTAGTTGTTTGTTACATGACACAACGTTAAGCGTTGCCTATACTTTTGCCTTTATTCATTACAAGAAAAAAAAAATTCGAATTTCGTATATTAAGGTGATTTGTTGCGTAGGTTTTAGACCATAAAAGTCGGAAGCTAAAATGTTTATAGAGATCATTTGTTGTTTCATCATCTGTTGTTTCATGCAAGGCCATATCACACATAGCGAAGTGCTAAAAAGTTGTATAAAACAAGACCTTGTTTCATGCAACTGCTAAAGAGTCGGAAGCTAAAAATTTTATGGAGATCATTTGTTTTTAATATTTATGCAATATAATGTTGTAACCATACATCACCTTATTTAAATTCAAAATTATGACTTTTTCTTCGTTTTGTCTATAGATGTATGTCATTTGGAAGAGACAAAAATAAACCCTTATTTTCTAAGTTATTCATATTTTTCGAAAGCAACAATATATCCAAAGCATTTAACTATGATTCACGTGTTGCCAATTTCGAAAAAGAAATACGCACGATTTTGGTGCCACGCAAGAAAAATCGTTGCAAAGATCAGGACAAGTACGCTGTCAAATGTAGAATAATACATCAATTGCGTTACGATAATTCTATTTTTAAATTAGTTACAAAACTTTTTAACCTTTAATGTCCAAACGTTATTACAATTATGTCCGTGACTATCATGTTCATTACAATTTCATCTCTTTTTTAAATTTAGAGAAAGGGTTATCCCTAAATAATCGTTTTGTTTTACGTCATGAATAAGCGAGACGAGGAAACTAAATTTCTGAGTTTTTATTAAACAAATTACAAGATGAAAGTTGGTACTTTTTTCTCATTGTTTAGACTTTGATGGAACACGTGACATAATTAAATAAGAAAAGCTTAAAGGTTAAGAACTTTGCTCATTTACCTCGGAATCTACAACGTAATTAAGCTTTACTATGCAAAGTACCTTGCTGCTGAGAAAAATTCGAAAATGGAACAAAGGACTCGTTGCAGCAACAGCTGCTCTCATTAGAATTCGAAAAGAACCTCGCTTTTAAGAGTAAGAATTTTTCTTTCCACTTCTGCACGAATTGGTGAAAGAACAGTATGGAGACCGTCTATTTGGCTCATCAAATATCAAAGTTTCCTCTTTTTTCCACCATTCTGGGAATTAGCTGATGGGGGTTTAAATCAGAAACACGATTAGTTAAAAGTAATAGCATTTGATTCGTCAAATCATTTCTTTCTACCGTTCCAGTTTTTTTTATTTGTAATTTCGAATGGCTTGTTCTTTTTAAAGAATAGTTATGTTGAATGCAGAAAAATGATAAACTGAACTATTTTGGTTTCGATTTGATTAGTTCACGTTGTGTGTTCTGGTTGTTTTTCTAAAATGTTAATAAAGAAGATGAAATAAATGACGCGTTAATTTGATCGTAAAAGAAAAAGTCAAGATTTTGCGAGCATTTTATTTAATGATAAAATCTTTAACGAGCATCCAGATTTCTTTTGCTGTCATCAACTCAAATTTTATGCAAATTTTGACGGTTTTTCCATTTTAATTATTTATGTACTTCTTATCAAACTGCATATATACCATATGGATCTTCCTTTGTTAATATCAGTATTTATTATTTTTAGGTTTTTTTTATTTTGAATATTAATCATGATTGGAGAATTAAATCTAAAACTAATTTACATTTCCTTAATCTTAAAGTAATTGTATGCTATTACCTTATTTTTGCAAAATTTTAAATTAAAGCTATTTTGTTAGCGTTTTACTATTGTTTAACGGTAAATGAGTTTACATTAATTTTTATTACAAATTTTACTAAAAACTAATTCTAGGCAACCTATACAATTAAAATAATGAATGCAAAATGATTTCTTTTTTAAATTTTAAAGCAATAATAAGAATCAACTAGTAACCCCAATGATTAGAGACCCCCTTAAAATGGATTTTTTGAAAATAAATTTTAAAAAATTAAGAAAAACAATGATTTCTAAAAAAAATAAATTTCAAATATATATTTAAAAAAAACGATTTTTTTTTCTTCATAATGTTAATCATAATGCTTTCTTAAATGAAAAGATGTATAAATACTTTTACATTTGAATAAATAAAAAATATACAGGAAAAAAATTTATCTATGGGCCCCAAAAATTTGAATGGCATGGGGCCCCGCTTACGCTTAATCCGGCCCTGAGTGGCACTATTATTAAATTATCTCTTTGGTTTAAAATATTTCGCGAGGTCTTATAGCAACCAAAAATGGTTAACAAGTTTATGGATGAAATTGCAATGGTAACGGAGCAAAATTATTACGTTAAAATTTTGTCCCAATGGAATCGAAAGCTAAAGCTGCTCATACAAATTAATACCAAAAAAAAAAAAAAAAAGCACAATTTGAATATTTCAACTGTTTAATTTTTAATTTTGATATAACAATCTGCTTATAACAATCTTGTTCACACCAGTAAGAAACAAAAATTTCAATCATATGAAGTAGCGAGTTTAACTACCTTAGCATAAAATAAACGACTTTATGTCTATTCGCCGAAATAACTCTTCATAGAATGACTAGTATTTTAACCGTTCTATGATGACTAAAACCAAATTTTCGTTAATACAATAAAAATTTTTAGGATTTTTAAATTGAGTGATATTAAATTTTGATGCAAATATCTGTTTATCAGCAATTAACAAAAAAGAGTTTATGAGCGACACTCCCTATTATAAAATAACCACCTAAATCTCCCTAGTATGAATGAAATGAATGCCTAAATGTCTATTCTTCGTAATGACCTTCATGGAATGACTATTATTTTTAGGGTTCCGTGATAGATAAAACTATATCTTCGAGACCAAATTTATGTTGCTACCGTAAAAAAGTTTGGAATTTTTCAACTGCATAATTTTTAAGTTTGATCTAAGAATCTGTTTACCAACAAGAAAAAAATGCCCTCGCATGAGTTGTCGAGAAAAATGGCCTAGTATAAAAGAAACGCCTAAATGTCTATTTGTCTTAATAACTCCTCTCAGAATAGCTGTTATTCTAACGGTGCAATGATAACCAAAGAGAGGTTCCATAATGGCTAAAACTAAATCTACAAAACCAAATTTATGTAAATACAATAAAAATTTTGGAATTTTTCACTTGAATAATTTTTAATTTTGCTGTAACAATCTGTTTATCAACCAAAAACAAAAATGCAATCACATGAGTATATATTAAATAACTGCCTATTTTTCGAAATGACTCTTCATAGAATGACTATTATTCTAGCGGTTCTATGATAGCCAAATAGTTTAAAAAAGTTCTTCTAGAAAAATAAGACAGTTTATTATTTTCTGTATCAATCTGTTTTTTTTTAATTTTTTTTATCACGAAACAAAAATCCAATGAGTTGTTGAGCGCAGACCATAGCATAAAATAAACGCCCAAATGTCGTAATGAATCTTCATAAATTGACTATTATTTTAACGGTGTGACCAAAAGATTTAAAACGTTTTCCTCGAAAAATAAGACATTTTATTATTTTCTATATGTAACAACTTTTTTTTTCTCCTGGAAACTACTTTTTTCAATACTTTTGAAGAGTTATGGCTGAGAGTGATGTTATAAATCAATATGGCCATTGATTCCATTAAAGAGAAGAAAACCTCCTCACCACGAGAACCAATAAATTATTAACTGAACTCACTAAGCCAAAGTTTGGAGTGGATTATTTGTTCAAGGAATCAATTTGGTGATGGGGGGAGAAAAAAAAGTAAAACTGAGACTTAACTTATAAAGCGGTCTTTTACCATTTTTGTCTAAGATTATGATGAATCCGAAATTGAATTGCTGGAGTCCTGAAATCTTTATGAACCGCTAGATCGAAATTCACCCTCTCCTTTTGAAATTCTTCATTCTTTTCTGACAATCTTTTATTTTTGTTCCTTTTCTTCTCAGTAAATTTAGGTGTCCTTCAAAAAATATGTTTGATTTTTGTGAGCCCCCCTTTTTTTTATGTCTGAAGTACTTTATTGCTGGAAATATGTTCAATTTTGAAGACTATGAAAAATGAAAATGCTTTGTGAGAGACATGCTGGAAAAAGGCGCATCTGAGAATTCTGTTCACAGATGTGAATTCTTTTCTTTTATTATGAAGATTACGTTGCCATGGTGTTATAGATTTTCGAACAAGAAATGTATACTTCTGAAATGTTTTAAGCTGCATAATGTTAAACTCATGCATATCAGGCAAAATGTCGATTCAGATAAGCATTTGTAATAATTTATAGATAGATAGATACATATATGTGTGTGCACGTGTGTATTTAAAATAGAAGTAATAAAAACAGAAAAAGGAAATAATAAATTAAAAACTAAAAATTATTAAAAATTTTAAAAAAAAATTATAAAAATTTATTAATGAAAGATTTGAAAAATTGACACCAAAATATATAATCTTGTCCTCAGCTCACAGGATTATATCTACAACAACTTGTAGTTGCAGATGCGTTTCTCAATATTAGTATGAATGTGCTTAAATTATATCCCACTACCCTCTATTGCGCTTTAATTTCATATTTTGAAATCTGGCAACTTAGTTATGAAAATATTTATAAATTATTTTTACAAGTTATTCATAAGTGCATGACATCTTTCGATCTTTATATGTTCTTTTTTTGTCTTATTTTGAATTTTTTTAAAATTCTTCTGATGTTTTTAATCGATTACACTATGCTAATGAATCGGACTTATTTTTTGGTGCTCCTTACTCTATTGTTTTGATATAATAAGCTTTGACTATCAACACAAGTTAAGGGAAGCATTATTTTTGCCAATATAAACATGTGAGCTGATGCTGAAATAATATCTTTTCGATGTTAATTTTTGAATTTTTGCAAAGCTTTTAAAACAATTTTAAATTTTTAATTTATTTATTTCATTTAATCTTTATAAATTTTTTTCTTTAATTTTTTAAGGCGAGTTCATACTGAAGTTAAGAACCGCATTTTATTTGTCCGTTACCTTGAAATAACTTGAAAACGATTTGCAAAGTTAATCGTAAATTATACTGATTTACAGTGTTTTCATTTCAGAAAAAAAATGGGTGAGAATTTCTCACCCTTTCTCAAAAACAGGGTGAGATTTTAAAAAGTTAAGTGAGATTTCAAAAATTAAAAAAAAAAAAAAAAAAAACACTAAGAGACTTGAAAAAAAAATTTTCTTTCATTATAATGCATTTTTAACATCTTCTAATTTTTAATGCATTGAATATTTTTGCTGCATCATCATATGGAAAATGTTCTACATCTACTTTTTCATCAGCTATTCTCATTAGGTTGCTCAAATGCGTATTTGTTTCGTTTTGATCGTTTCTACCCACATTTGTTTCATTTTCATTCGTCCATTTCGGAGTAGAAGATATTGGCTTTACAAGGTATTTGTCCATCTTACATTAACGAGCAAAAAATTTGAACGTCTTACATGAAGAAACCTTACCTACGGTAAACACGTGGTTGCAGAGAAATGCGTTCTGAAAGAGGTTCCGTGGTTCGGAAGGATGGTGTTCTGTTGTTCTTAAAGGCTCTGAACAATACTGGTAAATAGGGAAGCTAGATAATGGGGCAGATGTTAAAAATAATAAAAGATCCAGGAAGAAGAGTGAAACGGATTTTATTCTAAATGGCGCAAATAAGAATTTTTTTTCAAAATGCGAGAAATTCGCGAATTTTGAAATTGGTTTATAGACTGCGCGAATTTCTCGCGGTAATCATTTTTTAATGCGAGAAAATAAAAAAATATGCGAGATTCTCGCGTTCTCGCGCTGTAGTGAAAACACTAGATTATTTCAAAATTTATAATTAATAAAAGGTCGAATTTTTAGATTCAACCATTTTAACTCGATGATTTTTTTAGAACTTATTAAAATTTATTGAACAATATTAATTATTTAATTGAATATTGGATGAGTTTGTTGGTTGGTTGAATTACTTGAAGTAAAGTACAAATCTAATTTTAATTTTTGGTGACCATGAATTTGCTCAAATCGGACATGCATATGGCAAAAATATTAATTTGGATTACTAAAAGTCTTTTATAAAAACATATTCTTTTATTAATTTTAATTAAGTCAATGATTTTGTTTGGAATTTTATTAAATTTGTTGGATAAACATTGTTTTTAACCAAATTTTGGTAAAGTATGTCTATCTGTTTTTAGCATAGGTACCAATTACAACGAATTCTTTTAATTCAATTTATTTAATTCTAAATAAATATTTTTAGAAACATTGGAATTCTATGCAATTAGCTTATTTATATTAAACTTACGATCATTTTGTTTATCGTATATGTCAGCAATGCTAATATTGTTTTTTTTTTTAATATTTAAACACTTATTTTGGTATTCCCTACCCTGATGTTCTTTTTGAGGTTAGACTACGACTTTGCAAAACACTTATGAAATGAGTTTTAACATATGCTTCGGAAACATGGACCCTCGCAACAAAAGAAAGTTATATAAAAATGATGATATCATAAAATCAGTCAGACTTAACAGAGTGAGATTGGCAGGCCACCTGCTAAGAATGAACTCAAGTCTGAACTTTTCTGTAATTAAAGTAAAGAACTGGGGAATATTTGTCTTTAAAAGAATGGACTGAAAAATCTTCTAAAGAAGGCCAAGGCCCAAGCTGAGCACTGTAGCCAAAATAAACTTTTAAAAGACGTGTAGCGTGTATTTTATACCTTAAGAAAACACGAATAACAAGTTATTCGTTAGAAATCGCTCGTGGTATTTATACACATACGATGTACATTTCGAAATTGTACAAAATTATCACGATAGCAATGTTCTTATCTTTGTAAACATTCAACAGTATAGGACTTTTTTTTTTGTTCATAAGAGTTTTGAAATGAAAAGTTGTGTAAACAATTTTTTTTGCTTTACAAGCCATACCTATTCTGTATAATTAATTCTTCGTTATGGATGCAGTGATTAAATTTTATTCATATTTATCATTCAGGAGAAAAATTATTAAGCAATTTAATTTAAAAATGAAGTTTGCAAAATCACATTGAAAACTACGCAACATTGGGTACACGTTTTTCCTTTACTGAGTTGACATGTTTGACATTTTTTCCCTTCTTAAAACTTTTTGCATACGATTAACTTCCTTTCAATTGCTGCATTATTAACAAAAAAAAATATTAGTGTAAACAATAAATTAATAATAAACTAATTTACAATCAGCTTTACTACAAAATGAAAATTAAAATTCATAAAACTACCTCTTTTGACTTTTAAAGTACAAAAACTTTCAAAAAATTTTATTATTAGAATGATGCACTCCATATCTGAAATAATAAAATAAATAAATAATTAAATTTGGCTCGATAAAACCGGAGTTTTGTGAACGTGAAATGGAAAAACTCGATTTCAGAAAAAAAAATATTTTGAATCACCCTGTCTTTTTTTTTTATTTGTATTCAAACTTAACCACTTAAATCTTTAACTTTACCATTTTTTAACCACTTTTCTCCGTCACAATACAAAAGTAACGAGTAATTTTTGTATTGGTAGGTAGTTTTAATCGTGCATAAAAAATGCCTTAAAAAGTTTATTCCATTAATTCTTTAAATCTTTTGCTTAAACCGAGTGCAACGCATGTCTTCAATACTATCTATGACGATGGCTCTAAACAAGCTGTTTCGAAGAACATAATTTAAAGGGGTGACAGTTTAAATTTAAAATAGTTTTCAAACAATTAAAACCTCTATCAATTCCCATTCTTTGACCCAAGTTCTCTTTATTGACGCTTCCGGCTCTTTGAATCGCCGCATTGGCGGGAAAACAATAATTTTTTTCTCTGTAATTAGCTTTCTACCGTAACAATTTTCCTGGCTAATTACGGTTTTCTAAACACGGCTGTTACACCTTCAATAGTCGATCTCAACTTGTCAGTTGCAATATCGTTAGGAAGTAAAACTTATTTTGAAAACCCTGAGTGGCAACATGAGATACTTCCCAATGGAGATATAATTCCATTAACGCTGGTAAAATGCCAGAGAACTTTTGGCACTTTCTAAAAGCCACTTCACTCAATTTGTTGCTACAGAAGGAAAAGCTGCTTAGGGATTAAGTCTCTCCAAAATGAAAGGACTTAAGGCGGAATTTCCATCTCAACCCTCTGCACCGAGTCTTTACTGCCTAAAATGGTTAATTTGATATATGTGAGCTTTTAACGCAGCTGTAAGAATGGAAGAAACTATGTGCGTCGGAAATAAGGACTCGATCAAATAATTGCCGAAATAAACTTAATATTTATTAATTAAAGCTCCGAAGAATTACAAAAACGTAGCGAAATCGCAAAAAAGTAGTTTCAATAATTTTATTTCTTCTTGCATCAATCGTTAAATAACTTATTCTGTTAGTGAATAGTATCTTCAGACAATTTTATATTGAGTGAAAGATTTAAGTAAGCTTTGAAAGTATTAGGGGGACCGGAAAGTAATGTCGTTTCAGGGCATTTGATATTTATTATCAAGATTTTATTTTTAATCAATAGTGTATTCACCCTCGTTAGCAGCAAACTTTCAATGCCGGATCGAAAATTAATCGAAATGGATCCAAAAAAATGAATTGGTTTTTTAGATTAACGAATATTTAATGCGTCGAAACGACATTACTTTTCGATTCCCCTATTATTTTATTCCGTTTAGAGCCGAACGCACAAAATCACAATAATAAGGTTTCATTATGGGGAGGGGTAATGTTAAAGTTTGTTAAAATTGTCATATTTTGTGCATACAATATCTCTCTTTATTAAAGTTCGCAACCGCCGCCCTGCTGTTTTGAATGCTTAATTTAAAGTTACAATTTGTTTTGCTGCGTACAAAGTATACGATTTAGAAACTTGAAAATTTTCAGGTATGTGTGTAAAATGTATATACAATGGAATAAAAATATTTTATCATTCGATTATTACTTCGAGAATTATTAAACTTGTCAAAAATAAAATGTGGGCCTCACTGTAGATCGCGGAAATGCAACTAGAGAGTTGAAATTTGACGCGCTGAAAGAGCCACTTTTGTTTAAGAACTTTACTCGAGCCTTTTTTCGAAATTCCAATTTTCTCGATAGTTATTTACATTTTTTCGAGATTTCTTTAAAGTTTTTTTAATGCTTTAATTAATGACTATTTATCCATTATTGTAGAAAAATATGTCTGTATCAAAATCTTTATTTTATAAACTCACGCTTAACTTGATGTCAAAAGTAAGAAAAAAAAATGATGAATATAGTAAAAGAGCCAGAGATGAATATTACAAGGATGGATCATATATAAATCAGACTTTTTTAATATTTAAATATTAAAATTTTTTTTTAAATAAATGCGCAAATATTATTTTTCTACATAATTCCCGTGAACTTCTGCACACTTTTTTCAATGTTCTGGAATTTTTTTTAAATCCCGGTGGCATGGAAGAAGTAAACCACGTAGTGAACTAGCTGCGCACAAAATATTCACCCTCTTTATTGGATGAAAACATTCCCCCCCTCCTAATTTTCCTTAAGGGGTCCAGACGAATGGTAGCCCGAAGATGCCAAGTCTAGGCTATATGAGGGATGTTCATCTATTTCTTTATTTCTATTTCATCTATTACTTTAATTTTCATTAATTTTGCTTACTTTAGTTTTCATTTATTTTGCGTACTTAAGTTTTCATTAATTTTGCTTACTTTAGAATTTTGCTTACTTTAGTTTTCATTAATTTTGCTTACTTTAGTTTTCATTTATTTTACTTACTTTAGTTTTCATTTAAATTCGCTTACTTTGGTTTTAATTTATTTTTGTGAGTTTTTTCCCCAGTGAGTGATTAATTGAAGACTTTCTACTCTAGAAAAATTGAAGTAATCATGCCTAGTCATGTTATTTAAATCAGATTTCATTGAATACATTAAAGCGACGTCATTCGTGTATGTCGAACCTGATTTGTTTCTTAATCGACTAATGCCACTATTTACCGACGATGACGCCACACCCAATTCCGTACTTTTCACAATTTTGAGAAAATCTCTGCCAGGTTTCTCTAAATGCAAACTTTTTTATTTATTTTTAAAAAATTTTCTAACAAAACTTCCGTATTTGTTGTGCTTTTTTCTAAATGGAAAAAAAATTGCTCAGTGTTAGAAGTCTGAATAAAAAATTCCCGTAAAACATAGGGAAAATAATCGAAACAAGGGTTGACACTATCTTCTCCCGATAATATAACTATTTTAAGTGTGTTTCCTTCCCTTGTTTTCGAAAACTCAACAAGTTTTTTCCTATTCATTCATTTTACGCCAAAATAAAATGGCGAAAATAACGATCCATCTTGAAAACTGTCACATCTAAAGAAGGATAGGTTTGCTTTAGGCAAACGAAATTGAAATCAACTTGATAAAGTGTTTTACCGCGAGAATTAGATTTTCTTTTTCTTTTCGGAGTTAGAAAACTTTTTAAGAAAGATATGGCCAAAATAAAAATACGACTTTTAAGTGTTTCACTACGTGTTAAAATTGTACGACTAATTCTCATCCGTCACATTGTGTAATTTTAATCGGAAACTAAGTCAGATTTTTTAATCCATTTACTTTTATTTACCACTTAAGTTTATAATTTACACTGTTAAAATTTTTATTCTAAAATTACGGTAAAATAACCGGCAGCAGTCTTTCCATCCAACTGACCGTTAAGTTTACGGTAAGGAACATTTTTTACCTTTACAACTAGCATGGTTAGGAAACAATGAGTACAAAACTATACGTTTTTTTAACCATTTGCAACTAGCATGGTTTCAAAACCATAAAAAAGAAATTTAATCAGACATTTGCTCTAGGCGTTTCATTAGGTAATGAGCATTGGATTTATGTTGTGGTTAAGTTGTGTTTCATCAAATGAACTGTGGAATGCAGTTTAGTTAGTTTATCTGGTTGTTTCACCGATCGTAAGAGATAGGAAATACTAAACTTTTTTGTGTTTAGCAGCTTTATGGTGCTGACATCTATGTCTGAATGAGAGTATCGTATTCTAATAGTCTAGGGTCACAAATTAGGGTGTGCAGGAGACTAGAAACAGTTCGTGTGTTGAAGGGAATGTTAGGAAAAATTGTGGTGTTACCGCTACTCGGATTCCTGTCATGTCGGCCATGAGATTGACAGATTTGCGCTCTCGGCTGTAATATGTACTCAGGCTGCAAAGAACTATGTTGCTTCATTAGTTGAGTCGAGTTGATGCGATAAAATTCTGGTTGTTTAACCATTTTAATAAATTATTATGGTAATTAATAAACGGTTTTCCTCACACTTAACAGTTTGACTACCATATTATTTATGGTTATTTGACTGTTTTGTTTGAATAAGGTGAAAAAAAAGAAATTTATTTAACCATATCTTCTGAAAAATTTCTATCAGTTTACTGGTTATCTTGCTAATGCGCAGATTGATTAGGGTGGTCTGTAAAAAGTTTTAAAAAAATTTATCATCTTTCAAATTACTTAAAAATTTGTAAACTATACCTAGATGATCAAACCTAGATTATAAAAATCTGTAAACTATACCTAGATAATCGAACCTAGATTAAAAAAATCTGTAAACTATACCTAGATAATCGAACCTAGATTATAAAAATCTGTAAAATATACCTAGATAATCGAACCTAGATTATAAAAATCTGTAAACTATACCTAGATAATCGAACCTAGATTATAAAAATCTGTGAACTATACCTAGGTAATCGAACCTAGATTATAAAAATCTGTAAACTATACCTAGATAATCGAACCTAGATTATAAAAATCTGTAAACTATACCTAGATAATCGAACCTAGATTATAAAAATCTGTAAAATATACCTAGATAATCGAACCTAGATTATAAAAATCTGTATATCTATACCTAGATTGCAAAAATCTGTAAACTATACCTGGGCACTGATCAAAGTGAAAATAAGAGTTTTGCTGGAACAACAGCAACGTTTTTATAAGCTTTAATAAACATGCAAATATTTATTTTAATTCACTATCTAAAAATCATGTTATTATAAGCAAGCAATCATCACATTAGTTGATAGAATCAATTATCAATCACTTTCAAAATATAATACAAAGAATCAAACGTTTTAAAATATTTTTAAAATTAAGGAAATTAACATAAAGTGCCATTTATTTATTTTTTGGTATCTAAAAAAATCAAGTCAATACAATCTAAAAAATCCGCATATCAGTTGATAGAATAACTATAACGATACTGAGATCATTAATATGCACATTACCTAGATAAATAGAAGAAAACTCTTGATTCCGCACTTTAACAAATCACTTTAGCTAGACTACAGATGACCTTGTTTATCTGCAGATTAGCTAGGAAATGTGCAGAAACGAGTTCCGAGCTTTAGCTTTTTATACTGAAAGTTTATATTTTTAGTCTAAACTTTTTAGAGACACTTTTTATTGAAATTGAATTGCCAGATACATCGGTTGTAAACTACGCTAAGTATGAGATTCACTTAAAAAAAGATGTATAACGTTTTACGTATTTACATTTTTACTGATCAAAATCTCTCTTTTCTTACTTAAAAATGAATACCTGTATCATACTTTCCTAACGTAAAAATGAATACTTTTTATCGAGATAGCAGCATTCAATCGCTTAAAATTTTAAATGATTTCAAATTGCCATCTTTTTAAAAAAAGATATTTTATCGCTTTGAATTCCTTTCTTAATAGGGCACGTTCTGCTCTTTAAGATCTATCTCTCCAGTAATGACTGATGGTACATCCATACAGCCTGACGAGCTTCAGAGATAGGAGTTGACTTATAGCTATTTTATAAAGATATAGTTCGGAAAAAAAGTCGATTTTAAGCAACTTTTATTCCCTAGCATCGCTTTAAAATTTTAATGTTTCTGTTAGCATTAGCGAAAACAGGAAACTTATTATTTTTTTTCCCGTGAAGTTATTAATATGATAGTCTCTTAAACTTAAATGTTCAACTCTTTTTCCCAAAAGAATAAAATTTGTTTTTTTTCTATTTTGCAAGAATACGAACATTTCATATCGATACTGGTTTTGTCCATGCTAATTAATAAATATGTTTTAAAAGCTGGAATTTTGATGTTTGCTTATTTTTCGGGATGACGTAAAAAACTTACTACCATAATATATACATTCAAGGGTCTATAATAGGTACCTGTTACCAATGCATCTTTTAAAACAATACAAGTAGTACGTTTTACCACTATTATTTAAGCGTCAGTGACTGTTGGACAATTTTTCCGGCCCCCGAAACGAAAAAAAAAAAAAAACGATTTTTTTTTATTTTTATGATCGACATTTTTTTGTCATTTTTTTTACTATAAACTATCAGTCCAGGCTGCTCTTAAATAGATACTTCGTGTCTGATATCGATGCTAGGATGTTTAGACTTAAATGTTATCGACACTTACTGTAGAAATATTTAATACATTACACAAAACTATATACACCGAAGAGCCATTACATTATGACCACCCTCCATCTATAACAATGGGCTCACCCAGGTTTTCATGGTTTCTCGCCCAGGAACAATGTTTTCATGGGACACATTAGGACCCATAATCCTCATAGAACAATCCCTAACGTCTGTAAGCTACTTGAACATAGTTCACCCATTCATGGCAACAGTTTTTCCTGCGGGGGATGGTGTTTCCGAACATGATAATGCACCATGTCATATGGGTCGAATCGTCAAGGATTGGTTCGAGGAACATTCCAGTGACTTTCAATTCATGTCTTGGCCCCCAAATTCACCTGACCTTAATCCAATAGAGCATTTGTGATCCTATTTGGAAAACCAAATTCGTGCTGCCACGCTACCCCCTCGCAATGTGATGGAATTGCAGGACCAGTTGGGGAGCGCTTGGTACCAGATACCTCAGACTACCTATCAGCACCTTGTGGAATCAATGTCACGACGGGTGCTAGCAGTTTTGAGGGCTAAAGGTGGTTCTACGTGTTATTAGCAGGGTGGTCATAATGTAATGGCTCTTCGGTGTATAAGAGTACGTTTGTTTATTTCTCGTCGTAATTTCCGGAAACATTTACGTCATTAAAATATCTCCTGAAATATTCACCTCGTTTAAGTACCTCTGTAAACCATTGAAACATTTCTGCCAAAATTTATCTCATTGACAGCTTGTCCTATTCATTGATTTATATTATTGTGACATCACTGTAAAAGAATTATCGAAAACGAAAACAAATATTTTTATTAAATCATCTTCCAAAAATTGTATAATTCATTACTATTATCAATTAAAACTTTAATAAAAAAACAATTAAATTAAGCTGAAAATAAAATTTTTGATGATTTTTTTTATTTAAAATTGCAAAATGGGAAGAATTAAAAATCGTTTTTTCTTGAAACTAAAATTTAATGTTTCAGAATTCTCAGAAGTCAAAATTTAATGTCTATCTTAATTTGTTTTAAACATTCCTTAAAATTAATTACAAATAAAAAAGAAAATACAATGACGATTAGCCAGATATTGTTAGTTCATCCAAGTTCAAAATGAAATTTCTTGTCAATGATTTTGAAAAAACTAATTTTGAATTAAATTTTAGTACATTTAATTAGCAAAGAAAATCCAAGTGTTATAATTTATTTATTTTTTTAATCACTTGATGTCAGAAACTACTTGAAGTTCAAAGTAAGTTGCTATACTATAGTTGAATTAATTATCTTTATTTCTCAATTTAATTTTTCAATGCAAAATCTAATGTTTGAAACGTATTACAAACATTGTAGTTTTGAAAAAAAATATCCTGCTATACTTTAAATGAAGTAAACCCATTTTAAAAATTTCCTATCGTATAATATTCACTCTTTATTTACTTTTACTTTCGATTATAATATTTAACCTTCTCTCTAACAAATATTCGACCGAAAAAATCCAATAACGTTCTCTATTGCTCTTATATTTCAAATGCTTTCATTTTATTCCTTTGGAACCAAATATGGAAAATACGCACTCTATTGTTGAGTTCTTTCGAATAAAACTATAGATAGAAATCGTATTGACTCTAGGGAGGCAATTTATTTTCCTTTCTCTATCCTCCGCTTTCGTTTCAAAATTCCCCCCAAGCATTAGTTAAATCGAAAATAGAACATTATTACGATAAACGATTTAGGGACAAAAACTACATAAATTTCTTTTAATATATACCGATCTTGATGATATTAGAAGAATTGCGTTTAATGTCTGAAGGTTTTGATTAACTTTTTAAAAAAAATTCTGCCTTATTTAATCATTTTGTCTTTATTCGTTATTTTTAATTTATTTTGCCGAACTTTCGTCGTCTTTAAAAAGTGTTATGGGATTTATTTTTATAGACTACTTTAATTAGAATTTAGTTTTTGTTTTTTAGTTGCAACAATTATCTTGGGAGATTATTTTTGTTAAAAGGTTTATGTATCTTGGCATTTATAAATATGTAGTATTTATTTCAAGTTTGGAAATAAATATTGAATAATGCACTGTTAGAAATTTCTCGGAAAAAAATGGTTAAATAACAATTTATTTAATTGTTATTTTACCATATTAAAAAAAAACAGTCATATAACCACAAATAATATTGTATTCAAACTGTTAACTGTGAGATTTCTCGGAAAAAATGGTTAAATAACAATTTATTTAATTGTTATTTTACCATATTAAAATAAACAACAGTCATATAACCACAAATAATATTGTATTCAAACTGTTAACTGTGAGATTTCTCGGAAAAAATGGTTAAATAACAATTTATTTAATTGTTATTTTACCATATTAAAAAAAAAACAGTCATATAACCACAAATAATATTGTATTCAAACTGTTAACTGTGAGATTTCTCGGAAAAAATGGTTAAATAACAATTTATTTAATTGTTATTTTACCATATTTAAAAAAACAACAGTCATATAACCATAAATAATATTGTATTCAAACTGTTAACTGTGAGAATACCGTTTATTAACTGTTTTCTTCTAATGCTCTTAAACTACCAGAATTTTCTCGCACCAACTAGGCCCACCTAATGAAGCCACTTAGTTCCTAACAGCTGTATGCATAGAAAAATAATCTGTCAATCTCAAGACCGACAGAACGGGATTCGAGTCCCAGCCTTGACATCACAATATTTCCTCCATCCCTTCAACACATAAAGTGTTTCCAGTGTCCCGTACTCCCCAATTTGTAACCCTGGACTTTCAGAATACGATATTCTCATTCACGCATAGATGGCAGCACCATAAAGCTGCTTGAAACAAAGTAAAGCGTTTCCCTTCTCTTACGATAGATGAATTGATCCCATAAACTAATTAAATTAAACCACATTCCACGGTTCATATGATAAAGCACAATTCAACCACAACCTAACTCAAATGCCCATTACCTAGTGAAAAGCCTAGTTTCTATGCCCAGTTAACTTTCTTTTTTGCGGTTCTGAGACCATGTTAGTAGTAAATGGTTTTAAAAAAATCATAATTTTGTATTCCTGGTTTTTTTTTTAAACCAAACTAGTTTTAAACGGTTTTAAAACTGCAATGGTAAAAAATTTTCTTTACCGTAAACTTTACGGCGTATTGGATGTACTGACTGCTACCGGTTATTTTACCCTAATTTTAGCAGTTTATAACTGATTAAAATTTTAAATAGATTTAATAAAATGTACAACCTGAGGGCTAGCAAATCTCCATTGCAGATCATGATATTACAAAGCAAGAAATTAACTTATTGTTTCGTTAAGAACAAACTAGTTACAAATGAAATAAGTATTATTTTAAGCAGGATGTAACTTTTAGGCAATTCATTTTTATCGATTTAAAGTTTAAAATGATCTCGCTCATAATTCATCTGACTTTATTTTTGATTTACTAATCATAATTTTTTATACGTGTTTACTAATGTTTATTTATTTTTCTTCTTAGCTTTTTTATACATTAGGTATAATTTAGTGCCTCATTTCAAATTCAAAAAAATTTTAAAAATTTTGCAAAGATTTTAAAATTTCGAATGTTATTCAAAATGTATATGTTGGTAAAATGCTGTTTTATAAGCCTTTTTTTAATGTAATTTGATTTGCTAGTCCAGTTATTGCAAAATTTCAAATGGCGTGCAGAATTTAAAAAAATATTTCTTTCTTTTTATAATAAAATGGTGAAATAATTCGCTAAAAGTAAGGGTTTAATATAGAACAAAGCAAGCTCTTTAAATTCATGAAATAATTTATTTTACTGCATCAGAAAGTACTGTATACATATCGTAGAATTTTCAAGTAAATTATATGAAAATTGACAAAGTTACATTCAACAGCGAGATAAAGTTTGCGAATCTGGTTTCATTCAAAGCCACTTCAATATGTCATTCTCAATTTATGAGTTTCGGCCTAAAAGTTTCAAGACCCAGCTCTTACTAATTAAAGTACTTTATTGCATTTCGAAATTCTACAGTCAGCAAAAACAAGCGAAGCCCCCTGGAACCTCCTGAATAATTTTCTAACTAATTATTCATTAATTTTTAATCTAATAATTATTTATTTGCTAGATTCATCATTTTTATATCTTATAACCTTTAAGTATAATTAAAAAAACAAAATCATATTTTTCTGAATAAAACTAAGAAATAAAAGCTAATAAATTAATGTTTAAATACAATATCCAGGCGATAATTGTATTCCTAAGACCTCTTAACTACTGAGGATTATTCACAAAGAAATTAAATTTGATTTAATATTTTCGAAGAATATTTTGTTGTTACGATAATTGTACTTTAATGTATTCATGCCTAAAGTAACGCTTCTTGTCTTCTACCTTTTGCTTTCATCCACTTATTTGGCGCTTTTTTTAACACAAATGAGTTTATTTTTACCCTTTAATTGGCAATCTTGTTTCATCACCGGCTTTAAAATTCAAAGTTCTTTCGAAATATTTTAAATTAATTGCGTGTTACTTTTTTTTAAAGTTTCATTGAAGGTTGAACTTTCATACGGCTAAGAGGATTTCAATTTAATTGGATGATTTCGAGTATCAAAGCTTTAATACTTAAAATATTTTAATCTTAGTTAGCAGCAAAATATTTATTTAGAAAAGGAGTTGAATTTAAGTTTATGGATTTAGTTTTAGAAAATGATTCTTTTTAATAAATTTATGGGCACTCATCGTACCTATATTTTTGTAAAAAATAATATATATATAAGCTAAAAAATTGAGAAAATATGGAAAAAAATAAAAAATAATGACAAGAGAAGAAAATTACTTACAATAATTTTTTAAAAATACTTAAAAAACATAATTTTTAATACCTCAACAAAAAATATTAATTAAAATTTGGAAAACAAAACTAAGAAAAGATATAATCTCTTCATCAGCTCACACGATTATATCCGCAAAAGGAGTGCTTTCTAATATTGTATTAATATAGCCAAATCAAAATATATCAATACAACAGTGTGAGGAGCACTCAAAAAAATTTAAACGAAATTGGAACACATTAAGTAAAAAATATGTACGGAAAAACAAACAGATATATCAAGCAAAAAACTGAAAATAAAATGTAAAGAGATTAGAGAACAGTACACGAAAGGAAATCTACATAGTGAGGAGCGAATTAAATGAACTTACGCATACCGGAATCTTTCAAGAATGATTTATAATATTTTCGTAATAAGATTGCCAGATTACAATATATGAAAACAGAAGCATAAATAATTGATATCTTATGGCACGTTCTTACTGCAAAACTGAAGCGCGTCTAATTTGTTAGTTACCTTGGGTGGGCCCGAAAATGGATGCGCGCAAGGTAATAATATAATACAGGATAATTTAAAGTTTGTAATTAAAAAGTTTGATAATTAAAACAATTATTTAAAAAAAAACAGGATTTACTTGTTTTGAATTGATTTTTAGCTGGAGCCAAATTATTATTGCTGCTGAAATCCAAATATTAGGCTCAAAGAGCAATGCCCTAAACACAAAAAATTAGAAGACGAACTGAAAACGGAAACAAAAAGAAAACGAAAGTAAACTAATAGTAGATAATATTAAGCGCTAAAGCTGCTTTAAATATGATCACTATAACATAGCACAATAAAAACAAAACCGAACTAAAAACGGAAACAAAAGGAAAACGGAAGTAAGTATATATATATATCTATATTATACAATATAAATTTTTCAATTTTGCTTTTAACCTTTTTTTTCCTATTTTTTATTGACCATGACCATTCAGTTCTTTCTGTTCTAAATCGGTTTCAATCTTCTTACATCTGGCGAGTCTATGGAATGAGCGATTATTTTTGAGCGCTCGAAACATATCGACTTTTATTATCATCTCCATCATTTTTAAAGCAAATAATGTTTTTTTAATTATCAACTATATTTTCCCGCTTTAGATACTATACACAGATGGCAGCAAGAGCGAAGAAGGTCATTCAGGTAGTGGGGTTTTTATTAAAACACCCACGTACACATTGAGTCTCAAATTTAGAAATTCTGAATTTTGCTCGGTTTTCAGATTTGAGCTTATTGCTATTGAAAATGGCCTAAGACATGTTGAGAATATTGCTGAGCCTGACTTTAAGCATATATGGATACTGACGGATAGCAAATCTTCAATCCAACACTTTATCAACTGGATGAATGTTGGAGACAGGGCTGCGGCTTCAATTTTGGGGATGCTCTTCAGGCTCTCAGCGGACTTTGGGGTACACTTCCAATGGATTCCATCACACGTTGGAATCAAAGGTAACGAGATGGTGGACTCACTGGCTAAAGATGCTTCTTTAGAACCTTTACGGCCAGACTTACCTTCCACTATATATGAGGTCTTTGCAGAGTGCAAAAAAATGCTGATGGACATCTGGAGGGTTCCTCCTCCGCATAATTGATATTTCAGAAAACGACCTGGAAGTTCCTTGCTTTTTGAGGGACCTAGAAGCCAGCAGACTTGTTTATCTTGCTTTGCAAGTGGTCACTTGAGGTGTCTCTTGTATGTTCAGGGGCAAAAGACTTTTGGACTTTGCACTAAATGTAAGACTGCTCAGGCTTCGCCCGAGCATATTCTAAACTGCATCGATTTTAAGATCGACGAGGTTTTTTCAAAACCTCATCTGTTTTTAGACTTTCTGGACATTTTTGGACTTATGGAATTGGTCTAATTAGGATGGATCTCTTGGGAATTAGAAACAACAACAACAATTCATAATTTAAAAAGAATTCCTAAATAATTGAAAGCTAGCTTATCTTTATTTACAAATTGTTTTCAAGAGCAAAAATTACCACTCTGGGACGATTCTATTTGAAAAAGGGATGATACACTGTAATGTATATACACGTTCTAATTAGGTAGTTATTTGGATATAAAAGTATATTGAACACTTATGAAAAAGTATATTTAACACCATTCATTCCACTTCTATGATTGAGAACTTGTTCAAAATTAACAAAATATTTTTTGACGCTTGTACTTAGTAAAGAAATAGAAAACTGAGATTTCGTTAAAAGCGCAAATTACATATCTGAGGGCAACCTCACAAGTAACAGAAAACGCTTTTAAGAATTTCAGATTTTAACAGCTAAATGCTTACTAGCAGAACACTTTACAGAATCAAAAATTTATTTAAATGTGTCTATAATTATTGTAGACTAAATCTTGCAAACCAATATTTAAAACATAAATTAAAACCAGTTATGATTAATATTGTGGAATTTTTACATACATTAATTTCGTGTGGAATAGTTTAGTAAGGCAAGTTTGAGGGTAATTTTTCAAATTTTATTGAACATCTTGGATATATTAAAATTCAATGCGAAATTCAATATCGATTTGTTGTTACGATTGCCAGATTTTTAATCGTTTTCATTGTTGCCTACTCGCGATAGCTAATGTCGCAAGGAACTCGAGAAAATTTTAAATAGAAGAAACTCGGAAGTTACTTTACTGTGAAGTAAGTCGGCGCCGCGGCCCTTATCGATTCAGTTGAATCGATACGGGTTTCATCGATATCTTGAATGGACCTCAAGTTGAGAAAAACCAAACAGAAAATGAA
The DNA here is from genome assembly GCF_982258835.1 of Parasteatoda tepidariorum. Lineage (NCBI taxonomy): Eukaryota > Metazoa > Arthropoda > Arachnida > Araneae > Theridiidae > Parasteatoda > Parasteatoda tepidariorum. The sequence goes on from NC_141761.1 coordinate 59,435,489, forward strand.
TCCCCTATTTGTATCACTTGGTGATGCTCGGATATTCCTCGCGGTCCACGTAGTTTGAAAAGCCATCGAAATGGAAATTCAGTACATCCTGAGTCAGAATTATTGCTATTTTATGACTGGGAGTTCTCGGGTCAGGAAATGCTCACATAAAATAAAACCCATGATAAGCCGAATAGATCACAGTTATCTGATACGATTTTATCATGAAATTGTATTCGCAGAGTCTATTAAATTATCGCATATATATCTATACATTTTTTTATTTATTATTATATATATTTTTTATTTTATTTTCTGATTTTATGTGATATTTTTACTTATTGTGTTGTAATTTTTTTGTAAAATTTTTGAGTGCTCCTCACACTATTGTATTGATATATTTTGTTTTGGCTATAATGATACAATATTAGAAAGCACTCTTTTTTGTGGATATAATCGTGTGAGCTGATGAAAAGATTATATCTCTTATTTTCCGAATTTTTCTAAAAATTTTTGTCCTTTTTTTTTCAGATTGATTTTTTTTTATTATTATTTTTCTTTTATTTTTCCCCTTCTTTCATTGTTCTGTAATTTTTCCCTTGTTTTCTCTACATTTTGAACTTATATACACATATATATATATATATATATATATATATATATATATATATATATATATATATATATATATATATATATATATATATATATATATATATATATATATATATATATATATATATATATATATATATAGCATAATAAATAAATACGAAAAAACACGAAGAAAATTAAGAAAAACAATAAGTTTTATTTATTGCGCATAAGCTATGCAAGTAAATAGAAATCATAAAATAAGTTCAAAATGTAGAGAATACAAGGAAAAAATTACAGAACAATGAAAGGGGGGGGGAAGATAACTAATAATTTGAAAAAAAAATTATTATTATTATTTTTTTCCCCTTTTTTCTTTGTTTTGTAATTTTTTCTTTGTTTTCTCTACATTTTGAACTTTGATATATTTATATATATATATATATATATATATATATATATATATATATATATATATATATATATATATATATATATATATATATATATATATGCTGAATAGAATTAAAATAAAACTGAATTGATAAAAAGTTTTTGAATCATTCATTGGCGTGCTTGTAGTACAGATCGGATTGGTTTCCTTTGCTCCATAATGTATTTTTCAGAAAAAATTTGAAATTCATAATTTGTTTTAATCTTTAATTAAGTTTTATTAAAATAGGAGAAAAAATTAAAAAAAAAAACTAACAATTCATTTTGTTCTTCTTACTTTTTTTCCCATTCAAATCTTTTTTCACTTCAGCCTAAAGGAAAAGTCTGGTTGTTTCTTTTGGCCAATATAATTAAAGACTTTTCAAGGGTGGAAGGAGAAAAAAAAAGATTGGAAATTACAGGACTGACATTAGAAAAGCACATTTCTAGTCCACTGTGGTTCTCTGAATTCATGATTCTCAGGAAACTATTTAACGGATCTGATCAAATTTTAAAAAAAATTTGACAAACTTGAATGGAAACGACGCTTTACAACTGGAATTGAATTTTCTTGTGGATAGCATGCACAGGGAAATGAAGGGCAATAATTTTGGAGACAATTTTTATAAAATATGTTAAGGGTGTCTGTCATGCTTTTAAAAGACCATATCGGATGGGGTTTTTTTCTTCTTTAGTGTTAATTTCAATTGTGTAAATGTTAGTAAACGGTTTTCTTGAGAATCTTCGTGTTGTTTTTTTTTCAAACTTTATATGAGTGAAAAGCTTCTATTTATTTTTATGTATCTAAAATAATGAAATTTTCTCTATGTGTTGGTTTTCAATTAAAAAAATTATCTTGTATTTTCTTTTTTTCTTTACATAATCTTTCATTTTTATATATAAAAAAAATGTGTTTGTTTTAGTTTAATGTAAAATGAAAATATAAATGTGCATAATAAACGTGTGTTTAGAGTTAAGAACAGAAACTAAGTATAAAATGAAAATTCCATTTAAATTGAATGCGTAAAAATTATACAAATAGGAATCAAATTCGCAACTATTTTTCATACCATATTGATTTTTTAATGTCCAAATTGTAGATAAATATTTATAATAAGTATATACCACAATGATGTATTATTTAACTATCCGAGGTTTTCAAACAACAAATAAAAAATTTTTTCCTCGCTGACTCTAATGAAAAATTTATTTCTTTTCTACTCAATTGAAAAATTAATGAAGAAAAAATGATTTTCCGCATTAACTGTTGAAATTAAAGTTACCCCTTTAAATTTATTCCTGTATTAGTAACTTTCGCAATTATGTGAACTTACATTTAAAATTATGGTATTTTATTAAATGATTTATGATTATAAATATTAAGGAATTCAATTATTCTTTTTCTGAACACTGTTTGGTTCAGCACATTTATTTTCATTTTTCTGCACTGTTTGCAACGATTATGTCTCCCGCGTAATTAATAATTGTATTTGTATAGAAAACAGTTTTGAAGCTTCTTTTCAGTTAGGACTCAAGAAATGTGTTTCTGAAATTACTGCAACATCTCGAAATAATGAAAATAGTTAAACTAAATCAATTGAGTTACGCTGGTATCAAACTAATCATAGTGAAAAAATCGTAACATAAATGCTAATATCTCATATCACTATCAATATTAGTATAAATCATATTATGCTTTTTAATAAATGTTATTAACGCGATATTTAAATGTTTATATTGTGCTATAATTTTTTATATCTGTTTTTAATGGTTAAAATGCATCTTAAAAGTGACAGAATGGCCATCGTTCTAAAATTTAAGTTCCTTTTATTTTTGAAAAATCATTTATATTTCGATGAATTTAGATGTTAAATGAGTAAAAACGAAAAGCGAAAAGATTTAACTTTCTAATTTTTGCGCTTATAAAAGTTTAAGCGACGAATAAAACTATTTCTGCAGGTTTACGAAGAAATTAAATGTATTTTTAGAAGCAGAACAAAGTTGTTTACTGTTATATATTTTAGAGATAATAATTATATTAAGGATTAACAAAGCTAATTTTATAAGTTCTTACGATAAATTCTGAGTTTGGATGGGGGGTTTTTTAAAGCAAAATGCGTCAATTAAAAAAAAAGAGATTAAATGTAAAATATACTTCGTTTATTAAAGAATGTTTAAAATTTCTTACAAATTATGTAAGTTAAGTTACTAATCGAAATCAATAACACTTGATTTACATTTCCGAAAAATCAAAGATATTTAATTTTTTAAATAGTCCCACATTGCTTATATCATCTTTTTTTTTTTACTTAAACACTACCAAGGATCGACAATATGCAAACGATCTCGGGTATCTATCCTCCCCTGAGCCTCTTTCTTTAACTATCACAAGAACCACCGACCCTTTCTGTTAGAGGAGAACTGAAAAAAAATTGCAACTCTCTCCTGACCAACGCCAATAAAAAATGGTTAACCACACGTCCTTACATGAAGTGATTTATGTTCGTCTCTGCTAGCGCCAGAGTCTGATGTCTGGAGAAGTTCTCGTGTTAGCCAGACAGTACCTCAATACCAATCTCACACTTACCTCAGCGTAATAGTTTAAAGCGGCTTTCACATTTTTCATTAATTTTTGACGGCAAAGACGATACGTAACTACTCTTCTTGTGAAGAAAAATACAACTTCAAAATTCAATTAAATTGAAGCATTTTATTTTTTTTAAAAGAAATGTTGCTTTAAAGCTTAATTCTTTTCTTATCTTAATAACATTCACCTTTCTGATTAATTTTTAATGGGTGTTATAAAAATCTATCTAACATTCTAATACAGCGATTAAAAGTTCCCTATTTTAACTCAAGACAGCAATTCAGTGGTGATATCGATTCCAACGAGATATATGACGTTAAAAAAAAAGTTTTTGTTATTACCGCTTGAGGTGATGGTCGAATAATTGCTGGGAACATTTATTATTTCCTTTTTCATCTTCTCTAAATTTCAAGATCTAGAACCGCCACTAAGATAAAAGAAATATTGTGCCAACTATAAGAAATAAAAAAAAAAGGTATTCCTCGCAGCGATTTCTTCTATGAAACAAATGTATTATAAAGGTTTAATGGCGATAGTCTTTATTTCTTCCATGTGAGTGACAGTAAAGTGGATGATGTTTTAAAAATTGTTCACTTGAATTTGTTTAATGGAAAAGTGCCTTTTGTATTTTTTTAAAAAAATGTTATTTGGTTAACAAGATTCTAAAACTGACGGTAAAGTTTTTTGAAGCTTACGGCAGTTTCTACATTTAATTTAAACTACTTTTGAATGTTGTTTTTGGATTTATTTAAAAAGTAAAGACGATGTTTTGCATTATCTTTCTCGTTATAAAATTAAAAGTGTGTCTTTATATATGCTTTTATAACTCTGCACTCCATAATACTGCGGTTCCCAATATTTATCGTCTACGGAATCCTAAATAATCAGTCTTCTTTCCTTGGAACCCTGACTTTGTAAATAAAATTTATTAAAACAACTGTGAACATCCTATGATAGAGTGTTCTTAAGATATTATAATATATTTAAAACATAAACAACAAACACGTGTAACAATATAACATGTATCCAAGAACTTTGAAATATGTACCAACTGTTCATCGGACCAGGCTTCGCCTCACCACACCCTCGCGTGCCTGGGGCTCACCAAACAGGATTTAGCAGATAATCCATTGACGGTGTTCTGGTCTGGTCTTGTTGGTTGGTCGGGGTCCCTGAGGCCAAGATGGCCCTTTACCCTTTCATCATGAAGTGAGGATCGTTGAGGTGAAGCCCTGAGGTGATAAGCATAATGCTAAAGTTGAAGTGGGGAGAAAATGGCACATTGCCATGGTGCGGAAAAGCTGTGGTGACTTGAAAAAGAGTTGAGAGTAATCAACAAAAATGAAGTCTACTGTGCTTTGCTTGAGGAAAACATCTCGCTGTTTTTAAGATTACTTATCTCGAATTCATAATTAACATCTCCAGTCTCCGCTAGTAACTAAACTGGCGAGGACCCGAAGGACAATAGATGTTAGTAAAGCCAGATTCCTACTTGCGAAACATGCTTCGACCAGTCGGTTTCAAACGCAAATGACTGCCATTAACGTGTCGGACAGGCCTAAATGCCACTAACGAAAGGTCAATGCAATCATCACGTTCACGTACGTCGAGGCTAAACAAGTTACTACTGCCGCTTACACGGTGTGTTCACGTTGGCTGGATTTGAAAACTATTTCATCTTGATGTTCTGTCTTTCAAACATTGATCAGTGATCGACGTCGCAGAAGAACTGCAGTCATCAGGCTTGCATCAAACGCTCACGAAGGAGGAAGAGATCATCGCTAAGGCAGGGAGGTGGTGACGACTGGCTGGCCGGAACTCATCGTTGGTCATCCCGCTGACTGGCGACCGAGCCCCCGGCTCGGAGGACTCGCAAGGCACGTCCGTCTCCTAAGGCGTCTTCATCTGGGGTCGGTGGGTTGGTGTTGGATTTTTTGAGGGTGTATAACGTCATGGACCCGGTCTAGCACTGCTGGCCAATGGTGGCGTGCAACAACAACAACAACATATAACATGTATTCTTGCTCTAACCTATCACTACAGTATTTGCATATAACAAAGTAAATTCAAATATTAACTTAACCATTTGTTGTTGCATTAACTTTGATCTACGAGTATAATATGCAGGATGTTTAAGAATAAAATTAATTTTTTAAAAGCAAATACGCTATTACAGTTAATTAAATAGCATTTTGAATTTTATGTATCAACAACGCTGGTCGGAGATATCGTCACCATATCGTAATCTGTCACGCCAACAACAATTGCCAAGGTGCCAAATAGATGTTAAACTTCCATTGAAAAATTGAAAATAAAAAAAATATGTAGAGATTTGCCCAGGGGTGGCTACAAGTTATACCCATCGAGTTAGTACCCTTCTCTCTCTTTCTTTATATATATATACACTTTTTTTTCTAAGTTTCTCGCTTTCAGCTGCCCGGAAGTTGCCAAGACTTGGAGATTATTCTGCTGCATATCGCGAAAAGAAATCTTCTCAGCCTGTTGACTAAAGTGAGCAAAAGTCAGTATGATACTTAGCCGCAGTGGCTGAGAGCAGACATACGACTGGAACGGTAAAAAAAAAGGTAGATAAATGAACGCAAAGGGAGGCTTAAATTTTTTCTAAAAGTTCTAAGAACAATTTTGTGATTTTTTCTCTATATTTATTTCTACTCTTCCACAAATAATTTAGTTATTTCCACGATATTTCAAATTAATTTATTCTTCAATTCTACACAAGTTAATTTAAGATTGTGGCTAATGAGTTTCACCCTTTCGGCAAATACTTAGAAGCGCAGAGGTAGCAGGTTTAAAACCTACTTTGATTCTACGCTTACTTTTGTTCTATTCACTTATTTGTGCTATCTGTTCTTCTATTTCACCAGGTTTTATGAGTCATTCTTTGCATTGAGCCAGAAACCCATGTGAATATTCAAGCATATAACTTTCTATCATTACATATTGAGATTAAGGAGTTGATCCATGGTTTATACATCAACTCCTACTATGCATAGTTATGCATGTGTTTCAACTCCTTGACCTCAATATGTAGCGATAGAAGAAATTTTAATATAAAAAGTTTTTTTCGTCTTCGTTTAAAAATGGTGAAATAAAATTTGTTGACGAAACAATGCCCATCTTAATAACCAGTCAGATGAGTGCATAAATTGGTGTCAACTTTTTACTTTATACGCTATCCTTATTTAGTTCTTTAAGAATGGCACTTAGCTAAATAATTTATTACTTATTTACATTTTGCTTTGAGATTTATTATTTGAGCCCCGTATTTTTTAACAATATGAAACCGTTTATGACAGTTATTCTATTTCATACAAAAATATCTCTTAACCAAATCAATATAAGATTTTTATACCATCCATTTACTCACATAATAATTAATTTCGTTTTATAAATTACTTGGAAACAGTTTGTTCAACCCTTTTAACAGATTCGATTTTCCTTCTAAACAACAAAGCTTTTAAAATATCTGAAAGAGGAAGTTTTGCGGTCTGTATTATTCAGTAGCCTTGGCGAGATAAATTCTTTTCTTGGGCGATAATAGTCCTGGATTGGAAGGAATATCCGACAGATATTGGGGTACAGCATTCTGCATTACCATCTCGTTCTTTTGTTGACAAGGGACAGGCAAGCCACTTCGGGTGAAAGAGTTTGATCCATTCATTAATGTCAATTCTTTTGATGCCTTTTTCCCTGCCAAGTTTTTGTTTACTTTCCTTATCCTTGATGAATTGATTGTATACGCTCGAGAAATGATACCGATTTCTAAAGGGGATGTCCTTTAAATGAAAATCTTTAAACTTGTAGATTTATTTTTCTTGTAGATTCTCTTTTGTAAACCCCTCCCGCAGTGGACTGATCATAAAGACATGGTTCCCACTAGAATACCGAAGTCAAGCGTCACTGGCTGAGATCAGTAAGCTGGTGGGTGATCTCTTTGATCATCCTTCGTAGGGGTCGAGGGTGCGCGGTCCTCGTTAAATTGTTCTACCTTAAGTGTTCGACTTCGCGCACAATTCTTCCGGCTACCAAAGCAGAGAAGCCATCCCCTCTGTAGAGGATCAAAATTGTGATGGCATGTCTTCGAATCATCCTAAGGCAGTGTTTCCCAAAGTGTGGTACGCGTACCCCCAGGGGTACGGAAATAGTTTAGAGGGGGTACGCGTTCTTATGCGAAATATCTTGCAATAAACGAAACTTTCAAAATTTTTTATTTAAAACCAAAGCTAGCCATGAAAATTTACGATTACGTATTTTTCTATTGGCTATTTTTTGTAGAGTTAACAGTTAATAATTAGTCCTGCAGTGGACTGATCGTTAAGACACGGTTCCCTGCAGATCACCGAAGTCAAGTATCACTGGCTGCGGTCAGTGTGCGGGTGAGTGACCACTTGGATCAGTTTGCGTAGGAACAGAGGGTGTGCGGTATTGGTCCTCGTTAAACTGTCCTACCGTAAAGTGCTCGACTTCGCGTGCAGGTCGTCGGGCTGCCGAAGCGGGGGTGCCATCCCCTCCACAGAGAATCAAAATTGTGATGGCATGTCTTCGGATCATCCTCAGGGATGATTCCCAGACCGTCGCCAATAGCCCATTGTGCAGCTCTTGTGCGACGTAAATAAAACACCTACCTACCTTTTTTATAAAGCATTTATATAAAAACATATGAATGATTTCAATTGCCAAAACTTTGGGTTTTAAATAGTTAGTATTTAATGTAAAAGTTATAATAGTGAAGCTATATCGTAAAGTTGTACAAAAAAGTAACATATTACCGGTGAATATATATTTAAGTAATAAATAGATATCTTTTATACAGTTTAAGAAAAATTGGTTTAGCATTGAACCATAAAATCGGTACCTTGATCTTTATTAAGGTGTTATAATGAACCCTGTTTCCGTTTGAATTTAACCTTAATATCGTGTAATCAAATTTAAGCTGGACGAAAATTTGTTTTAACTGCTGCGTAGTCATTGTGAGTAGTAGTAGAATTAAAGACTACCCATAAGATTAAACTACTCAAAATTATAATCTACCATATCTTTTTTTTTTTAATTTTTAAAGTTTCAATAAAAAAAGAGTATTATATAAAATCGTAATATTTTTATACTAAATAAATTATAATTTTAATGATAAAACACGCAAAGAAATTTAATAGCTAAATGTTTAATTACCATATCTTTAAAGATCATCGTGTGAGATTCTTTTATTCATTTTCTTTCCTTTTGTTAAATACACACACCATCTCCAATCTTTCTACTTTTTTTACTCAATTCTCTGTCTTAATTATCCGACTTAACTCTTTTCGTCTCCATTCGATTCTCCACTTATTTTTCCAACTAAACTCTTTTCATTTTCAATTCATTCTCTTCAACACTCCAGGTTTTCTTTTTTTTTACTGTCCTACAAAAACCCACCACCTTAAGAGTTAAAAAACTCAATCACCTTAGTTTAAGAGTATAAAGATTTAATCAAAACTAAAATATCTTTAACCAATCCTGAAGTTAAAAAGAGAGTTCAATGACCACCCACATTAAACTATGCTGTTCAAATGTTAACCTAAACCACTTGATTGGGATTTTTCTCACAATTTGACAGAAGACATAAATATAGTTACCGCAAACAGATTTTCTAAGAAGAGTAAGACCGAAAATATCTTTAATTTTAAATCTACACCTTAAGTTGAGAAAAAAGCAATTAAGCAAACAGTAGAAATGTTAAATTAAATAAGTTTAACGATTCAATTGCGTACTTGCACTTTAAGAAGAAGACCTCCCATACCCACACATGTGACCTATGAGGTCATCACCAGCTTATCTTCATTAGCAAAATGCCGTATTAAAGCTGAGCTAAGTTTCCCTACATAAGTTAGAATGTCAATTAACCATAAGTTAATTAAATACGAAGCGGTATGGCCTATCGAATTAGTTGAGATATAATTATTTCTCTTCTACTTCTTTTACTTAATTATATTTATTATTTGTTTATGTTTATTGTAACCGTGATATATTTTTGTTTTGTGCGCCTGGCAACTTCGTAGCATAATTAGTTTGTTTTTGTTCCAAATAGCTTCGTGCCTGTCGTTGTGTTAAGTATCTGTGTAAATATGTAGTGAAAGAATTGAAATATTTGAGAAAGAATTTAGACTGTGTCACTGAAGATAATTAATACTTGACTTGACGTAGAAAAGAAAGAAGAGTTGCTAACGTAAACAAATGCCTCGTTTAAACAACCAGTCAGGATAGAGATACTTCCATTAAAAATATCGTGATGTAAATTAGCACTTTATTAAATATGCACTTTATTAAAAATTGCACTCCATTAAAAAAATTTCTAACTGCGTTGCACTAAAATGGCTTTAACTACTCAAAAACTAAAAGGAGATTATTTTTATAATCTTAAATCTCTTTCTTTTCCTGATAAAATTAATTATTAAGTCAACACTATTTCAACACGGTCTTTAATAGGAAGGAAGGTTTTATCTTAATTTTTTCAACCTGATGGAAAAATTACACAAGGTACAAAGACGTAAAAACCCTTGGGGGCACTTTGACCCTTCATTACATCTTGATATTTGTTACAAAACCTAAATTGAGGGAACGAATATTTTTCTTGCCACAATTTGATTACACTTTGTATTTTGTATAGCTGGGGTTTGAAATGAACTATGATTCAGCTGAAAATAAAATTTACGACATGTTGACTTTTGGAGCTGTAGTTACAAACTTTATCAAGAAAACACTAGGCTTGGAAGGAGATGAATCGGTTTTAAATAACGATGAACTAGAGTAAACATAATTAACAGAAACTAAAGATTAAGTACGAAATATTCAATGCACATTATTAAAGGCTTTCCTGAGAAAAAAGAAGCACTTCATAAAACACAAATGCGTGACTGTTAATTTCTGTTTTTACAGAATAGTTGTAGAAAATCAAATACAAAATCAGTTCCATCTTAATGATAGACACGATTCGTTCTTTTAGGCGGTTACCATGGGCTATTTATCATGTCATGGTTATTTATCTAACCAGATTCGTTACGCATGTTAATTGCTGTAAGCTCTCTTAACAACAACAGTTTCTATAATTTCTCTCTCCAAATATTTTACAGAATTGATTGGAATAGTTTCGGTTCTTTGTGCTACGTTTTATCTAAATTGGAAATGGTTAAGTGATCTACCATTTTCAATTTAGACGAATTCAGCTCCTGCATGATAAATATTTATCTAAAGTCTCGGATCTTGAGTGCTAAATTTTATCTAATTTGAAGTGACAAAATGGTGTTCACTGCTCTACTTGGTGTTAAAATTTCCTTTTAAAGGTTTTCAAAGTCGAAAATGCAAAAAAAAGTTAAATTATTAAAAATAAGAGTAAAAAAATAATTAAATTAATTAAGCTTTGAATAAATTTTTCTTTTACATTGTGTTGCAAGATAGTATATGAAAAAAAATATGCTATGTGTATTGAAGATAGTATATGTAATGTGTATGCAAGATAGTACGTGTAGAAAGAAAAAACAGTGAAAAATATCATACTTATAACTCGAAACGTAGTGAAGTGATTATGCCTATAAATTGCCTAGAAATTGGGATTATCTCTAGAAATTTTGACTAGGAATCATGTGATTTAAATCAGATTTAATTGGAAACTTGAAAGGACCGTCATGCGCGTATGTCGAACCTGATTGGCTTCTGAATCAACAACCACAATTTACCTACGATGGTATTTACCCTTGCATAGGTTTTAAGACCCTTGCATAGGTTTCTTTTTAAAGGTTTTCAAAGTGGAAAAAAAAGCAGATCATCCAAAATGCAAAGAAAAAGTTAAATTATTGAAAATAAGAGTAAAAGGTTAATTAAATTAGTTAAACTTGGAATAAATTTTTCTTTTACATTGTGTTGCAAGTTAGTATATGTAAAATAATATGCAATGTGTAAGCAAGATAGTATTTGAAATATGTGCAAGATAATACATGTAGAAAGAAAAGAACAATGAAAAATTGCCTACTTATAACTCTAGAAGTAGTGAAGTGATTATACCTATTATTATTGCCTAGAAATTGTGATTATGCCTAGAAATTCTGACTAGTAATCAGGTGATTTCAATCATATTTAATTGGAAACCTGTAAGCGACGTCATGCGCGTATGTCGAACCAGATTGGCTTTTGAATCAACAACCACAATTTACCTACGATGGTATTTACCCTTGCATAGGTATCCAATTGCAAAAAAAAAGTCCCAGAAAAATTTTTAATTTGTAATACTGTGTTTGAATCGATTAGTCATTGCTAGGATTCGAAACTGGGCCACCTTATCCAGAGGCGAGTTCTATGTCCCCTGATTCGCCGTGGCTCTAGAGTTTTATTATGAAGAAAAATCTGAAACTTATCTTTTTTTTAAAAATCTTAGATATTGAAATCGTATTTAGGTGTAAAATTACTGTTTTATTTGTACGATGTTCAAAAACATACAACAATTGCCGAAAAATAAGAGCAAGTGCAGGAACGAAAATCGTTAAATAATTTGAGAAAAGCTAAATTTATTGTACGGTAAGCAAAACTATATAGCAAAAACTAGAATTTAAACAGACGGTTTACAGAAAACGGCGAATGATGAGGAAAAACAGGAGTCATATTTTAATTCAGGAGGTCATATTAAAATCAACTGAAATGGTGTCAGGGCTTTTTTTATTTCTCATGCAACGTAGTATTTTTGATAATTTAAATGTTTGTGTTGTACTCTGCAACTTGAAATACATTTCCTCTCTATCAAAAATTGTCTCCTACTTCTTGCACAACTTTTTCCTTAAAACTAAAGCGCATAATTCTCAAGCCACAAGTTAAGGAACAACCTTAATCTTAGCTGTTGGCTAAAAGGGAAGTAGTTGGAACCAACTCGTCGGTTCTCATTATCACACCATCTTCTACAGCGCTGACCTTTTATTGATTAATAGAGGATAATTTACGCCAAATGAGATAACTCTGACCGAAAAATCTTTCCGTCCTTCTCCTGTTATAATGTTGTTGTTGATAAGGGAGCGGAGAGCATTAGTCCCAGAAGATAAGAACTCGACGTTTGTTGGGTCAGATAGAATGTTGATGAGGAATGCAGCTAAGCTTGAACCAGGGGTGTCAGGGCAGCTTGTTTATCATGTTTTCATGAGGATAGATCGACTCAGGTTATTTATATTCGGTGTAATCGAATTTTTTTGCTAGTAAATAAAGATTAAACTTCTGAGTTTGGAACCTGTTTGTTTAATAATGAAAAGAAGCAAATGCAGTTAACTTCCGACTATCTGAGAAATTTGGTGTACCAACATTGGATTTATCCTCTTGTAAACCGGATTTATCCTCTAGTAAACCGAATTTATCCACTGGATTTATCCTCTAGTAAACCGGATTTATCCACTGGATTTATCCTCTAGTAAACCGGATTTACCCACTGGATTTATCCTCTAGTAAACCGGATTTATCCACTGGATTTATCCTCTAGTAAACCGGATTTATCCACTGGATTTATCCTCTAGTAAACCGGATTATCCACTGGATTTATCCTCCAGTAAACCGGATTATCCACTGGATTTATCCTCTAGTAAACTGGATTTTCCATTGGATTTATCCTCAAAATGATTCTATATTGTCCTCTCTTGACCTGTGCATGTTTTAAAGCGATATTGTTTTCAAATTATGATTTTTGTCTTTAATTTTCTTATGACTATTAAAAGTCTTGAAAGGAAAAACAGATTTTTAGTTAAGTATTTGTTTCTTTTTATTAATTCATAAATTATACTGTAAAGAATTATGTGTGATATAGCATATCAGGTATAGACCGCCACGGTTTCGTTTGTAAAAACGCACTCTTTTACCATCATTTTAATTGAAAAATTTTGCATCAATTCGGTCGTATTGCGTTTACTTACCTCTCTCAAGACATGGTTAATATCTTAAAATTTTAAAAAATAGAAGGAATGACCTTGAGGTGTTAAAACAATTAATCAGCAATTCTGATTACCAAAAAAAGGAATTTAGACGAGCATGGAATGACTAATCTTTAACCAATATACTGTTCATAAATTGCGGTGAAAATACTGCTCAATCTTTCGTGTCGTGCTTTATTTTTAATAACACTAAATAGAGCCGCTATGGCTCAGGGAATAGAGCGTACGCCTTCCAATGGGGTGAACCGGGTTTGAATCCCAGCAATGACTGGTCGAAATGAATTCCGCATCCGGCTTGCACCGACCATAGTGGTAACGTGAAATATCCTCAGTGGTAGACGGATCATGGGTTAGAGTCCCTTTGCCGTTAGGCTAACCGTGTGAGGTTCTCGTGGTTTTACTTTCCATATAACGCAAATGCGGATTAGTTCCATCAAAAAGTCTTCCAGGAAGGCAAATTTCTCCCAATACTTGATCCAGGAATTTCTTCAGGATCCTTTGTCTTCTGTGTTGGGTTCAAAATTACAAGGCTACGGAGTTGAACATTAGTTGTCGTAAACCCAAAAAATTGGGTCGGCTGTTCGATGGTTATAAAATATAAAATAAAATAACACTAAATAGTATGCTGATCCAATGTTTTTTTTTTTTAGTTTTTTTGCACAAAATTTAAAAAGTGAGTGAATTTGAGACATCCTCTACAAAATAAAATAGAAAGAAGGAACACTACTTAACTTGTCAACTTATCGTAAAGACAACAAGAACGATATTCTCGAGATTATGCTCAGAAATGTCGTAAGTGTCTAGTTGGCGCTTGTTATCTGTTAAAAAGCTCATAAAGAAACAGTTCATAATAGGAATGCGCCTCTAGTGGCGTATGACGACACTTCCAGCATGGGCTCGTCCGATCACCTGCGACTCTTCCACACGAAACCTTTTAAGAACCGCTGATCTAAATCATATTGTAACAATATGAGAAATGTCAGAGACCAAAAGGTATTTCTATCAAAAATCATCAAACGTTATTTCTTGATCAATAAACTCAGTAGAAATATTTTCACACAATTTTTATTAAGACTGCAACATTGAAAAGTTTAATCGTCATTAACTGGTCACTAAGAGTTCGACAAGTAATTATTACGGAGATGCGCTATTCTGATATAGTCGTTGTTATTATTTCGGAATGAAGCGTTAGATTAAAAAACTTCTATTTTCAACATTTTGTTTAAAGCATTCGTCTTTCTGTTATTGTTTATGTGTCAAAGTGAGCTGATAATGATGTATGTTTAAGAATACATTGAAAATCGTCTTATTGAAAGCGAAGTTTGGATTGTTCATTGGACAGATATCAAATCAGAAGATTCGATTCTATTTGTCTTAGTAGACCAATTCACAATTCGGTCCCGTTGAAAAAATACTTAAATATAAATCTAAAATTTTGTACAGATATTCTTTTTTTAAAAAAAAATTAACTTTTACATGGTACCGAAACAAACAATTCAGTCAAATTAGACTTTAGAGGTGTCGGGAGGTATTTATTCTGTGTTAAAAGATTTTTTATACTTCTGAATGATGATTGATGAAGACTTTTCCTCGCTACTGTTCAAAGATTTCGAACACTTTTATTTAATTTTATTTTATAACTGACGTTTAAGAGTCGACCCAATTCTGAGTGTACGATTACCAATGTTCAACTCCGCAGCCTTGTAATTTGTATAGAAGACAAGGGAACTGCTGGATCAAGCATTTTATTTTTATATTTTATAACACGACCCAATTCTGAGTTTACGACTACCAATGTTCAACTCCGCAGCCTTGTAATTTGTATAGAAGACAAGGGAACTGCTGGATCAAGCATTTTATTTTTATATTTTATAACCGTCGTTGAACAGCCGACCTAATTTTCGGGTTTACGACTACTAATGTTCAATTCCGTAGCCTTGTAATTTTGAACCAATCCAGAAGACAAGGAAACTCCTGGATCAGTACCCCCAGAGGTATGAAATTATGAGAACATAGGGGACTTTGTAACTCGACAGATTTAACGTTCATCAGTCACGGGGATCGAACCGACGACCTCTTGAACATAGGCTCAGTGCCCTACCAACCGGGCTATCCCGGCTCTGGATCAAGCATTGGGACAAGCTAGGCTTCGCGGAGATCTTTTTGATAGAACTAACTGTACATGGTTCTTTTTGCTGTACATGGAAAGGAAAACCACGAAAACCTCCCATGGTTAGAACGACGGCTTGGGGATTCTAACCCATGATCTTTTATGGATATTTTATGTCAGCACTGTGGTCGTCGTGAGTTGGGAGCAGAATTCGTATCAATCAGCCAAAGCTGGGATTCGAACCTGGGTTACCTCATTGGAAGGCTAGCGCTCTATCCCCTCAGCCAACGCGGCTCATTTGTCTCATCCTACTTCCTCTTCCAATGCATTTTTGCATATTTCGTATTACAATAAAATATGTGGGGTTCTTCAAAATCCAAAATTAATAAAGTAACATTTCATCTCAATATGTTTTTGATGTTTAAGCGCCCACAACATTTCTCATTGCATTATTGTATTTTTTAACACAACAAATGCAAAGAGTTTTTTTTTAGATAAATTAAAAATGTTTCAGTCCCATTTTGAAAAGGTTAACAAAACTTACCATCGCAAGTGCATATTTTTGGAGAAATTTTTGCTCTCCTGAAAAATTTTTTAGTTTTTTCTCTCTTTGTTTTTATTTCTTTATTGACCATTCATTTTTGAATGATACTTTAGACAAAAAAATACTAATATGTTTAAAAAATATAAAAAGTGCAATGTATTCTCTCCAGAAAGGGTAAATGTTAATAGAGTGAAAAAAGAAAATAATAATAATAAGGCGAAACTTTTATTTATTTATTTATGTATTTTTAAATTCATTTTTCCTTTCTTTTCCATCTATTAGAAGAAAGAAAATCTGGCAATGAAGTTTCACAAAAAGATTGAGGGGATTTTTCTTTCTTCATTAGGTTTAATTAATCTATAGTTGGCTAGTTCTTGCAAAAAAATCTAAAGATGAAAAAGAATTCTGCCCCTATTTTCTCTGACACTTTTTTTTTCTTGTGCGTTTCTCCTATCCATTAAAAACCCAAGAATCTGTTTAATTAAAAGCCACTCTGTGTGTGTGGCAACATCACATTTATCTTCTGTTAATTTTTACAGCGAATTCATCTGAGAGAACATTTTTATGAACCTATAAGACACATATCAACAATGAAGATGAAAAGACATTTTTACCTGAGATATTTTTGGCGGACTACCCGACATTTTTCACTCTATTAAAAGTACTCGCTTTGTTAATTATAATGAATCGTGTCAGTAATCAGTTGAAAGGTATGCAAAAAAAAAAAAAAAGCTGGAAAAAAAAACTTTTTTCAGTTTATATAAATTCTAGTTTTGAAAGTAGTGATCACCAGCGTTACATTTTTTCATGACTTCAAAATTTGAAATTGGAATTGTCAGTTTTAAAAATATCATAAGAATTCTTAAAACTATGCTAAAAACATTTAAAAAGTTATATCCTGTTTCAGCTGTTCTAAGTTGAAGTAGTAGTCAAGATACGTTTCATTTCAGGCAATGAGGGGGACACAATATTTTTTTCACACATTTGAGGTTTTAATTTCATACAAACTAGTTGGCCTTAAAAGTAAATATGCCAAATTTATACACATAACATTTTATATTACACAATATTGCTTTATTTCTTTAGTAGCTGAAGTATTTTAAACATGTGTTTTTTTTTTCCTTACTATACTTAAGGAAAACAACAGTGTTCGAAATACGGGTTATAAGAGTTTTTGGTTAATATCTAATGTATAAAAGTCCCAGCTCTTAATTTTTTATTTAGACGGGTTTATGGTTAATCCGGATTAATAACCTAGCATAAATTTGTGACTTGTATCCACTCTTTTGCCTAGTAGCCCAACACAGTTTTTTTTAAAGATAAAGGACCCATTTCTAGATGTAGGCTTACCCTGTATTCTCTATAGTGCATTAAAAATTAAAGACTGTTTTCCTGGTTTGCATTTGCCCGGTATCTCCTACACTGATGTTTTTTTTAACCCTTTCGGGGAACCATACGGGACAAAAATGTCCCGTCAGACGTTCCAAGTAGACTCCGGAGGTAAATAGATCCCAATTTAACATTAGAATTGCACGTTACCATTGCCTGGTATGTGTGTATTTGCTCGGTTTTCCTAACACTTATGCTTTTCAAAGTTGCCTGGCATGGTTTGCATTTGCCTGGTATTTCTTATATTGATATATTTTCAACTATACTCTAACCAGATGTTGTTACAATAATGTTATTAATAATAAAAACCGAATAAGCCTGTTAAGTGAAATTTGTATTTTAAAGAATAAATTTATTTACTGAATAAAGAAAATGTTATTTTTCTTTGTTGGTGAACTTAGTAATATTTTTTTTAAAAAAATAATGCGTGCTTTTAAGCTAATTGTGGTAACCTTAAAACCCCTCGCCAAAAATGGGACAGACCCTGTTGGACTCTGTTGAGAGTAAATTGGACTGAATGTCACGTAGAACAAACTGAAAACTTAACTTTTATTTACATCAAAAAGAATATTAAAACAATAAGATGTTGCCAGCACAGGAAACTCAAACTATCTAACTAATCTCGAACTCAAACCTCAACATCCTCCCCACCCTGGTCGACCTCGAGGGGGATGACCAGAGCTACCGGACGGGTTATATTGTGACCATTAACTCTCAGCTCACAGGATCTTATTTTTCCATCTCGTCCTTCATGCAAGTTCACCACTCTAGCTTTCTTCCACATGTGCCGTGGTCGGACATCCTCTTGTAGGAGTACAATATCGCCAATTCGAACGTTAATGATATTGTCCTGATTACGAACTTGATGAAATGACCGCAATTGAAGCAAATATTCCATGAACCATTTTTTCCAAAAGCAGTCGAGTAAGTCCTGCTGCTTGTAGATTTTTCTTAGCTTTGTGTTGTTATTTGGGCTGGATGGAATGGCCGTTAGTTTTCGTCCTGTCAAGAAATGGCTTGGTGTTAAGGCTGTGGAACTGTCATCTTTTCCAGATTTCATGAGGAAAAGCACGAAGTATTTTAGGAGCCAAAATTCTTCCGTATGATTGAGTTTTTTCTCCTAAAGCATCTAAAGCCTGTATTCTTCGATTACAATCAATATATAACTAATTTATTGCTGCTGGAGAGTGATTTTTGACAGGTTTTAGGTTTTCTAAATAATCGAGATGAGCCTGTATTATTTTATCTTTATCGCCATATTTCGATTTCAAAATATCCTTTGCTGTTTCATATGTTTCTGCAGTTATATTAATTCCATCAACTATTCGTTTTGCTTCTCCATCTAAATATCCCCGCAAAAAAAACATGCTTGTCAATCAGCGATAAACTTTCGTTTTTGTCAATACAGTTTTCAAAACACTCCCAAAAACTATGGAATTCTTCAATTTCGCCGTAAAACGTATTTATTTTTATTGTAGGCAACTTTACTGTAACATTTGAAGGCGAAGCCGAAAAATTATTTATATTGGCAGCTGTTGGCGATGTTTCAGAAATTGAATTCGTGTTCCGATTCGCTGTTCTTTTGAAATTAAATAACGCCAAATGAGCATATTCTGTGTATCTTTCGCATTCTATTATGTCTTCCTGATATTCTTCATCATTTAAAAAATTATGTATTTCATCGTCTGCCAAGGTTAATTCTTTAATTTTATCTTGTAAACGTTCAATATTGTATTCCTTTTCAGTTTTTGTACTAGCAGCATCGTTCAATTTCGTCGTTAGTTTCGTAATGGCGGTACGTAGCGTTGTTCGTTTGCGTTTAAATATTACAAGTTTTTCACTACCGGTAGCCATTCCAATTCAGATTTATGACGAAAGTAATTAAAACAAGTTCAGTATGACTTACCGAGTTATTTCGGCACCAAATGTTGGACTCTGTTGAGAGTAAATTAGACTGAATGTCACGTAGAACAAACTGAAAACTTAACTTTTATTTACATCAAAAAGAATATAAAAACAATAAGATGTTGCCAGCACAGGAAACTCAAACTATCTAACTAATCTCTAACTCAAACCTCAACAGACCCCTTTCGCCCTCACTTCCTGAAATGGTATAATTTTCCTTAACCGTCACCGTCTCAACAGTATTAAACCACCTCTCACCAGTACTAAACCTCTTTAACAGTACTAAACCACTATTTTTGAAATTTTTTTTTATTGTACTAAAATATAATGTGCCAAGTTTTCAGTCATTTGTTTATTACATTTGTGCATTTACATAGGAGAAGTGAGAAGATCTTTCCTCCAGCTGTGTTACAAACAGCAGCATGACCTCTTAGAAATTTTTAATTGTACTTAGCATAAAAACTGCTAAAAATACGATAGTTTAATAAACTTATATGACTGATAAAATAATTCTAAGAATTGAAAAGATGTTATGAGCCGTAACTTAAGCAAACAAAAAGCGAATTAAATTTGAAAAATTAAAAAGCGAAATAAAAAAATAAAAAAAAATTGATGAAAATATGAAAAGACAATAAAACATAATAATTACATAAAATAAAATCATATAATAACCATAATTTAATTTAAAGTTTGCTTCGTCCATGCTGAAATATATTCAACTCCTAGCAACATGGCGGACTGTAGTTGAATTGCCAGTTTTTAAATTATTATTATCTTGTTCTTTTATTTTTTCATTTGAATCACTCAATGCATGGTTAAAATGTGGTTCAAAAAAATCTTTACATTATTTTTTTATGAATGATTTAAGTCTATAAGAAAAACTAATTAGTTGTACCTAACTGGATAGAATTACTCATTCTTTACATATTCACTATGTGTTTATTAATTTATAAATATTCTCAAACGTAAAAAGGTTTCTGAAATGTCAACATAGTTTAATCTCGAGTGCGGTTCTATATCGATTTCTATCGAATAACTACAATAAATAAACAAAAACTAGATGGAAATCGTTTCGCCGATACTCTTATTCCGGTAGCCTCGTCTCTTTTTGCCTCTGGACAACGAAAAGGAAATGCAAACGATTTTCTCGCTTCACTTTTCTCTCTTTTGTAGAAAGACATCGTTTGTCATTCTTAGTAAAAGTTCTTTGAATGATCAATAACTTTCACTTTGGTCAGCAGCGTACTCTCTCAACTCAACTATTCCTGATAAAGATAGGACGCTGAAAAGAAAGATTTCTTTCGAATGCTCTGATAGCTTTCATGAAGGTACATAGAAAACAAAATACTAAAGGAATATGTTTGGTCATTTTACAAATACTGTGATAACCTTCGAAAATCCCTACTCGCTGGGCAGTTTCTCACTTCGTTTCCTGAAATAACTCTTTAACATTGGAAAAGTTGTTGAAAAATTATAAGTGTTTGTCACTTTATAAAAGCGCCTGATGAATTACTGCATTCTGGCTTGACTTTTTGGTGCAATCTATATTTATGTAAGAACTTTTAATTATCTTTAATTTTCTAGGATGTTATTATATTAAAAAATTTTATAATGGCACCTTCTACCTTTTAATAGTTTTCATAGTAAGAAGACATTGGCTGATAATAATCAAACACATCAAAAGTTCTATTCCCAGAATCAATTAATCAGCTCCTCCTCATACAACATTAAAAACGAATGTGATCATATGCTACCCCATTAAGGAATTTTTGCCCAGGTGTTTTAAAAATTTTAACAAACTTCGAAAATTAAATAAACATTTTTATTACGATCAAACATTCGAAAAATAGCTATGCAAGTCTCGTTTGTTTATTTTTGCATGATACCACCGTATGACTTCTCTATAGAGGTGTGCAGAATTGAACTTTATTTAACAATTTGAAAAATCAATTAACGAACAACTGGAGGAAATGGTTTTGCTCAGAAAACCGAGTGTCTTTTTCTCTCCACATTTGAAAGTTAATTATGGAATTCATCAACAGATGGCGCTGTGAAATAGGAAAACTAATTTAAACCTGTTTTCAAGGCAGCAAAAACGTGTCACAATCTGATAATAAAATTATCAAATGTTGTGCAAATATTTCAATTGAAATAATTTGGCATATAGAACAAAACTTTGCATTATAATTTCTTAATTAGCAACGCCATCTGATGGCAAAATTTATTCATAATTTCGAAACGCAGAAAGAAAGAATAGAAGTCTGGTTTTCTTAGCAGAATCCAGTAAATTGAACATATTGGACATATTGAACATTCTTCTTCCATTGTTTAAATCTTCAAAGTTTCAAGCTGATATTCATTGTCTTTAAACATTAACTGATTTCTATTCTGGCCTGCGATACTTGATTTTTCGAATTTATCTATTTTTAATCACCCTACAAAACACGTTTCTAAATTTCAATCTTCTTTGTCCTTATTCTAAAATTTGAATTATGTACAGCTGATACAAAGGTGTTACTCTCGTTTTTATTTAGCTATCATTGTTTTGTCTTGAGGCTCCAAAGTGTTTCATCAACCATTCGAAAAACATGTTGCATTTATGTAATTTTGACTCTTTGCCAAACAAACTAACTGAAACACAGCAGACGCTTGTAGTTACGATCATTTGTTTATTTATTTCCTTTGTTTAGCCTTTGTTGAATTTCGTTTTGTATCAGTATGCAGTTCTGCAAAAGAAAACTTTTGGTGGCAGATCTTTTATTAATTAATTGTCTATTTATTTTGGTTCCGCTAATTGCATCTAATAATTAATAATATAATAAATTAATTATTGTAAAATGTTTTTCAAGCAGAAGGAGAAAATAATTTTATTTTTTGTTTAAAATAATGCATAAATCAATCCATAAAGCTATTTATCTTTTTTATACTTTTGCTTGAAAAACCTAGTTTTAACAATTTATATTTTAGTTTAATATTTTCTTTATTTTGGTTTCATGCCTATTAGTTTGTTTGCATTGGAAAGTGACCTAAATCGTTTCTTGCGAGAAAGAATTTATTAAATCGTTTTTATTAATTGTTTTAACAAGATTTTTGTCAATAACAAATCTTAATTTCCAATAATTTTAATAAATTTAGCACAGTAACGAAAATAATATTTTTCTGAAGGAAATCGTTGCAATGAGGAATTTTAAATATTTTGCTTTAAATTATATAATTTTCCCCTAAAAATGCTTGTAAGTGCTAACGTGAATAAAATCTTTTATTTTATTTTTGCAATGATTTTTGTTGTCCTCCATTTTTTTTCACCTTTCTAGTTTTTAATCCACTAAAGTTGATTAAAAACACTTATTCTACTTTTCGAATTCTTAATTTCAGTTTGGAGCTGTTTTCCTCTTTCTTACTTTTCAAGTTTATCTGCCCAACGCTTAGTTTCCTGTTCTTAAAGTGAATAAATCCCGCTTTTGTTGCCAAAATCCTTTTTCATCAGTGATTTCTTTCAAATGAAACTATAAGCAAACAAAACATTGCTTGTTACGGAGAAAATTTCTAAGACGGAAGAAAAAGGTAAATAATAGAAGTTTTTTATTACACGAGTCTTCTATAAAGCAAAAGCGTGATGTGTCTGTTCCATCTGCCGCGTTAACAAAGACATGCCATTTTAGTGAGGTAAGATTTTTGATAAAAAAAAAAAGTATTTGCGTGGTGTTACGAAAAAAATACTTTTATTTATTTGCTTTCTAGCTATTCTTTTTTTCTTTTTCTGGTAAATTCACCATGGTATTACAAACGTTGTAGCATCTCATCTTGAAGATGAGATTTCCCCCCTTTTTTTCCTGTTTATTATTTCATTGTTCTGCATCGTTCATATTCCACGTTAAAAAAAATCGTTTGCAATTTTTAAATAGGAGAGAAAAGGAGAGAGAGAGCTGTAAGCGTAACGTCGTTCTTTATTTATAATTTTGCCTCCTTTATTATCTGACTGTTTCTACATACACTCCATGTTTAGATGAACGAAAAGGGAAAAAAATCTGCCCGCTGCCGTTTTTTTCTTTTTTCAATGGGAATTATATTTTTGAGACTCAAATAAAAAAGAATTTTTCATGATTTTTAAACGCATTTCAAATGTTTCTCAGAAAGAAGCATGCGAATTATTTTTTTTCTTGGCAACATTGAATCCGTTTTTAATGAAAATTTTTTCAAATAGTGCTTCGCGTAAAAATAAATTAGTCGTTTATGCTTTTATTCAAAAACTTTTTTTACATAATACAACACAGAAGAGAATTCTTAATAATAAATCAACAGCTTCTTATCATTTTATTAACATCGCAATTAAGATATTTTTAAAAGAGATAAAAAGAAGTACATCGTGAAATACGATTGTTAATTTTTATATGTATTTCAAGATGTCTTTTATGTGTCAAATGTAGATGTACGAGATAACAGTGAATATTAATATTAATCCAAAATGCATAAAATATACTAATCACTATGCTTCAAATAATAATAAACAGATTATTAATATTTTATGCATATAGGAAACTTTTCTTTAATGTTTTGAAACAACTTTCAAAAGGTTTTAACATACCTTACGTAATACATTTTTCTCATGTCGACATTGAATATAATTTAAATAATTGGTTTTGAAAATGAGAAAAAAATGTCTGTCATTGATGAAACTATATCTCCTTTTTCTCAGTTTCTGAAGCAAATCAATTTCTAAAAGAAAGGAAAATTATTAACAATGTAACATTCGTGGTTACAACATATTTTTTTAATTTAGCTACGAATTTTTTTATTTTTTATTTAGCTACGAAAGAGATGATTTGAGTCGAATTTGCTCTGCCTTTCGGAAGCTTCAGGATAGCGTATGAAATAAAATAACTAATTGACAATAGTTAACCTATTAAATATATCTCCATAACTCAACTGCGAACATCTCATTTTTTTTTTGCTTGCTCCTTTTTTTTTCTGTTTTAATTGAAAGTAAAAGTCTAATTAGCTTGTTCATCTTTCTCTGTTTGAAATTTTAAATTGATCCTCTTCTGCCCATGTAATTATTCGCTTCGATCGTAATGATAAAAATTAATGCAGTTTAAATAAAAATAACTAGCCTCATTATTTTAGGCATAGTTCTTGTTGCCGTTTATCATTAGGTATTTTTCGAAACAACCTCGTTGTCTTTGATATAATTAGCAATTATTTAGAGATGAAAAATTTTCCCTCCGACTTCAGACTTATCTTATATATATATGGGAGAGTAGTGTTCATTATTTGGATCCGAGTTCGAGGTTCCCAAAAGAAAATCCCATAATACCTTTGTTTCTCATTTGCTTGAAGACTCGTAAATTCTCATGTGAGCTCTTGCCTTTTCTATCTCCCCCCTCCCCTTTATTATTGTTATTTTTTTTCTCTCGACTTATTTTTTCCTGAAACGTCGTGGCTCTCATTCTTGGGATAGTCATGTTGACTTGATTGAGTGGTTGTCAGTTATGAAAATAAAGCGGTTTAGATTGATTTTTGATTGACGCTGCTGAAAATATGTAAATAAAAAATAAGTAAAAATAACCTTAATAAAGCTTTTTGAAATCTTAATACAGGATGTTTTTGAATCACATGTCTTGAATTGTATTTTTCGAATCTTTTGTCCTTAATTGGATTCTTTTCTGCATCAATAGAGTGATCGCCAATTTTGGTGATCACGTATCTTTGGTGAATCACATATCTTGAATTGTATTTTTCGAATCTTTGGTCCTTACTTGGATTCTTTTCTGCATCAATAGAGTGATCCCCAATTTTGGTGATCACGTATCTTTGGTGAATAACATATCTTGAATTGTATTTTTCGAATCTTTGGTCCTTACTTGGATTCTTTTCTGCATCAATAGAGTGATCCCCAATTTTGGTGATCACGTATCTTTGGTGAATAACATATCTTGAATTGTATTTTTCGAATCTTCGGTCCTTACTTGGATTCTTTTCTGCATCAATATAGTGATCGCCAATTTTGGTGGTCACATATCTTTGGTGAATCACATATCTTGGAATGTATTTTTTGAATCTTTGGTCCTTGCTTGGATTCTTTTCTGAATCAATAGAGTGATCACTAATTTTGGTGATCAAGTATCTTTGGTGAATCACATGTCTTGAATTGTATTTTTCGAATATTTGGTCCTTAATTATATTCTTTTTTGCATCAATAGAGTGATCGCCAATTTTGGTGATCACATCAAACAGTTCTTACACTAATTGTGAAATACTTATAATATTTTTTCTGATAACTTTTTACAACAATTAAAGTAAAAAATATTAAAAAAATCTTAAAGAGATTTCAATGCTAATAAATAATACAATGTGTGTTATGTATATGCAAACTACACATAATTTTTTGCATAAATAAGCAATTTATTTCAATTGAGTAAAAAAAAATTCAATCGTTTGTTTTATTTCTTTTGTATTAAATTTGGTTTTCAAAAATCAGACTGTTGAAATACTTTTTTTACTTAAGATATTTTTGTATATATATTTGCCGAGTTATGAAACAACCAGTTGATTATTTCGAAGAACAAATTGGTTTAAAAACTGCGACAAAAATTTTTGTAAATACAATTTTGAGCTTTGTAAAATTGAAAAAGAAACATTGGAGGATTTTATTCTGGGCCCACTTTGGGGAACTAAGCTAGCAATACGAGATTCACTCATACCAGAAATATAAGTTTAGAAAGTGAATAAATTTAATAAACGAATTAATCAAAGCTAACGAAATTGTTTTTATCAACAAAGTATCTGTGATTATAGGATTACCTTATTAATATTCATTTATGCCAATCACTTAAATATGTATGACAAGGTAATATTTCGATCTCAATAAACTAAGTTAGATAAGAGAATCCCTTTATACGTGTTAACGTATTACAGTACGGTGTACTTATACTTTTTCCCGCAAAAGAGTTCCTCCTATGGTGATTTGAATATCTGAGCATAATATCTGAGCTACAATGTTGTTTTGATCTTTGAGGAAATAATGGCCCCAAAAATGATAAACTTTGTTTCAAAATTAAGAGCTATTACGACAGCCTTACTAGTTTGTTGAATATACGAATACTCAAAGTTCACATTTTTAAGACATTTTTCAGGGGTCTGCCTAGGCCTAATTTACTACCGTTTAGCGGTACCTTCACAAATTCAACTTTACGAAAAAAATACTTTTTCTTAAAATTTTATTTTTGTATCCCTTAAGAAACGATAAATTCATATTTTTACCATATTTTTGTGTTGATTTTTCAAGTTGGCTATTTTAATTATTTTCCTTTCAAGAGCAAAAGCTGATAAACCAAAAAAACTTTTGCAAAACTATTTTCTTATTTTCTTTTGGGAAATGTGAAAATGGAATTCCTTTTTACTTTAACCTAGTGAAAAACTTCCTTAGTATGTAATCTAAGTTTTACTCGTTGTTTATTTTTATCTCTTATTTTTTTAAGCCTGCATTTGAGAAATAAAAATATTATATGAACTGAAACTCAATGTTCTGTTGAAGAAGTTCACTAACTCAGCGTCCACCTTTCTAAGATTTTTATCTTTACGCTTTGATCTTTCTCAAAAAAGAACCTTTTGCATATTTAATCCTCGATATTTAATCAAGTATATTAATCCTATAATCATATGAATTGCCTTTTCTTTTTATTTTCTTTCTTTTTTAAGTCAAGCAGATATGATTTTCGCTAAGCCTGCTCGACAGCCAACCTAAGCTGCTTTTATTATCATTTTTTTCTCAATTCTTTGAGAATAGAAAAGCAAAATAATATCGAGAATTATTTATTCAATATCAGATTTTTGTACCTGTTTAATACGCATAACATTTAATAACTCCTTATAATTTTTTCCTAATTACAAAAATTTATTTTAAGTTAATGATTTTTCTTTTAAAAGTAATATTCAAGAATCGTAGCTCGTAGTTTGTTCTAAAAACTACGTTCGTAATTTTTTATTTTTTGATAGTTATCTTTCTTTTGCAAATATGTAATTAAATGTCTAAAGCGGATAATGCAACCAAGTTTTTTGAACAAAAAAAATTGACTTCTAGTGAAAAAAAAATAGTTAAATATAGCGAAAATAGTTAATTAATTATGAGATTATTGTAAAGATTTTTATAACACACTAATTTATAGCTGTGAATTAAAGAATTGAAGAATTGTTTTCCTTCAAGGTATTATCAATATATATAATTTTTGATACTAAAAATCTTGAAAAATGATATTTAGTATCAAAAATATAAACTTAAAATTAAATATAAATATTTTTGTTGCTAAAATCATTTTTTTTTTCGCTCTTTATAACTTTATTATAAAAACTATTTGGTTTGTTTAATCCAAAAAATCCTTTGCCACTCTGAGAACACAAAGGAATTCATCTAAACATTGATTGCTCTTAAAAATAGACAAATATTAATTAAAAAAAGTATCTTAACATCTTATTTATCACTTCTAACTAAATAAATGCTTATTTGTTTACACAAATTAGTATTAAAGATACAGTTGATAATGTTCTACTGTTATTTATTGTGATATTTTAATTATACTTTATTTCGATATTCGTAAATTTTGAAAGTTTGTAAAAAAAGAGCCGATTTGTTTATGGATGATTAGTGAGATGCTTACTGAGATACTTTTGAGATACTTGCCTCTGGAGATACATTTATTGGATATATTTCTGGATATATTATAAAGATATTTCTTCGTTGAAATGTTTATATATTGAGTATATTTTAGTGTTGACCCTAAGAAGATGTGTATTTATTGATCATTGGAGAAGAAATTTTTTGTTGCATTTATACAAATAATTGATCTTGTCTCGGTTATGGGGTTTCCAAATCTGTAATTAGTTTTCCTTCTATAACTACTATTTTTTTTTAAATAAACAAATGTAGTCTACTTTTTCTCGAAATGTACAGGTTTAAAATATTTTATTTTATTTTATAACTGTCGTTGAACAGCCAACCCAATTTTTTGGGTTTACGACTACTAATGTTCAACTCCGTAGCCTTGTAATTTTGAACACAATTCAGAAGACAAGGGAACTCCTGGATCGAGTATTGGGAGAAATTTGCCTTCGTGGAGGACTTTTTTTTGATGGAGCTAACCCGCATTTGCGTTACTTGGAGAAGAAGACCACGAGAACCTTCCACGGTTAGCCTGACGGCAAGGGGACTCTAACCCATGATCCGTCTACCACTGAGGATATTTCACGTCAGTACTGTGGTCGGTGCAAGCCGGATGCGGAATATGTATCGACTAGGATTCGAATCCGGTTCGCCTCATTGGAAGGCGAACGCTCTATCCTCTGAAGTTTAAAATGTTGTACTACATATGACAGGGGTTTGCTCAAATGTCACGTCAAACTTTTAGGGGGTTAGAGCACATCATCAGGATTGACCTGCTCAGAAGCGCACGAAGTAACAGCTCAGAATAGGAGAATGCCCCTAGCAGCGTATGATTATATTTCCGGGCATGTGTTTCTGTCCAATATTAATCCTAATGATGTGCTAAAACTCCCCTAGAAGTTTTTTTTTCAACATTTACATGACTCCATGTTATACAAGACGTTTTTAAACTTGTACATTTAGATACAAAATAGACTAGAAATGTCATTAAAAAAACTGTAGCTTGGAGAGAAAAACCGATTGCAGATTTGAAAATCAGCTGTTGTATTTGAAAATCAGCTGTATTCAACAGAAAAGAAAATTGTTCCCCAGTGTAATAAATATCAAGAGGATATTTTTTATTAAAATATTTGTTTATTAATACATGTAAGCTATTTATTTTTTTGTTTGAGTGAAGATAAGATATTCCTTAATCGATTTCATTGATAGTCTTTTATAAAAGCTAAAGGTTACATAGACTGACATTTATTAAATATAAAAAATTAAAAAAATAAAAACTGAGCTCAACTGAGAGTTTAATTTTCCTTAGCGCTCAATAATTGTCATCTTACAATTTAGGTATAGAGAACTAGATTATGGTCATTTGCAACAAGCATATTTTTACAAAAGAAACTATATGTTTTATATTTAAAAAGAAAAATAACAAATTTAAAATTCAAAAAAAAAGTTTTTTTTTTATTGCACATAATTTTACATCAATCCCCTTTAACGAAGCATTTCGTTTTCCCTTTCGTAAAAAAATCGCTATGTCTGCCTGACAAATCTCAATTGTTCTCTAGACACATAGCTACTATGCTGTCATTGCCAAAAACAATTGAACAATACTTGGCTTGCGTTATCTTTTTATTCTTTTCAGTTTAAAATTTAAAAAAAAAAAAATTCCGCTATGTTTCTTTGCAAGAAGACGCATTTTACCGCCCTTTAAAGCATATCAAGTTTATTTTCACGTTCCAACTTTGTCCCGTCCAATCCTCCTCTTAGCGATGCAGTTTGTAATTCCACTATCTTTTATCTCCTGTTTATTGACTTCTTGGTCCGGAAACTTTATTTAGGAAGTAAAATAAATTAACTACCCAATTGTCTTAATAGCCTTCGCTAGTAAAGTGGTCTTGAAACTGTTTATACGTTATCTTTGAGTCGAGGAAATGTTTGAACCCCTTTTCTCTCACCCCTGCCTTATTAATAGATTGGAAGCGTCTCGTTGACTTTTCAATCCGGGAAATAAATACAGGATAGTGGACATTAAATTTAGTTTTAAGAGTTTATGGCTGTGTTATTTATTTTCGGCTTTTATTGATTTCTCTTTCCTGAAGTTTAAAAGTCTCGTTGGGGGAAAAATGGAAATAAGATAGTGAGGGAGAGAATATTAAGTACGCAAGAACTTAGATAATAAAATTGTGTCGAGCGCTCAAACATTAGTACCGTAAAGATTCGCCAGACGTGGATGAGGAAGACAAAAATGTTTTGAAACAGAAAATTTAAAGTTACCAAGAAAAAGAAAGGGAAAAAACAAAACAAGAAAAACCGCGGTAGCCAAGAATGAAGCAGATAATGAAAGATAAATAAAGGAAAAAGCAAATTTGAAAAATCGCATTGGGCGAGAGATGTAAAGCAAAACCAAATGCATTTTTACGCTTTACGGAAAAGTGGGGAAGAAGTCATGTCGTTTACAAAGGGAATTGGCATTCAGTTGAGATGGAATAAGATTCCAAGACATCAAGATGAGCTTATGTGACAGATCAGAATAGGTAGTTAGATCAAAATCTAGCGACAATGGATGATTTATCACATTCTTGATAAAGGCATATCTATCGTGTTCCTTTAGCGTAAATTTCAAATGGAAAATTATTGAGGGTTCGAAGCATCTCAACTTTCCCTACCATCTTCATATTTTTCGAAACAAATTAAATTTTTATAACATCAAGTATGACCTTTCTGCTTCCAGTTTCTCGTGTTTAATGAGTCTGTTTCACAACACTGCTTTTGAAGCCCCCTCCAAATATCTTCGACTTTTGAGAAGTTTATCATTTGACAGTTGACGGTTGTTAATTATTTAGCGATTAATTTCTCGTTTGATTCAATTCGCAATTTTTCACGTTAATCAATATTTTAAATATTTCTTTCAGAAAATTAAGCTGTAATTAAAAAAAAGTTAAAATCTTATAGAATATAATAGTTAAAATCTTACCCATTCCTACTGAATGTGGTTTGATCCTTTTACTTTAATTACACCAATCAACTTCTCAAGATTTAAATGTACATTTTATATGGATTTTTATCTTGGTAAAAAGTGACAAAAAAACCGCAGCGTTGGTGAATATTTTTCATTAAAATGAAACGTCCGTTTCAAAACATTTGAACTCTACACAAAATCATTTATTTATAGCAATAAAGAGAATGAAAGAAAAACTCCACTCTTCTCCCAAAGTAAAAACCGATTAAACTTTTCAACGTTTTTCGAACGGCATCGTCAGAATAGTTTGGAGCAGGCTCCAAAAGCTCCGTATTGGGGAACTGACGCATTCATTTAATAAAAACGTCTTTCGTGTATTATTGATATGTGCTTGTGTTATGCCTTGACCACTGAGAGCCTTAACCTACCTCTACCATCCATTTGAAAACAGTAACAGGACTCACAGTGTTTTAAAAACCTTGATTTTAGGGGGAAAGAAATTGCACACCTACAACTAAAAAATTAAATTAACTAGTTTTCATGTGTGCGTTATCCTTCTGCATCGTTTTTGTAAATGTCATGATTATTGTTGAAAATGTACTAAAGAAAAACACTTTACCTTTAATTTTTGGAATTCAAATTTGAAGTCAATGGTTAAAAGTTAAAACTTAAAGACGTAGCTATTTTATTTATAAACTAAGATTGAAATAAGTAGCAAAAACAGTTTTCTTATATAGAATGGATAAATAATGTAACTGTAACTGAACTAAGCGGTGTTTTTTTACTTTTTTTTTGGTAATTTATGTCAAGGAATGATGTCATTATAGCATGATAAACATTATCGTTTATATCTAAGTGAAAGGTTTTTTACTATTTAAACTAGTAAACTATTTTATGTGATGACAAAGGAATTATGAGTGATTAAATAAAAATTAGGAAGTATGTCATGCCTATACTGTGATGCAATTGAAAAAACGACGTAAATTCTTTACGATTAATTTCAAGAAAAGTGGCTTGATGAATAATTTCTGTGTATTTCTAATGCTAAAATAGAATTTCAAAAGACTGATAAAAAATTATTTTTGAAAAAAAAAAGTTTTTTGCTATAGGTAATTTATTATAAAAAAAAAGGCCAAATATTTAAAAATCTCAATTTTGAATGTTTTGTTTCTTACGTTGGTTTTTTTCATTGCACAGCAGTATAATGCCAATGAAAATTTTACCTGTCGATTATCATTGAAATTTTTTCCAATTCTACAAAACTGTAAGAGCAGAAAATTTTTATTTTGTGGCAACCTAAGATAAAGTTGATATTTATAGTTTACTAATCCTGATCAATTTGGAATAGCAACTGTCCTTTCTTTAAAATTAAATTATTATCATTCTTTTCCAATAATGTTATAAAAAGTCTTAAACTTTTTTAATTAATCTGTTACTTCTAACAAAGATTTATGTAATAACCTCTTTAGAATCTGAAGTAATGTTTCAGGGGATTGGGGAAAAGCATAAAGTCTGAATGAAGAAAAAAAATTCTCTGCAATTCTCAAATACTAAGATTTTTCTGAGAAACATTTGTAATAAAAATATTGTAATAACTGGATAATAAACTGAAAGCGTAATTGTTGCAATTTAAAATAATATAATAAATATGAAGACCCGTAATTTTATACTTATTTTAAAAGGTAATGCACCCGAAATGTTTCAGGGGATTGGGGAAAAGCATAAAGTCTGAATGAAGAAAAAAAATTCTCTGCAATTCTCAAATACTAAGATTTTTCTGAGAAACATTTGTAATAAAAATATTGTAATAACTGGATAATAAACTGAAAGCGTAATTGTTGCAATTTAAAATAATATAATAAATATGAAGACCCGTAATTTTATACTTATTTTAAAAGGTAATGCACCCGAAATTTAGATCAAGTGAATCCAGATTTAAAATTATTTATAGCTTACAAATGTTCTTTGAAATATGAACGACACAATATTAAATTTTTCGCAGTTTGTGGATAATCAGCGGTTACAGAGTTAATAATACTTTAACTTCTTTTGAATTAATTTCTCAAAATTCCTAAATATGCGCTTTACGTAACTTCTGTAACCATTTTCATAACAAGCATTTTCTCCGTTAAACATTGCCATCTGAGAGTTTTAATTAAAATGCCTCGACCGTACAAAATGAAATTTATTTCGAAAATTTCTCTTATGCTCTTAACTGAGTTCGCACCTTGCTTATAGCTCTCTATGATCACGCGGAAAACGGAAACTATCGACATTGAGTCGTTCTCAATTAATACTGCTTGGAAACAGCTTTTAAGTCTTCATTTTCTGTCGCTATAAAATTAATCACTGCTATGAAAATATTCCGAGCTATAGATCACATGAAATGTTCAATAAATTTATTACTCCATCACCTGATTACCACCTAATGCACGTTGGAAATTTATCGCCTGTTTCTAAATCATTTGAGCGATATTTCGGCAATAGTATTTCGCTGCTCGATTGCCTCGCGACCTCTGGAAAAGTTTCTCCTGTGTTTGTCACTCTCGTTTGCGGATTCGTCTGAATCGTTTGCGAAAAGTGTCGCAATTAATCTTCATCGAAAGGTAAATTTCTCTCTCCTTCCATCTGCTTCTCAGTTTGATTCACGCTATTCGACGATTTATCCGATGATTTTATGACTTACTTTTCTCAATTATGAATACTAACGTTGTTGACACTTTTAAAGATCGAAAACATTATTTGTTATTCCTGTCATATTTATATTTTTTCCTTCCAGAGATGAGAAAGGAACGGTTCTGTGTTTCTGTCAATGATAACGAATCACATTGGCCAGCTCATTCATTGAATTAACGAATCAATGAATCATTAAACAATTAATTCACCGAAACAGCCAATGAACGAATCAGTAACTCTTCAATTTTTTTCACACTACAACATTACAGTTATCATTATGTATTTTATTTTATAACCGTCGTTGAACAGCCGACCCAATTTTTATGTTTACGTAATGTTCAACGCCGTAGCCTTTTGAACTCAATCCAGAAGACAGAGGAACTCCTGGATCAAGTATTGGGAGAAATTTGCCTTCGTGGAGGACTTTTTGATGTAACTAACCCGCATTTGCGTTACATGGCGAGGGAGACCACGAGTACCTCCCACGGTTGGCCTCACGGCCAGGGGATTCTAACCCATGATCCATCTACCACTGAGGAAGTTTCACGTCAGCACTGTGATCGGTGCCAGCCGGATGCAGAATTCGTATCGACCAGCCATCGCTGGGATTCAAACCCGGTTAACCTCATTGGAAGGCGAAAGCTGAATCCACTGAGCCACCGCGGCTCAATCATTATGTATGAAATTTTTAATTCTTTTCGCGTCTTAGTATAACGAATGTTGTTGTAATGAATGTTTTTGTAAAAATGTTTTTGTAAAAGATCTAAAAATTTTGAAAAAAATCACAATTCCCAAAAAGGCAGTTGGTTGTCATAAATGACAATCATGTAGATTTTTTTTAAGCATGCATGCATGCATGCATGCATGCAAATATAAATAAATTTGTGTTTCCAATTCAAACTCCGTTAAGAAGTTTTTGTTCATTCGAAACATTCTTTTTCAAGTTTGATTTCTCTTTCAATTGACTCCCTGTAATGTTCTTTTTTTACCAAACAAAAGGATTTTTTTAACCCTATTTTGTCTAGTTCTTTTGTGAAGCGTAAGTTTCTCTTTCGAAAATTCCGTCTACCCTAGCTTTTCCAATCATATTTTTCCAACTATCTTTTGACTCTTGATGCAACCCAGCCACCCCATGTTTTCTTTTCATATCTATATTTTGAGAATTTTTTTTTATGGAATACGCTGAGAAAACATTGGATCGAATTATTTTCCGTATTCTTCTTTTATCTTGTTTTCCATTTTAAGAGTCAAAGAGAACTTTTGACTGGAAAATGTAGACTTAAAATGAAATGAATTCGCCTTCGCAATTTGAGAAAGATATGAAAATGTCTAATGTGTAACGTAATTTATAGCGCAATGTTTGGTACTGCACTGCTTCAAATTTGTGAAACTAAATTCGGTTGATATTATTGAGTGTTTGCTAAGTTTAGTTCACAATTTGAATTACATTAAAAAAAATTGTGTTGTTATGTGTGCGATGAAATAGCCGAATGACAGGACAAACAGACAATAGTGGAAAAGTACTTTGAGCAACACACTTAACTCAATATTAAATTCCAAGAGAAAAGACTTTATTGGGTAAGATAAAATACATGTTGTTTAAAGACATATCGTTTAACAGATACTGTAAATAAATAACAAGTTTAATGATCAAATCATTTGTATTCACTTTCCCTTGTCAATTCTTAATTAGATATATTATAAAAATCTGAAATGATAATTCTAAATAATATGAATAGCAAAGAAAGTTAAATCTTTATTTAAAATTTGTTGCGTGTGTACTGCATATTCTTTTTTCCCACTATGGCTGATGCATTTTCTTTCCGTTTAAGAACCTATAACATTAAAATTGAAAACAAATCACTAGCGTCTAGTTTCTCCTTAATTCATGACAACATTCTTAATTTATTTCCAAATTCACTGTCAATCAGTAGATCTAAAGGCAATATTTGATCGGAATTAAAGAGCTCAGTAGAATAGTGTTCTCAGTGACATTTTTAGAAATAGGAAATTGAAATTTCCGGGAAAAGGCTAAGTTATTTTTAAATCTTATTTAACTATGTAAGACGAATCTATAAAGTTGTTACCAAAGTGAAAAGCATACAAAAAATTAAATAAGTAAAATAAGTAATTTATTTCCAAATAATTAAATAAGTAATTTATTTCCAAATTCACTGCCAATCAGTAAATCTAAGCTCAGTATTTGATCGGAATTAAAGAGCTCAGTAGAATAGTGTTCTCAGTGACATTTTTGGAAATAAGAAATTGAAATTTCCGGGAAAAGGCTAAGTTATTTTTAAATCTTATTTAACTATGTAAGACGAATCTATAAAGTTGTTACCAAAGTGAAAAGCATACAAAAAATTAAATAAGTAAAATAAGTAATTTATTTCCAAATAATTAAATAAGTAATTTATTTCCAAATTCACTGTCAATCAGTAAATCTAAGCTCAGTATTTGATCGGAATTAAAGAGCTCAGTAGAATAGTGTTCTCAGTGACATTTTTGGAAATAAGAAATTGAAATTTCCGGGAAAAGGCTAAGTTATTTTTAAATATTATTTAACTATGTAAGACGAATCTATAAAGTTGTTACCAAAGTGAAAAGCATACAAAAAATTAAATAAGTAATTTATTTTCAAATAATTAAATGAGTAATTTATTTCCAAATTCACTGCCAATCAGTAAATCTAAGCTCAGTATTTGATCGGAATTAAAGAGCTCAGTAGAATAGTGTTCTCAGTGACATTTTTGGAAATAAGAAATTGAGATTTCCGGGAAAAGTATAAGTTATTTTTAAATCTTATTTAACTATGTAAGACGAATCTATAAAGTTGTTACCAAAGTGAAAAGCATACAAAAAATTAAATAAGTAAAATAAGTAATTTATTTCCAAATAATTAAATAAGTAATTTATTTCCAAATTCACTGCCAATCAGTAAATCTAAGCTCAGTATTTGATCGGAAATAAAGAGCTCAGTAGAATAGTGTTCTCAGTGACATTTTTGGAAATAAGAAATTGAGATTTCCGGGAAAAGTATAAGTTGTTTTTAAATCTTATTTAACAATATAAGACGAATCTATGAAGTTGTGACCAAAGTGAAAAGCATACAAAAAACTAAATAAGTAATTTATTTTCAAATAATTAAATGAGTAATTTACTTCCAAATTCACTGCCAATCAGTAAATCTAAGCTCAGTATTTGATCGGAATTAAAGAGCTCAGTAGAATAGTGTTCTCTGTAACATTTTTGGAAATAAGAAATTGAGATTTCCGGGAAAAGTATAAGTTGTTTTTAAATCTTATTTAACTATGTAAGACGAATCTATCAGTTGTGGCCAAAGTGAAAGGCTTACAAAAAACTAAATAAGTAATTTATTTCCAAATAACTAAGTAAGTAGTTTATTTTCAAATTCACTGTCAATTAGTAAATCTAAACACAACATTTGATCGGAATTAAAGAGCTAGGTAGAATTGCGTTCTTAGTGACATCTTTGGAAAAAATAAATAATAATTTCTCTGAAAATTATAAGTTTTTTTTCATATTTAACTATATAAGATGGATTTATAAGTTGTCACCAAAGTGAAAGGTATTTGAAAAACTAAATAAGTAAATAAATAAGTAAAATAAAAAAAGTACCTAAGATCATAGAGTCACAAACGCCATCTAGAGCCGGTTGAAGGGTTGCAGATTGTGCGTCTTATACGCAAGGACAATAAAAAAATCACTCTATATTCTTTTATAATTACTGTATTGTATCACTTATTCAACATTTGCGGTCAATCCTACTACAATGTAAAAAAACTGATTAAATTACGGTATAAATTACCGCACTGGGGATGCATCACCCATAAAATCCATTTTTACCGTAATTTTATAAAGTTATATTTAATTATTTCGAGTGATTCAGTGATTTTTCTCTAATTATTACTGAAGAAATTACGATGTATCAGATTTTCCGCCGTTCAGTTTTACTATTATTAAAGTGTATCGATTTTCGCAAATTTTTATAAAAGTTATTAACTATGCATATTTTTTTTTGTTGACAATTTATAAAAATTCTGTCCTTAGTTTATTCTTTGTATTAAACTATACATAAATATGACTACTGTATAACAATATAAAAAATAAAATATTGATATGATAAAAGTTTTGAAATAAGTCAAATGATACGGATTAAGATATGACAGAAACACAAAAACGTGTGTAGAATCTCTATCGTCATACGATCTCTTAATTCTCCGCCACCCCTTTTTATTTTCCTTCAATTTCGATCGCCTCCACTTTATTTTTTTTTCTCCCAACAACATTTTATCTTCTTTTCCACTTTTTTGATTATTGTAAGATAAACCAACCATTGCTCATGGAAAATAAAAACCACCCAAGCCGTGAGCAAAATACATGTGATGTGTAACCTCGCCAAATGGAATTCTCTTGTGTTTTGGGGATTTCTTCGCTTTTTCTCTTAAATAGAAGCCTATATATTCTTTTCCTTGTCTTTATTTTTTATTTTGAAGTAAATCAGTAAATAAACGAAAGAGTGAAGGTGAAGTTCGGCGAAAGTTGGAAGATTTCTTCTTATTTTGGCTTCCTCAAGTTACCCGTTTCTTTCTCCTTAACATCCTTTATTCACTGAGTATCTTCTTAATCCGTCCAACCTTTTTTCCCTCTGTTTATTTCATCTCCAGGTTACTTCTTTTCAATTTGTGCTATGGTTAAAATAATTAATCCCTGGCAAGCTCTCAGAGATTAGTAAACGTAACTTCCTGGGCATGTTCCACAAAATGATTAATTACACACGTTGGACTTGCATTTTTGGAGATTTTAATATTTACCGATGTAGCTTTCTCCATGTTTGAATTAAAACAAACCCCTTTTTTAAATTTTGGGAATTATTTTGACATTTTTATTAGAAAGTTTGCTCTGAGGTTTGAAAAGTATTTTGATGAATTCATAACAACGAAGAGGGAGACATTTTTGAAAAAATACGTGTTCATTGAATTATTCAGCAGCATTTTTTAAATAATCTTGAAAGTTTTATGTAATTACATAAATACAATGCTAGATTTTTTTTAAAAATATTTACTTTCATCCAAAATATTATCGTGATTAGCTACCTATGTTTCATTTTGTCTTATCAATTTTTGCCACTTGAAAATGTGCAGGATATTAATTGATTTCATGATTGTACTTATGATTATCTTTTATCTGACATTGATGATACATTTAAAGATAGCCGTGTAGGAAGCATAGCATGATTTGAGTGTTAGTTGCATATGTGGTTTTTATACAATGACCTAAAAATATTGGGTTAGCAACTGAAATTCCTCCGTTTTTTTTTTTACTTCTACATTCTGCATGTTATTAAATGTTTTGCAAGGGTATTTTTGTTAAACTTATGGTTTTGGCTTTTTGTTTTTGATCATTAAAAGGAAGACATATTATTCTACCAGAATCTGCTATTTTTTTCAGTTCATTTATGTTAATTTACAGATAATTAAAATAATGTCGAATCGAGAAAAAAGGAAAATTTTCAACACTTATTTTTTACTGCTTTTAATCAAGGTTCAAATGCTGCTCCTCACATTTGTGCTGTGTATAGAGAATGCCATAGCTGAAAGAACGCTCGTGATTGGTGTGCCAAGTTTAAAAATGAAAATTGACGAATTGAAAAAATGACGAACCTCGTTCTGACTGTTCAGTTGGGATTCGTGATTAAACCACGAAAAGTTTCATCAAACGACCAGAGAACTGCTTGAGAAAATGAAATGCTCCCACACTTTAAACTTTTAAAAAAAGGCAAGAACTTAGTTGCCAACTGGAAAAATTTAAAAACATGACACATGCATGTCCTGAAAAATTAACTCAACGCTGAATCATCATACCGTGGAAATTTCCTGCAACCTTACTTAGTTAAATTGTATTAATCTCCCTTAAAGTCATGTTTAAGTTTAAGAAGAATTAATTTACGTAATAATATGGTTCAGCTTGGCGTCATATTAAGATTGAAGTAAACTTGAATCATATTATGATGCAGCAAGATTTTTATAAGTGTAGTTCTCGTTGCTGTTAATAATAACTCGGTGAACCGCGATCGCTCATGGGGTTGGGCACACGCAATCCAATGAGGTGAACCACAGACTCAACCCCAAGAACGGCTGGTCGAGTCGAATTCTGCTTCCGACTCGCATCGACCACAGTGCTAATTTTAAATATCCCCATTCATGAGTGGATTATGAGTTAGAATTTCCATGCCATTGCTCTAACTGTGTGAGGTTTTCCCCTTTATGTAACGCAAATGTAGGGTAATTCCATCATAAAGTCCTCCGCGAGCCCCAATCATTATTTACTTAATTATTGATTTTATTTTATTTATATACATATACGGGCTTGGGTTCTTTATACTGTGTAACGTCATGTAAACTTAAAATAATGAAGAACATATTGAAGAACAAAAAGCAAAAAATAAAAAAGGGTAGCAAGAAGATATTTCAAGGGTTATGGTGTAATATAATCTCACTACCTTAACACTTAATTTATTTGCATTTTTTTTATTTATTCATTTATTATTTTTATACTTTTTTTTTGTTGAAAAAGTAAACAATTAGCGAAATTTCGGACTCTAACTTATAAAGTTTTGATTTCATTACAAAATTTGACCTCTAAAATAGGCTTTAAATGTACCTTTGGTCAGCCACTGTATATTTGGCTTAAAGAAATGATACTATATTATAATAGAAAAATGGCTTCTGATATACCTGAAACTTTTGAAATAATTCATATTATTAAAAAGGCTAGATAACTGATTTTTTCTTTCTTTTTTTTTCAGTTTTATCTTTTATTATTTTTAGCAAGCTTGGCCGTGGACTTACCAGACGATACATTTTAATTTTTTAATTATTCGAAACAAAAATGAACTTCATTTATCTTCATTGGTACATCAACAAAGCGAATAACTTCTTGAAATAATTAAAACTTTTCCCCCTCTAGCTCTACTTATCTTTATTAACTTTCAAACAAACAATTCATGCCGCCATATTCTGTAGTTCTTAATTCTTTTGCCAAATAAAAATAAATTACCTCAAAGTTGCTTAGTTTTTTTTTTTTTTTTTTTGCGAATTGTGATAGCCTTTTCTCCCGGAGTACAAAAGAAACTCATTGAATGAATTGCGATTCAGTCCTCATCGTGAACAAGCAATTCTTAGTCTTGAAAATCGATCGCATCTGTAGAGGTGCGCTTTGTGGAACCATTGACAGTTCCACTGAAGACATTACCCGCAAGGTGTCGCTGCGGCGGCTCTTTGGCTCGTTGCCACACTATTTTGCCTTAATTTTTACTCTTCCATCTCCTGAATGAAGAGGTCAAAAATAGGCGTACCTGAGGGAAAGGGGAAACTCTTTATTCAATGCGAACTTTAAAATTTCCTTATATCTAAAAGACGCCATTGGTTTCTCAATCTAGCATGGTTTAAATCTCTTGGTTATTATATAAAGCAAAAATTTTTAATTAAACCCTAGATGTTCAAAAAAA
Organism: Parasteatoda tepidariorum; assembly: GCF_982258835.1. Lineage (NCBI taxonomy): Eukaryota > Metazoa > Arthropoda > Arachnida > Araneae > Theridiidae > Parasteatoda > Parasteatoda tepidariorum. Next base: position 59,476,798 of record NC_141761.1, read on the forward strand.
GTTGGGCTCCTAGTAAGAAACGGAGTTTATTACTCCAATCAAAGAATTTATTTCTTTATTCATTATCATGTATGAATTATAACTTTTTCGTACTCGGAACTATAAGGTCTTGCTTCTTCGGTTGCAATTTTCGTATTATTACCTCGTTTATATCAACTTGCCTTCGTGTATGTCTGTTCGGGTGGAATTTTGTAATCGATTTTAAACTAACTTCCCGACTAGCTACAGACTTTAAATTTGGCACATAGTTCAGAATGGGATGACAATGCATGAAAATGAAGAGAAAAATGACATACAAAGTAAAATAAAATTACAATTAAGGAAAAATTAATATTTTCGCGATTGTCTTTTGTTGTCGATTCGATTATTTCAAATTAGTGTCACATGTCAGTTGAAAAGTTTTGTGTACAGTGAGTCAAAAAATTGAGATTTTGGAAGTAAATACAAAAAAAAAATAAAAAAAATATTTTTAAAAACCACGTTTTTGTAGAATAATAATTAAAAAACGAAAAACGTGGGGCGCATGAAATACATAACAGTACATATACGCATACATATACACATTTTCTTACTCATACACATGCACAACCACATCCACATTCAGATACAATTACAGATATACATACACATATTCTCATGAGGACACATACCGTTACTGTTATGTATTCCATGCGTCCCACGTTTTTTGTTTTTCAAATTTTTGTTTTTTAATTATTATTCTCCACTACAAAAACGTGGTTTTTAAAAACATTATTTTGATTTTTTTTCTATTTGAAAAGCAAAAATTTTCTCTACGTGCTGTAACCAAGCCTTTTCTTTTTTTTTAAAAAAAAAGCTTGAGTTTTTCTAAAAATATTTACTCCTTAAGGGGATGGGGTTTGAATTCGGGCAAAATAATATCCCACGAGATGTTTTAGTAATTTTTTCTATTTTTATATCGTTTGCCTCTTCAATTTCCCTTTTGTTTTTGCATCAGGCTTAATTTATAGCTATTACGTAAAATATGTCATATAGTTTGGGTTTGGCGTTGCATTGGGGCTGTTTTTCCAGTAATATACAATTAATAATCGATGTACATTTGTAACATTTATATATTTCTATTAAACTATGCATTTTTTTAGCTTTTACCTTGAGAACTTTATATCTTTTGAGTTAGCCGCAATATAGCCGCTTCCGGCTTTTTTTAAATTAAACTATTCATTCAATCAATACACATTCATAGCAACTAAATGTCTGATCAATTGAACTATACGTTTAAAATACATTTACTAATCACGTTATAAATATAATGCATTTTTTATCTTATACCAGTAATTTAAAAAAAAGAGAAAAATTTTTTTGAATGTAAATGCCTGCATAATGGATAATTAAAAAAAGAGTCCTATCTACATCAACTTGTATCTTCTTTAATTTTGATTCGATTCGCTCAATTATTTTAATAATATATTATTGTTTTTGTAAGGTTGCACGTATAGGATTTTTTTGCTATAATTAATTTTACAAAAAAATTATGACATCGTTAGAAAAATATGGTTTATAAGTGCATAATTATTAATTAATTAAAACTTTTAAAGCAATATAGTCCTGTATACAACGGGAATTTATTACGCTATATACCAAATATTGAATTTTTAACGGAATCATGTAGAAGCACCAGTGTTTATTCGAATTAATGTTTTATGAAAACGCAATTGGGTACTTATAACTCGAGAAGAAGTGAAGTAATTATGTCTAACCGTGTGATTTAAATCAGTTTTAATTGGATACCTGTAAACGACGTAACGTATGTTAGTCGAACCTGATTGGCTTCTGAATTGACAATTGCTACCAGTTTCCTGCGATTACGTCACTTGTCCATTTTAAGGTTTTTAAAGCCATTGTTCCGAGTAGCTGCGTGTCAATACGCTGCATTTATATCAATCATTCTTGTGAGCGTTAACTAGCATTTAAAGTAAAAAAAAGTTGCCATCATGTATTTTTATAGCAAAGAGAATTTGTTTGGTTTACTCATGGAGCGAATAAAGTGTGACAGTTTGTCTTTAAAAAATTAACTAGAAATTTAAGTGTCAATATTTGAGGAAATACAGTATTAGTCAAATTAGTTAATTTACTTGTCGACATTTTTGTTCCATTGAAAAGGAATTTCTATATCGGAACTTTGATTACTTTCCGACTAGCTATGTTGCTCAAAATTCAACGAGAATAGTGTGTCTGATTGATATAAGTTTCAATCCTTTCCTGACCACTGCAGGTAGTTTTTATTGTCGCATGTAATTTATCATCATTCTAATTTCTGGCTTACAAGATTGTTCAAAATTTAACTAGAGGTCTGTTATGGAGACTTCTAGAAGATAATGACTTCTAGAAGAAAAATTTATATCGACAATCAAAATTTGTTTCGTCATTTTATCGCCAATTAATATTATTTTCCACTAGCTACTTCCTACTAGTGCTCAAATTTCAATTACTACTCTGTGCTTGATGCCAATACGAGCTACAATTCTCTTCTAAACAGTGCAAGCAAAATTTAATACCACTAATAATTTTGTCCTCTTTCCAGCTAATTGCCTTGTATGTAGTACAAAACTTTTTTAAAAAAAATGATAAAATAAATTAAACATTTTAAAGCTGCTTTTTTCAAATTGACTAAAAAGGAGAAAATGATTTAATTTTTGTCACATTTTAAATGAAAAACGTAGTTTGCATCATTTTCGCATCATCAGAAATAACATCCCTCACGTCTCACATAAGTGATGCGCCCGAAATTTTTCGTTCCCAAGTGTGAAAAAAATATATTTTTTAGTCTACTTAATGAATATAGTTTATATATATATATTTTTTTAATTAAAACATTACCACATACATTTTGTTATTGCACAACTTTTTCTGCAATAACAAATGTATTTATCTTAATAAGCAAACGCACAACTGCAATAACAAATGTATTTTTATTTTCTTTTGTAGGACGAGCAAAAATTATTCATTGCCTTTTCGTGGTATACAAAATCTTTTTCTAGCTATTAACTATTAAACCGAAAAGAAAAAACTTCGCTTATGTGTTCAGTATTATTATTAATTTTTTTTTCACTTCTTGTTATTTGTTATTGTTTTCCAGAATAGTACACGGTTCCGGTACCAAATGAGGATTTAAAACTTTTCTTAAAAGTTTGCAGATAATTGTCTCTGGGGGGTGTCATTCATTTTCGATTCGGCGCCGAAAGCTATTTTTCTTGAGACTGTGACCAAGCATTCATCGTCCCCCAAAAAAAGTAATATTCTTGCGAAATTACCCCATCTTTCACGAAACCGCTGTCACATCTCAACTCAACTCTTTCGATAGCCCATATTTGAAGGCGCAAAGCCATCTTTCAAAATCACGTGTTTACCAAATGGTTCATACTTTGAAAATTTTCAAACTTTTCTTCTTTTTTTAGCACTCTGCAGTACCTCCGTGTATTTGTCTTACAATAGAATGACGAACATTTTACGCCATTTTTTTTTCTTTCCAACCTCACAGAATAAGTCCTTTAACTCGACTGATCAAATTCTTCCAGCTACCTCCACAATTTCTTTTCTATTGGTTTATAGAATGCTCTGTAAGTTTATATTTTCTCGGTCGCAACTACAAAAGAATTAGGATATAAATAGAATTCAAAGAGATTTATAGAAGCGGGTTAAACAAGGATATGCAAGGGTGGCATAATTTGTTGTTGTGTATAGAGGAGAAAATGAAATCAAATTTATAAGATGTAGACCAGGGGTGTCAAACTCGCCTGCATTTTTGCGGCCCGGTGAATACATACGAAGCAAAGTAAAATAAAATAGAAATGTGAATTAGAAAGGAAACTAGCATATAAAATTATAATATACTTTATTTATAAACTATACGAATAATTTTAAATTGTACGCTCAAAAATGTAAAATTCTAATTGGCTTGCGGCACCTGCCATTCCGCGGATACTGCATCGTATCAAAAGTACGCAGAAAAAATTTCAAATCTTAGAACAGAATTTGAAACAAGGTTTAAATATTTTAATTCTTTGGGAAACAAATTTTGTTTGTTTTCTTCGATTTTCTCAATAAATATAGACTCAGTACCCAGTAATATGCTAATGGAAGTGATTGAGATTCAGTGCGATTCAAATTTGAAGGCAAAATTCATTGAAGTGGGTGTGCCTGAATTTTATAAATATTTACCGGCAAGGTTTGAAAAAACTCGAAAATTCGCATATGAAATTGTTTCCATGTTTGGAAGTACTTATCAGTGCGAGCAATTATTTTCTGTTATGAATGGAAATAAATCTCCTGTCCGAAACCGTATTAATAACGCTCACGTTGGATCAATTTTGAAAGTAATCTCGGCCAATAAAATTTCTCCCGAAATAGGAAAGATAGTAGCAGAGAGGAGATGTCAAGTATCAAGCAATAATTTAACTTTATATAATTTTATTACAATGTACTATTCAAAATAAAAATATTTGTTTCTATGAACAATTTTTTATTTTATTATTTTTTTGCAGCCCACCTAAAGTTAAGCATTGTTTATTTGGCCCAAGCTAGCTTTTGAGTTTGACACCCCTGATGTAGACTATAAAAAGCATTTTTAGAGAGATATTGTTCGCGATTCTGAAATCGATTTTTTTTTATTTCACTGGGAGGCCCCTATTCTTTTCTCCTTACAATCCTCTAGATTGCTACACATTCATAATTACTTTTTTCTTAAAAGTCAATAATTTCACAAAAACGCAAAAAAAATTTTTAATAATCGTAACGAAATTAACGATTATCTGCATTTGAAAAATATTCAACTCTGCTTCAAAAAAAACTTAGGAATACAGAATTACAAAAAAAGAAGAAGAAATTAATAAGAAGTAATTTTACTCATTAAGAAGACTTATATCATTATAACAGTTTAAATAGAAAATGGTTTTTGTTTTTCTTGAATTAAGTTTTTTGCGTTTTAAAAATTTCAATATAATTGAAGTGGTTGCATCTAATCCCTCTTTCTCTCACTTTGACATGTATTCAAGCATGGGCTCAAAAATTAAGATATCAAGTGAGGTAAATAAATTTTCCTTCAACAATGGATACATAGCTACTATTTAATTCAAGAAAAGAACCAACGAAGGTCAAAATCGCTAGAAAATGCACCTAAAATTTCAATTACTTATGAAGAAAAAAAACTCGTTTTAAATTTTTAAATAAACGACTCTTTTAGAACTCCAACTTAGTTGCATTTCTGCTGGCGGCCTGTATTTTTTCCTACAAGTTTAATAGCTAATAATTCTTACAATAACTACCGATTGTTAAATATTTTTATTCTCTTTTATTCTTTTGTAAAATATCTGTATGTAGTTTAATCTGGTTTTAATATAAAGGACATTATTTAATATATTTTGATGACGCTAAACATGACTTATGTCTTCTTGTGTCACACGTTTTAATCTTACGATGAGATTCCAAATTTAACGCAGGTGGCATAGTACTTCGCAATGTTTGTTTTCGTATTGACAAGAGCATCTGGAAAGCTCATTTCGACAGTGGTATTGTGAAGTGAACTCACCTACTAGCTTTGAGCTCGTTAATTCCAACTTCCTGCTGTGCCACATAGATTACTTTCTCAGGAAATAACATATTTTGTGTTCTTGCAGACGATAAAGAAAAAAGACCTTGTAATCAAGAACACTCTTCCTCTGATTATGGACGCAAAAAAAACTAAGTCTGGTTTGTAAAGATTTAAATTAATTGTGTTTGTTTTCCTTACTTTTGATTTCTTTTATCAATTGAATAGAAAAAGATGTATCTAAGGTTAATTTTCTGATACGAAAGGGATTTATTGGCAGTAGGAAAGTTTTAATTGCACGACCAGAAGCTTTTCGCATGGAGCCTTGATTTTCACAATGCTTTAATGATGCTTTATTTTTCTATTTCTGCTCATGACCTTGTTGTCTAACAGCTTGTTATTATCAAGCTGTCTAGTAATTATTAAAATGGCAATTTCTTGTAATTATTAAATGCATTTTGCACCCCAAAATGGCAATTCCGCAGTGTAGTGCATTCTGTTTCTTGCGTAAAGGGATCACCCAGCCTCGAAATGTTCATTCAAAGATGCATAATATGAGAGACACAGAGCACTACTTTGTATTAACAATTTTTGAAAATATATTGTACATAGCTACGTCAAAATATGCAATATGATGATCATGCATAAATAATGATTGTATACTAATAGCAATCACAATAACCAATACTACTTAGAACTATAAAACTTATTATCCATTACAAAAACGAAGGACTTGTCTTTCATGATGAGTTGATGTAAATATCTTAAATGTTTAAATTTTTTTACAATAACTGCTTTTTTACAATAATTTTACTTTTTGCGTATTTCCCATTATATCGCGAATTTTTCAAGCGAAAAGACAAATGTTCGCATACAATTATAAAATTCGTTTATCATAAGATAATTCCATACAAAAAATAACTTTAGGTAAATTTGTATTATTTTATTTGAAAGTAGTTGAAAACGTTTTGAATTGTAAGGTATACAGATTTTTACGTCATTTTAGAAAATGTAATTTTATAAGGAAAAATATAAAATGTGTAAAAATCGGACGAATAATTTTAGAGAAATCGAATTTTAAATTAATAGCTTCTTTAAAATTCGATTGTTTTTAAAATGATTAATTATTGAATGTTAAATGAATAACTAATTATTAAAATGGCGAAATCAAATAATTATTAAATGCATTTTGCTCGCCTGAAATAAGTAAACAAACCCAGTATTGAACCCCGAAATGGCTATTCCGCAGAATAGTGCATTCTGTTTCTCAGATAAAGGGATCACCCAGCCTCGAAATGTTCATTCAAAGATGCATAATATGATAGACAAAGAGCACTACGTTGTATTAACAAGTTTTGAAACTATATTGTAGATAACTACGTCAAAATATGCAATATGATGATCATGCATATATAATGATTGTACTAATAACAATCGCATTAACAAATACTACTTAGAATTATAAAACTTATTATCCGTAACAATAACGAAAGATTTGTTTTTCCTCATGAGTTGATGTAAATATCTTAAATGTTTAAAATCTTTTACAATAGTTGTTGTCAATTTTAATGTACTGTGCGCTGTATAAAAACTGATCACCTTATTAATTTTTGATTTAGTGATCAGATTGATAAGATCCAATCTTACTGACGAAATTGGTTAACCTTAAACAAACTACTTTTATGTGCAAACGATATTTTAAATTTCGATGTCAGGCACATAAACGAGTTTTCTTTTAATGAAAATACCTTTTGCTCCGACGGATTCGGATTTTAGAACCGTAAAGTATCTGGAAACTATAATCCTATATTACTTTTTTTTATTTCGTGCACTGTAATAAAACTTTAAATAATTAAACATGGATTTTATTAAAATACCTCATTTTAGTATATCTGTTTCTTACCTTTTATAGAAAAATCAACATTCCTAGACTTCCTACACATCCTACGTATAAATTTTTTGAACATTTAAATGATTTGCATTTTTATTCTGGATGTTAAATTTAAGTTTTTTAAATGTTGAGATAAAACGTTTCAACATTTAAAAGCTGAACATTAAAGTTATTATTAGTTCTTAAAATGTTTTGTTTTTAAACATTGATAGGTTTTTAAAAGTGTGAAATACTCTATGGAAGTTGTAATTAATTGACTTTGTGATAATTATTTAGGAATGCTTTAAATTGTAACTGAAGTTTTCTTTTTTTAATCTTTAAATTTGATTTAATGTTAAATAATATAAACTAATCCTTTTTTTTTCTAATCCAGAATTTGAAACGAAAAATAGGAATGAAAAAAAAATTAACTTTTCTGTTTACGATTAAATAGATTGAAACTTTTCCTTACATGTCTACCTTTACACGCTTTTTTCAAACTAAAAGACTAAAAATAATTGCTTAAATTTCCTCATTTCCTTGAAGTGAGCTTTCCACTGAATCATATGATTATTCGATCATTTGTTTGTTTTTTTCCCCCTTATTATAAAATAAACGTTATTTATAACTGATTCAGAATTTCTTTTAAGAACACGTTTTAAATTATTTCTGTTAAATATTTTAATACTAGTTAAATACCCGTATTTTCGTACGGGGTGAAAAAAAACATGTTAGATAAATGAATCTGCATTAATTTACACTACTTTAACATGAACAAAACTGAAATAACCTATTAAATGTATCAAAATAGAGAGAAAGACATCTGCTTTAAGCTGGCATATATAATTAATGCTTGGATGTATACAGTGACCAAAAAAATTGGCTCTCCTTAATAACTTTTGATCTAATGATCAGATTTTTACGTTCGTTCTAGGACTCAATCTTAATGGTTCGATGGGGATAATCTCAAATATGCTAATTAGTTAATTCTGACAATATTTTAAGTTACGAAATCAGTCACAAAAATGTACTGTCTTGAATAAGCGTACCTTCTTTTCGGCAGATTTAAATTTTTCATCCCCAAAATATAGGGGGTAGCCGCAATCTGGAAAGTATAGTCCCAATAGCTTGGTCAAGAGAGTAGTCCAAAGTTTGGACCCCTTAATGTTAATTCTACTTTTTGCGTATTTCACCATATCTCCCGAATTTTTTCAAGCGAATCGAAAAATTTTCACATACAATTATGAAATTCGTTTATCCAGAGATAATTCCATGCAAAAAATAACTTTTAGTAAATTTATATTATTTTATTTGAAATTAGTTGAAAAAGTTTTGAATTGTAAGGTATACAAATTGTTACATCGTTTTAGAAAATGTAATTTCGTAAGAAAAAAAATTAAATCTGAAAAAATAAACGCTTCAATAATTTTTGAGATTTTGAATTTTAAATTATTAGCCTCTTTAAAATTCGATTTTTCATGAACTATTCGTACGACCTCGTTTAAATTATGTATTTTTTCCTTATAAAATTGCAGTTTAAAAAATTTTAAACTAATATTAAAAAAAATAATTAAAAATAATAAATATGAAAATTTATATTTCTGCATGAAATTATCTGTGTATAAATGAATTTTATAATTGTGTTCAAAAATTTTATCAATTTGCTCAGAAAGTTCTCGAGATATGTAGAAATACGCAAAAAGCAAAATTAACATTAGGGGGTCCAAATTTTGGACGGTTTTCTTGACCAAACTATTGAGACCACATTTCCTAGATCTCGGCTTCTTCCTAGATTTCGGCTAGGTTAGAAATCCGAATCCTTCGGGGAAAAAAAGACATGTTTATTCTTAGAAAGTACTTTTTTGTGTCTGATATCGTAACTTAAAATATGATCTGCGCTAACTAATCTCGAACTAACGAATCTCGAATCTATCTCATTAGATCTAAAGTTCTTCAGGGTGGTTTAGTCTTTTTTTTTTTTTTTGCTCAGTACATCCCAGCGATAATTATACCCCAGTTCACAGAGTTGATATCTCCCTCTCTATTTTGATACATTTAATCTGGATATGCCTTTCAGTTTTGTTCATATTTACGTAGTAAGAAAACAGAATTTACCCAGTAAGAAAATTTTTTAACTAGGATGAAAATAAATAAGAGAAATAATGCAATAATTAATTCGCATATTTGAAGTCTGCCCTTCGAAATATTAAGATTAAGTCGTAGAACGTGAAGATCCAATCATTACATCAAAAATAATTCAGGGTGGGCGGTTTTTTTGTGCTTAGCTTTGTTTAGAATTTTAAGTATCTAACTTTTTTTGAAATTCAATTTCTCAAGAACTGTTTGATCGATTTTGCTCAAATTTTGTATTTTGCTATATAAAATGAGATTCTTTAAAATGATGCAAAAAAATTTTATGTCTTACTATACAAACAAATTTTTAATCATTCTTAAATAAAATAATAAAAAAATTATAAATATTTATGAAAAGTTATTTTTTACATGGATCTACATCTTTGGATAAACACATTTTTAAATTGTGTGTGAAAATTTTCCAATTCGCTTAAAAAGTTCTCGAGATGTAGCGCAATACGCAAAAAGTGAAGTTAACATCAAGGGGCTCAAACTTTGGATCGCTCTTCTGACCATTCCATTGGAACGATATTTCCCAGCTTGTATATTTTGGGGGTCAGAAATACGAATCCGTAGAAAAAAAGGCATGTTTATTTAGAAAAAATACTTTATATAGTCTGAAAATATCGTCTTCATTAATTAATTAGCATATTTGAAGTCACCCTCTGAAACTATTAAAATTGAGTTCTCAAACGTGAAGATCCGATCATTAGGTCAAAAGTTTATCTGAGTGGTCAGTTTCCTTTTTGGCACACTGTGCAACTACCTCAATGAGTGTTGTGCTATGAGTTTTTATCGAACGAAACCACGAAGCCTACAAAACATCAGAAACACCTTATAAAACATGAAGAACACTCAAAAAAAGAATATTGAGAATATAATTAATATTCTTAAAAGAATATTAATTTAGAATTAAATTGTAGCATCTTTCGAGCAGCAAGAACATGGAGAAAAAAAATGCTGCAATTTGAGGCATCATCCAATCTTTGGGAGAGCATAATTCAAAATTTGAAAATAATGGAAAACATGATATTGTTGGTGAGGAACTAAAAATACCTGCAGCAAAGACATTGATTGCAGCTGTGATTGTTAAAAATAATGCAACTCTAAAAAGCCGAACGAACATAACTTCTTTCTTGAGTAATGATGTGAGTTGAAAAGGAAAATAAAGACTTGCATTTGTTGTTTATAAAAGAGCAATATGTTCAGTACTCATTTAAATTTATAAAAACAATTTAACTTTATCGGAATCATTGCTGCTTTCATAGAAAAACCTTATATAAACCTTATTAATAAAATATCTGAAAATCTAAAACAGACTCTAAATAAATCGATTGCAGTTGGGAATTTTCGTTAAAAGTAAGCCACTAAATTCAAGACTTTTTGTGCAACTTTGTGAAAATATGGATAGTGGGTCATTATCAATTTTTACTGTGTAGTTTGACGGCTTTCGGGTGGTAAATTTCTGTAACTGTTCTGGGAACTTGAGAGGCGGAATAAGGCTGTTACTCTCAGAGCGGAAATTTCTTCTCAGCAATCGTCTTAATTCATTTTCGTGGCTACTTAATCTCGCATATATGTCAGCATTTTTGATCACTTTAAATGGGAGAATCTTCAGACAGCTCAAATTACTATCAAAATCGCAAAAAAAGGAAACAAAATCTTAGCTACTGTTGAAAAGTTAAAATCGCAGCATCATTATCGCATTTCGAAGAGCGATTATAGTTTGAAGCATTTCCTAAATTGAAAGATTTTTTTCCATTTTAAGGAGGAAAAGATTTCTGAAGATAACACGATGCTTATCGCACAACATTTACTAATTTTTACCCCTTCGGGACATATATGTCCCAAGTAGACTGTTGGACACAGATTTCATCTTGACATTACATTTGCGCATTACAGTCTTTTCAACTTACCTCTTTTTATTTCGATGGTTGGCAACATTTGTAAAATGGTCATGGCGAAGATTTATGCATCATTTCATGAGGAAAATAACTGGAATACAGCTATGAAAAAGCGAGTTTTTTTATATAAGTATTATTTACATCATTTTGCTTTTTTTAAAAATTATAATTTGCAAGATTTTTAACGTTTATGGTATGAAAACAATAAAAACATGATCTTTAAGGCCTGGGATGTATGTGTCCTAATCCTTTTCATGGGTCATTAGTCACTCAAAAGTACTAATGAGACATCAATTTTCCAAGGCCTACCTGCAAGAAGAAAATCTAGTTTTGTAATACTCTATTTTGACGGGACACGACACTAACAACATAAATCCCATATTTGTTAAAATTAATAGGAGGTAGGGCCTCCTTTGGCTGCGATCACAGCTGCAACCCTTCTGGGCATGCTTTCCACTAAATTAACCATAGTGGCACGAGGAATTTCCTTCCAAATGTTTAACAGGAAGTTCCATAGTTCATGCTTGCTTTTGGGGAGTGGGTTCCAGGCCCTCAACCGATGGTCCAATTCGTCCCAGAGATGTTTAATTGGGTTAAGATCAGGGCTCTGCGCCGGCCACTCCATGCGTTTAACGTTGTTGTTCACATACCAATCAATGTCCTCCTTGCAACATGGGATCTTGCGTTGTCGTCTTGATACAAGCAATCATCCATACCGTACGTTGCCCACAAGGTAGGAAAGACATGATTGTCGAGAATATCACAGTATCCATCGGCATTCATCATACCATCAACCTTCACCAGTGGGCCAGCCCCATACCAGGAAAAACAGGCCCATACCATCAATTCTCCTCCACCAAACTTTACAGTTTGCCCGTCACTTTCTTCCAGATAGTGTATTATCGACAGTAAAAAAAAAAAAACTTAGAAATCCGTTTTAAAAGGGTTAAAGCAAAATTTCCGTGAATATTTTCTTGCCTACGAAAAGGAAAATAACCGGATTAAAGATCCATTTGCAGTAGATGTGCGTGAACAGGATGGTCTGACATTAGTAGAAGATGAACAGCTGATAGAAATTTTCCACTGATGGAGCTTCGAATTTGGTTTACAAAAATAAGTTTCTTCTTAACTTTTTAGGTCACTTGCAAGAAAACTTTTCTTGGGTTATCCGTGCCTTTCCAAACTACTTCTTTATGTGAAAGAAAAATTTCAATCCTTCTTTATAGTAAAAATAAGTACAGAAAACGTAGAACCAGAATTGAGACTACAGATTTCAATTATTACTTCTAATATATCAGAATTTTTAATAGAAATGTACCGCCATTCCTTATCATAAAAAAATATTAATTTATACAATTAAATACATTATTTATTATTTTGAAATTAGTATTTTGTAATATTTTTAATTAAAATAATCGAATTTACTATCTATCTAATAGAATAACCGAATTTATTATTAGAATAATCGAATTTATTATCTATCTATTAGAATAGCCGAATTTTTTATTAGAATAATCGAATTTATTATCTATCTATTTAGAATAACCGAATTTATTATTAGAATAATCGAATTTATTATCTATCTATTGGAATAACCGAATTTATTATTAGAATAGTTGAATTTATTTTCTTTCTATTAGAATAACCGAATTTATTATTAGAATAATCGAATTTATTATTAGAATAATCGAATTTATTATCTATCTATTAGAATAACTGAATTTATTATTATAATAATCGAATTTATAAACACTCTTAGGATACTCAAATTCCTTTAGCGCGTTAAATTTTGTGAAATTCGCTGTCAGTAAACTTACACTTACTTTTCGGAAAAACACATTTTGTATGTTTCACAATATAGCTGTTTCTCTAAGGCTTGTAAGAGCACTTTCCATCCGACACAAAATAAATATGTTTCACTTTGAAGTTGCATCTATTATTTTTTTTTCGATCAAAAATATTGATTCAAAATTATCGCTTAAAGCGACTTCGGCTATGGAGGATTGCCAATTCCATGAACTACCTCAAAAGATTTTCTCTCTTCAAATGTTAAATTGTTTTTTCAAGGATATATTTTGAAACAGTTTATCTTGTTTCCCCCCCCCCTCTTTTTTGTTTAACTCATTTTAATATTGATGCATATTTATTACTTTTTTTTTTGTTATCGTTACTATGTGAAGTGTTACTATCTGAAAAATTACCAATGATTTGAGCAAACAATTCAAGCAAAAATTTCGTCAGAGTGACGAAATAACTATCGTTAACTTCGTTGAGGAAATGAATTTCGCCAAAATTAAAGAGATCTTTCGTCATTCTACTTTAAAAAAAAGAAGAAAAAAAACTTATGCTTAACGTTTTTACCTTGCCTAAGAATCACTTTATCGTGGGCATTACAAAGGTGGATCTGTCCTCCCAGCAACGCAAGAAAGAAGACATAGAACGGAGAAATAAATTAAACCCATGTCCTATGCGGGATTCGAAACCGGGATCTCCCCAGTGCGATGCTAACTTCGTGACCACTTCATATTTCGTTCCTTTATTTTCGATTGTTTAGTCTTCATTCTAGTTAACAATCTCCCACAATGCACTACGGTGAAGTTTCGAGCTAAAGATCCATTTTCATCATTTATTTGAGAGTTCGCGTTTCGTCACAAATCACTTGATTTCGTGTCGAAATAATTCTCAAAATTATCTAAATACAGCTCAGATATTGCTAAATCATCAAAAGTGATAGTTTTATTTCTGAGAGTGTGGTTTGAGTCTTCGTATCTCGGAAACAATCAATTTTTGGACTTAGTGCCAATGAAAACTTTTGATCAGAATGTTTTGAACAACATATTAAGTTTCCAGCCAATTTGACAGAGAGCACTCGGAATTATTATGACAACTTAATAATATTCTGAAAACTACGCTATTTCCTCCTTGTTTTTTTTGTTTGTTTGTTGTTTTTTTTTTTTTTTTTTAATTTTCTTCATTTTAGAAATAAACCTTATAATGTTTATGATGATATTTTAAGAAATGCTTCAAAAGAATTGTCTGACATTATTAATATTACCAGGCCGGGATATCCTGGTCAGTAGGGCGCTGGACCCATGTCCGAGAGTTCGTGGGTTCGAACCCTGCCGGCCGAAGACTCCCCGTGTAGTAAAGTGACTGATGCACTTTAAATCTGTCGAGTCGCAAAAGTCCTCCATGTTCCCATAACAAATCAAAACCTCTGGGGGTACTGGATCGATCGTTCTCTGATTAAGGTCAAAATTACGATCTGTGGATGAATGAATGGATGTATGAATGGGTCCGCCCTATAAAACGGGTGCGACGTATGGTGTGGCAGAAGTCGAATTCTTGGCCATAGATGGCGCCACTGGAAAACAAGAACAATCGCACCCCCTCTGCCTTAACAGGCATACGTCAACAACAACATTAATATAACCAGGTATTTTAATCCTTTAAAATTTTAATTTTTTAAAGGAAATTAGACACATATTTTTAGAATGGCTACAGTTAAATCTGGCCTCTGGCATGCAGCAAAATTTCCTAATTTTGCCCTCTAACTTTTAACACTACTTCTTCAGTAAATGAATAAAAAGTGCATTTTTTTTAAATAAATTTTTGAATGTAGAAAAATCATTTACCAATCAATCACTTCTTGTTGTACCTCTGATAATAGTTCACGTCAATCGCAGTCTATAGACTCAAAATTAGTTCGTTATAACCAAAACTCATTTTTAATGAAGTGAAATGCGTGGGAGTTAATGAAGCTGGTGATAAGTAAATTGATCATTCTTTCCCGGATAGCAATTAAGGAGAAAAAAAAGGAAATTTTCATTTTGTTTTGACAAGGTTTAAAAGATTAAAAACGATAGTTAACGTTCTTTTTCTTATATAATTAGTTAAAACAATTATTCAGCAGGAAAGCTCCATCGAGAAAAATTAAAAATACCTAATGATGCTCTACAACAAAGATACATGATAGTTAATTTCCAAACCGAACTTCAATCTGATTAATTCTTTTTTTAAAAAAAATATTATTAAAAGTAGTTTGAACTACTCTAGCTTTTATGTATTTAGTTAAATGAAGTATCAGGGGAAAGGTAATATTTTATATGCTTAATAGGTTTTTCGTAAACACAATGTTAGTAAGTCTCTTAATTCGCTACATTTATCAATTATAATTTTAAAATCAAGCCTTTCGTTTCTTGCTTTTTTAGATAAAAGAATTATGTTTTTTTTTTATTCATGAATATTTTATTTGAATAAAAAATAGTCACGTAATAATAAAATTTTTATTATTAATAAAAAAATCACCTTTTAAATATTATTTAAGGAAGATTAATTTATTTTTTAGCTACTTTTTTTAAAAAAATTCCATGTGATACAGTAACTTTGAAAATTTATGAACTAAAGTTAACAAATATTTGCATATATATTTACAAAAAAAAAGTTTTGAAATGCAGGAGCAGTACGGAAATATCACAGCTACAAGACTGTGCCAATTTTACACAGTAAATAAATAAAATCTACTTTTTTTTTAATCGTCTCCATATTTCAGAAGTTTAAAAAAGAGAAAAGAAATATTTAGACTTGTTAGAAAAAATATCGTTGAACGTTAATAAATGAGGTATTGCAATATTTACATGAACGATGGGGTTTCTTAGAATTTAAATCTTGTCACAAGTGTTCCAAAAAAGTGTTAAAGTTGGGAAATGCTGGTTACACTTTTGGAATGTCAAAGGACATGATGATCGACTTACAGGAGGTAGCAGATTTATTTGCTTTGCTCCTCTACACTTAAACACATTGAACTCTTTAAATTATTTTAACCAATAACATAATATAAGAGAAGCATTAGAGCTTTGACATACTTCATACAAAAAAAAATTTGTGAACATAGTAGAATATCCAAGTTTTATTTGTATACATTAACATTATTATTTGTATGCATTAACATTATTATTTGTATAACTGTATACATTATTATTTGTTACTTAAAATATAACTCTCTTTTTATATTATTGATTTTTTAAGAGTGCTTTTTTTGCTGGTCGTTTAGCCCACTATGTGGGTGGTTTAATTAAGGGGAATCAAAGGAGTTATTGAAACGTAACAATAATTAAAAGTCTATAATAATACAAGTAATAACAGTGTCTAAAAAATTTCTAATATTTATTTACTAATGAAGAATATTCAGTCGGAACTCGAATCATCTTGAAAGAAAAAAAAGAATTTTTTTCTTTCAAAAGAAAAGAATTCTTCTTTTTCTTAAAGAAAAAAGAAAAAAAAATAACTTTTCTTTTTGAAAGAAAAAAAAGAAGCAAATTTTTTTGATGTGAAAAAAAGAAGAAAAAAATTCTTTTCTTTTTCTCACATTGGGTGTTTTTTGGATTTTCTCTTTTACAAAAGTATCTATCAAAATCAATAATTTTATACAAGTAATAAAACCTCTTATGATAGCCATTTTGTTAAAGAAATTTATAAAAAAATATATTAAAAAAAAGAAAAAATAAGCAATAAGTATTCTGGCTTTTAGTATGCTAATAGAGAAAAAAATTACTTTTCTGGATGAAATTATATCAACAGTGATATCTCATCCGTGATTCTGTTTGATATCCTATGCCCATTAGCTAAACAATTGTTTAAATACGAAAATTCCCCTTTTTTTACATTTTATATTTCTGTATTTGAATCTACAAGTGAAAATGAGGTAGTTAATAAATTTGTCTAAATAAGATAATGCTCGATGTATTAATTATGGAGAAAGAGAGACAGATAATAGGACACATTAATTAAATGCACAAAAAACTGACTCGAAACCGGAACATTTGCCAAAATTCTCTGAAAAGAAAAAACAAATTATCATGTAAACTTCCCAAAAATATTCTACTTATTTAAATATTTTCGAGGATTGCTTGTTATTAATTCTGCCTCTTTTTTTTTTCTTCTCCAAACTTTTATTTTTGTTGCCAAAGGTGCCGAGCTACAGTTGCTTTCTGGCTCTGTGCCCTCGGTTATCTGTCCAAATGACGCTACAGAACGAGTCGTTTGATAGCATTTTTATGGCCTACGTTGATTAATGCGCCGGAGTTGGACGCTTACGTATTTTTCAGCTCCTGCTCAAAAATGTTTTGTGGAAAGTTTGAAAGGGGTGTGAAGACATAATTTTTAGCTGTCTATATATGAAATATTCTAAATTAAAGAGATGTTATAAATTGTTTTTTTTTTCATATATTAAAAACTTGCTGAAATACCTTATTTATGATGTTTAATTTTGAAGAAGGAAAATACTAGTATTCAGCTTATTCGCAGATAAAATTTGTATTATTTTTATTTTAATGTATAGTAATAAGTAAATAATAAGAGTTCTGGAACACAAAATTCTCCAAAAGGTATTCCATAAACAAACTAAAGTCGATTTTTTCTACATTTTTTTTCGAAGTCGATTTTTTCTACATTTTTTTCCCTACAAAAATAGCTAATGTAAAAAAATAAATCCTGATGCATCTTTTCATGTAAATATTGATTTTTGAAAGGGAGTTTTAGAAAATCATCTTTGGTGCTGTTCTAGATAAAAAATAATATCTGGAATAATATAAATAATTAATTGAATTTTTAAAAATGAGGATATTATTAAATCCATAAAAGTAGATAATTAATTGAATTTTTAAAAAGGAGTATATTATTAAATCCATAAAAGTAGATAATTGATTGAATTTTTAAAAAGGAGGATATTATTAAATCCATAAAAGTAGATAATTGATTGAATTTTTAAAAAGGAGGATATTATTAAATCCATAAAAGTAGATAATTGATTGAATTTTTAAAAATGTGGATATTATTAAATCCCTAAAAGTAGAATTAGATTGGCTAGAAACCTAACAATATCAGCCCTGAGAAAACAATGGGGTTTTTTAATACGATTCCCTCCAACAAAAAACTAAGAGCAAGATCCAAGCAGAGATGGAAAGATGAGGAATTTGCCATCCTTTAAGTGAAGATCTTTAAATCAATTTCTTGGAGAAGAGCACATTGGGAAAAGCTTCTAAAGAATGCCCTGACATGCAAAGTTGATGATGTTTGCATCTTTTTAAATAAAGACTAACCTTCCAAAATTGTTAAAGACTTTCTAAAATTTAAATATTTGCTCGAGATTTTAAAGAATCCCTACGTCTTACACATCATTTTTACATTGAATAATTTGGGGGAAACTCGAATTTGAACAGCCTAACGCTAAACTGTTTTGAGTCCCGTTGTTCAATACATTGAACTACATCAGGTATAATTTTATCACTTATTTATTATATTTATTTTTAAGCAAGTCTCAATAATTACTAAAAATTACTCTTTAGGATGTGCTGGTGGTCTAAAAATTTGATCTGATGTTGGCATATCACTGCTTTTTCTGTCTTTCAACTTTGTTTATTCTCAAAGATGTTTTTCAAAGCTTTTTTCCATGACAAATCAAATTGTATTGATTTTATTTATTGCATTTTTTATGCTTTTGAGGTTGGAAGCTGTTTTTACTTTTTAATTTTTTTATTGGGGGGGGGGAAGTTAGAAAGAAATTTAATAATAAATAAAAAAAAAACTAAATAAATATTGATACCACCAAAAACCCAATGCCTACCAGAAGTCGCAATTTTTAAATTAAATGCAATTTGGATTAATATAAATTTTCACATTCCGTTTATGAGTAATTCCAATTTTTCATTGATCTGTAATAAAGTGTGTGTTTCCGAACTAAACGACATTTTTATCTCTCAGTTTTGTGGACAAAGGTTCCTTTTTCGTTGCTATAACGTATAACAGGTAATTTAGTAATTTAATTCAAATTTTAGACAGGATTCTAAATGAACGAATTCTGTGGCAGTACAAATGCCTCACGCAGACAATACTAAAAAAAATATATGCGTATTGCCTATCCCCTTCTCGCCTCGTTCACGGACCCCCCACGATTGTCACAAGTTTTTATGACCATTAATACCCTTTGACATTTAAAAAATATTCTATTAAAAGATTCAGAATTTTTTTTCGTATAAGACAGAGATAATTTTGCAGATTTAATTCCCGATTTTAATGGGATAAAGTTTAACTATACACTTTGCTCCATTCTCATTGCATTTTCATATACAATTTTTTATGTTAATGTTTTAATTTTATTTTTTGAATTATTATTTGATTTAATTTTTGATACCCATAAAAAATCTCTAATTTTTTTTTTAATTACCATAAAAAAATCTAAGATTTTAGAGTTTTTTGTCAAACGAAATTATTTAACAACAGTGTGAAAATTTATTTCCTAACAATGTTTTACAATTTTGTATTCATAATAGTATATTTTAACTTTTACACAAAGCTTATAATAAAAGTAAATATAACTTATGAATAGTAACTGGCTAAAAATGTTAGAAACCGATTTAAATTTATTTCATAAAATACAGCGTAAAGAGGCAATACTGTAGGATTACTTTTTTATATCGAAATATCGCTTTCAATTTCATGCTTTAAATAAAAATTAAAATAAAAAGTGTAATGGAATAGGATGTTAAATAAATATTTCAGGTAAATATCTTTAAATTAGTTGTAGACTCTAATCTATTTCGAAGCTCTTTCTTGTGTGAAAATGCGCTATAAAAAATTGAAACTTAGATAAATATGTTATAAAGTAAATGAATAAAAATTAACAATTTGAAGCAGCACTTACTATATACCCTAACATACGTTTTTCCCATTTCGAATTGGTAAGGGTTATCTTATGTTTGTTTAATTATTTTAAGTCAAATATCCAATATTTAAGTTTCAAAATGAATATTGAAAGTAATTATAAATATGTTACGTTTATTTGTTTATTTAAATACGTATGTTTTTCTTATTTTGATTGGGTGTTATTTGAAGGAAGGAAGAGAATTTCGATTCTACACACATTTAAGCTTAAGAAAAGTATCAAATATTAAGGAAAAGCGACGAAAACTGGATTATCCTGTCTGCTCTTGATTTGATCCTTGAATTTTATTCAATGGGTTATTACCGTGTAACGTACTATTTATACGTTATGAGTTATTTAAATTCTCATTATTTTATGTCGTTGAGCTTTGTGGTTGCCAACGGGACAAGTGAAATTCGACCCTTTTCTAGGGTTACGTTAGTCTTTATAGATTATTATTAAAATGGAAAGTAACAATCAGGACAATCTTATTAAAATTAAAATTCTTATTCAAAATTAAATGCCTTATCTTAAAGTAAACATATTGACAAGGTTTTTCAGAACTCTATCGCCAAAGAAAATAAAGAAGCCACAGTCCCTTACACTCAAAGCAAAGCGATTATTTTATATTTGCATATCGTCTTGCCTTGAAGAATTTTCTAGGCTTTAGAACGGTCAAATAACTTAAATATTTTAAAAGTTATTAAACTTTTTTTAAAAATCGCCTATTTGGCGACATTTTTCCACTTTGAATCATTAAACGATTAATTCGTTAGATTTAGTTTTTGATAAGTTATATTTATTTTTATAATATATTTTTTTTAAACAGCGTAAAATCATTATTTGAAAATAACATGATTATTGTTAAACGATTATTTAAAATTGCCGAGAAGCATACCCGGAATTAACTTTTTGCATTATTGTTAAATAATGTCAATAGCGAAAAGCATTTAGCGAGTTTTTAATGTAACTGAAAGTTAAATAAGAATCATATGAAGTGTTACAATTGTAAAAGAGTAAGATTTTAATTTTTACTAATTTTTAATTTCTTAGCAATATTAGATTCGTTAATATATATAAGAAAATCAGTATATATAAATAAAATCTTGCACCTTACAATTTTTAAAAAAAAGTTCAAGTAGAAAAAAAATTTTTGTCTTTGTCAAAATCGATTCAATTCGACATTAGATTTGGTTTAAAATGTACAGTGCGAAAAAAATATAAATAAATAAACGGAAAGTTAAACGGAACGGAAGTTACGAAATCATACCCAAAAACGTACTTTCTCTGAATAAACTTACTTTTTTTTATTTGACGGATTCGGATTTTTGACTCCTAAATTATGGGAGGTAGTCGCAATCAGGGAAATATGGTCCCCATAATTAGGACAAGAGAGCTGTCCAAGGTTTGAATCCTTTAAAGTTAATTTTATTATTTTTTCGTATTCCGCTATATTTCGAGATCTTTTTTGCACACAACTATAAAATTCGCATATCCGAAAATCAGTCCATGCGAAATATAACTTTAAGTAATTATTTATTGTTTTTTTATTATTTTATTTAATAATACTTGTTGCAAAGTATGGAAGTTTTTACATCATTTTAAAAAATGTAATCTTACATAGCAAACTACAAAATTTGAGCAAAAATTTATAATTGTGTAAAAAAAGAAAATACTTTTCAATTCGCTTAAAAAGTTATGACGAAATACGCAAGAAGTCAAATTAACATGTGTTCAAACTTTGGAGCACTCTCTTCACCAAACTATGGGGACCATATTTTCCAGATTGCGGCTACCCCCAATATTTTTAGGGGAGAGTCAGAAATCCCTATCAATCGTTAAAAAAAAGTGTGTTTATTCAGAGAAAGTACAATTTTGTGTTTGATTTCGCAATTTAAAATATCGTCTACACTAATTAATTAATATATTGGAGGTAACCCCCTTGAACCATCAAGATTGAGTCCTAGAGCATAAAGTTCCGATCATTAGATCAAAAGTTATTCAGAGTGGTTCCTTTTTTTTTTTTTTTTTTTGCGCACTGTAGAAAGCGACCAATGCCTCACTATACAAGATAGCTATATCAGACACATAAATAGGTCTAAGTTCAAAAATTTTCTTTTTCGTCATTAAACTTGTATGGATTCTTAACTACTTCTCCTATATTACTTTTTTTTAATATTTTATAACCGTTGTTGAACAACCGACCCAATTTTTCGATTAACGACTACTAATGCTCAACTACGTAGCCTTGTAATTTTGAACCCAATCCAGAAGACAAAGGAACTCCTGGATCATGTATTGGAAGAAATTTGCCTTCATGGAATACTTTTTGATGGAATTAACCCGCAATTGCGTTACATGGTGAGGAAGACCACGAAAACCTTCCACGGTCAGCCTGACGGCAAGTGGACTCTAACCCATGATCCGTCTACCACTGAAGATATTTGACGTCAGAATTGTGATCGGTGCAAGCCGGATGCAGAATTCGTATCTACCAGCCATCGCTGGATTTCGAACCCAGTTCACCATTGGAATTTGAACACTCTATACCTTGAGTCATCGCGGTTCCTATTCCATTCAACTTTTAAAAAAATTATAAATATATAAAATCAACAGCAATTTTTAATTTTCTCCCTCCCTTTGGATTCCCTCCTTTAGACTTAGAAATCCCAGAGGCTTTCTAAGCTTACAATTATCAGCATCTTCTAGGGTACTTCATACCCTATTTGTTGCCTTTAGCCCCCATGTCACAGTGATTTCGCTAAGCTCTCTCACTAATATGACAGCAATCATATAACATCGAAATGGCATTAACCATAAATATCTTCCAACGTATTTTCATTATCATTTTGCGAATTTTATTAGTGAAGACCTAATATTCCAATATCAATCCTTCGTTACGAACAGCGCTGTATACATTCTATAAACTACATTCCTAAGTGCATTTTGAAGTTAAAGCTGTTGAATAAATTTAGCAACGTTGGCACAACGTTTAGATGCCAGAAGAGCAGGAACATTGCTATTGACAAAGCAGAATTAATTCCGAGCTGAAATAGGTTCGATTTGAAACGATACATAAACTAGGTACACGCCGAACAGATTGAATTGAAGGAGTAATTTCGACCCCTTTGAATATAGCAGGAGGCAAAGGGGATTAAAATGAACCATTGCTCTTAGACAATAATCACTATATTAGCTGGAGTGTAATTATCCGCCCTCTAAGATGCTTTTAATCGCCTTAAGTTTCGATATAAACGTGTTTTTTTTAAGTGTTTCAGTTTTTATCTTTCGATTTTGTTCTCATTGGTTTTTAATTCTATTCGAATTTTTTATCTGTATTCACCAGGATTCTGTTCTAATATTACGTAAGCATGTTTTTGGCAATTTTTGGATAGCTCCTCTTGTCAACAAATGTATTTCATTTTATTTTATAACCGTCGTTGAACAACCGATCCAATTCTGAGTTTACCACTCTCAATGTTTAGCTTTGTATCCTTGTAATTTTGAATCTAACCCAAGACACAAGGGATCTTCTGAATCAAGCACTGTGACAAACTAGCCTTCGTGAAGGCCTTTTTGATGGAACTAACCCGCGTTAGCATTACATGGACAGGAAAGTCACAAAAACCTTCCACAGTTAGTTCGACGGCAAGGAGATTCTGACTCAAGATCCGTCTACCACTGAGGATATTTTACGTCAACACTGTGGTCGGTTCGAGTCGGAAGCAGAATTCGTATCAACCAGTCAACTCTGAGATTCGAACTTTGGACACCTCTTTGGACGGAGAATGCTTTATCTTCCGACCCACCTCGTCTCGTCAAGAAAAGTAACCAAATCCATGCTTGCGTAAGAAAGTCGCAACACCCCTTACCCCTTGTATTTTGCTTTGTTTTTACTGTAGTTTTCTAATTTTTAGGATTAAATTCAAACAAAAGGTATAACTTTTCATAAAACAAAATTTACGTTTTTATTAATTTTATAAAATTTTAAAAAACTCCTCAAGGAATTTGTTTTTTAACTTTTTTTTTTTTGCAAATTTAACTTTTATTTCAAAATTGAAATTTTTCGAAGAGTAATATTTTTTAACTTTTTTTTTTCATTTTTTTTCATTTAAAAAAAATAGGAATTAAGGTGATTTTTTTATGGACTTGCGTAAGCATTACTCTTACACCTTATTAGAGTGATGAAATCACTAACCCTTTCCCCCCTTTTGGTGCTTACGTAATTTTTTAACAGTCCCTTATCATTTTATAGAAATAAGTTAAAGGAAAAGGAGCTGTTAATAAGAAAAACTAGTTAATATACTTTTTTTGGTAATCATGGTAGCCGATTTCTTTGTCGTCTGACTAACTAGTACAAGCTTTTGTGATTTTCTTTTATATGTAATTCTCGTTTCTTTAACTCAAACGTTATTTAAGATAATCAAATTTAATAATACTGTTTAAACCTTTCATTTCTATTTTCATTTTGATCAACTTAGATAAGGACTCTCCTGATTTTGATAATGCTTTAGTTTTCTCTTATTTAAATTTTAATTTGTTTATACTGTATGGATATTTAACGTATAAATATTTCTACTTTATTTTTGATAGCTGTTCTAATATATTTGGATCGTTAATTGGGGAATATTTTGGAAAAAGAAATAAAAGGGATAAACATAAATGATATTTAAAAGCATTTGAGCAGCACGCAGAATCATCAGAATTCAGAACAAAATAACACGAATAAAACACTACCTAAACGTTTCCATGGCAAATGATTGTGATATACTTTATTATAATATTGTATCGTTAAAAACTGACTTTATCAGAATTGATCGTATCAAAACTCCATCGCTTCTTGCAACAACAAAAAAAGGAAAATATTGCAAGACGTTCCATAGTAAGCTGATTATGGAACATCTAGTAAAATTAAATAATAAAAAAACTTCAAAAGAAGTGTTATTTAGAAATATTCAAACGAAACGCTGCAGCATCAGATTTCAACTGCAAAATAAGACTACTGCAATGCTTCCGAAATGTTCCAATAGTACACGATTGTGAAATGCTACATTACTATATTATGTTTTAAAAAAATGCCATTTGTATTAGAACTGATAGTATTAAAATTCCATCTCTTGTTGCAAAAAATTAAATATCACAAGATATTACGTATACTTTGATTATAAAACGTTGATACTAATTTAAATTATATTTTTATAAGATGAATTTTAATTTATTTCATTTCAAGGCGAACAATGATGTCAAAAAATATTAAGAAAATTATTCGTAAACATTTCCTTCCTTGAAGGATAAAAATATTAGTTTTAACAGAAAAGTTTTTTATTTTAAAAGAAAGTTTCAAAACAATATCTTTTTTAAAAAAAGTTTAATTTAATGATCGATAAAGCCATCACTGCCATAGGTATTTTATAAATACAGCAGCATATAGAGCAGTGTTAAAATTCTCATTTCTTATATGCTAACACATTTTTTTTCTTTTTATAGAAATACAGATAGTTTTTAATTTTAAAAAAAATTATACAATCTATGAAAAATTTTTTAAGGGCGCTACTCTTTAAGAGTCTCGCTCTTTTCATACTTTTAAATCTTGTAATGTAGTCAAACCCCGTTATAGCGTACTGTCTTTAAGATCCAGAAATAAGTTCATTATAAATAGGGCTTCACTATATCGAAATGCTTCAAAGATTATTCAAAGATTATTATTTATCAAATGACAGCAGTGTTGTTAGAAAAAGTGATTATGATAGTACATATTTGTCTATAAATTATTAAACAATTAAATAAATAATACATCAAATATTAAAAAGAAATTGAATTAATTAAATTTTATATTTCCCAGAAGAAATTAGTGCTTGACTACAATTCAATTTTAGGAAGAGTATATCAATTTTGTATCAACAATTAGTTGAGAATCTAATATTTTTTAACCTTCATTTCTTTCTGTGAAAAAAATTAGAACTTTTAATATCAATTTCACTTCTGAGATAAAAGTTGCTAACATTTCTTTTACTTCTCATAGAAGGAGGAATGGACTGCTTAACAATTTGTTCACCTTAGTTTTTAAGTGAAGAGCGTGCTAAAGTAAGATTTGGCACAATGTTACGAAATGCCGTCATTTGCTATTGCAACTCCTGCAAATTTGAAATTGGAGAAGTGAAAAAGAACTGTAGAAAGGAAATTAAAGTTCGCTATAAACGGACTTCCAATTTTTTAGCTGTACGCAATAAGCGTACAAAATAACATTAGTTAAATGGAAATTCGGAAGAGGTCACTAAAAAAGTACGTTACAACCGAATGTGCACTATATTCCAAGTTCATTATAGGCGGGGTTTGACTATATATTTTTTTAAAAAAATATTAATTACTTTTTTAAACACTCATCTTCTTATAAATTGATTTTTTTTTTTTAAATTTTAGAAGGAAAATGATAACGAATCATTGTTTTAAGTATCTCTGCTTTTTATAATAATCGTAACAAAAAGTATTTTATCGAAAACTTTAGTTTCTTAATTTCTCTTCGAATGTTATTCTCTTTACTGCAATCGAATTTTAAATAGTAAACTAAACAAACTAAAATGCATTTAGATTTATTAGGTTTTTTCTATTAAGCCCTATTATTCTTTTATAATGAAATTATTTCAAACATTCCTCGTTTTAAGTTTTTTCTTTAAACTATGACAAATCTCACGGAATATTTTTATTAAATTAATATTTATTATTAAATGAAAATGATTCGTTTTATTCATTTCGCATTGATATCCTTTCCTGCATTGTAATACAATTGTTAGATATTCTTAGACGCGTTTCGAAAAAAAAGTGAATCGCTTTTAAAAAATAATTTCAAAATTTTTCCTTTAAAATTTTTTTTTACCTGCTTTCAACTCTTGTTAGTTATATCAATGAATAATAATAATAGAAGCTCGCTGTGTGCGGAGTAAAAAAAAAGAAAAGTTAGCAAGCAACCAGTCCGCCGCGACGTGGCGCACCTATGCCATGAAATAATCGCCGTTTGCTACCGCCATACAGCCAAAAGATACGGCGGCGTCTCCTACTGCGGCGATGTCCGTGGTTGTGCGACCTCCAAAACGTTCCATTCATTCCTTACCGAAATAAATTCTGTTCGACGACCAAAATGTGTGTTGTTCGTCCAACATTGCTCCGCTCCTGGATTTCCTGCAGTCGTCTGCCTGTGGATTTCGCATCCCTCCTCCCATCTAGCTCTTTCGTTCCCTCGTCCTTCTTCGAGAGATGAAGATCGACTTCTTTCGACTACCCTCTGTTGGCAACACACCACCCCCTCTTTCAAAGGATTAACATGAATGAAAAGAAAAGGTGCTACTTTCAGTTGTGTTGTGTTGGGGAGTTGAACAATCTCACTTCTCGATCATCATGACCCTCAAGTGGAATACAATGATTTTGTGATAAGATCAGTTATTAAATACAGTTTGTTGTTAGCGCGAAATTATTCTTTTTTTGTTTGTTTGTTTGTTTTTTGTTTTTGGAAGTTTTGAAGTTTAGAGAGAAGTTCGCGACTGTATGTGTGTGCCACTGGTCGTGGATTTTTTGCTGTTGAGTGAAAGTTTGACAGTTAATGTCGATGAGTTAAGCCTAACTGTCACAGTTTGTAGAAGTCTTCATGGAGTGCGTGAATTCTCCAACTGCAGACGACGAATTAGGTAGGATACTTACGCATATTAATTTATAATGGAATAAAAATATTTCTCTAAAGGTGAATCCTAAACTGTCTCTCTCTACAGTGGCGTTTGTTATTAAATCAAAATAAATTATTTTCTTCTATGTTACTCAAGAGATTGATGAGTTTAACCTCATCGTGTCAAAATAACTTCATATTTAACTCTACATGTTACGTTTTTTTTTCTGCTTTGTTTTTTGGAGTAATGTTAGAACTTATTAATAAAATGAACACCACCTCATAATGATACTATCATGTCAAAATAGCTCCGAACTAAGCACAGCAATTTTAGTTTCTTTTTTTTTTTCCTTTATTGCTTTTGTTTTTTGGAGTTATAATAGAGCTTTTTAATGAACGAGCTTATGATGATATTTTGATATTATCAAGTCAAAATAACTTCGAATATAGCATAGTATGTATAGTTTTCTCTTTTTTTTCGGTTTGTTTTTAAGAGTAATAGCTGGATATTTTAATGAACAAGCGTGACCTCATAATAATACTATCATGTCAAAATAACTCCAAGCTAAGCACATTAATTTTGAAGAGTTTTTTTCAGAGCTATGATGGAACTCAAAGAACTCAACCTCATCATAATATTAACAGGTCAAAGTACCTTTAATAACTTAATTTTTGTATATCTTTTTATATTTTGTTTTTATTTTTAGGAGCAATGATAGAACTTTTTTAATAAAAGAACCCAACCTATTGATGATTACTATCATGTCAAAATAACTCTAACACTGCATATTTAGTTTTCTTTTTCTTTACTTGTTTTTAGGTGTAATTATTAAATTTATAAATAATCTTTTTTTTTTAATTTATCACCAAAGTTATAACAACTACCAATTTTACACTTATACATGGCTTAGGTATTAAATTGTTTCGATTAAAATCTTATAGGGTTTCGATTAGAAGCCGAAAATAATGATTCCAAACTCATCCTTTAACAATGCAGATATTTCGTTTATGGTTTAGTCCGGGCTCTATTTTGTAGTTTTTAGGCTCTAAGATCATAAAAACTGGTAATAAAGTTAAATAAATCTTTAAAGGTCCTTTAAAGATTCCAAAATTTTCTTAAATACAAAATTGAAAATTTTAAAACAACAACTAAATTTTTTTTTAAATTTGAAGTTATTTTAAAGCAGTTTAACAAAAATAAGAATAATTAATTAAAAAAAAAATTTTATGAGAACTCAAAAACGTAGAATATATAAACACACACATTCTTGTTTCTAGCTATAGTTTTACAAAAACTATTTCACTTATTTGTGATTTCTGGTATGTAATTAAAAATAATATTGCACTATCAATAAAGTAAAACTTAAAGAAATAAAGAGATTTTTTTTTATAAATTAATTTAAGGTTAAATTTTGGTGGAAACTTAATTTTAATTTTTTCTTTCCTGAGAAAAATTGAACACGAATAATGATAGATTTATGAAGAAACCACGATTCAATTAAAAATTAAAACTTTGTTAGTACTAAATTTTGAAAATTTTTATAATAATTTGTATCTATAATTATAATAACTTGTGTAGATTTATTGCATGCAATTTTATTACTTTTTTTTAAAATTTCTTGCAGCTAGTTAGGAAATGAAAATTCTTGTAAAACGAATTTCCTTTTTAATTTTAGTTTAAGAATACACTGATTTAGGATTAAGAATTATTTTGCAATACTTTATTCAACAATAATTTTATCGAACAGAATTTTATAACTCTTCTTTGCTTTAAAATTGTCAAAAATATGTTTCAATTTTAAAATCAGCCTTAAAGCTAATTTCAGAAACTGTGTTCAGAAAAATATCAGAAATTATTTACATAAGTTTGTCGTTTATTGACTTTCAGTCGTTTAAAAATAAATTAAATTAAAACCTAAATCCCCCGTGATTCTGTGCATGATGAAATACAGAAATAAGAAGATAAGATTATTTATTTTAATGTTCGATTTTACTATGTTTACACTGTAATATTATGTTGATAAATAAATCAAATAATTTTATTATGACAATGAAATAAATATGAAATTTATGATTCCTAACGCTTTTACTTGTTGTTCATGGAGAAATTATAACAAAAAATCTTGTAAAATACTTTGATAAATAATTAATGCGAAATAAATTTTCTTAAAAGCAAATTTAACTTACATTTTTACTTGTGTGCAAATGATTCTTTGAAATTGTGGAGCTTTTTTCATAGTTCGGAAAATATAATTTTGAGAAAAACAAATTAATTACTCAAAGAAGATTAAAAAAAAGGGGAGGAACAGAGGAAATAAAAAAAATAAAAGAGAAAGCATTAAAAAATTTAATTAAAAAAAATTAATCGATTAACTAAAAATTGAAATACAGACAAATTAACAACACAAAAGGTATTTCTTTTTTAACGATTATAACCGCAAAAGTTAATGCTTTCTGATACTGAATTAATATCGCCAAAGCAAAATATAATTATACAGCAGTATTATTATTGTATTATTAATATTCATAGTAATTACTTCATAGCAGCCTTATATTTCATAGTAACATTAATAGTATTATTAATATTCATTACCCACGAGGTCACAGCTCTTAAGAAGTACTTTTACAGCATTGAGCAGACGATGGTTAATGCTGACCACATTGAAAACTGTCACAAAAGTTTGGAACCTTAACACTTCTATGGTATCCCTGACCGACAAACTATCAGTTGGAATATATATATATATATATATATATATATATATATATATATATATATATATATATATATATATATATATATATATATATATATATATATATATATATATATATATATATATATATATACGTGCCACCTTCACCTTCGGGATGTTCTCGATCTTATTTCACTTTTTGTATCACAAAAAGTGAATAGTTTACTTTGGCTTTCTTCCTTCTAGAAAACGTATTTTACTCTTCCCTCTATTTATAAATCGTACATTTTCAGGTTAAAGTTAATTTGTATTTCTTTTCTATGGAAAAAGCAGTATTACGTTAATGTACAGTGATACAAATCGATTCTTTATTTGTAAGATAGTAAAATGATTGAATTAATAGTGTGTGTAAAGAGAAGCATATTCATGCATAATTATTTTATGTTGGAAAAAATAATGCATGTTTTACGATTTTCAACTTTTTATGAGGTGTTAATTATAAATGACTCAGTGGAACACGTTGGAAAACGCATTGAGAGTACTGGGATATTATCCCAAAATACTGTTCGCTGGCAAATAGCTTTTACCTATTTCTTTTTGTGCTTTCAAGTACGTGACGAAAGGAAATTAAATGCTTTTAGTGAGGTATAATACTCTTATACTCTTTTGTTTTAATACATTTTTCTGCAATTTTCAGTGATTTGTTTTATATTTAAGAACATAATAACATTTGCATTAAACTGTATTTGAGCTATGAGCATTGAAAAGAATTTTAATCGATATGCAGGGTGATTCATAGCGAAGTATTCAGTTTTAATGCTCTTTAAATCAAGAACAGTGTAAGATATTATATGTTACCTATGCATGTGACCTGTATGGGATCATTTTAAGGTTTGTTAGAGATCATCACTGATCAAGAACAGTGTAAGATATTATATGTTACCTGTACGGGATCATTTTAAGATTTGTTAGAGATAGTCACAGATTAAGAGCAGTGTAAGATATTATATGTTACCTGTATGGGATACTTTTAAGGTTTGTTAGAGATCATCATAGATCAAGAACAGTGTAAAGTATTATATGTTACCTGTACATGTGACCTGTATGGGATCATTTTAAGGTTTGTTAGAGATAGTCACAGATGTTCTATGTGTGACTCTCGTACAACACACATCGAAATGGTAATTTATTTCCTTACGTTGAAAATGACGAATTTATTGATTGCTTAGTTTTCACCGAAGAAATAATATTCAACGTCAGTGGGAAGGTAAAGAAGCAAAATGTTATCTTTTTGAAGAACATAGAATCCCAAATTTACACAGTAACATGTTTGAGACGCCCTTAAGGTAAATGTGCAGTATCCCTGAAGAAGGTGTTCAGCCCCTTCAAGAGCAAATTGTCACGGAAGTAACTTTTTTGGATATGTTAACTCTTTAGTTGATGTCACAGTTGCAGCACATTCTCCAATTGGATGGTGCACCACCAGACTGGTCAGCCTACCTGCGAGATTATCTCGATTAATATACCCCTCACGTATGCAGGGATGCCACAGGTAACTAAAATGCGACTATTTGCAACTATTTTCGGCCTGAGGCAACTATGGCTACTTTTTTCACCTGAAAAGGCTATAAAAGCAACTATTTTCAGGAAAAAGAGACTATTGGAAGGCTTTTCTGTGCTCCTAGCAATGTTTTATATTAGCATAAATTGGGTTGACAACCTGCGGCAGCTTCTGAATATAATGAATTTTTTCTAAAAAATAAAAAAAAATATTGAATTGCAAATTTGAGTCATCACTTTTTAATGGCCTCAATTTGCGCAGATTCCATTGTGAATCTATTTTGTTTCTCAGTCGCCTTTTCAACGGTCATTGCTACTAAAGTCTGCCTGATTTTAAAGAATTCGATTTTTAATACGATACTATGGTGCATGAATTTTCAATTATTGATGAAAGGGAAAATTGATAGAAAAAGTGTTTTTTTTTAAGAAAAAATTATTTTTCTATATTAATTCTAGCATTTAAAAGTATTTAATGTTCTGCAAATATACTAATTTTTATTATATAAAAATTTAGTGTTAGAACACTAACGTTCATTTAAAAATGATCGTATTGGCCGTCAACTTGACTAAATGGATTCTGGTATATTACAATGAAGTCATTTGATAAAATTTTATTCATATTATTGAGAAATTTTTTTTTCTAATTTAAGCAACTATTTTCATAATTTTAGACGACTATTTTCATGCTTTAGGCTACTAGAAGCAACTATTTTGTTCATTTTTTTCTGTGGCAACTCTGCGTATGAATAAAACGAGCTGCGTACAACATGCTCCTTACTTAAACACCACCCACAAATTCTGCCCTATATAATGACAAGAAATCTTAGGAGAACGTCTTCGCTATTAAAAACAAAAAGGTAATGCGATATTTCTGTATAGTGTGCTGTTATCTGATGAAAATCCTAAAACTTGAAAATTACCAACCTGGAAACTTTATTAAGTTGTAGTTTCACCTTTGTAAAAAACATGACTTAACACTATATTACCCTAACCCCACAAATGTAATAAGAACAACCTGTACAATGTTTATAAAAGTGTTATACGATTTAGATATTGCTAAAAACGTAATGAACTCGAATTTTTGCATCTGCGTGTGTTTTATATGCTTTCTTTTAAGTAATGCGGTAAGTCTATTTTATTCAATGCTTAAATTGTGATTAGTTCAGTCGCAATTTTCATTGTTTACTCTAAATCTTGCCTTCAGAACTTATAGTATAGACCAGGGGTAGCCAAGCTCCTTCATAGTCGAGCCATTTTTCGAAATTTGAAATTTTTCGAGAGCCGCAATTAAATACGTATTTAAGAGATATGCAAAAAAGTTATTAATTTTTTTTACATTAATTATATTTATTGAAAACCTATAAGTAAAAGTGCAAAATATGTGTATTGAATTTTAATATTAAAAATTAAACACATTTATTTTACTTCTCTTGATAATTCTTTAAAATGTGGTGAATAATTGGTGACCGCACTTCTCAGTAATTCTTTGAGATCTTGGTTAGTTAATACTGATCGGTGTTGGGATTTCGCGAATTTAGTGGAATAAAATGATTCACATAAGTACGTTGTTCCGTATATTGAAATAATTCGACAAGCAGCCTTTTTTAATTCAGGATACTTCGATTCTGGTACAAATTTCCAAAATTCAATAATCGACGTCGACTTATATTTTAATTGTAGAGCTTGATCTTCTTGCATCTCTATTAATTCGAATTCTCCAGATGCTTTTTGTGTCATAATTATATTGGAAATGCAATACTCACCTTGAATTGAGCAACGTTGCACTTAGTCTTTCATATTTGTTCTCATTAATTTAAAAGACATTTTGAAACACATACGGAACGATAATAATTTTTTAAATTATAATATCACAAAAATGAAAAGTGAACTCGGGTACATTAACGAGAGCCACAAATAATTTTTCAAAAAGCGAGCCGCAGGTTGGCTACTGGTATAGACGAATGATTTTATGGTCAAAGGATTTTCATATTTTTAACTCATTGTCTTAGGTACAAGTTGCATCCCATCAGTTGTTTTTATCCTATTTTCCATTTAAAGTTATGTTGTCTTATTATTTCTTTTATAAAATCTTTTATTTTTTGGTACTATCATTACAATAAATATTGTTCGTGCCTTAAACAAGCAATATTTTGAATGTATTTAAATCTAAAGATTTTTCTAATTGATCAAAAGTTTTTGTTTGGCAAAATCTAGTAAATTAGTATTAACTAAAGTTTATTAATTTTCGAAATTGTTTAATAACACACATGTCTCATCTCTTAACGTTCTATCATACCGAATAATATAGTACGATTTTTAATTTACTACGAGATTAAACCATTTATTAACGTTAAGGACCCAATTAAATGGTGTAAATTTTATGGAAAATTTATTAAAATAACTTTTTTTTAGCTTGTAAATAAATTTTATCTTCAATAAATTTTATTTCCTTTTCAACTCCATAGCCCCAAGTATGGAAAAAAAAGTATTAAGCTTACAAATAATTTAATTAAGTTACCTTAAATTATCTATTTTTCTTTGAAGCTTCGATCGAGGAAAAGGCATTGTTCACTTTTCAAACGCGAGCGTAGCAAATTTAGGAAGGGAATTAAATTTTTGTAATGCAAGTACAATAAATTGTGACGAATCTAAATTAGGAATGAGCTTCTGTTGAACTGCTGCTCTTGATTTATTGGAAATTAAATCTATTCTTATTCCAATTATAATTAAACACTCTACAGTTGCCCTTAAGTCTTGCATTCCGGCCAATTGTTCTTCTACTTTCCGTCTAATTGATCGGAGCATCTAATTATGTATTGACGACCTTTTAAATTTATATACTTTATTTAATTGAGCTTGAAATGTTTTTAAAAGCTGGGAATTTTGCGGAAGAGGAAAATGTAATTCTTGATGCATGCTGAGTAATTGGAATTAAGTTTTAATTATCGGATTTAATTAGTTGCTCAGTTTGTTCTTTAGAAATAAAGGAATATATTTTTGCATCATTGGGTCTTATCGTCGATTGCATTAAAAGCTACTTTTTTAGTCGATTTGAATTAAATTAATTATGTTTTTTTATAAATTGAAATTAAGTCAATTCTAATTTAAACAATTAGAATTTGATTAATTAAGAATTTTATAAAATAGTGAATATGATCATTAATGTAATGTTCTCCTTACTTCTGTGCTGATATTGAAAGTAATCATAAAACATTTTTAAAAAGTCGTTTTTTTTTTTTTTTTTCCTGCATGGAGTTATCTTTGGATAAAGGAATTTTATAATTGTGTGCATAAATTTTCCCATTCGCTTGAAAAGTTCCCGAGATATAGTGAAACACGCAGTATATCCCTACAGCACGAGAACTATACTATGCTATATCTTGAAAACTATACCCTTTAATGTAAATTTTACTACAATTAAATAAAATTAACATTAAGATATCCAAACTTTGGACCACTCTCCTGACCAAATTATTGGGATCATACTTACCATACCAAACTATTGGGATCATACTTACCATACCAAACTACTGGGATCATACTTACCATACCAAACTACTGGGATCATACTTACCATACCAAACTATTGGGATCATACTTACCATACCAAACTATTGGGATCATACTTACCATACCAAACTATTGGGATCATACTTACCATACCAAACTATTGGGATCATACTTACCATACCAAACTATTGGGATCATACTTACCATACCAAACCATTGGGATCATACTTGCTATACCAAACTATTGGGATCATACTTACCATACCAAACTATTGGGATCATAGCCAGATTACGGCTACCCCTTATCTTTTGGGGGTCAGAAATCCAAATCCGTCGAAAAAAGATCTGTTTATTCAGAGATAGTACGTTTTTGTGTCTGATTTCGTAACTTAAAATACTGTCTTATTAATTAGCATATTTGAAGCCACTATTTAATTAGCATATTTGAAGTCACCCCCTTGATCGATCAAGATTAAGCCTTAGAACGTGAAGATCCAATCATTAGATCAAAAGTTATTCAGGGTGATCAATTTTTTTTTTTATTTGCATCATATTTTGCAGACTGTTTGTGTACTGATGAACTAAAATAAATTGACCTAAACCTTATAAGAAATAAATTACAGTTGGGCCAAATAATTCTGCGTTTGTCGAGGGACAGGAAAAAGTCACAATATATCCAAATGTTCAAAGCAATAAAATTTAGAAAAAATGA
The DNA here is from genome assembly GCF_982258835.1 of Parasteatoda tepidariorum. Taxonomy (NCBI): domain Eukaryota; kingdom Metazoa; phylum Arthropoda; class Arachnida; order Araneae; family Theridiidae; genus Parasteatoda; species Parasteatoda tepidariorum. The sequence continues at coordinate 59,513,101 of NC_141761.1, forward strand.
TAATGTATAAATTCTTTAGGACAAATTCTCTGGTAAAAATACTAACTAACAAATACACTTTTGATTTTTTTAAATGCAATTTTTTATTTGAAATCTTTTTTAAATGAAAAATTTACTTTTTTTTCTTTCATATGTATAAAGTATATATGTATAAATGTATAAAGAGAGAGATAGAGGACGATGAATTCAAATACGCATTTAGGAGGGAAATAAAGAGAGAACTACTCAATTAAATTTTAAGAAAGCAATAGTAAAATGAATAATATTAGTAGTATAATATTATAATATAATAGTAGTATAATATTATAATTAATATGAATAATATTATAATCGGCTGTAGTTATGATTTGTGCAAAAATTAATGATAAACAATTTCCATATAATGACAGTATATTTAATTTATTATTGCTACTATGGACACGTTTAATAATTTAAGTTTAATAATAATAGGATTTGGTGAAAAAAAGGAATATACTATTTTTTTTTCTAAATATTTAATTTAATAAAGAATAAAACGCATCATTTATATGCGTAAAATTAAGAATTATTTATTTTAATTTCTATCTATCCCGGCAATATTCATGGAATGGCTTCACGTATCTTCATTGCGGAAAATTTTCCTTAGAGATTTAAAATGGAGAGATAAATCTTATTTTCGTACAATTCTTGATATTTATCAGTATGATGCGGTATAATATTGCATTAATAATTCATAAGCAGCAAAATAAATTCAATTGTTTGAGTATATTTAACAAGAAGATGGTAATAACAATATGATATGATCACAAATTGCAGTTTGTTTTTTGTTTTTCTAATTATTATTTACTGTTTCACAATTTTTAAATGAAATATTTCCTTTTCTATGTTTAATATTTAAGCAAGCGTGCTTGTTTTATATTACATATTTGTTTTTAAAATTATTTGCAGAGCTAAAAAAATCAATAAATTGTGCATGTATAATATTTTTTAAATGTTTAAATAATTTCTAACGTAATGATTGATTCTGAACTTAATTATTTTTTTCGTGTTTTTTTTTAGATAGAACAATGCATTGAAATACTTATGTAACTTAAAAGTCCTTTTTTTTTTCCTTATGGTTCAGACCGAATTTTTTTTTTAAATTCTGAATTGAATAATTATGTAGAGAGGGATATTTATCCTGGTACTAGTGGGCACAACTTAAAAGGACAAAGAAAAATTAGCATATTCTACTGTGTAGTTGTAATTGTGAAAATCCACGTGTAATTGTAAAATGTAGATCAAGGAACTAACAATTGCATTAGCATCATGAACTATGCGATTTATTATAATTATTTTATTGAAAGAATGTGCATGTAGAATGCTTAATAAGGAGAAAGATAATATAACTCTCCGAATAATTTTTGATCTGACGATCGAATTTTTGCCTAAATGCAAACGCATTGGTTCGATGATGCTAATTATTTAGCCCTGACAATATTTTGACTTACAAAATCAGACTCAAATGCGTACTATTTTAGAAGAAACATACTACTTTTTAACAATTTTTTGGATTTTTGACTCTCGAAATATAAGAGGATAGTTGCAATTCGGAAAAAGCGGTACTATAGTAGTTAATTCAGGAGAGCGATCGAATGTTTGAACCCCTAAATGTTAACTTTACTTTTTGTGTATTTCATCATATCTCTGCAAATGTTCGAGCAAATAAAAAAATCTTTTTTTCACGCACTAGTTAAATTTTTTTTCAACGATAATTTGATGCAAAAAAATATTTTTTAATATATATTTTTTAATATCATAGATTGTTTATTTGACAAAATCACCACTTAGCCTGAGTTTTCTGAAGTCGCTCCAGGTAATACGAAATAGGTTAACTACCATCGACCTACAAAAACAAAAATTTGTTGAAAATATTTTTAGTATTTTCATAATATTTCATTGTTACAATCTGACTTTAACAAAACTTTCACGGACGCCGTGCAAGATTTATAAAACTTTGTTTTAGTTTTCTAAAATCGCTCCGGGTAGTACGAAATAGGTTAGCTACCATCGACCTGCAAATTAAGAAATTTGTAGGAAATGTGTTCAGTATTTTCATAATATTACATTGTTACAATCTGACTTTAACAAAATTTTCACGGACGCCCTGCAGGATTTATGAAACTTTGTTTTAGTTTTCTAAAATCGCTCCGGGTAGTACGAAATAGGTTAGCTACCATCTGTCTGCAAATTATGAAATTTGTAGGAAATGTGTTCGGTATTTTCATAATATTACATTGTTACAATCAGACTTTAACAAACTTTCACGGACGCCGTGCAAGATTTATAAAACTTTGTTTTAGTTTTCTAAAATCGCTCCGGGTAGTACGAAATAGGTTAGCTACCATCGACCTGCAAATTAAGAAATTTGTAGGAAATGTGTTCAGTATTTTCATAACATTACATTGTTACAATCTGACTTTAACAAAATTTTCACGGACGACCTGCAGGATTTATGAAACTTTGTTTTAATTTTCTAAAATCGCTCCAGGTGGTACGAAATAGGTTAACTACCATCGACCTGCAAATTCTGAAATTTATGGAAAATATTTTTAGTATTTTCATAATATTTCATTGTTACAAGTTGACTTTAACAAAACTTTCACGGACGCCGTGCAAGATTTATAAAAAAAAACTTTGTTTTAGCTCACCAAATGTTTTAAATGATCAGAAGTAACTGAAGTTTTAAAAAAAAAATCAGTCTCTCTCTCTCTCTCTCTCTCCTTCTCTTTCATTTTGTAATAAAGAATTATTCTTTAAATAAATATAACATGCAAACAGTTAATAGAAATTATTTTTATTTAAACACTTGCTATTTTATTAGTTTATTATTAGTTATTAGTGTTTGCTAACATTTATTAATATTACTACAGCTTCTGCTTCTTAATATAATATGTAGTTACGTTTTTTGAGTTTTAAAAATTACGTGACAAACGTCATTAGTAAAATGCTATTTGTAGTTAATGATTTACACGAAAGTCTCTAATGTTCTTAGATCTCTTGTGTTTTACTTACTAGGCATGTAATTCTAGTTCAGTTTTAATATTATTACTTGACTCTAAAAACTTCCGTTACAGTTTTCGGACCTCATTTTTATTATTTGAAGTCTATTAATGTACTAACAGTGTTTAAAACAAATTTCTGAAACGTATTCGAAATAGCAGCCATTCAATAATTATTCTCTTCTTTATGATTGCTTAGCATATGGCTTATAAAAATTTCTTATTTATTCTTATTCTTATTAAATCCTAATTATTCTGTAGTACGAAAGAGTATCGTTCTTTGTTCTGTCATAATGTAACTGTCTGAGACAATAAATATTATTTATTGTAAATTGTTGAATTTATGAAAGTAAAACTTAAATTTTTCAAAGCATATTTTGGATGGTACTTCTAAAGTCGAAGTTCTAGTAATAGTGTTGTGTAAATCCTTTCTCTTATTTTTATTTATGTCTTCAGTGGTTGCATTTATTTGGATACTTGCATTTATTGCTGAGTCCTTTTCTTTTGCATAAAGTTTGTCTGGCAAGTATTCCTCATAAATTGCTTATGAAGTTAAAATCTGGTATTTTTAATGGCCATTATTAAATTATTATGGTCAGGTTTGTTCTTTGAAGACATGTATTATCTTAAATCGTTGATGTAATCTTAAAATACTGTTCTTTTATTATAACTGCATCGTGTTGCATTATTTAGATAGAATTTTCAATATGGAACAATCGTTTGGGAAAACGCCAAAAACATTAATATGTCAATTGCCAAATAGGCTGATTGGAGTTATTGGCGTGGTGCCAACGATTAGATCTTTTTTTCTTCTAACTCTGAGCGTTTGATGAGTACAGCTCAAATGAGCCCATATGAGCATTTCAAAATTTTAAGAAACCTGATGGGACTATGACTCATTTTAATACTGTAAAAACCTTTGAAATCTTAAATTAAATTATTTATTTATGTTTTTGTAATGTTCGGTAATTCTTTCAACATATTTTTCACAGTATTTAGGGGAGAGTCGGGTAGCCCGCCCACTTAAGGAGTATTGCTTATATTTCTGTATAATATTGAGTAATAATCAATATTTTTGTATGTTTCTATTATTTTATCATCTAATTAAATAATGCATAAAGAATAAACCAAAAAAGAATAATTTAACTTAAAAAAATAGAAATTTAGAAAATCCGACTACTGTATTCAACATATTTTCAACATATTTTCAAAACTATTGTTTACCATGTTACCAGCTGCATAAATACTTGAAACTTTGAAAATAATCTTTTTTTAATATAACAATTAATGTCCGATGGCCCATTGACTTGAAAAAATATTCTATACATATGAAATTGACAGTGGGCGGGGGTACCCGACACTCCCCTACAGATATTTTTGCGGAAAAAACAATATGGACGAGGTGAGAACTTTTTCATTGTCATAATTTAGGTTGAAATATTTTAAGGAGTGCATTTTTTATACATGATTGCCTTTCTTTTTCATACGATAGCATTTTTACTGAAATCAACTACTATTTCCCAATTTATAACATCGTTACCTCGACTGTTTATTTTGGAGAATAACTAAAGCCGTAATATAGGTAATTAGGTACGAATCCCCAGAGTTTTATAGGAATTGTTTCCCTTTAGTTTAGCAATTTAGCCAATACTGCTTATCCATTTACCGGACCCTGTTTACTTTTATAGCTGAACTTTCTTCACACAAATACGTAATCATTTATTGCCTTGGATGGCGACTTGGTATGACCATCGACTCTTACAAACTTTTGATTACCTTCTAAGGGAATGTAATTTTCCTTTATTGTAACTTCTATCTTTTTCCACCGCTTTCCTTTTGATTAAATTCTACCATCCTTTACCCGGGCCTCCCCATTGTACATTCACTTCTCGCAGAAGTGTATCGATTACCGATACGCAGAAAATAAGGGAATCCCGCATAATAAGCGCTGCCAACAAACTCCGAGTTGCATAACAGCGTAATCGAAATAATAATCAGACACCGAAATTCAGTTCCCATCCTCAAAAATCGAAATTTCCTCCTTTTACCCTAGTTGGCATTTTTGACTTGTACTGCGAGTTCGATTTTTAACTTAATTGTGGCCATTCTTTTGCCTCGTGTTATTGGAAATTAAACTGCATTGGAATAATTGTTGAATGGACTTAAAGTTTGCTGTAGAGTCATTAGACATCTTCATCCAATTGCATCTGCGTCTTATATAAATCGAATGAATCAAAGTATTTCGAAGCATTATCGATATGTGCTTCATTTTAATTTAGAATCTAAATTACTATCGACTTTTTCTTTAAAAACACGATATCTAGATTTACAATAAAAGCTAACTAGCTTATTTCAGAAGCTAATTAACGACTTATTTTTGAAGCTAATTTAAAGTTTTAGCCATTCGTGGCCTAAGGTGAATTACCTAAAAAGCTTCGTTACCGAAACATTCATCTTGCAATTTAAAATGCTTAGTTAATAAAAGCTAATTACTGCAATTTTTGAAAATGAGAGAAGTATTATAAGCATAATAAGAGAGCAATATTTCAAATATGAGAAATATAATAAAATGTAATAGAAGTCTGACGAATTAATTATTGAGGAAGTTGAAATTAAAAAAATCGTAGCTTGTTTGATTTCGCGGGGAGGCAAAAAGGGTTTGATCAATGGAAACACCTTAAAAAAGTATGTGAGCATCAATAACAAGTGCCCATAATCAGTGATGAATTGTTAATTTTTATTTGTTTATTGGCAAATGAATACAAATACTGTTAGTTCAACAAAATTTTATTTCTTATATTTATCATGTGTCAGTGGGAAATATCAGCTTCGTGTTACTCGTAAATGTTGCTTTCTTGATCTAATTCATTTTCTCAAAAGGAAACCAATAAAATTACGTTTTTTTTAAATTTGATTGGACCAGTACATTTTTAAGTCAAGGAGATGTTTCGATATTTACTCCAAGTATTGTACGAATTACTGCTTTCATTATCTTTAAAGGAAGTATAAATTTTCAACCCTAGTAGGGTCAAAATACATCTTAGGTCTACGTATAAGAAAATATAGACTTTTATGAGCGATGCTATCTGTAAAGAACTGTGAAAGCAGTTCCGGTAGTTGGCGAACGATTGCGAACAAGACCCCCAGTTTTAATTCTTCTGTGTTTAAAAGTGTTCACGTTCTGAAGGAAGCTATATTATCAAGGCAGTCTTTTTGTCACTTTCAGTTGAGTGTTCCTCTTGCTCAGGGTGGAAATATTTCGATCTCGTATTGCCTTCTGAAACAGGTATAAAACCATTATATAGGTTAGCTTGGAAGACCGAGATCTAGAAAACTTTCAGAGGTGAATATCAACAATCACATAGTCACTTTGGTGAATGTCCGAAATATTTGATATTAAATTATCCACTGATCTTCCAATATTTATTCGATATTTTAAAAGCCGATTAGGAAACATCAGTGTCAGGAATACCAGGCGAGTGTATACTAAGCAATGGCACTTAACTTTAAAAATTCATCAGTGTAAATATAACAGGGCAAGGGCCTACCGAGCAAAAAGTTTTAAACTCAAACATGAGAGCACAGAATACTGATTATTATTCTAACATTTGTCCAAGTATTTCCAACACAGATGTATGTCATAATCTCTCTTAATCGGATATTAAAATATCTAATAAATATTTAAACATCGATGAATAAATTAATGTCAAATCGGATCTAGCATATATTTCTGGCATTAACCAATGTGATTGTTGATTTAAGGTTTAAGTCAAATGTCACCGATCTTGGTCTTTCTCAATAACGTATGTGGATCATTTTCAAAATAGGGAGTCAGTTAGAAAAAATTTTCGAATTACTATTATTTATAAAAAATTAAGCTGCAATTGGAAGGCTTCTGGTTTTTAAAATCTAGAACAATTGTGCACTTTCTGATTTGAAACCTTAACAAAAAATAAAACATTAACATGAATCTGCATTATATTCCTCTCTCTTATCAATGTTCAAAAATAATTAAATAAAAAATATGTAGAATTAATAAAAAATAAATAGAGCAGTTAATAATTTATTCTTCAGTCAAATTTACACTGCACATCACTGAAATTGTTTCTTGTTAAATTATATAGATAATAAAAGATTAATAAATCCTAAGTCACAGAGAAGAGAAGGGTAATAAATGAAATAGATAACAGAAATGTTCTTATATTGCAAATTACCGAAAATCAATCATACAAGTAAAATCCTAGACCCTTTTGGGGCTTTTGGCGACTTTTTGAAATCTCGCCAAGTTGGCTATTATTATTGGGATAAACGTTGCTTTTTGATTATTAAAGAAAAAACAATTTAAATTGATGCAAATTTATTAAATTTTTTTTTAATGGAATAAATAACAACTTACCTTTTCTTTGATAGCTCATCTTTTCACACACATTCTCTCCACACTTAGGGCATTCATACGTTTTCGAAATTTTATTTTGATTCATACATCATTCACTCATCGCTCTCCTATCTTCTGCATTCAATAAAGTTAAAAATTCACTTGCCCATTCGCTCGCCATTTTCAGCCGGTACCACGCAAAAAAAATAATTTAGAAGTCAATTAATAACGGTAATAAATGAAATAACGATTAAAACATGAAATAATAACGATGATTCTAACAGCAAGAGATCAGAAGCATAAATGGCGGAAAAAAATAAACCCTTTTACCTCTTTTCAAAACAAAATCCAACTTTCGCGTAGGTATACATAACAAATAACCAATCAGGTTTAAGAATTTTGGTGGTGCGTTCAAAATATTCTCCCCGAAATATCTTCCGGAAACTTAGTTTGGCGAAATTTCAAAAACTTGTTATACGAGATTTTAAAAACTCGTCACGGGGAGGGCTATTCTAGGATCCACCTAATATTGTTAATTAAAATTTAACTTACTATTTGATGAAATACTAAATAAAAGTCAAAAATAAAGTTACCATTAACATTGGAACAGAATAGAAGAGTAACAAAAAGATAAAAAGGGAACTGCAACTCAATTTACTTAGACAGGTCCAATGAGATACCTGCTAGTGACGTAGTGTGGGTATCTCGATCCTGATTGGTTGTTGAAACATGACATTTGTTTACGTTAGCAACTGTTCTTTCCGTTCTATTTCGAGTAAGCCAATCCCATCAAGTATCAATTCTCTTAAATGGCACATTCTATATTCTTACGCAAAGATTCTTTCACGAGAATTTCAATTTTTCCATTATATATATCTTACTTCACACAAAGACAGATATGAAAACACGTAGAACATAAACGAACTAATAATGCTTCGAAGTTGCCAGATACACAAAACAAGAATGCATCACGGTTACAACAAAATACTTAAACAAATAATAAATCTAAGTTAAATAAAAGACGTAGGCGGGAGAAAATTATATTGCAACAAATTCGATGTGCGAGATGTATTTCATTAACTTCACGTAAATTAACATTTTAACTTATGTGGAGAAACTTAGCTCAACTTTAACACACCATTTTGCTTATAAACGATGAGCTGACATCATAGGTCATATGTGTGGGTATCTATGATCTTCTTCTTGAAGTGCAAGTACCCAATTGGAAAGACGAAATGTTTATATAAAGCTAAAAAAAAAGCTTAATATAGAAATAAAATAAATAAAAATGAATATTAAAACAATAAAATTAAAGCAATTATGCTAGTAACATATGCGAAAGTGAATTTCTTTCTAATTTCTTCGCTTCATTTTCTTAGAATACAGGAAATATAATGAAAATTTTTCAAATAACTACCATATCTAAAATTAGATCATCCAGGAAACCATGAGATCCATACTTACTAACTCAACAATAATTTAGTACAATAATTATGATAACAGAATGGAAAAAATCAGTAATTATGATAACAGAATGGAAGAATGGAACAACATTGAAATATTTGATTTTTACTCAAAAATAATTTCGAAACTTTATTTTCGATTACATATGCTGTATATTACACATAGCACGATTTTTACCACGTTTATATAAACTTGCCTTCGTGTATGTCTGTCCGGGTGGAATTTTGTAATCGATTTTAAACTAACTTCCCGACTAGCCACAAACTTCAAAGTTGGCACATAGTTCAGAATTGGATGACAATGCATGAAAATGAAGAGAAAAAAGACATACAAAGTAAAATAAAATTAAAATTTTAAAAAAAATTATTTTCGAGATTGTCTTTTGTTGTCGATTCCATTATTTTAAATTAGTGTTAAATGTCAGGTGAAAAGATTTTTATTGTCGGACTATTTTTATTGGCTGAAAAATCACGTGGTAGGATCCAGTTTTTCCTCATTCATTTCCGGATTGCTTTGGTTGTCATCAGCATAAAACTAATAAAAGTCGTAAAGGTATTCGCGATCGCAACGAACTATAGGGGGCGTTGTTGTATGAGACGCTTACCTGCGATTTCTATATGAACCGTCATTCAGTTACTCTGGAGACGTCGTTAATGTAGCGTGTAGCATTGCAACGTTCCTTCTTTAATGTGGCTTATTAAATCTAAAAAAGAAAAATGCTTGATCTTCTTTCTTGTACAACCGAAAACAAATTGGTATCTCTTTTTATTAGAGAAGGAACATCCAAAACACATCGGAAAAATATTTGTACATTAACAGAAAAAAATATGTATATTCTTATAAGAGTTAAAACCTAATGCCGGAGAAATAGTATTACTAAATTTAATGATATAACATGAAAGGCCCATTTAAACCTTACATGCTATAGTTTTAAGAATCATATTAGTTCAAAAATTAAAATGAACAAAAAGTATACATAAGCCTCATAATTTTATGAAATTTAATTTTGTAAACAGTTTTTTGACAACAATTTTTATCAAAAAATTTCAAGTTTCAATAAAAATCATTATTTAGAAACTAAGAAACGTAAAATAAAGAATGCTGACGAAACAAAAACAAAAAAAAAAGACAATTCTTTTTTGTCGCCATTTTTAGTGCTACGAATATTCGTCTTTGGGATTTGCCAAAAATAAAACAAGATGCAATTTTATTTTTTCAGGAGGGAAATATTTTACCGAAAAAACGAAAATGTACCAATTCCCACAACATAAAACTTTATCTTGGTAAACGTACGTTTTGGAAATGTTATTTCATTTGGAATCTTATTCATCAGAGTTCATATGGCGATATGATTGTTTTGAATCTATGCTAAACTCTATATCGGCTCATTTTCCACCGAAATCCGATTAACTATTTTGATTTTAAATAAAGTGTTTTATTTTATGAACTGTCGCAAAAATTTTAAGTGTAGATTAGCGGCTCTTAAAAACCGCCAAATCTGTAGCGGCGGTGGCGTTAATACGTTAGTACCGAATTTTTATTCCATACTTTTTTGAATCATATTACTTCAAACATTGGAATATACAAGAAGTATACATAAACACATAATGTTATACCATTTAATTTTTCAAAAAAAGTATTTTGAGAACAATTTTTATCAAAAAATTATAAACTAAAAAACGGAAAATAAAGAATTCTTAGGATAAAAAAACGATTTTAAGAATTCTTTACATTGAAATAAAAACTTTCATATTGTTTCTTTTTTTATTAATCTTATAGTTCTTAATCAGACGTAAAAACCCATTCTGTAGTGTAGAGAACCATCATCAAATGAAAAAAAAATATTTACAAGCAAATTTTTTATTGTAAAAATCATTGCACTTACCTGATTTATGATTCCCGGAGAATTCCAAAATGATAAGTTCCTTGTTTGAAAACTTTATTCTCAAATAATAGATACATAGTTTATACCTTCATTACTTTTAGATAACATACTACACAGCAAAATTTTATAATTGATATGAATTTGAATATGTAGCTAAAAACAGAATAGCTGAATTCTAGTTGAACTTATTCTTACAAAATTAAAAAAAACTTACCAAAAAAACGATTAAAATTAATTAAGAATCAGCACAAATGGCACTATTTCAAGTAACTTGGATAATTTTTTATTGTTGTTTTCCGAATTATATGGATACAGAAATATATACTATTCCATAACGAAGAAGAATATGCTATAACTATTACAATTCTGTATGTTCTGAATTCATATTTATTCACTGGAATGACGAAAGCAATGTTGACTTCACTTTAATTCGTAATGAATTGAAGACAGAAGAAATGCATTTTACCTTAATACACACATCTGTAACAGTATCCGAAATCGGAAGTCATCAGTTGCAAGTTTGTTGATAATAGAAATTAAAAATTATTGAAGAATTTTTCTTCAAATGTTTGGCGTGTTCTGTTCCTGAAAGATTTACTAATATTCTGGAGATTTTTTTCAAGTTCTTCGGCCTTTTCCTTAGGGAAATTTTGTTTCCTATTTGCTGCTAAAAAATGGCGTCTGATTCAGTCAATGACTTTGATGGAACTAAATGAAAACGTGATAAATTAATGTCCGATATTTACAGGCTCCCGCTAGACGGCGTACTCGAGCGTTGCGATCGCGAATTGTTTTTCTATAAGATTTTTGTATCCCTAATTTAAAATGAAAGTTCTTTTATTTTAGTAGTGGTCTTGTAGTAGTCTACTCTTGACTAAGAAAAATAACTTGACTACTCTTGACTAAGAAAAATAATCTAAATAAAAATATATATTTTTGAAAACCACGTTTTTTGTAGTGAAGAATAATAATTGAAAAGTAATAACTTTTAAAAAATATAAAATAAAAATTAAAAAAATTATAATTTAAAACAAAAAAATTCAAAAAATAAAAATAATATTTTTAAAAACCACGTTTTTGTAGCGGAGAATAATAATAAAAAAAAAATTGAAAAGCAAAGAACGTGGAGCGCATGAAATACATAACAGTATATATACACATACATATAAACATTTTCTTATTCATACTCATGCACAGCCACATATACATACACATACATATGCATATACACAAACATATTCCACATCCACATTCAGATACAATTACAATTACAGATATACATACATTCTCAAGAGCACACATACACACACTAATATAACATTACTGTTATGTATTTCATGCGCCCCACGTTTTTTGTTTTTCAAATTTTTTTTTAATTATTATTCTCCACTACAAAAACGTGGTTTTTAAAAATATTATTTTTATTTTTTGAATTTTTTTTTACAATTAAATAAATAAAATTTATTTTCAATTAACAGTTGGTTTAATTTCATTATAATAAGACAAAGAAGGTTAGCACATAACAATTCAGTATTAAAAAGGTATTACAGAGACATTACTTTTAAAATACTAATGTCTATGTATCTACATTTACTAAAAACATGTAGTAAATTAATTTGATTGCTTAAAAATTTTATTTTTATTTAATTTCAGAAATTAAAATTACTTAAAATCATGGGACATTAATGGTACTTTTTATAAAATAAAATAAAAAATGACCCATATATTATTTCAATCATTGATAAAGATTAAAATGATGTTCCGCATTTTTGAAAATCGTCATTTAAATTGGATGATAAATAGTTAGACCTTATCTTTAATGATTTGGTGTGAATTATCATGAAATACCAATTTATGAGTCTATTTGAATCAGTCTTCGTCAATGATTATTGGGAAACATAAAATTAAGATAAATTTATTCCATAAAAGTACTAATACAAATGCGCCTGAAAAATAACAGTGTCCCACATAATGATGTGGGAGAGCCCTTATCGGCGTACGATGGCAATTCCAGTCTGGATTTGATGTGTGGTTTTCAAATATTTAATCTAATTTATTAAAAAACATGATTTTTTTCAAACTTCCTTTTGTATTTTTTGTCTCCATAAATGATTTTAGTAAAGATTTTTTGGAAACTTTTCAGTTCATATTAACTGTTATCTTTGAGAACATAAATGTAGTTAACAGATATTGACAATACTATATCAAATAGAATCAATGCTGAGACACAGAATGAAAAGAACAAAAATAATTTTTTTCCTCATTTCTTTCTGTGTGTTAGTATTGATGGCTATTGTACCCAAGCTATCTACTGTCAAAGAATTCATTTTGAAGTAATTCTTTATTGTACGAAAATAAAGAATTACGTCACTTGTTATTCGTATAATTATTTAGTTTTAAAATTCATCAAGCGTTGCTGGAAAAATTCTATGTACAGGGTATCCGCTCACCTGGAAAATCATGAACTTCGTTATTGAACTAAATTTGTCATGAAATGTCATGATTTTAACTATTTTTTTAAAAAAGTCATGGATATAGGTTGCGAAAAATCTAATTTTTAAAATGGAATCCCCAAATTTCATGGTGTTCCGAATATCTTAATTTCTAACAAAATCCTCTCTCACATAAATATTTATTAAAACATTAAATGTTTTTATCATGCTCTTTAAAAATGATGGTGTTCTTTCCAAAAATGAAAGATAAAACATCATTTCTAGAGCGAATTATCTTTTAAACTTCTGTGATTTCAGAATTTTTATTATTATTTATTTTTTATTTTATTTTATCAATTTAAAATCTATAAATTAGAGGATGCTGAATATAACAGTTTTGCTTATACCTATAATTTCAATTAATTTTATTATAATGCCTTTTTAAATTTATTGTTGTGTTTTTGTCGGAGGAAATAGAAACGTCGTTAAGTCATGAAAAATTCTTGGAATTAGTCGTGAAAAGTCATGAATTTGAAAGTCTAAAATGTAGCAGATACCCTGTATGTAATCGGATTTTAGTAGTATTTAGAAGAGTTGATACTTAAGATACTGTTTGATACTTAAGATTATTTTTAAAAATATTTAGACTTCACAGTACTCGAGGCGAATTTTAAAAAAAATTTGTTTAGCTGTTTTTTCTATCTATATTTGGGAATAATTTTCCGTGTTTTAAACAAAATTTCTAATGTCCTAACCCATTTTGGTTTTAAATTCATTTTCAGACGCGTTAACAAAATTAAAGTTCATTAAAGATCCTATCAGTATTAAAAGTCATTCATTTACCACACATCTTACCAATGTGACCATTGCTACTTTGGGCAAACAAGATGCTCTTTAAAATTTAAATTGAAGGAACGCTATGGATATGTCTGTCATCAAGAATTCGATAAGGCATCTACTGCCACTCTTTGTTCAAATCTTGGACGTAAATTTAGTTTTGATAATGCCAGTTTTCTTTTCCTATCACATTAGCTCATCTTGATGCCCTGGAATCATGTTTCATTCATATCAATGTCGATTACCATGTTAGCTTCACGAGTTCCTCCCTCCCCCCTTCCATAGGACGTGGAAATGCATTCTGCTCTGATCTGCCTCTCTCACCTTCTTCGGTTTTTCTAGTTTGTTTTTTCATCTTTACTTGTTTTTTATTTTATGTTTCACTCTCGGTTATCGCGGTTTTTCTAGATTTGTGTTTTACCTTTAATTATTTTCCAATTTTTATCGTTGGCAACTTTACATTTCCTGTTTCAAATCTCTTTTGATTTCCTCGCTCAACTCTGGCAATTTTTGAGAATGAGATTTTATTTTTGTACCCTCGAAACATGTTGACTTTCATCTCTTTTTGGAAGGAAACGAAGCTCACATTAACAAGAATATCTTTCCCCTTCAGTTTCTTGGGATTATTCATTAAATATTATACCCTATCTTTAAAAAAATATGTAAATAGTTTAAGATAAATTTCTGTAGTTTAAAACTCAAAATCTTTTGAAATAAATTATTTTAAATAAATTATTTTGAATAAATTATTTTTATAAAAAAATATGGCAAGTATTTTTAGAAAAGCTTTGACGCCTCTCCTTTTCTATTTGTGAAAGCGTGGTTGGGGGTGAAATTCGATACTCCAAAGAAGTATTTAACTATAAAATCTAAAATAGTGTGACTGGAAATTATTATCTTCAATTTTTCGAATCTTGAAGAAATAGAGAAGGAAGAAAAAAATAAAAGAAATCTCAAAACGCCTCCTCCTTTGAAAATATTGCGATTCAAAAAGAGCTTCTTTCTGATGCATAACCGTGTTTACTCAAGCGGGGATTAGAAAGCTTTTATTTTCCTTTTCAAAATATTTTTTCGAAAAACGAGATTCGTCGTTCTCCTTGGAAACCGATTTCAGAAAAATATTTCTTATCACGTTTCTGCGAAGCATGCCTGAGCAAAATCTTGATTCGAGAAGATGAAATTCCTTAGAAATTTTTGGTTCTAAAAGTACTCTTAAATAGATATTTATATCTCAAACTTCACTAAATACCTCAAGCTACTTTTTTTTTTCGAGTACTCGAAGCTTGTTCAATGACGACGGTGGAATTGGGAAATAATTTTTAAATATTTAGTTAATGCATGTCTTGACGCTTTCATTTATTCAGTTAAAGAAGTAGAGAATGTAGATGGTTATAATATGAACATTTTCGAACGCTTTGTTTTAAGCAGAGTTTACAAAAATGTTTAAAAGACGGATTTTTGAGAAACAATTATGTTCTGCTAATTTACCGTTTTCGTCAGAGGTTATTTAAAAAGAAAGATTTTGCATAGCTTCTGTCTAACCTTATTTTCTGCCATTTACCGAGTCTGCGATTTACGCTGTGAAATTGAAATAACGTTATTGTATTGTACGGGGAACCGTTACGCTTTGCAAAAGATCTCAAATTAATGGATGATTTTGTATTTTTTGACCTTGACGATTTCGTAAGTTTTGAATTTCAGTTTCAAATGGAAGATTTTTATAATTTTCTGATTTAATGCAAATTGACGAAATTGCGAATATGCAGTGGCTAATTAATTTTTGAGTACTTTTTAATGCTTCTCTTATTGCGTTTGTTTGTTTGTTTGTATTTTCTGCACCTTACAGATTAGGCGATTTCTGGGAAAATTTGCGCGTCTGCGCTGTTTAATTCAAATAAAGTTAGCGTTTATGTTACAGGGAACTATAACGTCTTGCAAAAGATCTCTAAGCAATGCGTGATTTTGTAATTTTTTATTTCTTATCGTCTTATGACAATTTCGTAATTTTTGAATTTTTGTTGCTAATGCATGATTTTATTTTTGATTAAAAAAATTGATAAAATTAAGAATAAGGTATGGCTAATTGATTTTAAGTACTTTTTAATGCTTTACTTAACGCTTTTGTTTCTTCGTTTTGTGTTTGTTTGTTTGCTTGCTTCTTTGTTTATTTGTTTGCAAGGAAGTCCGTGTTTACATACGAAAATAGTTTAACGCTGGTTAAAAGAAGCGTACGATTGAAGCTGTCAAAAAGACCAACATAAAAGTCACAATTAAATACTCCAGATTTAACGTTCTCTTTAAAGACTGTTTTAAACGAGAATAACTTGACGTTTGCGTAGTTTTTGATTCCTCATCTATCTATCACTTTCTTGTTCTTTCCCGTTTTCTTTGACCATAACATTAACCATCTAAAAAAAATTTGTACATATGTCGTCATCTATTCACTTCATGTGTCCCAACCATTATATATTTTGCTCACATTGTGAATATATTTGTAATGACATAAGAAATATCAAGATATTTTATGGATAACAAATAGTTTCATGTCGATAGTCAGGATGAAAAAGTCGGAAAAATGCAAAGGTATAGTGCCATCCTCTATATTAGGTGACTATGCAGAGTGTTTTCATATTCATCGCCTTGCATGCACCTTTCTAGAAACCTTTTTTTATTTTTTAGAACCCTTGTTAAATTCAATATTAAAACAGTATACACTGTAAAGGTTGCAAACTGATATTGAAGCGAGAAAAAAAAATGCATTAGCCTCATACATTGGAGGAAGAGTAATTGTTTTAATTTTTGTTTTTGAGAATTTTTATTTTAATCCTGAATTATTCACTAAAAATAACTTTAATGCTTGAACTTGTATCTCATATTCAATATTTTATACATAAATAATTATTATGGACTACGGTATCTCTGATTTATGTTTAAAATTCACAATTGAGAAAATAGCAGGGAATATTTGGATAACCCACTAATGTAATAAAGTTAAAAAAATTGTGATTGTGTTAAAAAAATTTCGACAAATTAAATGCTAGTACGTTTGTATATTTTCATTAATAAGCACTTGAAAAAGACATTTGGGCTTGTAACGTGTAGACTTACGTACCCGGGAAGATATGCAAACATTTTATAACTTTCTACTCTTTGTTCGCTACAGCTGTAATAAGATTTTTTTTATTATTAAAATATTTGTATTGTTCCAGACAGACTCTACTAATATACTAAAACCTTGTGTTCGGTTTCCAAAAGAATAAAAAAAGTTTGGGTTTGTAGTTCTAAGTTGTTTTTTACATGATTTTTGATTTCACGTTTTATTATTTGAGAGCGT
Organism: Parasteatoda tepidariorum; assembly: GCF_982258835.1. Lineage (NCBI taxonomy): Eukaryota > Metazoa > Arthropoda > Arachnida > Araneae > Theridiidae > Parasteatoda > Parasteatoda tepidariorum. Next base: position 59,530,448 of record NC_141761.1, read on the forward strand.
AATTAAATTTTTCAGAAATTTTTCTGACTTCTCGTGATCGGTTTTAAAATCATAGTTCTGCAATAATCGAAATTAATAAATTAAAGTTGTGATTTATTTTACTAGACACAATACTTTCCTACGCTGTAAAAACAGTTCTGTAATACCTATCCGAATTTGATGCTGAAACTCTAAAACTTTTGTGTTATTTCAAGTTAATACCGAATTGAGCTTTCATACATACTTTGAAGGGTGTATTAAAATCTTAACTTCAATAAATAAGAAAGCTTTTACAGAATCAGATTCATTTACACCATGCGAGAATTATTTCTCGCTTATTTTTGATCTTTAAAACCATGAGACGACATCTTTAGTTTGTTTACAAATCGAAAAGATGAAAGTTTATTTCGCCTTAACGAGGCTAAACATTCCTAACAAACATTAGTGAACTCTTATAAAAGTTTTTAATACTATAATTATGTTCTTATATGTTTTTAATAAATCTATCAATTGTATTCAATAATTTTATAATATTTAGTTCCGATCAGCTTCGGTTGTGTTAAGCCTAATTCGAATTCGTATTTATATTCTCTCTGAGCTATGAGTATGATTGATTAACAAACTAATTCTTTTTTATATGCAGCCTAAATTAATAATTCTTGGTTTTAATTGTATCTTAAAAATAAGACTATAATATATGTCTTATTTTACTGTAATAATTAATTTTAATGTTACTGCATAACAAAAATGGTTGTGTCAACTTTACACCAAGCAGTGTAAAAGAACATCTTTGGCTTTTGGTGTACTGAAACTTTTAGGTCAATTCTTTTGACAGATCAGTTGAAAAATTTGCTGTTATGTTATTTAAAATTTTAAAAATATTGTGTATTTACAAAAAGCTACATAAATACTTTTTGTGTTTATTTTAATTTGATGGTGACTTGGTTAATTCTTCACAACATACATCCACAAAATATGCTAGTGTGTAAAAAATCGATTACAAAATTTATATAAATAAAAGAAGCCAATCAGCTACCATTTTTTCTAACTAACCAAAGAACTAACATTTTTCCTTCGTTAGAATTATTTTATTAAAATTTCATTATTATATTTTAATTAGAAAACTAGACAGAATCATGCTCACAGTTACGTTTACTAAATTTTATTTATAATTTCCTGAAACTTTAATACTTTAGCAAAATGCACCTAAGAGAAGGCTCATTTTCTCTTTCATGAATCGTAACTGAATTCAATTAGTTTCTGAATATCATAAAACGGTAAAAACAACGATGAACCATAAAAAAATAAAAATTTAAAAAATGCTCATTTTAATATTTGTGAATGTCTCTGTTAAAAAAAGCGCTGTTAAAAAATTATTAATAAAAAGTGCCGACAAAAATACGTAAGAAGAACTCTTTTAAAAACGAATGGGTCGTTAAAATTTTTATGGAAAATATTTTATGAAGGCATTAGCAAATAGGAAAAAGCACTTTATAATTTTTTCGCACTCATAAGTAATGTATTTTGTCATTGTCGTCTGTATAATAATATTTTTTTACTGTTGCTTCGTAACTGAATTGGCGTAACAATAAAAGCTGCCAAATTTAAATTTTATTGATCGTAACTCCCTACTACTATCTTGCAATCAAAGTATAGTAAGAAAATGTACTTGGCGATTTATTTCAAGCCCATTCGTATTGCTTGTAAAAAATTACGAAAAAAAGAGAATTTTCGTATCTAACTGTCTTTCTCCCATAATATTATATTACAAGATCCTGATGGACAAGATTACTGATCTTTTAAATGCGAATATAGACTGAAATGTTGAAACATTATCTTCTGGTGAATTCTGTTTAAACTTGAAAAGCTTTTAAATCAGCCTAGAGCGTTGAACATATAAAAATGTAGATACCTCGAATCTCGATAGTTTTTTCTTCTAACGTATTCATTATTCTGACATACTTTTTTCATTATTTTATATAAATTTAGGTCAAAATAAGTGAAAAATATTATTTTTAACATTTTAGTAATTTATGGTTATGTTACACCGGCGTTTTTTTCTGCGTAAATGGTATAATCATCTAAATATAGCTCACTTCCAAATGATAATTTTTCAAATTTTTACTTACTTGCAGTCATTTAGATCTAAGAGAAACAGCTATTCATCTTTGAAATTTCTTTAATTTGCTAAATCACTTATTGCCAATTCGTTAAATAGGAATGAAAAAAATATTTCAAACTACTTTTTAAGGATTTTATATTTTTGTGCTAATATAATTCTTATAATCTAATAGATTTTTTAGTAATTATTAGACTGTTTTTTTTTATAATTTAAAAAAACACCAAAATATATATTTGATGTAATTAGAGCCTCAGAAAAAAATATACATAAAAATGTCATAAGTGTCCCATTTGCGTCAGAGTTAAGATAGAATATCTTGTCTTTCAGGAGTTACCGATGGACGTTATACAAGACCGAATTCAATCTAACCTCGCTATAACGAATCCAGAATATAATGAATACTCGGTTAGAGGGAAAGTATTTATTCGAAATGTTATTTAACTAATACTAATACATTTATTGTGAACAGCTAAGAAGTTAGTAGTTCGTTTAATGGATTTAAATTTTCTTTTGGCGCACAGTAAAAAATGGATACTCGAATATCACGAAATTTTCTTTGATTTTGACGAAGCCGTTTCCTGGTGCATGCTCCGAGAAAAACCTTGGTCAAAATGACGAGATAACTATCGTCATTTCTATGACAAACGAATTTCGTCAAAATTAAAGAAATATTTCGTCATTCTATTTTTTTCAAAAAAAAAATAAAAAATAGTAAATAAAATAACCTTGTGGACACTATATAAATGGTTCGAATGGAATGATAAAAAAATAATTCCGTGTTATACTAATAGTTAAGTTGCAACCGTTTTATGTACAAAAACTACAATTTTGTACATGTACATATTTACAGATCTTACATTGCTAAAGAGACAAGTGACGTATTATTTCCTATGTATTTTTCACGTTTAATTGAATGAGATCAAACGCGGATCAAAAGAGCTAATATTTAAAAAGTTGAAAAGATTTTTTGTGTGCATAAAATGTACTATTTCATGAAAACTCGTATAACTTTATAGCTATTTATCCTATTAACTCAAGAAAATGTACCTATGTACCTCACATATTTAGATAACCTCTAGATAGCAAACTAAAAAGTGTACATAAGTCATTTCAAAAATAGTATTTTTATACACGAAAACGCTCTCAAATTTTGAATGACTTGTTTTGTTGACTCGAGTATAGCTTTATTCGATTCAGGGTGAAAACGATATGGGAATTAATGTCTCCCTTGTTAGATAGTCATAACAGATGAGCAAATAGGTACAAGCCCAAATTTGTACTTTTTATACATAAAACCCTTATAACTTTTAAACTATTCATCCCTTATGTCTGGTGATTAGTCTCATTTGATTCAGCATGAAAAAAATGCATTCGGAACAATGCTTCACTTGAATCAAAGTAATTCAATCCTTCCTCCTCAATGTACCCCTCATTTCTTTTTTTAAAAAAATGGGGAACCATACTGAGGAGAAATGAGGAGTTGTCAGGTCTTATTTATGAAGACATAAAAAAAGGCTTTCAATAAAAAAAAAACATCTTCGGTATTAATTTTTACGACGAAAAAGTCTAATTTTGCTGGACAATTGGGTATACTATAGCCTACGTCACAGATCGTGTTATTCCTACTAAATTTAACTAGTAAACAGCATTTTCTGCGAACCTGTTTTCTAGCAACAAGTAAAAGCATCAAGCGAAGTGTCTTGTTATAAGTCGCTACTCGCCAGGTTGGAATTGTATTAGTCTAGTTCCTTTGGAAATAATTTATATTGTTGTTTTACCGAAGTTTATGAATTTAGTAAGCATATTTAAAACTCAGTTTATTAATTAGACTAAAAGGTAAATGTTATTCCTAGTAAGTGGAAGTAGTTGTGCTTTTTTCATATTATACCCAATTAAGACACTTATAATATAACCCTTGAACACTAGTCACGTGTACTAGTTTCACGCTGCCATGGTCGAATTTTCCTGCCGATTTCTGCCCACCATAGGAAACTTTTAAAACAACCTCGAGTCTGTTCAGGTCTCTGGGTTGTATTCTGCCTTGGTCGTATACTGCTGCCTATTTCTGTCCACCTTCTGTAACATTTATAACAATCACGCTTTAATCACACGCATAAGTTGCATTCTGCCTTGGTCATAGTACTTTCCTGGCTCTTTAGGTCCGCATTTTTTTCGGGAAATAAAAAATATAGTGTTTATATCTTAATACATAATTTTAAAAAATAAATAATTAAAAATAATAAAAAAATTACCTAATTTTAAAAAGGTTTTTAGAAACTAATATTTTAAAAAAACTACATGGAAAGTTAAAATAAAAAATTTTTAAGGCATAATTTGACTCACATGAAAAGTTTAAATTACGTATTTTTTTAATGAAATTTTAACAACAATCATTAAATTTGAGATTTTTTTGCATGCTAGTTATTAATTGTGATCTGAAAAATACGTTAAAAAAGGTGTCTCTTAAAAAGGTATATCTTAAAAATAAAAATAAAAATCCACTTGCTCTAAGGACACTTATCTTCTTTTATTTATTTATTTTAATTTTGTGGGAATTGTTTTGTACTTTTTGATGCGTTTGAAAAATAAATAAATTAGATATAAAACTTTTTTTATTCATTAATTTAAGGATCGTAATGATTCATGTTTAGAAGAAATTTTATGCAATTTCAAGTTATAAATTTTTTTTATTACTTCGCATTTTCCTTCAGCATAAGTTTTAAACAGCTATGGGACAAGATTTTTAAATAATGCGCAAAGACATTATTTATATAAAAAAATTATTATATAAAATCATTATAATAGCTATTATAATGATTTGATTCTTAATAATATGGAATAAAAAAATGCTTCTCTTTTAATTCCTTAAAAAACTATAGAAAGCAAATTATTTGCATATTTACCTTTGAATTTTAAATGAAAGGAACCTTTCTTTTTATATTTTTATGTTTATGCTTTCAAATTTCATAAAATCTTTTTTTAAGAACATTAAATAAGAATCGTTTAGTTTTATTTTAAATTTCACTATTTATTAATTCAGTTCGGAATACTTTATTTGCTATTCCATTTAAAAGCGCGAAAGTCAACATTTATTACTATTCCATTTTTTTTTTTTTTTTTGTACGCTTTTCATTAATGAACGATACTGGATTTTCTTTCACAGGTAAATAACCTTTTTTTATTTAAGCAAAATATTTTACTTTTTCTCTTTTATACTAAGTTAACTGTAATTCTATAGAATAGAATTTGAGACAATATTTTAATTACTCGTGAAGAAATAAAAGATCATTAGCGATGTTTATAAAGCGGGTAAAGTTAATAATTAATCGAACCAAAAATATTTTTAGTTTTTTCCAAATAAAATAATCTTATCAGAGTGCATGTATTATTCAAAATTAGATGTATTTATAAGATATAAAAACTTATATGAAGATTTTTAAATATGTTTTTTTTCTTTCAATTTTTGTATGGTTGAAATCGACTTAGTTCATATCTTTTTTTAATCGTTTTTTTTCCTTGGTTGATATCTTTTTTAATAATTCATTAGGAGATTTATCTACTGCTGCTAAATACGGGATGTTTTGTTTTCATGTTGTTTCAGTTTACGTCCAACTTAGTTTATAAAGCCGTTTAAATGGCCTCGCCATTAAACTTCACGTTTAATCAATAAATCTTTTATTTTTATGTGTGAGGGTAGAATGTTGCTCTCTGAACTTCAGCCCGTTTTTCTGAATAGCTAGAGCACTCAAATTTACACTGAAGCTCTGACTGTTAATGCAAGTTTTGATCCTTTTCTTACCTTTTATTGCTATTTTATCATCAATTCGAACTTATCTCCAATCAAAATTCCGATCATTTTCCAACTAGATGTAGTAATCGAATCTCAGCTAATGCTTTGAATTGAATAACAAATTTAAATCGTTTAACTTGCAGACATAAAACTAAAAAGTAGAAAATAATAAAATAAAAATTTCTATTTGATAAAAACGTTGGGAAGATAGTGGACGGAAGATAAAAAATAAATAAACTTATTTTCGTCACATTTTAAACCAAATACGTTGCCGCATCACTTAGGAATGAACAGCTAGCAACACCAAAAATTCCCTTCACGTCTTTCGAAAATGACGCGCTCTACGTCTTTCGTTTCAAATGTGGCAAAAAATTAATTATTACTCCGTTTTTTCCCATTTAAAAAACATGGTTTATTTTTTAAATATTTTTTAAACCAAATCTAAATTGAAAAAAAATATATTGTAACATATTATTAATTTTAGCTCATCTATAAATTTTTAAACAATTTTCACTTTGTATTTTTTTATGAAGATACTTTTTACTATTTAAATTATTTCAAATTACCTACTAAAAATATGAATATTGTTGAACAATCATGGGCATTTGAGAGATTTTGCAAAGCTTTACGGTTTTCCAAAACTTTACCACCAGCTTTATTTGAGTTTTAGAGTGCTTTATTTAAGCGCTACAAATCTTAATAACTCTAAAAGATTGAAAACAAGGTTAGAATTACGATTAGCGTAAAACAAAGTCCATACAAAATTTCTCCACTGTATAAAAAAATTATTTTATGAGATTATTCTCGAAAAATTTATATGTTTCTTTCACTATATGGGTTATTTAGAATTTTAAAATAAATTAATATTAAATAAACAAAGTGTATTAATTTATATTATAGTCATTGTCTACATTCGCGTATTGTTCACTGTTTATTTAATCCACAAGGCATATTGTGCACTGTTAAACGTTTATGGTTGTCATTCTGTTTTTAATAATTTGAGCAAAAGAAGTAAGTAGACCACTTCATGCGGCGAGTATTACGGTTTTCTAGTTGTAGTAAAAACTGTGCAAAACATTTGTTAGGAAACGAGGAATATTTGCCTGTTCAACTGAGTGTGCTGTAGTCATGCTCAATAGGCGAGTATTACGGTTTTCTAGTGGTAGTAAAAACAGTGCAAAATATTTGTTAGGAAACGAGGAATATTTGCCTGTTCAACAAAGTGCGCTGTAGTCATGCGCAATAATTATGGCTATGTATCAATTTTGTGGCAGGTAGATTGGAATGAAATATTTAGTGGGAAACCGAATAAATATCACACCATCTTATTTATTTTTATTGTTTACATTATTAAATTTGATTTTTTATTAAATATGACCTTTTTATTTATGGCATCATTCTGCAAAGACATTTTCCAATGGTGTAATAGCAATCCTTGAAATTAGAAAATTAAAGTTCATGCAAAGAGCTTCCCGCAATCGCATCTTTTAATGCACATTTTATAAAAATTTTCCAAAAGTAATGGTCAAAAAATATACACATTACGAGTTCCAAATGTCATTAACGTGAGAACAAAAACTTTATATAAAAAAAAAATCTGACATTTCATTTACAAAGTCACGCATATTGAAAGTGGCATTAAAAGTATCAAAACAAGTTTGTTTTATCGGATTAACCACTTTTCATTTTCTTAAAGGGAGATTTCGATAAAATATACGTTACAAGCAGCGATTACGCCCACCCAATAACAGATTCTATAAATTAATATTACTGTAACAACCAGCTTCATAAACAAAGACTGTTTTTGCACTTTCTGTATTCTTAATACTAGTTTCCTCTCATTTACTTTCTCCACTTGACTTTCATAACAAATATCTCCGGGTTTATATTGTTTATTACACGAGTTAATATATAAGCAACCATATCTTACGTTGCTTATCGCCTAGTCACGCCAGATCTAAGAATCCGTTGATATTCAGAAAATCATCTACTACAAGAATAGATGTATAAATTTCCTCCCATAGGAATCCCGAACAGTCCAATATACTAATGACTCCTCATATTTTACGTTGTTATATATAACTATCAAAACACCTTATCGTGTGATATTATTATAACATCTACTAAAAAGAGGGAAATACCTTTTGGAATTCATATAACTGATTTGCTTTATTTTACTTCCTCACATATTATTCCTAGAAATATCTTCCAACTGCCAAACTATTCATTCCAATTGCTGTATGTTTGGTTACTAGTACTTTACTTTTAGTATGATTCATTACATATTTTTGGTTACTTTATTTTGGTTATCTTTTTAGTTATAATATGTTGTTTGTTATTGTTAAATTGCTACATGCCACACAATTCATTCCATTTGCAATACTACTGTTAGTACGATTCGTTACATATTTTTGATTACTTTTGTTTGGTTATCTTTTTAGTTGTAATATGTTGTTTGGTATTATTAAATTGCTATAACTCGAACTATTCATTCCAATTGCTGTATGTTTGGTTACTAGTAATTTACTGTTAGTATGATTCATTACATATTTTGGTTACTTTATTTCGGTTATCTTTTTAGTTATAATATGTTGTTTGTTATTGTTAAATTGCTACATGCCACACAATTCATTCCATTTGCAATACTACTGTTAGTACGATTCGTTGCATATTTTTGGTTACTTTTGTTTGGTTATATTTTTAGTTATAATATGTTGTTTGGTATTATTAAAGTGCTATAACTCGAAATATTCATTCCAATTGCTGTATGTTTAGCTACTAGTTCTTTACTGTTAGTATGATTCATTACATATTTTTGGTTATCTTTTTAGTTAGAATATGTTGTTTGTTATTGTTAAATTGCTACATGCCACACAATTCATTCCATTTGCTATACTACTGTTAGTACGATTCGTTACATATTTTTGGTTACTTTTGTTTGGTTTTCTTTCTAGTTATAATATGTGTTTGGTATTATTAAATTTCTATAACTCGAACAGTAGAGTACTAGTAGCTAAACATATAGCAATTCCAATTGCTATATGTTTGGCTACTAGTAATCTACTGTTTGTACGATTCATTACATATATTTGGTTACTTTGGTTTGGTTATCTTTTCAGTTATAATATGTTGTTTGGTCTTGTTGAATCCATTTATTTCATCCATAATAAATCATTCATAAATTAAATCGATAAAATATTGTGGGATGTCGTTCTTAGTGTCTGCTGTTTTCAGATTTCTTAAAAATAGGTCTTACATTATCAGCCATGAGAGAGTTACGGTTAATATAACCTGTTTTTATTAACTAATTTGAATTTAATTCGAAACATGTAAAAAAAATGACAAAATAACTCCATATATATTTTTTTTATTATGCGGTCCTAAAATTCACTGAGAAAAGTTTGCCTTTTTTAAGCAATCACAGTGTTTTTCTTTAATAAACCTTCAATCATATTCATTTTACGTCTTTTTGAATATTATCGCATCTAATATCGGGGTAGGTAGCGTTTTTAAAAAGTGCTTAAAGGTGCTTTTTTAACTTGGTGTTTTTAAAAAATGCTTAATTTTCCCTCTTTCAAAGTGAGATTTTTCCTTTACTATGTTGATTTTCACTTCGAATTATGCAAAAAGACGCAGTTCACATTATTTTATTCAACGTTTTCACAATTAACTCACCCCCAATCTATTTCGGCGTATTGTCAGTTCGTGGCGTATGAAAACGCCTTTCGTTTTACATGATTTAAAGTTTCATGATTTTTGACAATTGTCAAAAACAATGCCGAAAGGTTCTTTGACGTGATGGTTAATACAAGATAAAACAGTCAATTGTCAAAAACTTTCCTACCCTGCCTAATTATGATATTTTTTTTAAGTGCTTAAAAATATTTTTTGAGTGCTTGAAAAGTGCTTAAAAGGTGCTTACTTTTTGTTGAATAATTTTGCCTACGCACCCTGTAATTTGTTTTATTTTTAAAAAAAAGTTTTTTTCCTTTACGATTTCTTTTTAATACTTCTTTTTTTTTTTCTAAATAACCCACAATGTCTAGCTATTATAATTAAAATTGAAACTTGTGAAACTGAATATGTGTCAATTGAAACTAATGATATATTCTTTTGAACTTAAATTTTCTCATATTCGCCAAAAAGTGTTGAGTCGAATTCAACATCTTCTCGCTATTGGTCGTAAAAAAAAACCTCTTTAAAAATCTTTTTCGAGTCAAGAAAAAAAAAGTTTGAAAAACTCAGTTTAGCATATAAATGCAAATACTACCTTTAGGTTATGTTCGTATTTTTATTAAATGACATAGAGGTGCCGGAGATGTTTTCTCTCTTCTTTCGTTTGTTTATAATATTATATGGTCCTTTTGTATTCTAAAAAACGGAGAAAATACGAATTCCTTTTTCCTTTTCGGAATTATATGAATAAATTACGTCGAAAAATGCTGAAAATTTAACTTTAAAATTTTTATAACTTCAAAACTTATTTGAAATTCTAAAAAATGTTATAGATATTTTTAATTTTTTTTCTCACAAAACTATACACATTAAAGTTTGCAAATAATTATTTACGCAAAGGAAAAAAAAATTCCCAAATCTAACAAATTACTATTAAGGAAGGTGGAATCAAAAATTCTCAAACCATTTTGTTTGCACAATGAAATTTGACGTGATCTCTGAACCTTTCAACTCCTCTTTGTTTCCTCCTGCAATCAAACAAGTTTTTGTGCTTTTTAATTTTGTAGTGTGTCTACCACTACGAAAGTACAAATCAAATTCACTAGTATATAAGACATGTTAACTCGTTTCTATGGTGGGGGTACCTTTTCATAGATGACGAGTTAACATGTCTTATATACTAGTGAATTTGATTTGTACTTCCGTAGTGGTAGACACATTGTCCTCCTCACGCTGTTGCTTTTCAGTTTCGACCACTCACAACGTATTCACTCGACTGCTAATGGCAACACAGGAGCGACCACGACCGTGAACTTAATACAGCTCTCCCGGCTTCTCACAAAGCAGCATTAAATCAACTAATAGTATCCGTTCATTGAATTCTATCACAAATATAATTCTGGTGGGGGAGTACTGTAGTGTGTCTACCACTACTAAAGTACAAATCAAATTCACTAATATATAAGACATGTTAACTCGTTTCTATGGTGGGGGTACCTTTTCATAGATGATTGTCGATAACAACTCACCCCACAAATTTCACTTCCTTTAATAGTGATTCGTCAAGTTTTGATAATGATTCCTTTTTTTCTAGTTTTTGTAATCCCTAGTCGTAGTCGCATTCGTTTTTAAAGAGATTTGCAAAAGTATATATATATATGAAGGTGTCGATTTGAGGCGTCCTATTTATATATTTGTGTGTGCATTGCTGAATTATTACTGTTTCCAACTAATTGATTGAAATGTTTCTTCTTTCAGAAAAAGCACATAAGAAATATGGTGACATGAAAGGAGACTTGATTTTTGTTCACTTGATTAAAGGGTCCAATAAATTAGGCCTTAGTTTAGCTGGCAACAAAGATCGCACAAAAATGAGTGTCTTCGTTTGTGGAATGCATCCAAAGGGATTAGCTTTCAAGGATAGCCGCATCAAGATCGGCGATGAACTTCTCGAGGTATTGTTTTAGAAATATTCTATATAGATTATTTTATTATTCACTAGCTAGTTCGCTTCGTGGCCCAAAAACCACATTGTTATTCGCCTGCATGAATTCGATGCTTCGTGGTTTTATGTTGGTACTTGCACTCCAAATTTTTTCAAGTTTTGAGAATTTTATTGTTTATACAGTTAACAGTTGTTAATTGTTTAACGATTGAATTTTCGATTGATTCAATTCATAATTTTCACGTGATATCAATATTCTTTATTTAATTAAAATTCTACATCAGTTTTGAATATTTCTGCCGGAAAATTATACTACAATAAAGAAGTTAAAATCTTAAAGACTAATATAAAACAACTCACGATTTTTACAAACTTAGGGAACATTCCTGCTGCATGTGGTTTGATCGTTCTATTTAAAATTCACCAATCAAATTCTCAATTTCTAAATGTTTATTCTATATGAATTTTTATTTTTTTGAAAAAGTGAAAAAAAATATTGCCAATGCAGCGTTGGAAAATATTTTGCATTAAAATGAGTTCGTCTTCAGAAACTTTAAATTCTACACAAAATCGTTTATTTATAACAAAAAGAGAAGGGAAGAATATCTCCACTCTTCTCTTATGATAAAAACCGATTAATCTTTACAGTTTGTTTTCAAACGCCACCCTCAGAATAGTTTGAAGCGGTCTCCAAAAGCTCCAACTGACTCGATTTCTGCGAGGAATTTCGGTTCTAAAATTATTAAATTGAACAGGTAAAGCAATGAGTTTATAAATACCCGTTCCGAAATTTTACTACCAGTTTTTTTAGTTTTTCTAAAGACGTTGGTCAGCTTAGTTATGCTTCTTCCGTTTTCATAGTATGCAGTCTCCTAAAAAATTGGTCGTAACTCCAAGAAATTTTGAACTTTTGTAGAACATTGAGTTTTATACTCTTTAATCATATGTCTTCCAGGCAATTGAACCAAAAGTTCATCATGTTTGTACTTATCGTTTGATAGGAAATTCATTTTGTTCTTCACTCTTTTTTTGTAGTCCGATGAGGATTAAAAAAAAAGTAATAATATATTTTAGAAATTTAAATTACAGAATGTAAATTAGATCATTAAAAGATATAATGTCCCGCAGTGGGCTGATCGTTAGGACGCGGTTCCTAGCAGATCACCGAAGTCAAGCATCACTGTCTACGATCAGTGTGCCGGTGAGTGACCACTTGGATTAGTCTGCGCAGGGACCGAGGGTGTGCGGTATTGATCTTTGTTAAACTGCTCTACCGTAAAGTGCTCGACTTCGCGTGCAGATCGTTGGGCTACCGAAGCGGCAAAATTGTGATGTCTTCGGATCATCCTCAGGGATGTTTCCCAGACCGTCGCCAATAGCCCATTGTGCAGTTCTAGTGCGACGCAAATGAACTACAACAACAACAAAAGATATAGTGCTTTATTTCAAAAGGGAGAATTCAAATAGACGTGATATCAATAGATAAAACAAATCTGGTAATGTTTGAACATATTAAGATAAAATTAAAATTGTGCGACCATCTTCGATATTTATAATTGAAATTCTTGGCTAGAGAACATGTAAGCTGGTGTTTTGAAAAATCTCACATCACATTTTTGAGCTTGTTGTATGAGATCTACTACTTATAGTTTATTCTCTGAGCACTTAAGTGAAGCTGTTTTTAATAAATATCTGTGTAAAAAACAGTGTGACCGACAGGAAAAAGCACAGGTAACTGACATGGCAACAAAAAAAAATTTTCAACATTCAACAATTGTCAGAATGAACTTAGGAATGCCTGCCAAATCGCTGTGCTCCGTTTCTTATATGAATTACTTAGGAAGAAAGTTGTAAGAAACTTCCTCGTTACGTGTTACCTCATAATTACAAGAAAAAATTACATACTTTAAATGGTTCTCATCATGGACGTCATACTGCTTGAAGGGAATAACTTTTATGATAATAATTTCCAAGAAATGCTAAACATATAATCGCAAAAAAACAGTCTTCAACAGAAAATGGAATAATAATGAAAACGAAAGAATGTTAGCGAATATTAATAGCGAAAAGGATTTGGTTTTAATTAAAAAAGATAGAGATTTTAAATTAGGAATTAATATAAAAGGATTTATTAAAGGCTTTTTTTATTATTATGGGCATCATAAAGCATGATGTGTCTAACTTTTTAATTCATTTCCACCTAACGCTATGAGCTAGGAAATAAAATTTTGAAGAAATCATATGTTTGAAAAATGACTTCTTAGGCGAAAATTATAATATATATCAATGACTTGCAGTTGGCAGATTAACTTAAAATTTTGCTCGAAATGCCTTTTTTAGTGCTGTCAATTTAGCAGACATTTTCACACCAAACCATTATTCGGGTGTTTTAAATGGAAGTTGCACACTATAATTTATATTATTCTGACTGTCAATATTTTAATTTATGACATTCATTCTGAGTACTGTTCTTGTAGATTTATTCTTGTAAATCATTAGTATCACTTATTTAGTTTATTAAGTTTGTTTAGAAATGAAGTATTTCACTTAGTTTTATTTTATATTTTATAACCGTCGTTAAACAGCCGACCCAAGCTTTGAGTTTACGACTAGCAATGTTCAATTCCGTAGCATTGTTATTTTAAACCCAACCCAGAAGATAAAGAAACTTCTGGATCAAGCATTGGGTGAAATTTGCTTTCGTGGAGAACTTTTTGATGAAACTAACATATATATATATATATATATATATATATATATATATATATATATATATATATATATATATATATATATATATGTTAGTTTCATCAAAAGATCATGCGATCCATTGTATCTTTACTATACGAGGGCGTTTCGAAAAGTAAAGATACAATGGATCGCATTCCTTAAAAAAAAAACTTTTATTTAGAAAACGTCAGTTACATCTTATTAACTCGATTATTTATTATTTTTCTACATAATCACCCCCGTTATCCAAACATTTGTTAAGTCGGTGCGCAAGCTTTTGTATCCCACAGTCATAGAAGGTTGCCGCCTGTTGTCGGAACCACATTTCAACTTCATCTTTGATCTCATCATTGTCGTGGAATGATTTTCCACGAAGATGTGACTTCAGGTAAAGGAATAAATGAAAGTCGTTAGGCGCAAGGTCCGGGCTGTATGGTGGATGGTCCAATACTTGCCATTTGAATTGTTTGAGTTAGTGCTTTGGTTACGAGCGCTGTGTGAGGTCGAGCGTTGTCATGAAGCAAGCGGACTCCATTTGTCTATTCATAACGTTCCCATAAACAGAAACAATTTCTTTGTGAATATCCGCTGGTCTCTGACCTTTTGCATGAAGAAAACGTATGACGGAGCGCACTTCGCATTTGGCGGGATTCTGAATCGCCGCAACCATTTTAAACACGACCTACTCCAATCAGAATCAACGTTGAAATGCCGAACGACCGCGAGGAGAAAGCTAACGGTTCAAGGTTAATACCTGTGTTGCCAACTTGCTCGCCAAAGCTTTTCTTTTCCTCTGGCGTACGGTGTATCTTTACTTTTCGAAACACCCTCGTATATATATATATATATATATATATATATATATATATATATATATATATATATATATATATATATATATATATATATATATATATATATATATATATATATATAAGCTTTATTTAAATTCAATATTAAAAAAAAACATTTATTCAAGAATATTAGATGATAATTTCTATGGCCGTTCGCTATAGAAAAAAATGAGTATGTGAATTAGGATTGTTTTTTTTTTAAGTCATCTTTGACCATAAATACTTTCTTTTCTTGTGTTTAGTGTTAATATTATGAGTAAATGAACATATTTTTATGCTTATTTCGTGCATATTTCAGGTAAATGGAGTTGTTGTGTATGGAAGATCTCACCTAAATGCCTCAGCCATGATTAAAAGTCTCTCTGGAACGAGTTACAAGATATTGCTATTGAGGTGAACTTTCCTTTTCTCTCTAATATATATATTGTCCCTCAGGGAATTTTAGTTGGAATGATTTAATGTTTGAAACATCTCTTTAAACTGCAAAAATAAAATAAAAATTTATAAAAATCATTGTTTTTTGTCAGAAATTCTGCAGACATTAAAAAACGGAGTTACTTGTGGAACTGCAGAGAGTAAAAAAGGAGGAAAAAGAGTGCCTTAATTGCTCAGAATTATAGAAATTTTTTAATAGATAAGGAGGAATTCAACTGACGGAAAATTATAAATTTGCGTGTTTTCAAAGGAAAAGATTGATTTTTTTATAAAACATTTTTATGAATACCGATACTACTCTACACTCTAAAAAATTCCGGGTCAAAAATTACAGTATAAAGTACAGGCATTTTGAGTGCATCATACGTAAAATTCATTTTTTGCCATAAAATATTATACCGTAATTTTTAAAATAATATTTTTTTAATGAAAGTGTTTTAATGATGTTACGATAATTATTACTGTAAAGACAACGCTATATCAGACTTTTTTTGACTCAGTAAAATTACTTTTTTTTTGTCCTTGTAAAATTACTTATTTAAATTTGATTCGGAATTTTTTACGGTATACCTTATTCCTATTAGGAAATTAAATTAAAAATGATTTAAATTGTTCCCTAAAGCTTCGGCTAACTCAAACAATGTCATTTCGAGAGATGCGAGTTTAGAGTTTGCTAAAACTTCAGTGAGTAAGTTCGTCTTCTACAACGAATTTTTCTGTTACTAATTTTGCATTGAAAGTCGTGCTCAGAGTAGTCTGATTTTGAATATTCGTTTGTGAAAGTTTTATAGGTTAAAAAAAATCTATGTTAGACTGGAATAAAGGGATTTAGATTTTTTTGAACTAGTTTAGCATTTTCCTCTACTATAACGACGGTCTTTCTTTTTTTTAATTTACCAAATAATATGTTCCTAATTCTTTTATTCGCATTTCAATATTTTTCAGCCTTCATGTAATATTTAAGCAGCATCATTTAATTAGCTTGAACATTTCAAATTTTCGTTACTGTAACTATCGTTCGTTTTTTATTTAGTTTGAGAAATTATATATAAAAAAGAGCTGGTTGTTTCGCGAGAAAGTCCATACCAACTAACAATATCTAAAAACGATTCGTAACATAACAAATGCTGAATGGACGAATCAGTTATAAATAAACTAAAACGTTTATAAACTTATAATTTGTGCAAAAATTGTACATTTGTTGAAGGAACGATTCAGTTGAAAATAAACTAAAGTGTTTATAAACCTATAATTCGCATCACAATCTTACAAATAAACCAGTTGCTGAATAGACGAATTAGTTGATAATAAACATAAATGTTTTTAAACCTATTTGTGCCACAATCTTACAAATAAACCATTTGCTGAATGGACGATTCAGTTTAGAATAAACTAAAATGTTTATAAACCTATAATTTGTACCACTATCCTACAAATAGAACTATCTCTGAGTGGACAAATCAGTTGAAAATGAACTAAAATGTTTTTCGATCCTATAATTTGTACCAGAATCCTACAAATAGACCAATCACTGAGTGGACGATTCAGTTGAAAATGAACTAAAATGTTTTTCGATCCTTTAATTTGTGCCATAATCGTAAAAACAGACCAATCACTGACTGAATGGACGAAGCAGTTGAAAATAAACTAAAATGTTTTTCGACCCTATAATTTGTGCCACAGTCCTACAAATAGACCTATCACTGAACTGACGAATCATTTGAAGGTATACTAAAATGTTTATAAACTTAGAATTTCTACCACAATTGTACAAATTGAATGAACATATCAGTTGAAAGTAAACTAAAATGTTTATAAACCTATTATTTTTAACAAAGCATGTCTTTTAAAAGGCACGTGTTCCGCTCAAATATTTTCGAAAACAAAACGATGATTTCTCTCCGTAGTTAAATAAAAAAAAAGAGGAAAAGCAGTTGCGAGTAGGTAGTTATGTCCCCCCTAACAGTAAAATCACGATCCTCGTCGATCATGCTAATTTTGGTCAGGAAACGATGTTTTCAGAAATGTTTACGTTTTCAGCTCATGTCCGTGAGTCAGTTCATTTCTCACAATGTTTATTTCTAGATTCGGGTTTTTTTTTTCTCCTCTCCGAAGGAAAGGCGAAAAGTTATTTTTGATTAAGTTTTTTTTTTTTCGCAATCGCAAGTAAATGACTTCCAATGTTTCCTCTTATTTACCAATCATAATCTAAAATGATTGATAAATATGAAAACTGCTGCGTTTTGTTAGTTTAGTGAATTAGGAGAGTAGAGATTTATTTTTCTCTCTCTGATGGAAAAAATAAAATGTTCAGGTAATAATTAAAATAATGTGGGCATTGGTTCTGCAATTTTCCAATTGATTTTTAGTGTTGTGAAAATAAAATAACCTTTTCGAATTTTCCTTTGAGTATACAAACTATTCTGTAGATATAATGTTTAACAGTATTTTATAATTTTTGTCCAAATTTCCTCCTTTCAATAGCGTATTTTTTTCTTTTTTTAGACTTTTGATGGGTGTACTTTTTACTCTTCGTTTTTAACGAATAATTCTAAAATTATGTATTAGGGGTGGATATTGCGGTTGACCTGTATTCTTAGTGTCATTTTATATTTTTAACGAATTATCTTAATTTCTACTCTAAAAGAACCATCCGTTGTTCCATCTTAATGAACAATTTCATTTCCCCAAATGTGGATAAGCAGAGAGAAAGTGCTTTAGTCAGCTGCTGTAAAATTCAAAGATAAGCTCTCGTTGAACAATAACATAAATTTATTTCGATATAGTAGGCATACATCTTCCTTCATTGAATTCTCAAAAACAATATGTTCTGTTTACATTATAAGACGACATCTAGTGGCTCTGAATTACATTTTCATAATTAAGACGCCATCTAGTGGCTTTGGATTACATTTTCATAATTAAGATGCCATCTAGTGGCGAATAATTTCACCAGATTCTACAGTTGCCCCCAAATCGCATTTTTTTTTTCTTGGATTTGTTTTTTACAATAGTTTTGCACGATACTTTCTGGTCTTAGAATGAATCGTGATTCCTTTAAATTTATATAACCATCTATCCCTAGTACTAAGATTTAAAATTGCTTTCGGGACACATGCCCATGACCCCACATAGTAGTTGTACAATATAAGTTATGCAAGCTTTTCTGAAACAATTCCTCAAAAATTATAAAAATTAATTGTTTAAAAAAATGTATTGGTTTTTTGCAAAATGTATGCCCGCAGAAACACCTCAGGTATCGCAGGACCTGTAAGTCAATCACTGTATTTATGCTTGTTTAAATTTCTTTACAGTCATTAGGGACCTCAGACATTTCTGCCTATAAAAAATGGAAACTGAAAAAATTCTATAAGTAAAGGTTCTATTCTAATTAAATTAATACAAGTAGAATTGATTCTTGCTCGTTTTAAAAAAATGTCTTATTGTTTCATAAAATAGAATCAACAGCTTATGATTATATAAATGCTTTATTTGAATAGTGGTCCAACCTAATTCAAAACATGGAATTAGTCTCACTTTTACGTTTATACGAACAATTTTATCTTATTTTAAAAATAGTACACCTTCAGCTTATTTCCATTGCCAAACAGAGGACAACACAAAGCAGACAAGATATGAAGGGAAAAAAACTGAATATTTTTTAGACTTAAGAGGACACTATATCTCGGGTGAAATCTTTCATGGTTAATTCGCATACTAAGTAATTTAAATCTTTAAGTATAGAAACAGT
The DNA here is from genome assembly GCF_982258835.1 of Parasteatoda tepidariorum. Taxonomy (NCBI): domain Eukaryota; kingdom Metazoa; phylum Arthropoda; class Arachnida; order Araneae; family Theridiidae; genus Parasteatoda; species Parasteatoda tepidariorum. The sequence continues at coordinate 59,549,729 of NC_141761.1, forward strand.
GGGTGAAATCTTTCATGGTTAATTCGCATACTAAGTAATTTAAATCTTTAAGTATAGAAACAGTGAGTACAGGTAAACCATGAAATTTCAAATGACAGGATTACTTAATATTGTGCATCGGGGAAGTTCTCCAATAATTTGTTTGCATTTAGATATTTTGATAGTATTTTTTGAAACTCCATTGTTTACTCTAGGTTTGCTGGAACTCATTTTTCTCTAAACTTTTAACTATATAAATGGATACGAAACAGAATTTGCGATAAACAGTTTCTCCCGTAGTATAGCGTCCTTTTAAAGCTTGGTATCACAAAATGAACAAAATTGTAGATATCTCGCTATTCAAATAAAGTTCACAATAGTTATTATTTTTTTTAATTAACATCTTTCTTTTAGGAGGGATGGAGCGATTGATGAAATGGCTGTTAAACCTTTAACGCAGTTTCCATCTGAGCTTGACGAAGAAGTATGTATTATTTCATTAATTGAGTTTTCTTCTAATTATTTCATTAAAAAAAATGAAGTTGTTGTGACAGCTCTTGCTTGTTTGATTGCTGCTTCATTCAAGAACTTGCCAGATCTTCAAAATCTAATTTTAAATACCTGGCACAGTTTCTCCAAGGGCTAAAATTGTTCTGGTTTTGCAATAGGAAAACCCCAAACCGAAGGGGGCAGGGTTCGATCCTCGACTCCGCTAGAACCCATCGAGTACATATGCTGAATCTATGGAATCAAAAATCCTGTAGAAGGTCGCTTCACAGTACCCCATGGGTGCTAGGATTTGGAGAAAATTTCCTTACCTTTTAGATCTATGTCAAAATTGTCGAAGTGGCCTCCCGAATGAGTGGTGCTGCCATCTATAAGAGAGGATCTGCACTAACACTTTCACTCTCTCTTTGTTCTCAAAAACGAAAAGCGTACCTTTCTGACTTAATTCGCAAAGGCCAATGGCTGGCATGCTTGTTTGTTTAAGTGTCATAAGAAACAACATACAATAGGGAATTTACGAGAAAGTTGGCGTTGTTTTACATTGTTAATTATGTCTATTTTCTTCCTATAAATATAGCCTTTTTGTCACTTACTTCTGCATTCAGCATGAATTTATAGTGGATAATGAATGAAAGTGCTTTGTTAAGCATAATTGCTTGCTTGTGCTTGTAAACTTTGTTAAACAACAACACAATAGGGAATTTACGAGAAAGTTGACGTTGTTTTACATTGTTAATTATGTCTATTTTCTTCCTATAAATATAGCCTTTTTGTCACTTACTTCTGCATTCAGCATGAATTTATAGTGGATAATGAATGAAAGTGCTTTGTTAAGCATAATTGCTTGCTTGTGCTTGTAAACTTTGTTAAACAACAACACAATAGGGAATTTACGAGAAAGTTGACGTTGTTTTACATTGTTAATTATGTCTATTTTCTTCCTATAAATATAGCCTTTTTGTCACTTACTTCTGCATTCAGCATGAATTGATAGTGGATAATGAATGAAAGTGCTTTGTTAAGCATAATTGATTGCTTGTGCTTGTAAACTTTGTTAAACAACAACACAATAGGGAATTTACGAGAAAGTTGACGTTGTTTTACATTGTTAATTATGTCTATTTTCTACCTATAAATATAGCCTTTTTGTCACTTACTTCTGCATTCAGCATGAATTGATGGGGGATAATGAATGAAAGTGATTTGTTAAACATAATTATTTCTCACACGGGAAATTGCCACGACTTACAGATGCAAGGTTATAACTGAGATCTAGCATTTATATTCAACGTTCACTATTTGTGCAAGACGAACCTTGACATTTATAGGTCTAAATAAGAAATAATAATATTTAACAAGTATTTTAGGTAGGCACGAAACCGATTACGTATGTGATTATATTGACTAATTTCAGTCTTTCATAGTAGCAAAAACAATACATCGATGAAACAGGAGGCTTAACCCGCTTTTTACATTTTTTTTTCTTTTGCTTAATGAAAATTCCAAGTTGATATTTATAATTTTTGTAATCTGTTTACATTGATATTTTTTATTTAAATTATAAAAAAAATTTTATTTATAATTTTTTAAAAATATTCCAACATGGTCAATTCCGTACTTAAGAAGTCAATTCCGTACTCTCCCATTATGAGGAAGGTTCGACGTAGGGGAATTATTAGAATTATTAACACATATAGAAAGAAATAATGAAGTTTAAGAATTCTAAAAATTTTACTACAATCTAAACTGAATGAATGATTAAATGAATTTTGTAGCAGTAAACTGAACTATTTGAAGACTATTCTGTTATTCTCATTTTTCTAGATTTTCTTCGTTTTAATACTTTTTACATTTTCTTTTCGCGTTGTACCTCTTATAATGTTACCTCTTTGTTATCTGTTTGGTGTTATCTTCAGGTATCTGTTAAAATCTTTGATTTGGTATGACAACCATATTTACTTCAAAATTTGGAAAACAAATTAAAATAGAAAGTAAAAATAAACTGTATGTATACTGGTATTTAATACACATATTAATTTGAATACATAAAATAAAAAATTCCTATGTAGTTAGTGTTTTAAGAAAACTATGGTCAAAACTACCGGAATATGGTAAAATTAACTGTATTTCTGGCTCTATGTGAACACCAAAAAGCTCAATAATATTCACCGAATTACTTTGGTCATGATTTGGGTAAAATTAACAATAAAATATGTTTTTATAATATGGGATAAAACTTGATAAATGTAAATTTTGGTAATTTTATCATGACACCTCAGATCATGGCATAAAAATCATTTATTCGGTTAAATTCACCTTTTAGTTTCGTATTTTTTACTAAATGTGTGGCGATAAGAACTATCAATTTGAAAATCAGAATTTCCGGTAAACTTATACCATATGAACGAAAAAGTAACTAAATGAATTGTTTAAATGCCGTATATTTTTGTTTAATTAACCAGAATTATGTTTGTTTTGTATCGGAAATGTCAGTACCATATAATACGATAATTTAACCCGAATTTTTTTTCACCATATGAAATTATGGCTCCGAACAATAAGAACTTGTCATCAAAAAACTTTTTTTACTGAATGAAAATGATTCTCTCTTGATTTTACTTATGAATGTCTGATAAACGGTCAAAATATGTGATTTTGCGTAATACCTTTTTGCTCATACGCTAAAATATACCGACTCCATATAAAAAATATGGAGTCGGTAGAACCTGTACAATGTTTTCCTTACTCATTTTATCTAAAATGCTTTGTTAAATGTCGCTATCTAAATTGATAAAAATGATTTTATTATAGAAATAAATCCTAAAATATTTTTTTATAAACATGAAATAATATGTTACTATACATTTTTATTTCCTCTTGACTTTAGGCCGCTGAGGATAAATATTGTCATTACAGAGGAATGCATACAGTAACTGTACGAAAGGTAAGTGAATTAAATTTAATTCAAATTTTTAACAATCTTTAATTGGTTGTTTATTTTAATAATCCAAGACACGTTATACTTGTAATTATCCCAATTATCTAATTAAACACTATTCTTACTCAATATTTCCCATTTAATGAGTTCTGAAACAAGCGCAGCTTTAAAATTTTCTGAACTTCAAATAACCAAAATATTTCTTTTTGGGTTTCCTCTGTTTTTCGATGACCTTTTCCTTAATTTAAATTGTTTAACGTACTTTAAGCTAGATAGACACGATTTGATACATGTATGTAGGCAATTCTCTTGCATATGCTCAAATGTTTACCTACGTACACTACAATTTGCTGATGGACTAACTAAATCTAATATATATATATATATATATATATATATATATATATATATATATATATATATATATATATATATATATATATATATATATATATATATATATATATATATATATATATATATATATATATATATATATATATATATAAACCTGCTAATAACATGTAGGACCACCTTTAGCCCTCTAAACTGCTAGTACCCGCCGTGGCATTGATTCCACAAGGTGCTGATAGGTAGTCTGAGGTATCTGGTACCAAGCGCTCACCAACTGGTCCTGCGATTCCCACATTGCGAGGGGGTAGCGTGGCACCACGGATTTGGTTTTCCAAGTAGGACCACAAATGCTCTATTGGATTGAGGTCAGGTGAATTAGGGGGCCAAGACATGACTTGAAAGTCACTGGAATATTCCTCGAACCAATCCATGGCGATTCGACCCTTATGACATGGCGTGTTATCCTGTTGGTAAACACCATCTCCCCCCCCCCAGGAAAAACTGTTGCCATGAGTGGGTGAACCTGGTCTGCGACTATGTTCAAGTAGCTTACAGACGTCAGGGATCGTTCTATGAGGATTATGGGTCCTAATGTGCCCCATGAAAACATTGTTCCTGGGCGAGAAACCATGAAAACCTGGGCGAGTCCATCGTTATAGATGGATTGTGGTCGTAATGTAATGGCTCTTCGATGTATATATATATATATATATATATATATATATATATATATATATATATATATGTTACCGGCAAAGTTTGAAATCCAGCATTGTATATAATACCTAAAACTAGCCGGCAATGTATGAAATGATTTATATTTCACACATTTCCTAGTCATTCTATTGAATGCCAAATGGGCAACCGGCAAAGTATAAAATCTTCTGTGGCCATGCTAGCAAAGGTGTTGAAATGGATATTTTGTGCTATATTTGTTTCAAAACTGAAAATAATTGTGACTTAAATGTGAATTTTTTATACGAAATTTTTGTTTCACTTAATAAAAAGGGCATAAATTATGTTTTTTACAACTTTCATTTTTCTTTGCGCATTTTGAATAGAATTTTTTTAATGGCATTATTTTTTCAGAATAACATTTTTATTTTTGAGAAATCATTTACATCAGAACGTTTTGTTTCATACTTTGCCTAAATAGCATTTGTCAATCTATAGAATGCCTAGATATTATGTACAATGCCTAGGGAAAGTATCTAATACTTCTCATATTTAATACCTTTCCTAAAAACATCCGGCATTATATACAATGCCTAATAAGGCATTTTATAGAATGCCGGCGTTTCATACTTTGCCGGTAACATATATATGGATTCAGAGCTTTCCGAGATGTCATTAAATGGGGCGTTTCTTACAATCCGAAAACGCGACAAAAAAGCATTTAGAAAAAACCTTTTAATTTATCAGGGCAAGCCTGTTAACCATCGTGATTTTTAACCTTACTGCAGAACTCCATGGAATTTTTTGCTTGCTCTTAAACTGAAAATTCACTTGACCTTTCTTCTAACAATGAAATTATGACGATACCTAATCAAACATGCAAATATATTTCCTCAAAAGCTCTAGCAGAAAGAAAAAAAAACTTCTATCTCGTGCATACGTCATCAATATTCAAATAATGTGCTAATAACCCTCATTAACTACCAAGCCAATCATATGTATGAGCATCGTCTACATACAGGTCTCAAACTAGACCTCTTTAGCTTCTTTCATGTATTTAACCCTTTCGCACCTAACGGGACACATACGTCCCAAGCAAATTTCAAAAAAAATCTTTTGGGACAGAAACCCTTTCCTGTCTAATGGGAGACTTTCCCACCAGTCCTGCCAATATTTTTGAAGGTATTTTCATTCACAGAACATAGATGGCGCTACCGTACATAATGCTGCCCTACTCATAGTTTATGCTACCAAAATTGTTCTGTTGTAAAAAAAAAAAAAAAAAAAAAAAACTCGTCGCGAAAGGGTTAAAACATGGGTCCCGAGACTTTTGAACAGACAGTGTACAGTGCGCAAAATGAAAAAGAACACCCTGGATAACTTTTGATCTAGTGATCGGAGTTTCGCTTACTGAGGCTCTTAATGGTGCGATAGCCTCACCTTAAATATACTATATAATTAAATTAGTGCAAATGAATATTTTAAGTTACGAAATCAGACACAAAAACGTACTTTCACTAAATATTTTTTTTTTTTTGACGCATTTTTTTTTTTTTTTTTTTTTTTTTGACGCATCCCTTAAACTATGGAGGGGGTAGCCGCAATCTGGAAAATATGGTCTGGTTAAGAGAAAGATCGAAAGTTCGGACCCCTCAATGCTAATTTTACTTTTTGACTACTTCGCCAGAACTTTTAAAATAAGTCGAAAAATGTTAGTACACAATGATAAAATTCGTATATCTTAAGATAATTCCATGCAAAAATAATTTTTTTTCTAATTATTTATTTTTTACTATTTTATTTAATAAAAAACTTTGAATTTTAAAGTACGCTAATTTTCCCATCATTTTAAAGAGTGTAATGTTAAACGGCAGAATACAAAATTTGAAGAAGAAAAAATCAGCCGAATAGTTTTTCAGAAATCTGATTTTAACCATCATCATTTGAAACCTCAAAAACTATTTAAACGATTGCGCTTTAAAAGTGAATAAATCACTTCTGTAAATATCAATTTTAAAATATGTCACGTCCTTCCACGGCCACTATGCATTAAATAGTATTTAAATAAAATGTTTAAAAATTAAATTTTGAAAGAAAATCTTTTTTTTTTAAATTTTGTTACACGGTATTAAGATAATAATGAGTCTTGTTTTGCATGGTGTACAATGCCTCCTTTCTATCCTTCAAGTGTTAAATGTGTGGAATGCCGTATAATCTATATTATTTGTGTCTATCTCGTATGTTCTATCTGTCTGAAGTATTTTCTTGGAGAGAAATAGCTTATCTTTAATGTAGCTAGGTAGCTTGATGAAGTGTTTGACTATTCTTATCTCTTTTGATTTTAAAAGTTATTTAATGATATGAATACTTTTAGTACTGTACACTGTATTGTTATAGCATGTTAAGAATTTCATGCATTTACATTATTTAATTCATTCAAAATTCAAAAGAAAATCTTGGGTAGTCGATTTTGTTGTGCAGTAATAGATAAAATCAGGTATAAATGTAAAGTTTTTCTTTCCTTGAGAAGCTGTCGAAAAGCAAAAATACGGAGTTGGTGATTTATTGCGTAGTGGCTGGGTGGCGCAGTTGGTTTGTCGTCGGCCTTCTGAGCCCAAGTCTGCGGGTTCGCTCCCCGGCCCAGACACCGGATTTTCGGGATGCAGAAAATCTTCAGCCGCCATGTCGTATGATTATGCGGCATGTAAAAGATCCTTGGAGTGCCTTATTGGCTCTTGGCATTTCTGGCAAAATTAAATTCCTAGTGCACTTTAGCATCCAAATAGAGTCTCGGTGCTGCCATCTAGTGTGGCAGAAACTAGACGTCCAAATTAACATGACCAACGGTATCTCACCCATTGTGGTGGTCCTGAAAGAATTGATACCACCTCTGGAGAACGCGCTAGGTCTCGGCAAGACCGATTTTGCAGCTCATTGGAAATAAAAAAAAATAAAAAAAGATTTATTGCGTATTTTTGGTAAAATTGGATTTTAAATTGATATTTGGATTTCCCTTTGTGGTTGTTTAGTACTGCTATAAACAGTCCAGCTCTTCGAATACGTAACTATTGCTCAGTACGGAATGCTATACCAGAAAAACAACTTACAGGGAGAGTGAGCACCGTATGCTTGCTCTGCTAAATTCTACGCATGCGTCACCTGAACCGGTTATTGGACAGCTCCATGGTTGGGTTCGCTTCCTCCAGCTAACCGATATTTTATTACTTCGTTCTATCTTAGACCTTCTATCTTAGATTGGTTCTATGTTGACCTTTTTAAAGACTTAATTAAAGAAGCTAGTCTTTTTGGTTTAGAAATAAATAGTGATAAGACCAAATACATGATAATAGATTGTAGGGGAACGGATATGGACGCAGAACTACAATTCAATGAAATGACAAAGTTTGAGAGAGTTAGGGAATTTAAGTACTAGGGTTCAGTTGTCACTGAAAGCAATGATATTATGGAAGACTAAATGCTGGAAATCGCAGTTATTTTGCACTTAAGAGATTGCTAACATCAAAAGTAATAACGAGAAAAACAAAGCTTCAGGTTTATAAAACTATAATCAGACCAACTGTTATCTATGGATCAGAGACGTGGACTCCAACACAGAAACAAGAAAAAATGCTGATTACCTGGGAAAGAAGAATTCTTAGAACTATTTTTGGACCTGTTAAAGAGGGTGATCTGTGGAGAAGGCGATACAATTTTGAAATTGCAAGACTATTTAAAGAAAAAGATATAATCAATTATGAAAAAGCAAGGAGAATTCAATGGCTATGACACCTTGAGAGAATGTAGGAAAACAGAGGCACTAAGAAGATATTCAAGGGGCAGTGCAGGGCCAAAGGAAAAGAGGAAGGCCGGTCAAAAGATGGTTTGACGAGGTGGAAAAAGACCTCAAGACTCTAAAAGTCCGAAACAAAGGGCTAGAGACAGGCAACTTTGGAGGAAAATTGTTAGTGAGGCCATGGTCCAACATGGACTGTAATGCCAGGAAGTTAGTTAGTTAGTTCTATCTCTTGGACTGTATTAACAAATTTAATCAATATGGATGATATACTAAATGAGTTCTCAAAGAAATGTCTTAATAAATAGCACAGTGCTGTTTATAAATTTTGCAAAAATGCAGCAGCAAACCAACCTTAAATAAAAAAAAGAAATTTTTTCTTCTCCTCCCTAACCCCACTAGTTCTTTCAAGAACTTCTGCTGCTGTACGCTTTAATGGTGCTTTTCCCTTATAACAGGGGCCGTACCAACCCTTGTGAGTCTGGTTTACAATATGTTTACGGAAGCTAGCCTTCTTTCCGTGTGTGCGAGTTAAAGCATTTACGGATTAAGTCGATTGCAATTCCCTAGTGTGTTTCGTCCTTCATTTTTTTCCAAAACAACTTTTAAAAAAACGACTTTGGAATTAACTTTTAATTTATGAAACATTAAGAACAGCCAAAATGCAAGTGTCTCCGTTAATTTCTGATGTTCTTCGCAATTATTTAAAGCCAGCCTTTTAATAATAAGATAAAAATGAACAAACAATAAAATAGAGCATTGTTGCAATATTCTTGATTATTTTAACTGTAACAATGATTGAAGAATGTTTCTTAAGTATAAGATTTCTTTGTTTATATTTTTTGACGACTTAGAAAACTTAATTAAATTATGATATTGCCCAGTAGTTGGAAAGTGGCAAGGCATTTTTTTGTTCGCCACATTGCCTGAGTGATATTGAATGCTAATATGCAATGCACGTAGCCCCCCTGTATCGCGTTCTTACATTTCAAAAAAAGGAAACTCTTCATTGTTCTATATTCTTATAGAAAAAATTATTTCGAATACAAGTCCGAGCCAAGGTAGATTAACGAATAGATCATGCGCCTCCCAATGAGTGACCCAGGTTTAAATCCCAGAGATGGCTGTTCGATTCAAGTGCTCACAGTGCTGACGTAAAAATAGCCTTAGTCGGATCATAGGTTAGATTACCCTTGCCGTCGGGAGGTTTTCATGGTTTTCCTCTCCATGTAACGCAGACGAGGTGTACTTTCATCAAAAAGTCATCAACGGAGACTAATTTGATTTCGATTCGGAAGTTTTTTCTTTTTTGTCTTCTGGGTTGGATTCAAATTTACAAGGCTACAGAGCTGAAAAAACCGATAGACGTAATCGCAAAAAATGGGTCGGCTGTTCAGCGCTGGTTATAAAATAAAATATTAAAACAAAATAAGAAGTCCGAATTTTCCTTTCAAAATCAAAAATTAAATTCATAAAAATTTAGAAAGACTACCTAGGCTTGTTCTTTTGGATTGTGTGCTTTTTATTCTCTCTTATTGTGCTAACTAAAACTGTGCTCGTTGCCTATTATTTTTCTGGCTTGTTAATTATCTTCCTGGGGTTTCTGGGTTAAACACAGGGAGCCCAGGGACTTGGCATTATGATAATTGAAGGAAAGCATGCTGAAGTTGGACAGGGAATCTTCATTTCAGACATTCAAGAAAACAGTGCTGCTGAACAGGTAATTGCATGGATTTTGTACTCTTTAAAGCACAAATTATTTTAAAGAGCCTGATGATGCATTTTGAAATTATATTTGTCGCATGACATTTTCTTTTTGTTATGCATTGTTTTGACTAATTCATTACTGTTTTTCTTCTTGAAAATGTATTTTTGTACTAATAATAAATGCTCTATTAAAGCTGATTTTTAACTATGGACAGTCTCGATTATTATTTTTTTTATATATTTTTATTAAATGCACTAGTAATCATTGCAATTTGTACATGCACCGAATGCATATTTACTAGTAATTCACAAATTAATGCAATTCATGCTATTTAAGTCAAATACGAGGTATGTTATGTAAAAAGTGGAAATTTTTAAACTTTCTGAAACTCGTGTGTGGTGTAAAATATATTTAATAATCAGCAAAACTCTCCAAACTCAATCACCGTTAAATTAGAAAAATGTGGGTCTTATTTGGTGTCAGAAAGTGGTTGGAAATTTGAAATATTTTACCCTCATAGACACGAAAGTGAGTTAAGGAAAACTTTCAAAGTTTAAAGTTTATAAAATAAAGTAGATATGTTTGAAGTTCTTTATTAAGTATTGTTAAGAAATAGGCATTGCTTGAAACACGAAGTTTGTTCATAATTAATTTATAAAATATCCATTTTTAAAAAAAATTTAAAAATCGATTACGAAAAGGCGTTTACTGGAAAATATTCGATAGATAATATGCTTGAATTTTAATGTGTTAATAAAATTTAAAGTTTTTTTCATCATTTGCGATTTTAAAAATTTTTGAATAAAATATGACGTAAAAAGACATATTTTAGAGCAATTAATTTTAAAGAAATTTTTGCAAGTTATACGAATTTGAAAGGCAATTTGAGTTTATTTCTAATTTAATCCAACATTTTGCATTTGCTAGCAAAATCTGAAAAACCAATATTTTGCATTTGCTGCAACATAAGCATTTTGCTAGCAAAATCTGTGTTCTCAGTAAATAATATTTTCATACAAAATTATAAACTGCTTTTTTTTAACTGGATGGCCCACTCCTCTAGGTTTTAACGAACCAATTGGATGCTTGTAACTCAAGAAAAAGTGATGTGATTATATCATGTGACTTAATTCAGATTTAATTGGAAGCCTGTAAGCGACGTCACGCGTGTGTGTCTAACCCGATTGACTCCTGAATCGATAAATGCCACGATTTACCTACGATGACGTCACTTGCAAGTATCCAACTAACAAGAAACTTTGAAAAGTTATTTAAATCTTGTCAATCTGATTACTGTGTGTGTTCTAGAAAGAAAAAAAGTATTAGAAATCACATCAGTTTTTCATTTTATAATTTTGTATTAGCTGGATTATTTCAAAATTGTTAAATCGTAAGTTGCTTCAATTACATGTTTTACCAAGTTTCGACTGGAGTAAATAAATGACAGCTGAACTGTTTCGTTCTTTGGAAAAGTTGACAGAGACTAAAGGTGCTTCATTGGCAATATGCATTTTTAATACCGAACGGAACGTTTAAAAATTCTTTCATCATATAAGAAAAAATATATCTTTCCTCCCATGCACTATATTGCATTTTTTTTATATAAAATAACATTATTTGCTTAGCCATTACATTAGAAACGCTCTATTGTGTATTAAAGTAAAAAATTTGAACAGTGGTGGACTGGATAAGTTGCCAGGTTTTCTAATGTTCTGTAGGTCCTCTTGAATAATATTAACTTTCACATGAGGATAAGGAAACCGATTAAACCATGAAATAGATTACGTATAAAAATAAGAATATAGAATAAGCCTTAAGTTGGCATTTTTATGGAGATAAAAATGTAAAGTTAGACATGTATTAGATTTCTTGCATAGATAGGAATGCAAAAATCATCCAGATTTTGGCCTTCTTATGCTGATGAAAAATAGAAAATAAGCCGAAAATTGAACTATTTATAAAGATAAGAATATAGAGGAAGGTACAAATTGTAATTTTTTAGAAAGAACACAAAATCAAAAATATAAAGTAAAAAATATGCCATAATTTGGAATTCTTACATAGTTAGGAATATGTAATAAATCATAAATTGTCCTTCTTACGTTGATAAATAATACAAAATAAGGCAAAATTTAAACCTATTATAAAGATAAAAATATAGAAAACCATAAATTTTCCTTTTTAGGAAATTAAAAATACAAAATCAGTCATAAATTGGATTTTTTAATCATGAAGTGGCCTTCTTATTCAGATAAAAAAAAAACCAAATAAGCCAAAAATAGACTTATGATACAGATAAGAACATAGAATAAGCCGTAAAATTTTTTTATGGTAATAACAATATGGAATAAGTCTGTATATGGTGATAACATTACAAAATTAGGCCCATGTGTTACTACTGGCAACTAATTTCTATTCAATCCACCACTGCATTTCATTATGTTTGTTTTCAAATAAATATTATTGAGATAAATGAAAGCAATGATCTTATTTATTTTACATGTTGACAGGCTGGCTTGAGTGTAGGTGATATGATTTTAGCGGCTAATGAAACGGATCTTGTTGGAGCAGATTTTGATACAGTGAGTACATCTTCTTCCTTTTTCCTCTGTTGCAAATTTTAACAAGTTCCTTAAAACAATGCTGCTTCCAAAAGTTGAAATTCAACCAACTTGCCTGATAAATAAAATGAATGATGGAAGCTTCAAAGTAAAATAAAACGTTCTGTAAATAAATCCCGATATTTCTATAGCTGAATTTTCAAAATTCAACCAAATATCACTTAACATTTTCTACCCTGAAGCTTTTCAATTCATTGTCTTGAAAAATACGTTTAAGTCTGTATTTCTTGAAATCCTCCGAGTTATTTTAGTTAATATAAATAATGTTTATTTAATGCAAATAATTTAGTTAATGATATCTATTTGCGTAGTAAATCAATGTAAATAACTGGTACATTTTTTGAATCAGTCAATAGCTATCACACTTTTTAAATTAAATAACCGTAAATGCTTTTTGATTTGAAATTAACAGTAAAAAAACAGCGAAAGGTAGCTTTCGCAATTTGTTTCTTCGAGTTGTCCACTCTTTCCATTAAGCCACGCACTTTGGGTTTCGTCCATTCATTTAATTAATTTTGCTAATATTAATTTAATTCAAAAAAAAATTAAGCAAGTCTGGGGAAATCTTCAACTCTTCTGTATTTAAGTCGCTGAAATTGAATCACCTGAAACTCTATCCAAATGTTTCTTGAATCTCTTTAGAATTTTCACGGAGAGAGTTCTAAATAGCGTTTCCCATCCCCTCTTGTCCATGTTCTGAAATAATTGAGCACACTCAGTTTTGAAGGATCTAGTCGTTTTATCCGCAGTTACTTCAGAATATACGTAAACGTGAGGTGTTGTAAAATTGAATTTTTTTTCCTCTTTGAAACATTCCCCTCGAATGAATAACGGAGACGCGTGATAGTACCAGAAATACTGTAACGATTACAAGGCAACCCTACGAAGTTATAGCGCACCGCAAATTGTGTTCAACTGACTAACCAGTTCGCATAAGAGCATTTAAACTAAATGTAATGTCTTGCTGAGATGGATGCGTACAGAATACCCCTATGAATATGTATAGTAAGATTTTCAGTGTCAGAAAGTGATCAAAGTGCAAACATTCATAGTCGATTGTTTGCTCTTTATGGCTAACAGTTTCTACAACAAATGACCGTGAATAAGTGCTCCTTTTGTGAATATGTTCAGAGTTAAGGACGCACTCCATTGATTCCATTATTGTTCATGAATTGATTAAAGGTAATTTGAGAGTTATGAGCTGTAACTTTGTAGCAGCATTTTGTCTAATAAGGAAGCAGTTCAATCACTTTCTACCACTAGAAATCATACTAATTCGCCTTGTCCTGTCTGGACGCATCGTTTCTAGCACGACTTAACATTCACTGCAAATGCTTTCACGCAAACTGGTTAATCAGTTACACGCATTCTGTGGTACATTTTTTTATAATTCTGCATGTTGTCGCTATCTCACGTATCCACTTTTCGTTTGGATAACCCTTATCTTTGTAAATAGTTTTAACAATTGACTTTTTATTCATTACTTATTAATTTTAAGCTATTTAATTTTAAAAAACTTCTTTAGGCATCTACTGTACTTAAACAAGCCGAAGGTCTTTTAACGCTTATAGTAGCCAATCCCAATAAACCATCTCCTGGTTACATATACGAGGAGGAAAGGAAATCTGCTGAAATTATTGAAAGGAATCAAGAAAAGAACCTGACTATGAAGGTCTTAGATAAAAAGAAAGAGAAAAGTACAGTTATCTATTTTTATATTTCTGTTTTCAAACACTACATCATTTTGCTATATATCTATTTTTTCAAACATATCTGTAGAAAAAATATTCTGAATCAAATATTAAAGACTCTCGGTTCGAAATCTCCAGTCTCAATATTTCGATTTCGAATTTATGTATAAAAATTGTTATGCTTGTTGTAAAATAATGTTGCTTTTAATGTTACTGTTTTAAAGTCTTTCGGTTCTGAATCCCTAGTCTGAATATTACGATTTCAAATTTATGAGGAAAAACTTTTAATGCTTGTTATAAAATAATGTTAAATAAAATCGACTTAATATGTACTTATTTTATAGTTTGAAAGAAGAAAGTTCAAGTAATATAATTTTTTAATAAGTAAATTTTTATTGTATTTACATAACAATAAGGCAGTCGTTTTTAGATAAATATTGTTTTTAAAATGTGTTTATTGTACAGAAATGTAATATTCGTGATTTCACGATGCACGAGTTGAGTTGAAAGCGCTGTTGATAATTAATAAAAAATGTTTGGTATCAAAAACCTTCACGAAAGATATGTACGGTGAGCCAAAAAAAACGGATCAATCTGAATAACTTTTGATCTAATGATCGGTTCTTCACGTTCTAGGACTCAATCTTGATGGTGCGAAAGGGGGACTTCAAATATGCTAATTAATAATTGCAGACGATATTTTAAATTACGAAATCAGACACAAAAACTTACTTCCTCTGAATGAGCCTATTTTTTTTTCAACGGATTCAGAATTCTGACCCCCAAAATTGAGTTACATTAAAGATAAATTTCAGACACTATCTCACGTATCATTTTAAAGAATGTAATTTTACATGGGAAAATACAATAAGGAAAAATACAATACAGTTTTTTTCAATGGATTCAGAATTCTGACCCCCCAAAATTGAGTTACATTAAAGATAAATTTCAGACACTATCTCATGTATCATTTTAAAGAATGTAATTTTACATGAAAAATACAAAATTCGTGCGAAATTGGTTGAATAGTTCCTGAGAAATTAAATTTTAAATATACGACTTTTTTAAAATTCGATTTCTCAGGGACTATACAGCCGATTTCGCTCAAATTTTGTATTTTGCCGTGTAAAATTAGATGAATTAAGATAATGCAAAGTACTGCATACCTTATCATTCAAACTCTTTTCGACTATTATTGAATAAGGTAATTAAATAAAAACAATAAATATTTACTAAAATTTTTTTTGAGTGGAATTATTATTGGATAAACTAATTTTATAATTGTGTGTATAAAATGTTTCAATTCGCTGAAAAATTTGTCAAGATATAGTGAAATACCCAAAAAATAAAATTAACATTAGGAGGTCATACACTTTAAATTGCTCTCCTAATCAAACTATGGGGACCTTATTTCTTTGATTGTGGCTAATCTCTATAATTTGTGGTTCTAAAATCCGAATAGTTGATAAAAAGATATGTGTTTATTCAGAGAAAGTACGTTTTTTGTCTGATTTCGTAACTTAAAATATCGTCTGCTCTCAAGTAATTAGCATATTTGAGATCGCTGTCTCGAACTATTAAGATGAAGTCCTAAAACTTGCAGATCCAATAATTTGATCAAAAATTATTCAAGGTGATTCTTGTTTTTATTTTGACACACTATACATTGCTTAAAACCATTTTCATCAAGTTTTTGTCTATACTGTATGCTTCTATTGAGAGTAATTTTAATAATATATACAGGAACTACATTTTTTAATTAGTATGCTCTCAAGTAAATAGTATAAGACAGAAATAGTAACTATTGAACGTGATACCTGAATCTAACAGTTACGAACAAAATATTTTTCAAATATATCAATAAAAAAAAACTCATTCAAACTTTTTAATGGAAAAAGCTTTCACACATAATTGAAATTCTTTTTTTTTATTGAATAGAAGTTATGAAAAACAATTTTAAATTTTTTTTTGTACATTTAAAAGCTAATTCTATGAATATTTGTATGATTTATATACTGTAACATTCTTTTTCAACTCTATGCATGCAACCTCTGTCCACTGATTATAAAAAATCATATGGCAATTCAATCACAGTAAGTATGAGCATTTTGGCTTATGTAGTTATAGCTTTGTGTTTTAATTCTGCCTTCATTGAGTTTAGTATTAATTTTGCAACATCTTTGTTTCTGTGATAATGTTTTAGTTCTTAGATAGTGATACAGATATCTTTTTATTAAATTTAGTGCTTTCATTTCTTTTTAAATGTGTTAAAATGTACGTTTTAAAGAGGGTTAAAAAAAAGTGTTTTTTTTTTTTTTTTTTTTTTTTTTTTTTTTTTTTTTTTTTTTTTTTGTCTTACCTAAATCTAAAAATGGGAGCATCCATTTCGAAAGACGAAGAAATTTTGGTCCATGATAGGTGTTAGTAGTGAACCCCATCTCTTTTTCTTTCTTTTTTTTTTTTTTTTGGTTTAAGTGTTGTCAAAAATAAAACTATTTTCTCCTCTATAGTTCTCTTTAAAAGCAAACTATTTAAAAAAAATTGCTATTTTCTTCTTCTTAATTTTATATCTGTGCCGAAAATTCAATTGGTGATAAATTTTGCCTGTAGCGGTGAGAAAATGGTAGAAACTTTTATTTTTTTCAGGCACACCTCAGTTTTAATTTTAGCACTCTAGCTTGTTGTAAAATCTTTAAAATTTGTTAGCTATAAAATGGTTATATATCGTGCTTTTAATTTTAAAGAAAAGATTTTATCTCAAATTAGAGCTTCTCAAAATTCAAGCACTCTAACCAATCGGAAAGCAATCGAAATTTTTTTATTTGTAAAATTTTCATTCACAAGCAAACAGACCCGAACCAAAAACAAGTTGATTTAAACCTTATATTTTATTGTTTCAGGTCACCCTCCCCTTCCACCTCCCAAGCCCACCTTTCTTGCTACAAATACCTCAGAAACTAAATCTCAAACACCCAATTCTCCCGAAACACTTCCTGTAACCGAGAGTATCGATTCTGTGGCCAAAACTGAGGATACCAATGGTAATGATGCTCTGTCTTTTCAAGAGGAGACCGAGCCGCTGTCGGATCCCAAAAAATGCGATATCAAGCCAGGCAGGGAGACAACAATAGAGATAACCAAGGAGAAGATTGGCTTAGGACTCAGCATTGTCGGTGGATCAGATACGCCTCTGGTGAGTATGCACTCCATTGTAAATTGTTATTTGGACAAAACCATAATTCAAAAAAAAAAAATACTTCTGTGTGTTTCGTATTGAACATACACCGAAGAGCCATTACATTATGACCACCCTGCTAATAACATGTAGGAGCACCTTTAGCCCTCAAAACTGCTGGCACCCGCAGTGGCATTGATTCCATAAGGTGCTGATAGGTAGTCTGAGGTATCTGGTACCAAGCACTCACCAACTGGTCCTGCAATTCCCTCACATTGCGAGGGGGTAGCGCGGCAGCACGAATTTGGTTTTCCAAAAAGGATCACAAATGCTCTATTGAATTAAGGTCAGGTGAATTTGGGGACCAGGACATGACTTGAAAGTCACTGGAATGTTCCTCGAACCAATCCATAACGATTCGACCCTTATGACATGGTGCATTATCCTGTTGGTAAACACCATCCCCCGCAGAAAAAACTGTTGCCATAAATGGGTGAAACTGGTCTGCGACTATGTTCAAATAGCTTACAGACGTCAGGGATTGTTCTATGAGGTTTATGGGTCCTAATGTGCCCATAATGTAATGTTATAGATGATGGAGGGTGGTCATAATGTAATGGCTCTTCGGTGTTCATAGGAAAGGTTTTCAATGGGTGAGATGGTTGAGCTTGCGATTTATTTCACGACTTTTTCAAGAAATCATTTGAAGAACAAAGAAAAATGAGTTCATGTAAACCCAGAGTAAACCGTAAAGTTTCTAATGCTGAAATTTTTTTTTTCAAAATATCAAAATTACTTGCAGGATTACACACTGGAGATGTAATCTTGGAATAATTTGTTTGCAATTTGATATTTTTCCAGAAATGTTTCAGCGTTTAAAACTTCATGGTTTACTCTGAACTCTTTTCTATTCTTTTTGAATTATTTTCTATTCTTCAAATTTTAATACTTAACGTTCCAATGCCGCCATACAAATGACAAGGAACTTTTACATATATATACTGGTAAAATAAACTAAGAGAAAGGGCATATTTTATCGAATTTCATGAAAAGAACTGAACTGAATATAAAACTACTGCTTCTAGACAAAAATGCAAATCTTGTACATCAACTGCGCAAGCGTACACGTGTGTGTAAACGGAGCCATTAGAGGAACAAGCTTTATAAGTGGGAGTAAATTAAGACGCATTTCGTTCGCTAGCACACTTTGGCGAATTTCTTGGTGTTATTTTGCAGCAATAGGTTAAATTCAAATTGTAACAATAAAAATGAGTAACCACCAACATTTAGATGACGGAATGAGGTGGCGAATTGTGGGGAGGCAAGAAGCAGGCCAATCTCAGATCCAAATTTTTAGAGAGTTCAATTTAACGCCCAGCCTCATGTGTGACCTACAGAAACAGTTCCAGGGTACCGAATCCATCGAGAGAAAGCCTGGGCAAGAGCCACGACGCCAGAGAAGATCGCCATTTGATCATTATAGCAAGGCGTAACAGAGGGGCTGCAGCTTCTCAGCTTTCTCGTGACTTGTACGCAGCCACAGGAACCCGTGTATCAAGGATGACTGTTTCCAAACGACTTCATGAGAGAGGGTTGTTTGCAAGAAGAACTGCTGTTTGCGTCCCTCTCACTTCTACGAACAGGAGAGTCCGTTCAGCATGGTGCAGAGATCATAGAGATTGGAGTATGGATCAATGGGTGACCGTTCTCTTCACTACTGAATCTCGGTTCAACCTAAACACCGATTCTTGCCGTACGCTCATATGAACTCGCTACCTACCCGCCAATGTCGGCGAAATCAACCATTATGGCGGAGCAGGTTCAATGGTCTGGGCAGGCACTATGTTGGATGGCCACACACCTCACTGTCTTTGAAAGAGGCTGTGCGACTGGTGTGAGGTATAGGGATGGGGTCTGGGAGCCCTATGTGCTCTTTTTCAGGGGTGCGGTTGGCCCTGAGTTCATTTTAATGGACGATAACGCGAGGCCACACTTCCGGTGGACGAATTTCTAGAGAGTGAGGATATTCGCCGGATGGATTAGCCAACCAGATCACTCCTATACTTCACTCCTATGGAGCATGTCTGGGACACTCTGGGGAGGGCAATTGCAACTCGCTACCCCCCTCCGAGAACCATCCAGGGAATAAAAAAAGCAACGTTGCTGAACGAGTGGGACCCATTGCCCCAGTAAACGATAAACTGCCTTATTTCAAGTATGAAATCATGCTGCCAGGCCTGCATTAAGTGCTTTTTTTTACTCCTTTTATGAAAGTAAAGTAAAGCATTCCCGCAACAGCCCGTTGTGAACCAGGGGGTCATGGAGGTTAAAACTCCGCAATTTCGTTACCAACTTTTGTCAGCTGTTCAACTAACCGTCGTTAAACAGCCGATCCAATCTTTGGGCTTACGACTACTAATGTTCAAATCCGTAGCCTTGTAATTTTGAACCCAATATTGAAGACAAGTGAATTTCTGGATCAAGTATGGGAAGAAATTTCCCTTCGTGGAAGACGTTCAAATGGAAATAACCCGCATCAGCGTTACACGGTGAAGAAAACCACGAAAATCTCCCATGTTGAGCCAGATGGCTCCAACTTTATGATTGTGATAATGTGGTCAGCACTGCACACAGGCCACCTTTACTTCCCAGACAAGCTGGTACCCATCGATCTAAAGCGGGTTGGACTAGGTGGTACTAGGGATCGAACCCCAATTCTTCCCAATGGCAGTTGAGTGCATTAACCTTTTGTTAATTTATTAGTTTTCAAGTCCATTACTCCTTATAATATTTCATAGATTTTCAAGTCATTATTATTTCTTTCTACCGCATTCGTCGTTTTTCTTTATCTATCATCCACAATGAATTGTTCCATGAGAAACGATGAATAAAGGTTCTACTTTTCTATCATTCACAATGAATTGTTCCATGAGAAACGATGAATAGAGGTTCTACTTATCTATCGTTCACAATGAATTGTTCCATGAGAAACGATGAATAGAGGTTCTACTTATCTATCGTTCACAATGAATTGTTCCATGAAAAAATATAAATAGAGGTTCTACTTATCTATCATTCGCAATGAATTGTTCCATGAGAAACGATGAATAGAGGTTCAACTTATCTATCGTTCACAATGAATTGTTCCATGAGAAACGATGGATAGAGGTTCTACTGTATATTCCTAATAAATTCTCCTTGAAATATGCTAATTTTACTCTTACATCATTATTTTATTAATTCTTTGATTTAACTGTTCATGATTTTATCACATTATTTGCATAACTATATCTTTGTACGTATTTATTATTTGTATATTTTAGGGAGCAGTGATAATACACGAAGTTTATCCAGATGGAGCTGCTGCTTTGGATGGTCGTTTAAGGCCCGGGGATCAAATATTAGAGGTAAGCTGAATGATTATTTACGTCGTATACTTTACTTGCACACTCACTGGTGACATACAGGGTGTCTATAAAAGAACTCCGGGGTTTTAAAAATTCATATCTCACTAACTATAAAAGATAGCAAATTGGGATGTTTGTATCAACTGTTGGCGGCGCTGCAGGGCGTTGACCTTGAAATGACGTCGCGAAATTTGAAATGATGGCGTCTTCGCAACAAAAGGCTCAATGTGTTATTTGGCTCATAGAAACGAAGTCTTTAGTTACCGTACAAAGAAACTTTCGACGTAACTATGGTGTTAACCCGCCTTCTGACAAAACCATTCGTCAATGGTTCAGTGCATTTAAGGAAACAGGAAGTGTTTTGAAGCAAAAGTCGCCGGGTAGGCCGAGTGTGTCTCAAGAGAAAGTGGACAGAATCCGAGCTTCATGCCTTCGAAGCCCTAAAAAATCGTTGACAAGATGCAGCCTGGAGTTGGGGTTACCAAGATCTCAGGGAACGAATAGTCAATTGTGTGGCAACCGTCCCCCCAGACATGCTCGCCAGGACATGGGAAGAGGTAGAATACCGTTTAGACGTCTGCCGTGCCACTAACGGGGCTCATATAGAACTTTACTAAGTGTTAAAAAAAACTTGATAATGTAAGCTTTTCAGTCATGTATAAAACATGTATGTATGTTTTTTATTTCATTAAAATATTTTGCCTCAAAACCCCGGAGTTCTTTTATAGACACCCTGTATTTCTCCTTAAATTTGGCTGGTCAACCAAAATTATGGTCTAACAATACGCATAATTTAATAAGGGGAATTTAATAAATGTTTGGACAACCAGTCTTAATCGATTAAAAATGCACATTTCGCTCACCAGTTTTGCTTTCTTCAATATGAAGCTTACAATGCAAAAAAAATTGCATTTATCTCAACACTAAATACGGTGACAACTACTTTACATCGAAGTGAAACCCAATCATAATCCATGGTTTTAGGTGCTTCACTACACCCAGAACTAAGGATAGTTCTTAGTGTAAGGAAATTACACTTCTTGGTGTAAAAAAAGTCGTTACTATTTCTGTTATTCACTTAGAATAAAATTTATAATTACACTAGGATATGAGACTCGAGTCAGTAAAGTTATTTTTGCGATTCAAAATAAAGCAAGATAACTATACACAATATTTCCAATAATACCAATAGAATTAGTTTGTTAATCAAACATATTCATAGCAAAGAGAGAATATTAATATGAATTCGAACTACACTTAACACAGCTGAAGCGGATAAAAATTAAAAATTATAAAATTACTTAATAAAATTGGCATATTTATATCTTTTTATTAGAACGTAATTATATTTATTATACAACTAAAAACATGCATGGCTTTTATAAGCGTTTACTCTTGTTTCGGTGGAATCTTCAGCAGCGTGCAAGACAAACTTTCACTTTCTCTTACTCGATTTGGAAACAATCTATCGTTGTCGTCTAACGGATTAAAAACGAACGCCGAAATTTCTAAAAAAATTATTCGCGAATGTTAGAAACGCATTTGAGTTTGGTGTAAACTCTCTCAATAATTGCCGTTAATTTAACTATGAACTTTAAAGTGTGTATGAATGCTCTGTTCTGAATTATTTTGAAATAAAGCATTATTTCATGCAATGCTTGGAGTTTTCTAACATGAAATTGGGATAGGTATTAGAAATGGCAGTGACTCTTATTCATAGGTAGAAAAAAATTTCGGTTTCAGACGGATTCAGCATAAAAATTTCATTAACTCTTTTACTACTTTGAAACAAGCGTTTAATTCAGTTGCTATGTTTAAAGAATTTAAAATTTATAAGGTATAAAAGGTCAATACATTATAAGGTCTCGCTACTTCTGTTTAGGTCATTTTTCTTTCTGAAGATAACACTAATTGTCGAATTAAATTTTTTTATCTTAAGATCTTGACTTTGATTTTTTTTTCTTCTAATTTAGCCGTGTAAATAACCACTTAACGATCGGTTAATTTTTAAGGAAACGGTCATAAAAGTGCCTATTTTTTGGCTTTTGTATTTGTATTACGTATTTGATTATTGCTGACATCTACTTTTAAAATAAACTATCTACAATTACCTTAAAAATATCCTGGTACTGCCATCTGGCGTGTAAAATCAGAAATACAATTTTTTCCGGGCAAAAGAAATGAATTTAATTTTATTTATTATAATTGAAGTTTTATCCTTATTGGCGCGTTATTACTGAAAACTACAGCCCGTCAATATCACGGGAGCGAGAAATAGAGGGCGAAACCCCACCCCGTCATTTTCACGGGAGCGACAAGGGACTAACGTAATGGATATTTTTCTGTTTCTTCTTTTATTAAGAATTTCTGTTTTGAAGGTGAACGGAGAAGATCTGCGAGATGCCCTTCATGAACATGCAATCACTGTACTGAGACAGACACCAACAGTTGTTCAGATGCTGGTATATCGCGAAGACAGCCAGAATCAGGATGAAGAGGCCTTCGAGACGCTGGACGTTGAATTGTACAAGAAGTCTGGGAAAGGTCTTGGCCTAAGCATTGTTGGACGAAAGAATGGACCAGGCGTATTCATATCAGAAGTCGTGAGTTAACAATTATTTCTTGTAGATTGTTCGATTTCGATCCCTGTGTAAAAACGATCTGCCGCATCACACACCTAAAAATGGTTCTTTAAAAAATGAACATAACTTTAAAAGATTTTTTAAAGAAGCGGTTATGAAAATCATTCAAAGGAATAAATGCATCGATACAAACAAAACAGATACAGGCACACAGATATAAAGCTGCACAGAGTAATACACAGGAACAAGCCACTAACTTGGCTTTTTTCACCGTTTAGAGCATCTTTTACAAATATATATATAATTGTTTTAGCCACGGTTTCTTTTAAATATTAAATTGAACTCTACTAATACTATACGACAAGAAATATTGAAAACGAAATCCTATTTCAAAGTTTACATGTCTGAATTCATGACGTGATTTGTTTTGAACAGGGGTATACATAGAGCTGTAATCTTGCTAATTTTGTCTCAGCTTTTGTAGTTTTAATGCTATAAAAGGATCTCAAGAATAATTTAATTTTCAAATTTTTATCCTGTTTTATTTATTGGTCCATTTTATATATCATAATTCCATTTTTATTCTTCCTCGACGAAAAAATATTTATTTCCGGAAGAAAAAAAATTAAGATTTTAGATAAACTTTTTAATTGATAGTCTTGTTGGTAGGGCACTGGCCTTATGTCCAATAGGTCGTGAGTTCGATCCCTGCCAGCCGAAGACTTTCCGGGTAGTAAATGGTGACTGGTGCACGCTAATTCTGTCGTGTCACAAAGTCCTCCATGTTCCCATAACAAATCAATACCTCTAAGGGTACTGATCCAGGAGTTCCCTTGTCTTCTAGAATGGTTCAAAATTACAAGGCTGTGGAGTTGAACATTAGTAGTCGTAAACCCAAAAAATTGGGTCGGCTGTTCAACGACAGTTATAAAAAAATATTAAGAGCTCGACTTCGCGTGCAGGTCGTCGGGCTACCGAAGCGGGGGAGCCATCCCCTCTGCAGAGGATCGAAATTGTAATGGCATGTCTTCGGATCATCCTCTGCGATGTGCCCCAGACCATCGCCAATAGCCCATTGTGCAGCTCTAGTGCGACGCAAATGAACTACAACAACAACAACTGATACAATTTTAAATAAAGCAAAAAAATTTTAGATATTTTTTCTGAATTTACTGTAATCCACAAAAAAAAATTTCACTTATAAAAATCTAAATCAAATAGGTTGAGTTGTAATTAAACTGCAGTTTGTAAGTTAAAAAACTAGAGCATGCATTTGTGGAACAAGTATTCTTTAGACATTATTAAACTTCTGGATTAAACGGTAAGCAGTAAAGCAGAAATTATTTTTCAGAGTAATCTAATAATCGCTAAAAATTTTAATAATAAAACAGACCAAGTTAGATATCTCATACATGAGTAAATTATTTTGCGGAGTTTGTAAGAATCGCCATCAATTGAAACAATAAGTTGAGTAAATAAATATGTCTAGTGAGAATCATTCTGCAGAATAATCTTCCAACAAATTCGCAAAATTCAAACAAATTAGCTATATTTTACCTGAATTATTCTTAAAATGCTCAGACAATTGTATTAATAATTCAAACAACTAGTTCAATCATCTCGTTCAGAAAATCTGAAGAAACTTCTAAGAATTTCACAAAATTTTAAAAATAAATGTTAAATCCAAAATGCTTTCTTTAATACAATTTTAAAGCTTTCTTGGATATTGAAGCAACTTTAAACAATTGCACAAAATTTAAACAATGCATAATACAATCAAAATGCATTTGTTAATGCAATTTAAAAGCTTTCTTAGATTTTAAAGAACCTTCAAATAATTGCACAAAATTTAAAGAATCAAAATCCATTCTCTAATACCATTTAAAATCTTCCTTGAATTTCAAGAGACTCCTTAGAATTGCACAATATCTAAATAATAGCTAATGCAATCAAAACGCTTTCTTTCATACAGTTTAGAAGCTTTCTTAGATCTAAGGAAACATAAAATAATTGCACAAAATTTAAAGAATCAAAATGCACTCTGTAATGTCATTTAAAAGCTTCCTTGAACTTCAAGAAACTCCTTACAATCGCACAATATTTAAATAATAGCTAACGCAATCAAAATGCTTTCTTTTATACAGTTTAAAAGCTTTCTTAGATTTTAAAGAACCTTCAAATAATTGCACAAAATTTAAAGAATCAAAATGCATTCTTTAATGCCATTTAAAAGCTTCCTTGAAGTTCAAAAAACTCGAAACAATTGCATAATATTTAAACAATATCTAAAACAGTCCAAATGCATTCTTTAATATTGATCATTTCAGTTTTACAATGAACGAATTTCATTGAATTTGAATTGATTAATTGATTAAAATCTTTCTTGGACCTTAAAAAAAAACTTTGTGCAAAGAGTTTGAAAAACTTTTTTTAAGTTTAAAATTACTGACAGATTTCCTGTTTATTTCATGTTTAAAAAAATCTTATTGGAATCATATAGCAATTTAATGTTTTAACAGGTCAAAGGAGGCATAGCTGAAGCTGATGGTCGATTAATACAAGGAGATCAAATTTTAGAAGTAAATGGTCAAGATTTAAAAACTGCTACACAAGAGCATGCAGCTGCAGTTCTGAAAGTAATAAATAAAATATACTTCATAAACTGAATTGAGTTTTAAAGTTTATGAAAGTACCACTAATAAAACAATTTGTTTCAGACTACAATGGGAAGAATTCACATGAAAATTGGTCGTCTAAAAGCAGGTTCTAGAAGAAGCACTTCTTGTTTAACAACGACTCCTAAAATAAAGGAAAACATGGACACGTAAGTATTATTATAGTTCTTACTTAAAATTTACAAATAGAACACAAATTTGTACTGTTTTATTATTTAAAATCATATTTTTATTTTCATTCATGCACTAAATTTATTATCTGTTGTTTATTCCATGTATTAAATTACTTTTTAAATTATATATTTTATTATTTTTCAATAACTGTCAAGTTGTATGCCATTATTTTCTTTTCAATCCAATTGTATGTCTTAGAAATTTTTTGGATGGCCCATACTTTTAGAAAATAAGCAATTTAAATTTCTGAGAAATATGAAAATTCTCTGAAAATGTACAAATCTTAAATTTTTTAGTTGAGGCAGTTGTTTTTAATTACATGCTTTTTAATTACTAATATTATTGTTTGAAACTCTTTATTATTTGTTTAATAAAATGACACAGGATTTCAGTTAATTAACTATTTGTATTGTTTTATGAAAAAAGTCTTTAAAGTTGAATTATCCTCATATCTTTTATTTATTGAATTATCCTCATATCTTTATTTTATTTACGCCTGATACTTCCAATGAAGTTCAGCAGATATCGCATCATTTTGATTAGTTTTAATTGGATACATGACCCCTTGGAAAAATTATATCTCATATGTTCAAAATTCATTCTAATCATTAAAATTTCATTGTTTCAGTTATTAGGTCAAGTGCTCCTAAAACTAGTTTTTAAAACATTTGCTATCATGAACTGTTTTTAAAATATCGGGAAATTATTTTAATTTGAATAATTCTATTTAAACCGTTTGGAAATTTTCAGCATTTATCTAATTTTATATTAATTAAAAAAGCTTCAGCCTGTAATTAGAACAATACAACTTACATTATTTTTAGAAAAACCAAAAATGCAGCAGTAATTGTTTTATTTCAAAAAGCAGTTTATTTTATATTCTCTATAAATATTAGGCCTTAGAATGAATTAAAACTTTCTCTATAACACTAAATTTTTAAAGAAATTCAGAAAAAAATTCTAATGCTTTTTTAATGTTTAATTAAGGAATAATCAAACTTTTTTTTAAAAAAAAAAGAAAAGGAAAATGTGTGCTTTATAATTACTTCCAAAAAAATGAAACTTATTAAATTAACAAAAAAGAATTCCACTTATTACGATTTTCTAATGGAACACCTGAACAACTTTTGATCTAGTGATCAGATTTTAACTTTCTAAGATACAATCTTATTGCTTCGAGGATTAAACCTTAAGTATGCTAATTAATTAGTGCAGACGATAATTTAAGTTACAAAATCAGACACAAAAACGTATTTTTTCTAAATAAACATATACATTTTTTGACGTATTCTTATTCTTGACCTTTAAAATGTGCAGGATAGCTCCAATCTGGAAATTATGGTCCCATTACTTTTATTAAATTGATCGGAAATGCATTTCTTAAATATTAATTTAAATTTTAATTTTACAAAAACTATTTGACCAATTCTTTAACTTAAATTGTTTAAAAATAAACAATTTACGCTCGGTATTTTGACGCTAAAAATAAGTGGAATTAAAAATAAAATAAATAAAGAAAAGTAAATTTCATTATGGTAAATACACAGCTGAAATAAAATTCGTTCGCTGTGCTCATTCAATTATGGAAAATACACAACTGAAATGAAATTCGTTCACTGCGCTCATTCAATTATGGAAAATACACAACTGAAATAAAATTCGTTCACTGTGCTCATTCAATTATGGAAAATACACAACTGAAATAAAATTCGTTCACTGTGCTCATTCAATTATGGAAAAAACACAACTGAAATAAAATTCGTTCACTGTGCTCATTCAATTATGGAAAATACACAACTGAAATGAAATTCGTTCACTGTGCTCATTCAATTGAGTAATAGTAATTGAGTAAATATTCGATTGGATTGGTATGGAAGCGAGAAATTCTATTTTTGTGTCTGACTATCTTATATTTTCCAGCCATGTTAAATCATCATGAGAGCATACAAATGCTTAGGTAATTTTAACAACATTCTTTAAAATTCTGTCCCCCTATGGTGCCAAATTTCTTCTTCTTTAAGTTGCAGTCTTCTTCACTTGCATGTTCACTATGTGTCTATACTAATGTGCTTTTTCTTTTATTTATCTCCCTTCAATTTTTCTTTGATCTGAGGATAAGTATAAAATGTTCTTTCCACTTACTGAAAGATATCCTGCCTTTATTCAATACAACTTTAATAGAATATCTAAATAAGATGTTCTATCTACATACTGAAAGATATTCTGCATTTCTTTGATATAACTTTAATAGAACACCTAAATAAGATGTTCTTTCTACACATTTGGCGGGCCACAGATTTTACTATTTTTGAAATTAAGAAAGCTGTAATCTACATAGCTGATCATTAAGACACGGTTCCCATCAGATTACCGAAGTCAAGCATCACTGACTGCGGTCAGTGTGCTGGTGGGTGACCACTTGGATCAGTCTGCCTAGGGACCGAGGGTATGCGGTATTGGTCCTCCTTAAACTGTTCTACTGTAAAGTGCTCGACTTCGCACGCAGGTTGTCGGGCTACCGAAGCGAGGGTACTATCCCCTCTGCAGAGGATCAAAATTGTGATGGCATGTCTTCGGATCATCCTCAGGGATGTTTCTCAGACCGTTGCCAATAGCCCATTGTTGTGCAGCTTTAGTGCGGCGTAAATGAACTACAACAACAACAGAACTACAACTCAAAATACTCAAAACCTTTCAATTGCGAATACAAATTTTCAAATTCGAGACTGGTACAAATCTTTTGATACAGATATTTTTTTTAATAAGTTTATACAAAATGTACTTGTGAATTCCATGATTTTTTAAAGTTGCATGTACAAGATATCAAATCCAGGACTGATACAGATATTTCGGAAATGAATTTTTACAAAATGTACTCTTTAATTTCATGATTCATTCAAAGTACTATGTACCTTTGTTTTAAATACAAAATATCAAATTCAAAACTGATACAAATGTTTCAATGCAGATATTTTGGAAATGAATTTACAAAAAATTTACTCGTTAATTTCATGATTCATTCAAAGTACTAAGAACCTTTAATACGAAATATTAGAAATACAACTGATACAGATTCATTTCTAATCTCTACGATTTAATCACTCATCGCTAAAATTCTTGTCTAGAAGCGATATTTTGTATCTTTAACTGAAACGTTGTTTCTTTTTTCAACGTTGGTTTCTAAGTGTCAATCGGCTTCAACTTATCCTCAGAACAAAAGTGATTCATTTTTGTCTTTCTTAGTATTGTTTTGTGTGTGTTTGTCACTAAGTTATGCACTTTTTAGCTTATTGCGATCTGCATTAATAGCTCAGAAAACATTCCAATACATTTAAAAGAGATTTTTCCTCATGCATTCCATAGAGAAAGGAACTGAAGGTATGTTTATGAACTATAACAATGTATCCAGACTTAAAGATCTTCAGTTTTTATTATTTATTTCAATTTCATTTGTTTTTCAATTATGGTTTTTATGCACTTTATATTTTAAAAAATTATTATTATTTCTTTTCTAAGCACTGTTCCTTGAACTAAATGCATGCCTATGAATTGCATTGAAAATTTACTAGATTTTCAATTGTATATGTTTCCTTGGTTTTGAGCAATGCATACCTAACTTTTTGCTCTATTTTATTTCGTGGGAAATATTTATTTTATTATATTTGTTATTTTACTATTTATTTATTTTAAGTTGTTTGTTTCTTTCTGAAACTTGGATCTTTTTTTATCCCTTATTTATTTATTTGTTTATTTTACTTTATTTATTTGTTTATTTTATTTTATTAATTAATTTATTTATTTTATGAATTATGATAAGAAAACTGTATTTGAAGCAGATTGTATTTCGTATCTGTATACATTTTTTAATAAAAGAAATAGTAATGTTTTCAGATTTATAAATTATAAGATTTTAAAATCAGGAACATGTATTTTGTAACTTTTACCTGTTGCTTTTAATTAAGAAACGAAATAAAATAATTTTTTGATTTACAGCTGACCTACAAATCACCCAATTACATTTATGCTTTAAGATAATAAACGGAACTATTGAAATTAATGAACAATACCTCTTATTTTCAGGTGACATTAAATTTAATGAATTAAGTAGATGGAAATTTTTTAAATGAACGAATTCATAAAGGCAATTATGAATAAACTAGTTATTTAGTTAAACAAAAATTAATGTTAACTTTGGTTTAAGATTTATCAAAGCAAACTTAATTTAATAAAATTTTGAGTGAACCAAACAAAGGATTATCACCCTGAATAATTTTTGTTCTAATAATTGTATTTTTACGTACTCAAAACCAATCGTTAGGGATTAAAAGGCTAACCTCAAATATGCTAATTAGTGCTAACTGCTAACTAAATTACGAAATCAGACGCAAAACCGTACCTTCCTTGAATAAACACACTATGCTTTTGGCGGATTCCTCAAAACAGTGGGGGTAACCGCAATCTGGAAAATACGGTCCAATTATTTTACGGAGAAAACGGTCGAAAGTTTGCGTTAATTTAATTTTTTTATGTGTATTTCAAATAAAATCCATGTCTTGTTCAAAATCTAGTGGTGAATCGAAAAAACTTTTACTCGCAATTTTAAAATTCGTTTAATTATTTAATGAAAAAATAATTTTCGAAATTTTTTTTATTATTTAATTATTTCTCATAAGTGATTAATTTTTTCATAGTTTTTAAATACGCTCAAATTGAATTAACATTAAGGGGTATAAAATGTCGACCGTTCTCCTGACTGAATTATTGGAACCATATTTTTGAGGCTGTGCTCCACATATCAATTTCAATTATTAAAAATTCAAATTTGTCACAAAAGGTATGTGTATTCAGAGAAAGTACGTTTTTGCGCCTTATTCCACGACTTAATTATTGTTGTTGTTGTCGTAGTCCATTAAGGTAAGAGGTGCGATTGTACTTGTTTTCCAGTGGCGCCATCTATGGCCAAGAATTATACAACTTAATTATTAGTTAACATATATGAGTCAAACCATTGTGATTGGTTTTTCGTAAGTGAAAATCCGATCATAGGTTATTCAAGGTTGTATCTTATTTTTGTTGAAACTGGTTTATCAATGTCGGTTAGTTTTGAGTGTAAATTTATTTCTCTTTTAAAAATTGAGATAACCGTTAAATTTCACCAGGAAATCCATATTGTCATTTCTGTCCGCCTTCATTGTGTATTTGCTGTTTTACTTAGATTACGTAGTGATGACGTTAGAAAGATCCATTAGTAATTAATATGCAGGGTGTCCCCTAATAACCGCCCTTAATTTGTATTTTTGGAATCCTTTTCAGAAAGTGAAAGCTGTTTTATATCACTACACTGAAATTTGATACTAAAACATCAAAGCCTGTTTGATTGCTGGAGGAAACCGGAAAAGCTTCAAGATAATTGTTAAAAAGAAAACTTCATGTTTCATCAGGCAATCAAACGGTTTTTTTTTTTTTACCCCCGACCTTCGTTAACAATTGGTGACTCGTTAGATTTTCTAATCCTCGCTGTATTATTAATTTTTGATTCCTTACGTTTATTCGTTTTTAACTTCATTTTTTACCAGGTTTCTAAAAATATCTACTATTCCCGATTACTGGACTCCCAATATTACTGTATATATTTTAAAGCATTTATTTTGAACGGTTTTCTTTCTTTTTTTTAAATCAAACAATGTTATGTATTATAAATACATATATATATTTTTTTTTTTTGCCTTTTTGAACTGTTATTAACTATATTTTTATATAGTTGGCATTATCATGTAATAAGCTACTTACTCCGCAAAAATAAAAATTTCCAAAAATAAATTTTGTTTTAAATTTTATTTTAATATTGTAATAAATAAAAATAGTTGTCAATCTGTTTTTCTCAAAATCTATCATGAAGCACTTACGTAGCTTTTTTTTTTTTTTTTTTCAATTACGCGGCAGTATTATTCTAACTTTGAAGTGCATATAATTAACATACATGTGTTTAAATAATATAAAATTTTCGAAGTTGTCTATGCATATTAAAAGGCTTCTCCTGACTTACTGATTACTGACTGATTCATCATCGCAAAACAGTGGCGTAGTGAGGGGTGGGCAAGGGGGGTCATCATGCCCCGGGCGCTACCCACAAAGGGGCGCCAAATGGTCCGCAAAACAAAAAATTGCTGGATAATTTTTATTATAATTGGTTTCTGGAAAACATATTTTAATTTTAGTGCCAGTGTAATATAATTAATGTTAATTTGTAAATAAAAAGGAATATTAATAGTCTAATTCAAAGTGTAATAATATATTCATAATAGAAATGGCACGTCTTGTCTACTCGCAGGGCTGACTCGATCTGTGTCCGACAGCACTTCCTTATGGCATCAACGCTGTGTGGTTACAGAAATTATCTCCTTTCTTGATTTGTCTGATGAAACAATATGTTAAAAATATTTGAAGTTTACAAAGTACAAACAGTCTTTCCTTCAGAACAATATTTATTTTTATTTCCATAAACGCAATGTAGCTTACGCTTGTTAAAACGATAACAATAGCTCTCTAATGTATTTATATGTACAGTTTAATGTACTTATATGGACACGGAAAAAAGTAGCCGGAAAATAACAACTGAAGGATCGAAAGGAGACACACAACAAATACAGCGTTTGCCGTTTCTAGGAAAGGACGCAAACGCCGTATTTGTTGTGTGCCTGAGAAATATCTGTATTAAAAAAATAAATGATTCCTTATTTGTTACCTTCCGGATACTTTTCTCCGTGACTGTACGTATCTTTGATACTTACGACAGGTAGTGGAAATCTGCAACAAATTAGGGAAATACTCGAAATATTAACGTTTAAGTTATTTCGTGCATTCAAGGCATTCTTGGTAAGTAATAAAATAAATAATGAAGCCATGTTAAAAAACTAACACTTCAAGTTGGTACAAAAGTTGGAAACCTATTATCTTTACTTAAACTTGTAGCTCAGTTTGATTCGCTACTAGCAAATCATCTTTAACATGCCACAGAAACTCCAAAAACTGTCTCATATTTGTCAACATAGATCCAAAATGAATTCATCCATCTTCTGGCATCTACAGTTCGAAATCAACTAATAAACGATATCAAAAGAAATAAATATTATGGACTTTTGTTTGATTCAACTCCTGATATCTCTCATCGAGAACAAATGTCCCAAGTCGTTAGGTATGTAGATGTTGATTTTATGAATAAAAAAGTTTCCATCAAAAAATCTTTTTTTTTAGGGAGGGGGGGTTATTGAAATACATGCTAAAGATGCAGCCTCGATCAAAAATACAATTATAGAATAATTAAATTCCGATGAAATTTCTTTAACAAACTGCAGACCACAGAAAGCATATATCTGTTTTTCTCACGCTCAACGTTACGATGGGAATTATTAAAAAATACTTTAACAGAAACTGTCAAACGTGAATCTGAAACACAACGGAGCGGCAGAATACAAGCGGTTAGCGTTATCATCAATGGGCTAGAGAATATAGTAGAATTATTAGAAAAATTAGCAAAGGACACTACCACTACAAGTGACATCAGAAGTGAAGCTACAATTCTGTTTCAAAATGTACTAACTTTTTGTTTCATAACTTTAGTTCATTTCTAATATGAAATCTTAAGGAGGATTGATCGTGTGCAGCTCAGATTACAAGATCCTAGAATGAATTTTAGAGAAGGGTTCAATGATCTTGTATCATTAGCGATTGAACTACCCGAAATTCGAGACAAGCTCTGTGAAGAGGCAATAGAAGAAACGAAAGTCTCTTTGTGAAAAATGGGATATTGATGCAACAATACGTGCTCGGAGAATTGGCTAGAGATGTTGTTTTTTTTCCACAGAAAGTGAAATTTCTCGCGTTATGAAAAGCGTTCTTGATCGCCTGCAACAAGAAATATGTACACGATTAAGTGACCTTTATTTCATATTTGGATTTCTACTAGACATTGAAAATTTAAACGAGGATAATGTTGATAACGACCTTGAAAAAAAAATTGCAAATATTTGGGCGAATTTTATAATACAGATTTCAATGGAATAGAACTTCTTATCGAAATATGTGACTGCAAATTGTCTCCACAGTAGAAAAGAAATTGAACGTAAAACTCTATTAGAATTTCGTACTTTTATAATCTCGTACGGAGAAGATGTTTTTCCAAACCTGAGAGTGGCACTTCAAGTACTCCTGACTATCTCAGTATCAACTGCTAGCTGCGAACGTTCATTCCTCAAATTAAAATTAATTTTGACATATCTACGATCAACGATGGGACAAGATCGTCTAAGTGACCTAACATTAATTGTGGAAAGAAACAAATTTGTAATGATCAACTTTGATGACATTATTGATAAATTTGCTTCATCAAAAGCGGAAAATTTATACATAGTAATTAGTTTTATTAATGTATTATAATCATATTATTAAATATATGTATCTCCTTAGAGATAATAAATATTTACTTTTTTATTGTTTTAAAACTGCGTGTTTTTAAAATATTTCTTTATAAATATGTAAAATAAATAATAGGTATCTTTTGAACTAATTCTAGATGATCATATACAATTCAGAATCTAGTCTTGTTTTCTCAACTGCATTTTTTGTCTCAAATTTAAAGTCTAGCTTGAGCCTATGACTTTATTTACTTTACATTATTTATTTAATAATTTGGGAGCATATTTTACATATAATACTATATGGTTTTCGAATGGGGGGGGGGGCGCTAAAAAGGTATTGTGCCCCGGGCGCGAGTTAAGCTCGCTACGCCACTGTCGCAAAACCTAAACTACTGAAGCTGGAAAGATGAAATTAGAACAATGCGTACCTTTTATGACGTATGCAACCACTAAGGAAGGATTACGGAGATTGAATAGGGATTCAAAGATTGTTATCTAATTATGAGAATGAAGAGTTTATGTATCTCGAGGTATACTCCAAAATTATTTGTGCTAGCATCCTGAAATTTGGACAGTGGGTCAAAGGGGCAATTTTCACCCACGATTTTGAAATTCGCCCAAAAATTTCAATTGGATTATTCAAAGGAGGCGTTTCATAAATGGAATTTTTTCATTGGTTTAGAACTAGCCATTGTTTAAAATTAAACAGCAGATAATTCTGTTTTATCAAGTATTTTAAAGACTGCATCAGTATCAATTGCTAGTTTACTTATAAAAAAATTGCTGCTTTTGAAAAATACATTTATTTAAAAAATTAGTGAGTTCAAACTAGTCGAAGATAAACTGTTGAAAAACAATTAAAACTTTTAAATTTGTTGGAACCGGAATAATGCAATTTAATTAGAATTTTTACATATCATTTATTTGTTATTGTAAACCTGTAGAACTTTTCTAGGCTTTTAAAATATTTTTGGCACCCTGGCAAGTTACTGAACGAAACAATAGAGGCGACAATTATCTCCTAATTGGAGAAAACAACTGTGCATTCTCTTGTTGGATTTAGTCGCCAAATATCTTTTTTTAACGCCCTACAAAAGTTGGCTCGATTTACAAAACATTATTTATTTTTATCTATGTGTAATGCAACGTCGTATTTGGGTCTAAAGATTCTAAAATATTTTTTTTAAAAATTACTGACGTTACTTACGTGCAGTTGATTTTTTCATGTTAATAGTTTAGGGACACAGTTCTTGGTTTTAACTGTGCAAAAGTGTCCAAAACTAGCTTCAAAGCGAATTTTTTGAAATTTCCGATTTTTCATCCCTATTTTTCTTGCAATGATTTTCATTGGCGAAAATCATTGTCTATATCAGTGATTTCCAAAGTGGTCTATATCGACCCCCAGGGATCCATGTTAAATGAACAAAAATTGGGGATCCATGAAATAAAAATGGGGGTCAACGATAGTGGATCTCATATAAGCAGGTCGTGACTTTTAATTTTGGCATTTCATGAATGTAATAATCAACATGCACTGATAGTACCTATTTACTTACATTATACTACCTTATAATATAAAGACATATATCTATCTACGTTCTACATAATTTACAAAAGTAGCTATGAAGTAAAAATTTTATTACAATTTAAGTTACTAGGATTATTTTTCGTTGTATGAAACTGAAATATTATTAACTAGCATTTGTCTGCAGCTCCGCCCGCGTACGTTTTAATTTTCTCTGCGTATAAGGTTTTATTTTGTAACAAAAAAGTATTTTCCCGCGGTAAATTGTAGCCTAGCCTGTGTGAACTCTTTAGCTAGCTAGACCTCCTACTTTATCTGCTCACAAAGATCACGGAAATTTCTTAGTTTTTACGTTGCTTAGTTTGGAAGTTGCTTAGTTTTTACGCGAAAACGTAATAAACAGACCGACAATACACTATTACGGTTTTGTACACAAACTTACTTCCCCAATTATAATATTAGTAGCGGAGTACGGATCTTATAGTGCACTATTTTATTCCGTTTACATATTAATTTAATTAAATTAGTTTGAATTTAATTAATAAATGTATAGAATTATCATGTGTTTTTTTTTCTTACGTTTTTCACACTACACTTCACTACAGTTAAAAATTTAAATCTTTCACAGTGAGTAGAACTATACCAGCTGTCAAAAATACATTTGAAGTTGATGAATTTACAAAAAATCAATATCAGGTAAGCAGAGGGTCTACCCAATACCGAAAAACATGGCAAGGGGTCTACGAGACAAAAAAGTTCAGGAACCACTGGTCTATAACAATCATTTAGCTTTTTTTTTTTTTAATCAAGATCGTATTTTTTTTTAGATTTTGCATTTATATCCAGATCTCATTTCTTGTGATAATATTTTTTTTCCTCTTAAAAGCTATAAAAGTACATCAAATGTCCTCGTTCTGCCGCGGGGCGGATAATTACTATTATCATGTATCCTCCAATCTAAATTATGGTAATGTACACATGCTCCAGTATTGTCTTGGGCTCATCTGTGAGGATTAATTAAAAACCGCCACTATCAATCCATTAGTGTAATTCTAGTGCAACATTAACAACGATAAAAAAATCAAAGTTTAAGAAAATAAGCAAATGCACAACAATTTGATATTCTATATCATTATTTGCTTATTATATTTATAACCTGTAGTGACATTTAGTTACTAAATGAAAGAGATTAGTTCTGTTATTATTCTAAATGATATGATAGCAGTTCGCCGAAAAAACTTATTAAACTCTCAAATATGTTATCCCGATTGCTATTTTTCTGCCACCTTTTTGTTATCCATTAAGTACGATTTTGCTTAAAAACCATGTTTCATTATCTTTTTTTAATAATTCTTATCCCGAAAAATCGAGGTATACAAACTTAAATTATAATAGCATTAATTATTTATATATAGTTAAAGTATATTTTATTTTATATTATAACCGTCGTTGAACAGCCAACCCAATGTTTGGGGTAACGACTACAAATGTTCAACGCGGTAGGTAGCCTTGTAATTTTGAACCTCAGCCAGAAGACACGGAAACTCCTGGATCAAGTATTGGGTGAAATTTGCCTTCGTGGAGAACTTTTTGATGGAACTAACCAACACCTCCTAGAAAGAACAGGCCTCAGCACGGGTTACCAGAAATATCCCTTAGTAGTCCAAACGTAATGACATATTTTGTATTTTCAACCACTGCGCAGCTTAGTACCCCTAACGTAATGACATCTTTTTTACTTTTCATCTACTGCGCAATTAACTTCGTCACATCGGACTACTAAATTTATCCGTGCTGAGGCCTTTCTACTTCTAGGAGGTGTTGAACTAACCCGCATTTGCGTTACATGGAGAGTAAGACCACGAAAACCTCCCACGGTTAGCCTGACGGCAAGGGGACTCTAACCCATGATCCGTCTTCCACTGAGGATATTTCACGTCAGCACTGTGGTCGGTGCAAGCCGGATGCGGAATTCTTATCGACCAGCCATCGCTGGGATTCGAACCCGGTTCACTTCATTGGAATTAGAACGCTCTATCTCCTGAGCCATCACGGTTCAGTTAAAGTATATCTTTTTAATAACCGTTGTTGAACAGCCGACCCAATTTTATGGGTTTACGACTACTAATATTCAACTCCGTAGCCTTGTAATTTTGAACCCAATCCAGAAGACAAGGGATGTCCTGAATCGAGTATTGGGAGAAGTTTGCCTTCGTAGAGGACTTTTTGATGGAGCTAACCCGCATTTGCGTTACATGGAGAGGAAGACAACGAGAACCTCCCACGGTTAGCCTGACGGCAAGGGGACTCTAACCCATGATCCGTCTCCCACTGAGGATATTTCGCGTCAGCACTGTGGTCGGTGCAAGCCGGATGCGGAATTCGTATCGACTGGGATTCGAACCTGGTTCGCCGCATTGGAAGGCGAATGCTCTATCGCCAGAGCCGTCGCGGCTCAGTTAAAGTATATTGATTTTAATCAGTTGATGATAATTATTGCTATTGCGTTTTATTTTTAAATAACTGAAAAGATGTTAAATGGGTTTAAACTATCCGCCGAGGCCGTTGAATAATTTTAAATCAATTTTAACACGAATAAACATGTCAGTTTTAAAGCATGTATGACTATTTTTTTTTTTTTTTTGCTACAATACATCCATTTCACGCATCTTGATTCAGTTAAGTACTCTATCTGAGTTTAAAATGAAATGAGTGTTTATCACTGACACTACTGTATGAAGTAGCTGACACTACTGTATGAACTTCAAAACGAAGTAAATATCACAGGAACGTGTAAAAAGTTAAACGGTACAGTTCTCACAGAGCATGTTCCTTTGTGACAAAAACTGGTGTTGTGAAGATCGATGTGGTGTAACGATATATATTGATAGAATCATTTAATGGTTAAAAAATTTTCTGTCATCTAATGCTACAGAACAGCTCAACTGTATTAAACCTAGAATACGCGAGATATATAAGATTGTTCTGCTTTTGTTGTTGTATCTAATATGAATTACACGCTCAAAACATGAATAATACAAAAACTGGAAAAACCTTGTTCGTCACTGGATAATTCTATTTTTAGTATAGTGATGGTCTCACCAGAAAACAAGTATTTTATGTATAAGTATTATATGAAGGCCTTCATTTAAATAGTAGCCCAACTCCACCTTTGTTCATTTTAAGACTGCCTTGTCTGATTTGTGGTGTTAGACAGTCGAAATAGGCTGTACTAATTTTAATGAATTTGTATGAATATAAAGGGGAACTAACTTTAATAGGTAAGAGTCGGGCCATTCTTCAAGTTTGACCTGTATTAAACATGTAATTTGTATGGGGTAAATGCATATGCTGTTGTAAAACCTTGTTTATTCCAACAGCCCAGCTGAATTCAAAACCATTTCTCTGGAGCGAGGATCTGCTGGCTTAGGCTTCAGCATCGTCGGAGGATATGGCAGCCCCCACGGGGATCTTCCGATTTACGTGAAAAAAGTGTTCGACAACGGTGCTGCGGCCAAGGATGGTCGTCTGAAGCGAGGTGATCAGATTCTAAGTGTCAACGACCGCAGCCTGGAAGGCCTATCCCACGAGGAAGCAGTCGAAATCCTGAAGAAAGTCACTGGAAGCGTCGTGCTTTCAGTACTATCCTAGTTGCAAATGTCGGCGGTGTGTTTGTACATTCCTATTAAACAAGTGAGAAATGAGGAGATATAACGAAAAGACTGGTGCTTTTTCTTGTTAGAAAATAAATATTCTATATACCTGCACAACCTCAAAATTAACTGCAACCGTGGCAGCTGTCTTCAACCCGAAGAATCTTCTGAACTGAGGTTCCGTTTTACATAAAATGTACATTCATTTAACAATCAGAGAGAGATGATTGAAACTTTTGAGATGGCTCAAATATTTTTTAATCTCAGGTACAATCACAGTGATTTGTGCTTGAGAACCGCAAAGACTTTTTCATGTTGTATCATGATATTGTGCCTTTTTTGTTCCCATCAATTTGCATTGAGAAAAGAAGTTAAATCATAATCGAAGCTAGTGAAGCAAATTTGTTAAACAATATTCTTGCATCCATTAGAAGAATATTGCTGAAGAGTTGTTTCCACTTTTATTCTTTTTTCGGATGAAATTGTAAATCATAAGCTTATCCATAAACCGTTCTTCGTTTTAATTCTTATTGCCTTAATTGTTGACACTTATGCAGATTATTAATTTGGTTCATTTATAGTTTAAATATTTATATGTGTTAGTTTCTAGGCTATATTATTCTGTTAATTGTCATAAAATGTCCTATATATGTTCTGTATGCCGGGGTGGCCGTACAACTAACTACTGCATTGATAAAGATCATGAAATATTCTGAGTTGACTAAACTTTTGAGTTCTAGAAAAGTTTCGTCAATCATTATTCAAAAACTAAATCCATTTTTCTCAAGAGCCTTTATTTATAAATTCATGAATATGGTTTTCCATATTCCCCATCCTTAATATTCAAAAAATTTTTAAAAGAAAATAAAGTAAATTTTTATGGAAAATAAAGTAAAAAAATACATTAGAAATCGCAAATTATTTAAATTAGAAAATAAAATTTTTATCTGATGAATCAGAAATAACAATCATCATCCAGACATGATTAAAACCTCTATAACTGATTTGATTGTCAAATGAATCTGAAATAAGTTTCTAATAATCGCTTAACAGTTCCTTTTGTCAGCAAAACTGGTTTTATTTTATTTATTTTCATCTTTGCGGGATTGATCTTGGTCATGAGCACACACTTTCATTTACATTAACGTTCATTTTTTTCTAAATGTTCTTATTTAAAAAGAAATTGTAAATTGACAGTTTTTTTTTCTCCTGGCATACATTTTCTTATAGCTTTCAATTTCAAACTTTAAATAAAAATTTGTTTCATCTCTGATCATATCTGATAGCTAAATCAAATATTTGGTTAAAATTTTTAAAAAACAACAATTACGCCTGTTTGCAATTTTGTTGAATAAATGACCTTTAAAATTGTTGTAAAAGTTCAAAAACTTTAGCATCTGTTACTTATTAACTGTTATGAGTTATTAATGTTCATGTGCAATTTCAGTTGTTAAAATTGCAAGCATTCCTGTCCTTTGACCAAATCACCTATTAATACTTTATTGATATTAAGTTAAGTTTTATGTGAAGTCATTGAATTTTATGATACCAAATAATAAATTTTTGAATGTATTCTAGTTATAAAAGTTTGTAGAAATGTAGACTGTCAAATTTTAGTCTATTTACAGTCTTAATTAGTGCCATTTGAGTGTATTATTTTTTTATGTTTTATCATTTTTTGTGTGAGTTTAGTGTTTGAACATTTGTGAATTTTGTGTTTTCAGAATATATATATATATATATATTTTTTTTTTTGAAATTTGTATTTTCAGAATATCATTGATTTGCTATTTGTTTCTTTAAAATGTGTGTTTGTATCTAACCTTTAAAATCAGGGCTTCGTTCTTGTAATTTTTACATCAACAAAGTTAATTTCCAAATGTGGTAAGTTTAACTTAGTAAGTTTATTATTTTAAAAGCTATTGGTTACTGAATTTTAACGTTAACATTTTTATAGTTATAACTAGGAAGAAAATGTCTATTGCTACACAATTTATTGTTGTTTTATTAACTAATCATTATGAATATAAAACGTTTAATTATTTATTTTATAATGCAGCTAAATTGCTTTAAATTTGTTAACAGATTAAATAAAACAGCTTTTATCAAAATTAAGTTTTTTTATTATTGATCGTTTTAAATAACAAATATTTATAATTTTTTTTACCCCTACATTTTATGATAGTTACTTTAAAATTACAAAAAGTTAAAAATTAACTGAGATAATACTTATTACAATGCAAAATTTTGTTTGTTTTTTTATCATATTATTGATCACTTAATTATTTACTTTATAACGCTTTACAATTTATGATTATTATTTTAAATTCAAGTAAAGTTGAAAGATAAAAAAATAACATTTATTAAAATTTTGTTTTGATATTTTATTTATTTTACTATCAACTTGGGTCTTTTATTCCTTCTTGAATTAAAAGCTCTAAACCTGACTAGTTATTGTACAACACGTTTCCAAAGTAGTGAAAATAATAGAGTCATTATTTTTAAATAAATAAGTTGTTAAATATAATAATTTTAGATATGGTTATGATAAATAATGCATTTAAATAATAACCTTTTCAAATATTTATATGCTAATGATGTGTATGCCTGTTGATATATCCGTTCTTTTCAAAATATCGTCGGTACACTTCAAAGTTTACTGTAAAAAGAAGGATATTGTTAAATTCCATTTGATAAAAAAAAGGTAGTCACTAATAATTTAACATTCACTCCTATTTTAAAACATTCTTTTGCTTAAGTTCTTCAAAATGAATTGAATGTCGATTATTGTGTAAATGATTCTACTGTTCATTTGG
The DNA here is from genome assembly GCF_982258835.1 of Parasteatoda tepidariorum. NCBI lineage: Eukaryota > Metazoa > Arthropoda > Arachnida > Araneae > Theridiidae > Parasteatoda > Parasteatoda tepidariorum. Next base: position 59,592,419 of record NC_141761.1, read on the forward strand.
TTTAACTCTGTGAAGCCAAATAATTTAGGTCTTCCTGCTAATGAAGTACTTTTGTGGAAAAGTTTGAGCCTTTTAGAGTAGTCTCTAACATAGTGAATTGCTGTTTTTTAAAACAGTTTATGTTTCTTCTTTTAATTAATTTTAATTGTAACTTTACTTAAAATCCAAATTTTATTTGTTTTATAAAGCAAATTTTAGTCGAAATGAAATCTAAAATCTCATAATTCAATATTAAATAAAAAATTATGACGTGTAAATATTTTTGAAAATCGTTTCTATTACAAATATTTAAGCTTTTAAAATTAAATTGAAATATTTGCTGTTTATTAATCCATTACTGCCCATAGTCTCTTTTTAAGAAAATTAAAAAATCTCAATTATTTATGGAATTTTTTTTTTTAAAAAAGCAGGTATTAGTTTTACTTAATCATCAAAAATATTAAAGAAAGTGGATAGAGATAAAAGTGTACAGTTTGCTACGTTCTGCTTATTGATAAATTTGATATTTAATATTTATTCTAAATTTGATATTTATTCTCACCAAGTAAGTGAAATGGTTTTAAATCTCATCAAAAGATCTCTGCTCTCTGGAAAAAATAATTAATCAATGTTTACTGCTGCATATTAAACTATCACATCTGAAATATTTACTGGGGTGTCTGTTAATTTTGTTTCCAGAATGCACCGTTCTTTTTCTGTAAAAAAATGGTTATTTTTAAAACATTGGCTCATTATTTTTCCCACTGTGTTAATAAAACTTATAACTAATTTAACAACTTAGAGATAAAAAATATTCTTTTGTTCTTTAAACAAAAAGCAGACGATGCGTTTTTATCTCCTTGCGTTTCTCTTTCATTGTTTTTTTTTTTTTTTTCCTTTCGAATTGTTTTTTTTTTTTTTTTTTTTTTTTTTTTTTTTTTTTTTTTGGAACACCCATTCAACATTTAATTTTAAAAAAATTTTAAACTTTAGTTTAAGCGTAAATTTTGACAGAAACGAGAAGAAAAGTAATTAATTTATATCACTTTTCTTCTGGTTTTTTTTTTAATTTATATAAAATATATATTATGTATTTGGTAACTACAATTAGGAAAAATAAAAAAAAAAATTTCTTATAATCTCGCATAATTTTGGATTTTGATAGCTTTCATCATTTTGCTAATCAAAGTTTTACGATATTTTCACCTTTTTTTTCAAATAAAACAAAAAGCTTTCAAGCAAAATTTTTTATAGTAATTTTCATTTGATTTCATGATATTTGCAACTATTATAATACAAATTATGTTTTAAAAATTACAACTTGGGCATTAATAGATTAAGTTTATGACATTGTTATGGTTAAATGCATTTTACTAAATATATAAATTATTAATTACGAAATATCTAAACTAAAGACAAATAGAGGTAAAATAAATATTTATTCTTGTACAGCTAATGAATTTTATTGCACTTTAAACGTTAATTAAGCTTAAATTTTTAAACAAAATGCACCAACTCTAGAAAATAAAGTTCTCTAAATGTGTAATGTGTTTAACTTCATAATGTAAATATATGTAGTTTCGTCGATTATATATTGTTCTGTAAGTAATAGTTTATTACAACTTTAACTGTTGTTCAATGGCTTTTTTTTACTGTTTCAAGGTATATTTAATTAAAAAGATAACTGAAACTGAGAAGAATTACGTGTTTTCCAAATCAAAATGTGTTTATTGCATAAGCTATAAATTCCTTGTGCTAGATTTGTTTAGAATACATATACTATAACATTTCTCAGTGCTGATTTGCTAATATTTTATTCATATTCTTATTCCTAATTATAAACAAAATTTAAGCGTAATTCACGTGGTTTTTGGAAGAAGTTAATTTTAGACGAAATTATGAAATTTAGACGTTAAAATTTTTAGACGAAAAAAAAAATATTGTATTAAAAATAGTTTATTTATCATCAAATTATATCTACATCAGATAAAATAATTACCTTTAATTTTAATTTTTAAGTATATCATTATAATTTATGATAGATATCAATTTCTCGTAAAAATTGAGATATTTTACGGATGCTGAATCAGATTTTAAAATTTATTTTTCGTAAAACAAAGCTTTGAACCTGAATCGATAATAGACTTGGAAAATTAATTTATGTGTTAGGAATTTTTTCAAATTCAAAAATTATTTTTTTAAGAAGTAAATAAAAATTTGAAATCAGAAGCGAACACTTTTTGTACAAAATTAATTGACAAAATCGTTTTCCATTATAACATTCTATTTCTTAATTGTTTCTTAAATTAATTCAATTAAATATATTGCCATATAAGAATAGAAGTTAAGTAAAGTAATTAGTGAAGAAAATTGTTTACTAAATTAAGATTGCATGAGGGTTAATTAGGATAACATGTCTTAAGTCTTGCGCACTACAGAAAAAATTATTAGCCAATTCAAAGTAAATTGCTCATTGAAAAATGTTTTCTTAGGTTTAATTGATACTTATAGTGACAATTATTTCAAATTAAATAGATGAATAATTGAAATCACTTTTAGTCTTAAATTTTCTTCATTGTAAAACTAAAATGTGTTTTCAACGTTTCATTATTTTAAGAATTGCTTCTTATTAAAAATCGTCTTCAAAAAAATTTTTAAATTTAAAAAAGAATGCAATGAAATTATATTTGCACTTTACAAAAAAGATTACGTGTTAAATCTTAAAGAATAGTTAAGATTATCAAATTAAAACCTGTGAATATAATTATGTTTTTTAATTTCTTTACATGGTTTAAATTTATGTAAACTTGTTAACATTTAAACGCAGAACTCTAGCATTCACTTCCATTGTATATGTATAAAATGAATATATATATTATATATTTTCACTCTATAGTCAATACGTAACGCTTACGTATTGACTATACGTACGTACTACGCTTTAAAAAGCGTAGTACGTACGTACTACGCTTTTTAAATCAACTGCCATTTCTGTGTACGCAGATCAGATGTATACTATTAAAGACATATATTGTAGATATTATGAATTTTAATGCTCCAAAGTGATTCTTACTACATTAAAAAAGTAAATTTTTAATATTTGTTTTTGTGTTGTGCTCTTTCTTATTCACATAACACCAAATTTTCTAAAAAAATTTTAAATTTCTGGACACATTTTTAGGTGGCTGCAAAAATTAATATTTTCAAGCAGTTTTAGGAATTTAAAAAAATAATCTTTCTTGACTTAAAACAATTATTACAGTTATTGTAGAAGTTCGTACATATTGTTAATTTTTAGTTCAATGAGTTTTAAAAATGATGCCTTTTAATATAAATTTTGTAGTGATTTTTTCTGCGAGAAGTAAAGCCCTTTGCTAATAATATGTCTCACAGATGGCGCTCTGATCCACTGCTCAGAGCGCCATCTATGTAAAAGTTATGTAATGTATGTAAAAGTTAATTAATGTTCAGATTCCATTCATACACTACAACTTAAGCAGAATTTTTCGTTATTGTTATTAGATATATTTTTCTGTTATAAAGCGTTTTGTTATAACTTATGCAACACCCAACTTATATGGATTAACGAACCTTTGACTCCGAGGTTTATCATATTTCACACCATTAATTTAACTCTTAGTTTAGAAACAATTTTTAAATCACCGCAAAGGAAAACATGTATAATTTCATAAGAAAAAAAAAGAACACGGAGCTCAAAATACATTTCAAACTTTGAGTTTATTATTTAAAACTCATATAGAGATCTTATTTGGAGAATACATATGTTGAATGTTTAACACATTTTGACTTTCACTACAGTAAAATGAATTATCGACATGAAGGAAAACTTTAAACAATTATAAAAGAATTAAATGTGCTTTATTTCACGCAAAGCACCAACAATATGATTTTTATATACTTAATGAAACTAACTAATGAATTTCTAAATACTACTAGAGCAGCAAATTGGGATTATAAAAAGAATACTAAATTGGTAAAACGTCCATAAAGCAACAACAAATACATATACAATATCATTTTTGTTCATAAAAATGACTTTAAAATCACCGGTGTGTATTCATTCAGAATTCTTTGAACTCTGGCTAAATTTTATATAATAAACATCAAACATTAATATAACACTAATATTTAAAAAAAACGATAACATAATAATTTGGTTTCTTTCTTTCGTAACACATACATTGCTAATTTTATGCTTCTTGCACAACTTATTTATTAGAAATATTGCTGGAAACCTTTCGCTTTAAACTGCCGTTTTATTTTAAAGTATATGAAAACTCGAACATCAGTACAATTTTTTATCTGTTTATAGTAGAATGTTTCAAAGAACAGAATTAAAAAACCGTTACTAAATTTTCGATTGTTTATTTTTTAAATGTGCAACGTCAACTAACCATTTCCTTTTAGTATCACTTGAGGGCTCTACTGTAATTAGGGTGATAAGAAACTTTTAAAAAAGCGTTGCGATGAAATCGCAGTGGAACGTCCTTGATTATTATTCGTTCATAGGTTCACTAATTAATATTACATGTTTAAATCAGTTTCCAAAACTAAGGTGTACGTTTACATACATGCACTATTTTAAATTAACCTTTCTTCATTGTTAGATTACAAATAGGGTATAGACAATTTTCATTTCCTTGTTCAAGAACGCAAATTTTCAATGTACAAGTTACTTTGTAAAGTTTCCAGCAAATTTCTAACATTTTATTTTCTAAGATAAACAAAATATTTAATTCACAAAAAAATTGATTCTACAAAAAAAGAAAAGATTCCATTCTTTAAAAATCACAGCTCATTGTATCACTCATAACTTTTGCAAGGCGAATAATGTAACTCAATCTTTCCTCCAGGTAGCGAAATTTTTTCGCCACTGAAATAACAAACAGCTCTCTTTAATATTTTCTTTAAAATTAAATTATATTACGATAGCAGTTTTAATTTAAAATTAAGCTGTGCTCATGGGGTAAGGAAGATACAATATTAAAATTAAATTAATAAAAATGATTAAGAGGTAGTTATTAACAAAAAAAACATCAAATACATAACATTTTTAAATATTCATTGTTAGTGACAGTTGCAAATCGTGAAGCCAATAATAGATAAATTATGTTATGTATTTATGAGGTCTACAATAAACAGTATAAAATTTACGTTGTTCATTATCAAAAATTTTAAAACAAACTAATATCAATACTTAATTTATACTACATATTGCTGCATTCATAATGAACATAATAATAATATTGCTTTTATAATAAAAAGTGCAATATTTTTGATCATGAAAAATTATTTTTATGATTAAGAATTTTTATTAAGTGATGTTTTCTGATAATTAACTACATGAATAAGCATACTAATTATGAAAAAAAAGTAATAAAGTTTTACAACTAAAACTGGCATTAATCATAAACAAAACACTGTTTTGTTTTGATAATTATTTTAAAAGTTAATTTTAACTCAAAAATTTGAAAACAATTATATATTTTATTCTGACAGGTATTATAATATCACTTTAAAAATCTGCACTATATTATTTTTAAAATCATCAAAGTTTTTATGTTGAACGAAATATAAATTTATTTCTTTTAAAATTATAACATTCTTAATATAGTTCTATTCATCAGATATTTTAAAAGGTGTTTACAATGCGTAACAGTTTAATCTAATTTTGAGATAACATTTCTTCCTAGCAAGCTCAGATGTTATAAACTTTTTCCTTTATTACTAAAAAAATACGACTAAGTAAGACACATTTTCGAAAGGATTTATTTTTAAAAAATTTTAACCTTTCATACCTTTTTTTCAGAAACTCTGTTTCATAATAAACTCTCTTCTTCTTTCGCAATGTAACCTTCGTTTCAAAATATATATCATTTGCATTACCTGTTGTTAATAGAATAACGAAATTTAATACAAAAGAAAAAGGTCCAGGTTTGTCACAGGTCTGAGAGGCATCATATTTTTATACAGTCGTTCGTTATTCGAGTAAAAAGATTGCAAGGTACTTATCGGTTATAAGGACCATGAAGCCAAGTACGCCAGATTCTTGTTTAAACAGGTCATCGGCAACCGATAATACATATGGTGCATCAAATGCCACAATATCGTGATCATTAATGATAACAATACATATTAAATACGAAAATATCGTGATCATCAGTGACAACAATACATGCCCGTTCCGAAAATATTGCGATTATTAATGATAACTATATAAAATACAATAACTTAACATATCAAAATGCAATATCACGAATAATATACATGGCGATAGTTATTATATTATTGTTAATTTGTTAGTTATTATATTATTGCTAATTACTTTTAATATTGATAACGAAAATATCGATCAATATTAAAAGTAATATTAATGAGATAAATTTTAACAGTTTTGTCATATATTGTTAAATATCGATATTTTTTGACGATGCATCGCGATAATCAAATTCGGTACAAAGTGGTCATAGGGAAAAATTTTCATGTCAGCGACAACTCGAAAAAGCAATCCCTAACTCATGGTTTATATATCCGATAAAAACCTAGTACAATTACATATTGTTTTTCTTTTTAAACTGTAAGTAGTTTAAAAATGTGTTCTTTTTTTCGATAAAATCCAACTTTTCAATAACTTTTTGATCTAGTTTATAATTCAAGTTAAATTATCCAGATAAAATTTTTTGTTTGCGTCGATTAGCACCGAAACACCAGACATATAACAAACCTGTTCCAAAAAAAAAAATGATTCAGACCTATCCGTCTTTACACACTAAAATGTACAAACGTAATATTTACATACTATAAAATATTTTTTGCAAAATACAAATAGCACATATATAAGCGTGGAACATCTATATCCATGCCCGGCTGCAGTAATAGTTAAAGGCACATAAAATCACACATTGTTGAATATAATCAATAAGCTAATCACACACTATAAACAATGAAGGATTCAAAAGTATACAGATACATTATTAGTGTACATCATCAACAGTATACATCATCAACAGAACAATAATAGTATTAATGAACAGGGAGACTACTAATTGTGATATCTTAACTACACTAACTATTATTTGTATCATTACTACTTAATATTACGCAATAAGAAAACACATCAACCAGTTAAACACATCGTAAAAAAAGGATGCTTTTATTTATAATTAACTAATACATATCATTATGAAAACTCAGTCATCGAACATTATGTGGATTAAACTTACTGGATGGTCAAAGATTTTTCTCACGTAATTTCATTAAAAAAAATTTTAATGACTAAATATGTTGAATTGATAAATTTTTAAAACTATTTAGTACTAAAATAAAACTTAACTATTCAATTTATGAAGACAACATTTATTTTTCAAGAACTGTTTACATAAGCCGGTTAATCGTATGTGGATTAAACTTACCAGATAATCAAAGCTTTTATACACGTTAATTTCATAGCAATTTTTTTAAATATTTTGAATTGATAAATTTTTAAAAGTATTTAATCTGCTAAAATAAAACTTACCTATTAAATTTTTACCATAAGACGTTTATTTTTCAAAAGCTGTTTATATAAGTCGGTTAATCAAAGATTTAAAGCATGTCAGTTTCACAGCAATCTTTTAAATAATTAAATCTGTTACAATTGATTTATTTTAAAACAACTCAAGCTGTAGAAAAATCATTTTTCGTTAAACCGAAATAAATGTATCTACATAAATTTCAAAGGCTGTACTAATATGAAAGAATAAATTTTTTTTGAGAAAGTTTAAAGGTGTGTTTTCCTCTTTTATTAGTTACAAATACTTTTTTTTATAATTCCTACTTATTAATATCATTTTTCAGGTTACGTAAACAAAGCTTTCTCGGTTTTAAAACTACAATTAAAGATAAAAGATTATTTAAAAGTATTAAACTATAATTAAAGATAAAGATATCGCAAAACTTCTAAAAATCTGAATAAAAAATTCAAAATCTGGCAATTTTTTTTGATTATTTATTCTATAATTCTCTCTAATGCTTTAAAAAAAAGTAACTTAATCTTTCTGATGAAAATATCATTCATTTTTAATAATTTTTTTTTGCAACCAACTCTTTTTCTTAAACTTCTACATTATTAAAAATCATACTCCAGTTTTTTCAATGCTGTTTTTTAAAATCTATTTTACGTACTGTTATGTTTGGACAAAAAGTAGTTTTCCTTTATTTACATTTAAAATATTGTTGTTTTTTTCTCTTTATTCTAGGTATTTTTAATAAACCTTATGATAATTAATATATCTATACATTTATTTTTTAAGCAAACTATTGATTAGTAATTTTAAATTACAGTTTTTTCCCCAACTTTAATTTAACTTTACTTAATAAACAACGAACAACTTATAGTTAATAAAAAATTTATTTAATTTTTAATTAAACTGTTACTTTATGTCTTATAATTGTATAACCATTTCATTTTTCTATATTTCATTCTTTTTAAGACACGTAATAAATTTATTGTATCAAGAGGTTATATATTCAACTTACCACACATAAACAAAACGTGCACATTTTTTTTTAAATCAAATATTACGAAATACATAACTTGGTGAATATTATAATGTTATTTATAACGAATCATTTTGTAACAAAACATATATCTGTATAAACAAAAACTAACAATTTTGAAATTGTAAAATATATAATAACTAAGAATTACTTTAACAAAAATTCTAAAATAACTAGTTTTCGACAAATATTTTTTATGTATTCAATATTATATACAGATTCTTCTATGCAGATTTCTTATAGCAAAAGACCAGTAATAAGACCAGTTTAATTAAAAATTTATAAACGTATGCCTCACAGTTTTGAATTTTAAGGATTTAAAATATCGATACAATTTAATTCGTGCAATTATTTAATAGCATAATATTTTTATTGCTACAATATCAGTGACTTGCAATTAGACTTAAATAAAAACAACTATTGCTGTAATAAATGCAATTCTAACTGTTAGAAACATTCAATTTAAAAAAATATTTTTTGCAATTATCAACAAAAAAAAGGTTAAAATGCATAAAATACAACTAAAAATTAACAGTTGTGAATTGCGAAATCAGAAGAATGTCTGAAACAGAAAATTTTTGAAGGATAAAATATTTTTCTCTTTATAATAATTGACAAAATTAAAATAGAAAGAAATTGCATTTAATGAATTAATGTAGTTGTATGTAATAATTGCATGTAATAATAATGTAATGAATCTGAGGTAAAAGTTAATTGCTGAATGCATTTTTATTTCAAACTTAAAAATAGATGTTCTGTGCCTAGATTAAATTTTATAAGTCAAAAATCTAAAAACAAAATTACAATTAACATGTTGTAGTTAGTAAATAATATGATATTAAATTTTTTTTTAAAATATGTAATTTGCCATATTTCATTTCAATTGTTGTTTAAAATGAGGTAAGTAATAAAACTGTAATTTATTTAATAATTGCAATATTATTTAACCTCCCAAAATGTTGTTATTTATGGATGTTATTTGTTATTAATGTTTCTAAAATAACTAACTTTCGTCTTGATATAATAAAATTTATATTTTCTGAAATATTTTTTTGCTCGCAATTGCTCGTAAATAATATGTTCTAAACAACTCTCCGGAAAATTTAGTTTTAATTTAAAATAAAATCCGCTTCGTTTTTTTTTTAATGAATGTTCCACTGTTTAAAGAAATCTGTAAACGAATTTTCCATAATCCTTAAATGTTCACGTCAATGGATTTTGCATGGCATATTTAAATTTGAAAAAACCAAAATAATTATTTCGCATATTTGTTTCTGAAATTCAAAATTTTTTTCATTAAATTTCACCCTCTGTGGAAGCCAAACCTAAATTTCACCTATACCTATAACTTTACTCATGCAGACATGTTTATTATTCAGAAATGCATCCATTTACATGTAAATTTTAATATTCAACTAATTGAACTTTTTCCTTGAGGATATGCTTTAGTAGAAACAATATTTAATCCTAATATTTTACCAAAAATAATTATTTGTTTTTTTGTATCTTTCCATTGAAAATAATTATTTTGTATGATTTTATAATATTTTTGAAATGATTAATTTAACAAACATTTATATTAATAAGAAATAATTGAATTAGAATCAATATTGTTTGTTGTAATCAAAACTATTTTATTATGATTGTAATATTACACTTTTTAAGGTTAATAACTAAAAATCATACATGATTTAATGTGTTTTAAAATTTACTTGAAGGGGGGATATAAACTCTTTATTTTAAAATAAGTATTTTTAAAAACTAAATATTTTGTGGACGAAAAAACATTGTATAGAACAAATATTTTACCTCTACAGTGTTTAAAATAAAAATAAATAACGGTAACAAAATAATAACAATACTCTAAATTTCTTTCGATTTGATGAACGAGTTTTGAATTATTATAATGTAATTTTAATTTTTTTAGGTGCTAACTTTATAAATGATGACGAATTTTTGGAGATGATATTTAAAGTTAAGAATTTAAATACAAAAACATACTTTCTCGAAATCAGCACACCCATTTTTGACGGATTCAGATTTTTGACCTACAAACTTCATTCTTTCAAAATAAGGTTCCAATGTTTATTCGAAAGAGATGGGGAAGTTTGCTTTTTTAATGTAAATTTCGCATTTTGCATATTACGCCATACATCTGAAATTGCTCAACAGCATCAAAAACATTTTGCGGCACAATTATAAAACTCGATTATCCAAAATCCAAAAGTTACGAACAGTTAAATAAAATCGGTCAAATAGTTTGAAAATAGTACAATTTTGAAAATAATAAATTATTGCATTTTTATATTTCAAGAAGATTTTAAATGATGCCATTCGAAATTCGGATTTTTTTTTTTTTATTTAAAATTACAAAGTTTAAAAATTCGTAGATCTTATTACTATAAAAAGGTATACGAGTTTTTAAATCAACATTTTTTAATCCATTTTTAAACTAAATAATGAAAATAATTCATCATAAGAGATTATATTAAATTATATTTTGCATGAAACTTTGAATAACCGAATTTTATAATTATATTAAATTATTATATTATTTTAATTATATTATTTTAATTATATTATTTTAATTATATCATTTTAATTATATTAATTTTTTTGACTCGCTTAAATAGTTAAAGAGATGAGGCGAAATTAGCTAAAAGTGAATTTCATACTAGGAGGACTAAACCCCTATCCTAACAATATTCTATAAACACCATATTTTTCAAATGGACCCCTTTGCTTAAAATTTTCTAAAGAATGAAATTAATTTACAAAAATATTTAATTTGATTCATAAAAGAATGCAACTTTAAATCTAAATTTAAAGATAATTTAAATGAGAGCTTAAAATCGAGAAGAAGAAAAAATACAATACAAGAAAAAAATAAATCAATTGCAAGCCACATGATAGATTAAAGCTAGAATGGTGGAGGGGCAAAATAGCCAATTTTTAAGGTTGAAGAGATTTACAAACAATGATAGACTTGCATCATTATTTTTATTGTTAGGTATACAGGGTTATTCATAATTCCCTCCGGGGTTTCGAAGCGTTATAGTAAAAAAGCGAAGACGAATATGGCAAAAAAGAACATATGAAATTATTTCAAAAGTATTCAAGTTTTAATTTAAGCAGTTGCCGGTAGATGGCAGTAACATGTACCACTGAAGCCAGTTGTAGTAAAAAAAAATGGCGTTTACATGCGGAGGGAATTATGAATAACCCTGTATGTTAATACACCTAATAACGAAAAAGAAAAGTCTATCAATATTTGTGAATTCCACAAAGGCTTGAAGAGTGACAATTTTGCCTCCTTCCGTCTTTCTAGTGTTACCGAAGACTCAATATTATTTAGAGGCAAAACACATAAATCGAACTCTATTAAATATGAGAGTCATTTATAAAACAATGTCAATAAGGTTTTGTGGATGTAAAAACAGACTGAATTCTTTTAAGTGTTGGAGAAGAAGCATTCTAACTGTTCGTCCGGCAGTTTGTAGAAAACCTGCCCTATGTTGAAGGATTTCCGGATGGCCAGCAACTCGTCTATGGACTCGATGGGATTGGCTTTAGTAGACCAGACACAGAGCGAGCTATTAGGAACTTGAAATAACAATCTCTGCATTTCTGGTATAGAATACTTGAGGAGCGATGCATGGACAGGAAACATAACAGGCTGCATCAGTGTGTACTCTTTCACCAAAGCTATCATCCGATCAACATGTTCTCGGGTATACCTATTACAGAATGAAGTAGAGCGTTATCAGGAATAACTTACATTGACGAGATTTACAAATAATGTTTATGAAATTTTGAAGTTTCTTGCAGATCTCTGTTAAGAAATATTGATGTATAATGGTCCATAATATGGAACAAATTTGCAACACTCACGGTTGAATCATAGTGCTCAGCAAGTTTATTCCTAATCCTGTGCAACAACATTCGAAATTTTATACTTTTAATGTACATAACTTAAAATTTGTGAGTGATAAGATTTAGATTTGTGATTCTCAAAGTTTTTTTTTTAACTATAGACCTTGAAACAACACAATAAATGATGATTTCCTTTTTCAAATGATTCATATATATTCCCAACATTTTACGTAAACAATATTTTTAGTTTTAAGTTTGAAAATATTTTTCTCTTTTTTTTTAATTTCAAACAGTTTTGATGTATTGACAGAGCATTAAAAATGCATACATCAATATGTTATATGTTTAATAACTGTGTGTAATTTGTTTGCACCGATCAAATTTTGCTATCTAGTAAATATCAAATTACAACACTTGTTATGTTAATTTCAAAATAATATTAAACTTTTGCTTAAGGCGGGTACACCATGTGGACCACATGTGATGGTACAGATGATACACCATAAGCAAAAGGTTAAATCAGCGTGTTAAGTCTTGTTACGTAAGGAAACTTTAAAATTTTTTCTTGTGTGTGCTGAATCTTTTAACATAATTTGGAAGATTGTTACAAGCCGAAGGTTAATGTTTGAATTTAGAAAATATAAATTTTATGCTTTGTAAATAGCTAAGAACATTACTTTTAGAATAACTATTCATTACAATATCCACGATTACAACATTCGAAAACACATTTATTCATCACATGCATCAAATAACGTTATTATTAATCGCTCGTTATTTTAATAACCCGATTTATTACTTAAACAATAATATAGATAATAGAATTTCAGTTGTACCTTCATGAAACTAACTTTGTTTGAGAGATATAAAAACGGTAAAAATATTTTCTATTAATGAATACTAACAAAATATTAACACTTTTAAGAAAACATCATACATGCTTTATGGAAAGTATTTCAAATAGCTTTAATACTACAAGTTAAACAAAATTTCAAAATATTATACGATTCTTCAAGTTCTTACCCTATTTTAAGATAGGTAGATGGCAATATATCCGTTGTCCACCCAATAGATATGATTGACCGCGGAAATCGAGTTCGGCATAGAGTGAGGAACGTCCATGAGTCCACTGGCACATTCGAAGAGCTGTGGGGTCCGAGTTGAATATCAGCATTCAGAATAATCGGACCACGTAGCTGTAAGATCAAAAAGCAATACAAATTACAAAAAACTTCGAGATACGCTTACAGCTAGCAACATCTTGTGTGTTATACATTACATCGAATTCCTGTTTTGAACCAGAGAGTCCATTAACAATATCTTAAGCGAAATAGAATATTTTGGTCAAAGTGTTAAATGTAATCACGGATTTAAAAAGAAAAAATATATTTAAAATGGAATGTTGCAGGAGTGGAGAGGATGAACTACACTAAACATAGTTTTCAGAGTTTATATGCGAAACTGAAAGGCAATATTTATGGCAATTATGTATCACCAATAAAGAAACAGATGTCCTAGATCAGAAGATCCATACTTCCGCTTAAAGCACTTTCAAAAGTGCGTTTTCTAAATTATTTTTTCGAACTTAAAATTCTTTAGTAGTTAGCTTGTAGAATACTTTCGTAAGGAAGCAAGTTCAATTTATGGCTTTTAACGTTTTTAGTGAACCATGGTGAAGAGGAACATTCTATTGTGTTTGAGAAAAATTTCTTCTCAGACAAAAGTTCGTTGCTTAACAAAGATGGAGTACATATGAAAAATAGTAAATTATTTTTATTTGTAAGGCAACGTAGAGGGATTTTATTTTTAAAAAAAAAATGCCTCTAAGCGCTGCAGAGCATTCCCTTAAGACATATCTCAGTCTTTTGAAAACTTTGCTTGATGAGTATTTTGTATACTATATCCCGAAAAAAATTCATTGATATAAAAAATCAAAAGTTTTTAAGCATTTGGTATAAAGATTCAAATAGAATCAAATAGAAACCCTTCTTATAATAACTGTTTTTCTTTAAAACAATATGCATGGAATATAATTTCAGATTATAAGTCAAAAGTAAAGTTATCAGTTAGCAGAAGTTACAAATTATTGTTTTGACATAGAATAAACAGCCATTTTTGCAAAAACCTAAATAAACATGGTGAGTTTTTATTCATTTATCAAAGATAAGAAAAATGTCCCCTACATGATCAGCCACTCTTGCCAAAACTCGACATGCTGGCTCAACCACCTCCGTGGACTGAAAATCCAGTTGGATACCCTTGTTGTTATACCGAAGTACTTCTTGCAGCCATTCCTCGAGTAATAGATCACTAGGTACAGAAGCTGACTGTGACATTATGGGTACTGGATACCTGCTATTGCAAGACATACTCACATCACCTTCCACGAGGCTAGCTGGACCTGTAAATGGAATGTTGCTCTGTAACTTATCGTTTGCTTCACTTACACATAGTGCCACACAAAAGTTTAAGCACACTTGGAGTTATTATACGTATACATTTAAAAATATCACTTTTTTTTCAATTATTTCATTGTAAGTATATTAAACAGACAAGAAAATATTCGAAGCAAAAGGAAAAAAATAGCTAAAAAAATTAAAGCTGAAAAAACAGAAATTTGAATTTTTTGTTCTAAAAATGTAAACACAAGAGTAAATAAATGCAGTTTTTTTTTTTGACAAATTACGCAATGTTAGAAGGTTTTAAAACTTTTAGCCATCATTATGATTACTAATAGGTCAAGCAAGGGACAAGTGGAAAAATTGTTTCGGCCAATTTGCTATATCACCTAATTATGAAACCTTAATGAACCATACTGAAACAGTGAACTATCAAGTATGCATTTGTTCTTAGTGTTTCAAAAACATAATAAATTTCCCTAATCCTACTGAACATGGGTGGATAATTGATGAAGAAACTATAAGCATTAGTTGGAACAGTATTTCTTAATGTATCATAGGGCTTGCTAATTCTCCTGTATTTCAAAAAAATACACGCAATTCAAACGCAGTTTCTTGTTTAGATTTTAGCTCATGTATTAATCTCGGAAATCGTAACGGACAAGAAAATTAATGTTGCAATCTGCGGAAAATGGATTCAGAGATAGATAGTTATATTTCAGATAATCTGGAGGTTTTCTTTTAAAAATGTACCACAATAATTAAAGTATGTAATACATTTGTTTCATATTAGAATAATTTTTCCCTCGTATTTTAATTCGGAATGACATATGTAAGTAAATTAATTTTATATGAAAATGAGCATTGATGTATATAAATAACCTCATTTTGTTCAAAAAATATTATGTATTTATTAAAAAGCACACATTAAGTTGTTTATGATAAAATATTAACATTAAAGATAATATTTTATCATCAACATGTAATGTTTTGTTAATTTCATCTCTAATTAAAAACATTCTTCTCCAGGTTCCCAGCAAATATTACTTAACCAAAACAATAATAGTATCTTTAAGTTCTTAATTTTGGGGTACTACTTTAATCTCGTGCAGAACATTAATGTGCAAATATTTTTTTGGTGAACTTCGTGTTTCTTAGTTAAGAAACACTGTTTAAACATATTATCTATAAAAAAAACTTAATTGACAGAGTTGGTAAACGAAAACCATTTTTTAGCCATCTTTCATTGCTTCAGGTTGCTGCACAGGGTTACTTTTCGATATCAGTTACAATGATAAGGTCAAAGCAATTCACACGTGAAGAAGTTTTTTAAACTTTTAAGTTAATATTTTTTTAAAAAATACTACTTAAGATATTTGTATAAATCACTCAAAGTAAGGTATATGTAAAGTTTTAACTCTTGGTGAGAATTACAAACCTCAATTCCGATGAGAAATTACACGAAAGACGATTTTGAAAGAAGATAAAAAGGTTCAAATATCTGCTTCAAACCCAAAATTGTTCAACAACTGACATCAAAAATCAGATAAGTCATATTGTTTTTATATTTATTTTATTTATAGATGAACTAAAACTATATCAAAAGATGCAAGATGCCTCGATATTCTTTGTCTTAAACTACATTATTGACTAGATTTGACCCGCAATAAGTACTTGTCATATGGATGAATGAATTAATGCAGTAGTAGTTGTTGCTGTTGACGTATGCCTGTTTAGGCAGAGGGGGTGCGATTGTTCTTGTTTTCCAGTGGCGCCATCTATGGCCAAGAATAGCCGTAGTAGTTGGTTAGGCCTACTGATGAACGCAGCGAGTCAGAGAAAGAATTCTAATTTTTTGATTCACACTTAAAATACGAATGCCGAGTATTTAGAACAACACTGTCGAGGGCAGCAGAAACAAGCGGAGATCCGCGAAGCTGTGAGTTCTGGCAGGGGAAGGACAAAGTGAAACTGCGAAGCGTTGAGTTCGTATATTCGGACCAACTAGTCACCGCCAGTGGCTTGTAAGATATAAATGACTTGTATGAACAGGAAAGAAACATTAACTCCATATATTTATTCTTAATTAGTTGTATAGGACTATTCAAATGAAGCCTTCAGGACTTCACTTAAAAGTTATTTCAATTTTCGAGCTAAATGCAAATTTTTAATAGCATTTTTTTTTTAATTATTCTTATAAGCTTTTACTTCTAAGTCCATTGGCTAGTCGTTGTTTGCTGTTTGTGCCACGAGCCCACGTCACTCGGAGTCCATCGCCTTTAGCTTCAGGAAAATAATCCAACAATCCTGCAGGCATGGAATTCTGTGAAAGAAAAATATATATTAGTTTATCATAATTATAAAGGAGCAAAATGATTATTTGCCAATCCATTTATGCATTAATTTTTAGTTGTCTATTGTTCTGGACTCAATTCTGGCAAACATATTTCTTTGTATTAAATAATTCAATAAGTTTGTTACAGAATATGTAGTTTCAAAAAAAGCAAAATATTGTGCTTATTCCTACATAGCATGGAACTATTTTATTTCAAAATTATCTCATATATAGCAATCTTAGAGTATTAAAATTTGCAGAGGGAAAAAAAATTTGTACGTAACATGCGAACTTTAATAGGACTTTAAATGTGTGAAATAAGACGGGTGAAACTTATCATGGGAATTTGTATCGCGTGGTCAAAGAATGGATTTGTTTTTATAGTTCGCAGGAAAATAGTTAATTTTATATCGAAATAAAATACGATATCTAATCAAAGAATGAAATTAATTTGCAAATTCAGAAAAAGACAAAATAAGTAAGTAACATTTGAAATAATAAAAAAAGGCCGGGTTAGCCTGATCGGTAGGGCGCTGCGTCCATGACCGAAAGTTCGTGGGTTCGATCCCCGCCGGCTGAAGACTCCCCGTGTAGTTGGTGACTGATGCACGTAAAAATTCTGTCGAGTCGCAAAGTCCTCCATGTTCCTATAACAAATCAAAACCTCTGGGGGTAGGGGAGAGTGGGGTCAATTGTAACATTTTTTACTTAACTATTTTTAACTAACAAAAAATCCAATATATTATTAGTATTAATTGACAGACGAGTAAAGTAGACTATCCTCTACTAGAAAAAAAAATAAATACCTGATTTTAAATATTATTATATTAGTTATTACCAATTTTTGACAGTCGTGCAGTTGTTACAATTGTCCCCACTTACGGGGTCAATTGTAACAGTTCATAAATTCAACTAAAACATAGTTAATTATACATATTATCATAGTTGTGATATATTTTTTTATTGATCAAAATAGTAGTGATATTTTAGGAGTAAAAATAATAATGAGCAGAAACCTAAAGGGTTAAACTTTTAACTTTAAGGGGTTAAAAATTTTAATTTATGCTGTGAAAGGTGACAAATAAAATAATGCACATGCAACATAATATAAATGATATAGGAAACTATTGGTGGTTCTTAAAGAGTTAAGTAATGGTTTGTAAACATAAGATTATTTATTTTCAGCTGTTACAATCGTCCCTTTACTTATTGTTGCAATTGTCCCCGAGACGCCATTTCAGCTTCATTTGTTAAAAACAATGCTAGTTAATTAGCAAAACTAATCTTTTTTTTTATTGAAATGTTAATTAAAGGTGTCCACTTACATATTCGGTTACTAATTTTTATTTGTTTAAACAAAATTACTTTGTTACAATATAATATTCTAATACCAAAAAAAGTACTTGCGTGGCGTGAAAATATCTTTTGTGATGTAACTCTTTCAAAAGTACATAAAAATGGTTGCCATTAGGGGTGTACATGTAGATTTATTAAATACACCTTGTGTGCCACCTAGGAACCAAATCTAGAACCCGACACTCGAAATTTTTGCTCTGTTACAATCGTACCCTGTTACAATTGACCCCACTCTCCCCTACTGGGTTAGAGATCGATCGTTCTCTAATTCAGGTCAAAATTACGATCTGTGGATGAATGAATGGGTTCACCTTATAAACAGGTGTGATGTATGATGTGGCAGAAGTCGAATTCTTGGTTATAGATGGCGCCACTGAAAAACTAGAAGCGCTCCCTCTGCCTTAAATCTGCTCGGTTTCACCAAGCTGGCTTGCTAGTATGGCAAGTGGCATTAGAACCAACCAACCATCCAAAGTAATAATAAATCAAAATAGAAAAGCGCTGAAAGCAGCTAAATCCAAATTTGTTTTATTTTAATTTATAAAGTCAGAAATAATTCTCGCAGAAAACAACACAAATTTTTAAATACTGTTTAATAATAACTGTAACTGTGTGTTCCTGTAAATTGAAAGTTTCCTTCTTTCAATATTACTTGTCTTGTATCACAAAATGCTAACAAATACATTTTGTATTTCATAATTTGTGACTTAATAAAACCACATATGTTTTGCGATAGAGCTTTCAAAAGGTGAAAAGAAACGAGATCCATTAAAATAAACGTTGGTAAGTATGTCTCTCTGTACTAATACCCTTTGGCAAATTAAATATGGCCTCAACCTTTTCAAAAAATACATTAAATTTTTGTTATTTTCATATAGGTTTATAAATTGTAAAATCTTATTAAAGTTCAGCGAGCATGTTTGAATTTTAATGCCCTTTCTATGACTACTTTAAAATGGTTTCTATTCGAAATGGAATTGCGTTGTTAAATTTGGGCTTGCAAGAAACTTGCATCGTAATAACCTATTTTCTACAATCTTTATCTTAAGTCTTTTTCTATAACTTGCTATGTCTACATATTTGATGATGTAAAAAGAAGTTTAAAAATTACTGCTTCATTCCCTATTACTATTCTAGATTAAATAAAATATTTCATGAAAAAAGAAAAAAAAGTAAGTTAGAAATAGGAAATATGAGAGTGATTTTTCTTTCAACTTCCAATTTACCACAAATAGTAAGAGTGCAGAAAAAAAAAATTATTTTTTTACCATAAAGCTACGGAGAAACATGTTTACTTTTTGAGATTCAAGTAGCTTTCGAAATTGCTCTTAGGAAATTGGAGACCTGCGAGTGACGTCATCGTAGGTAAAGCATAGCATTTGTCGTTTCAGAAGCCAATCAGGTTCAACACATGCGTGGCGTAGCTTATAACCCAATTAAATCTGATTTAAATCACATGGGTGGGCAAAGGCGTCATTACTTCACTTCTTCTCAAGTTGCAAGTACCCAATCGTACACGAGAGCAGCAAACAGCTCTGTTGATGGGCATGATGAAAATTGAAGCTCCTCATTAACTAAATGAATATGAGTAGAGACTACTCATATTCATGGATTTAGTTCAATTGTTTTTTTTTTCTTCGTGAAATATGAAAGCCAATTTGTTTGTGCGATAGGTCTAATGTAAGATAGGCGTTATTTTTTTTTTAAATACTTCCTCAGGTGAAGGGAACAAGTGAGTAGCTTCAATTCAGATTAGGTTCGTCTCATATGATCATTATTGGCTAATTTTTTCGTAGAACTGTTTTGAAAGTTAGTTTTGATTTTATTATTATTATGTTGTAACCCCAAGTCACAATTTCAAATTTCAATTTTAAAAAATGGTTTTAACTACGATACGGTAAATGAAATAAATACAACATTTTTGTGTCGTAACTGGATACAAAGAAAAGCATTGCGAGCGAAATTTATATATATTAATAAAGTGTATAAAAAAATACAGATTTACAAGGAGTAGCTTTCTGCCCCACTTGGGCAGGAGAAAAAAATCAAATATGTATAAAGAAAGAAGTGCCCTCGGAATAAAGTCAAGGTATGAGACAGGAGGAAAGGGCATGGCATTCATTTTCTTTTATAGAAAAGCAGAAACAAAGTGATTTTGCAACGTAAATGGAGGCATTAATCTGATGAATAATCCCACTTGACTTGGTCCATCAATTCTCTCAGAAAATGACAGTAAAATTGCTTTCTAACATTTTTTGTTTTGTTAATTGGTAGAATTCGGGCAGCCTCGATGAAAAGCCACATTACATTTACCGTTTTAGCCAAAGCCTTCTAGCAATATTAATGAACCTTGCTCTTTATTGGAAAAGATTTTCTATTTCTTTACCACATCTACTGTTTATTTTTTATATGGTACAAGCAGTTTGCTACATAAAATAAGCAAACTCTAGCCTATGTTGAAAGATACATGTCGCTACAAGCAAAACAAGCATGGCCCAGGTGAAATTGTGGCCTATCGGTACGACGTGAGGGAAAAAAAAGAGAATATTGCTTTTCCGTCATAGAGCTAGGTTGATACTAAATGATTATGTAGGAAGGCTTTGATTATGTTGGTAAACTTAACCTGACTTTCGCCGCAGGCTACACGAAGGCTACCAATCAGTCAATCATTGAATCGCCTATTTCAATCCAATTACATTTGTTGAAGTCACAAGTTCAATGTGTAGTCAATTCCATGGGTATACCTAAAAATTAATTTTCAACTGCTAAATTTTCAGAATTTCAAAATGAATATCTTAAAAAATATTGTTTAAGTGTAATTCTATCATGTGCTTTGGATGAAATAATTCTTTTACTATATACTTATTTGCATAAAATAATAATCAGTAAAGTTGTTTGGTAGCGAATAAATTAAGATAGCATTTTAGATTACAGTTCGATAGTCAATCGTCTGCACCGTTAATTATAAAAACAAATAGTGTTTTCCTTTTATTTCGGAAATACGTTCTAGTATTTTGAATACGTATCTAATTATTAGGAAAAATTTTGTAAAATTAAATAAAATTAAAATTTACAACCGGAATTATTGATTAGAAAAAGAAATAAAACTAGCTTTTTAAGATATTCAGTTCGATAATCAATCACCTGCACCATTAATTATAAAACCAAACGATTTTTCTTCCTTTTAGTTTTTAAACATATCACTCACAAAAGGAAGTCAATTTTCTGTTGCAATGCAGAGAAATGAATGCATGAACAAATCTATATAATGGAAAAGCATGCATAGAAATATATATATTAAGGTCAGTAAGAAAAACAAGTTCGAGATGAGAGCGAAATCCGGTGCAAAAGAGTAATAACCTTTGTTCTTTTCTGAGTCTTCATCTGGGGCAAATTTTTTATTTATTTTTTTAGTGGAATAAGCTCAAATTTCATCAAATAATTTGGAGTTTTAAGTGTTTTTTTTAAATTTTCCTTTCCTGTTGAATAAATTATAGCAGAGATAAGAATTAAATTATTTATAGCAGTTTTAGGAAACTTTTACAATACGAATATTCGAAGTTATTTTTGAAAGTGGAATAAGTTCATTTGCAGCTAAAAAGTCGTTAATTTATTATTTTTTCACAATTTTAATTATCATTGTTGCATTTTCATGTTTCATTAAAATCTAGATTCAAAAAATTATAGAGATAAATCATTGCCCAAATTGATTAACCTTTGCCAATATTTTTAAATCAATTCAAACACTAACCCTTAAAAGCCTGGACCTTTTATCACTTTCCTAATGAATTTATTCCACTTTCAAAATTAACGCCACATTTCAAAAATAATAATTATTCTTCAAATTTAACTAATTTTGAAACGTAATAGAGTAAGAGGATTAGTCTTTTTTAACTAAAAGGAATAGTTTTTAACTTAGCTTTAAGCATTGCTTTTTCGTAAATCCAATTTTAAAAAAATACTAGAATTAAAAATAATTTCTGGAATTGAAAGTGTCTCACACTATGTATAAACTATTCATAATTTGGTTTGAATGTAATAAAATGAAAGAAATAACTATTTTTCTCAGTCATACAAAAAATATAATAACATTAAACCAATCTCCCCGTTTTTTATTTATTTTATTAAGTTTTGGAGATCAAAGATAAAGTCGTCATGGCGAAAACTTCAGAGGAAGGCATTGGCTCACATTGGGCTGTGTGGCCAACTATGATGATGATGATGATTAAGTTTAGAATAGTTCTGTTTTTCTGAAAACTATACATTTTAAGCAATGTTCACAGCATCTAAGGAAGAAAATATTATTATCTGATCTAAAATTTCATTCGCTCCGAAAATATATAAATAGACAAGTATTCAAGAGCTAAAAAACAGACGCCCATTTTCAAGGCTTGCCAGAACGTGAATGAGAAGAAACAAAAGTGATTTGAAATATTAAACGAAAAGTTGACAATGAAAGATGGAAAAATAAAGGTGAGAAACAAAACTAGAAAAAAAGCGCAATAGCTAAGAGAGAAAAAAAGATGGAAAAAAAACAAGAAAAACCACAGTGGCCGAGAGGGGCGAATCAGGGTAAAATGCATTTCCAAGCGCTATGGAGACATGGTGAGGAACTTTTGTCGTTAATGTAGAAATAAGTTCGTTGAAGGAAACATTAGTTTTAGATACTTATCATAAAATCAAAACTTTAGTTTTAATGTATAGCAACCAATTAGGTATAGCAAGTTAATTTAGTTTTCAGGTATATTAAGGTATCATAAAAAAAAAACTGAGCATAATTGTCTTATATGATCCGAATTTATGATATATAATGCTTAATTTAAATATTTTTCAAAATAATGGTTTCGCCATCTTTTTTTCCTTCCATATTTTTTTTTTCTTTCATAACTTTGAAATTTTTTTATATAAGTTACCTAAGAAGTTTTGAGATTACCCAAATAGGTTTTAAATTCCGGTTTTACTAAAAAAATTTAAAAAAAAATAATGAAAGTAAGCAGATAACTTGCATTAAAAATCATATGAATAAGCGATATTTTTATGAATGCAAAAATGTCAATATCAACCTGATATAACAGGGGTTACCAACTGGCAGCCAGCGGTTCACATCCTGCGCGCGAAGCCTTTTCTTGCGGCTCGCGAACTAAAATATATTAGTTGTAATTTTTTTGCGGTCAATTTTCGCAAAAAATCTATATGGGTTTAAAATACTTTCCTCGTTAAAAAAAAAAAAAAAAAAAAAAAAAAAAAACTAATTTCTTCGTTTCTGTGAAATTTAACATACCAACGGTGCAAAAAAATTTATTTCTCAGGTTTTGCATCCAAGAAAATATTTATTCAAATACAAAAATAATCGTGCATCTTGCTCCTTTTTATTTTTTTGTATTTTCTGAATATAATTTAGATTGCGCGTATCAGAAATTTTCTCGAAGAAATTTTCCAATTTAACTTTTTGAAACCACTCATTTTGGACGAAATTACTTACATTTGTAAATTTTAAATATAAAATGTAAATATCTATTGTTTGGTGATTGCAGCAGACAAACCTCAACTCTCTCATTGAACATTTTGTGTGCTACTATGTAATTTTTAATACCAACCTTTTTAAAGTTTTATATCTTAACAATTAGATATCTGTTGCTCATTAATTGTTTAATACATAGGTGCACATTAAATTTATTGTAGTCAGAATTTTTTAATATGCACTTAACTATTTTTAAAAATCTACTTCTTATTTTAATTTGTAAATTCAATACTTCTGTTTTGTACAACTTGATAAAAATCTGACAGTAATATTTAATGTTCCTTCAAACATAAAAAAAGAGTCCTATATAAAATTTTGATAAAGTTGCTGCCCGCCATTTGTCTGGTGTTTTTAATTGTGGTCCCGGCCTTATGTAAGTTGGAAACCCCTGTTATATAACATATGCTGCATTTAATTATATTACATAAAAATGCATAGTTTTCAAAAATGCATAAAGTTTCATAAAAAATTTTCCATATGTAAAAAAGGACCAGAAGTTGATAAAAAAAGGCTACTGCTTAAAATTTGATGACGAAATTTTTAATGTCTTTTTCTTTTTTCATACTAGATTCCTACTAAGTATGGTATGTCTTTTTCTAAGGTTTTCGGCTTAACCAGCGGCCTCTGCAATTTTTAACTTAGATTACTAAACAAATTGGTTTTCGAATATGTAGGCGAATAGTTACAGAAGCACGTAAAATATTTTCAACTTACTAATTTTTTCAAAAATGGCAAAATTTTAAAAAAGAATTCCACATTTAAAAAGTCACCAGAAAATTTATAATAGTAAAAACAACTGAGCAATAATATGAAAAAACCTTTTGTTGATTTTAATAGTTAATAGTTTAAATTTAAAGTGAATCGGTGAAAATATGTTCGATTTATGAATTTAGTTGAATAGAAAACGACTTGTGAAATTTTCTGAACGCAAGCAGTGGAGTGTGAACAACATTCCAAAAATTCAAAATTCGCGCACTTAGCTTCCAGTTCTTAATTATAAATCTTGGATGTATGATTTTAAGGTTTTAACGCACCCCGTGTAGCAATTATTAAATTTTACTTAGTTCCTTTATATGAAACAGAATAACAACGCTGTATTCGTACGAAAACGACAAACATTGTTTCTTTTTCGTAGACGCTAAACAGTGCAAACTAATCGGTATTGGAAGGAAACGACCCAATGACGGTTTATTCATATGAAATTCACCTATCTTTATTCATACGAAATATACCATTAGCATCTTAATCATTCAAAACCCACCAATAACGCTTTGTTCCTATGAATTCAATTTGTAAATAGTGTTTTATTCATATGTTAAGAACAATACCATTAAATAATGCTATATAGTAATCACAGTCCCAACATTTTTTCCCCGTTCATTATTTTAAACAGCATTTTTTAATTCAGAATCAGCTGGAGTTCATTATTTTAAACATCGTTTATTCATAAGAACAGTAAAAGCAAAAAATAACAAAAAAGTTAAGTCTACATTCACTAAAGTAATAAACAGTATGGGATTTTGCATATACCAGTGCTTTCTATTAAATTTCATTAAAACTTATATAAAATTTTCAGTATTAAAAACTTACGTACATTTTGTTTATTGTTTTTCCGCCATAAATTAACACTTTTGTTTACTTCCAGCTACATCTTGTAGCCCATTAGTACGACGTAAACAATTAAATCAACAACTTCGCTTTGCCACAATCTGGAGCAATGCGGCAATTCAAAAGCAAAGTGAAAAACTCCTTTGTGTTCTGATATGTTGCCATGAAAATATTAAAAGAAGTTCATTGGCAAAATTGTAATTCAAATCTCGCCAGAATCTTACTCTCACTGTCACTTTCGTCTGAAGTTTATGATAATGAGTTCAGAAAATCTCGGTCATTATTCCAAAACCTGTTAAGAGATTTTCTTTATTCTTTTCATATAAGAGGTGAACGAGACTTCTTCTTATGGCTTCTTCCTTAACCTCCTGAGCTTTAAATAATGTCAGTAATGCGATTTTCACTTAGAAAGAGTAATGCTTAGAAAAAGTAAACTCATAATGGGATTGAATATTTAAAAAAAAATTAAATTAATTAACTTAAAGGTAAAGAATTTTTTTTTCCAGCATATTATAGGATATTTCTTAGTGTATTTTTTTACAATTGTGTAATAAAATCAAAATCGCTAGACTCAAACAAAAATATAAAATTCCGTTAAAGGTGGAATTTCTAACCTTTTTTTTTATTGCAATTAAGAATGAGGATAAAGCCAATTTTACGTCTACATAAACAATCGCTTTGCAATGGTATACAAACAGAAAAACATTTTAAAACATTAATTTTAAAATGATAAAATCGAATCAGATTATACGCAGGGTCTCAGGTAATTTTGGTCAAAAAATGAAAAGTTTTAATTAAAAATTAATTATCCTGAGTAATTTACGCAAGTGCCAAAATGGATCGAAGAAAATTGTTAAAAATCGGAGTCAAACTGGATGAAATAAAAGATAGCTATAAACTAAAAACAAATCTTATATATTTTAAATTTTATCACATTTTAAAAATACGACTTTTCCAAAATTTGATTTCTCAGGAACTATTCGACCGATTTTGCTCAAATTTAGTATTTTGCTATTCAAAATTACCTTCTTTAAAATGATGTAAAAAAATTTATACCTTACAATTGAAAAGGTTTTCGACTGTTATTAAATAAAAAATAAAAAAGTAATAAATATTTACGAAAAGTTATACTTTGCATAGAATTATCTTTAGATAAACAGATTTTATAATTGTGTGCAAAAAATTTTTCAATACTTTTAAAAAGTTCTCGACATATTGTGAAATATGCGAAAAATTAACATTAACGGGTCCAAACTTTTCACCGATTTCCTGACCAAACTATTGGGACCATTTTTCCCAAATTGCGGTTAGATATTTTGAGGATCAGAAATCTGAATCCGTTGAAAAAAAAGGTATGTTTATTCCAAGAAAGTAAATTTTTGTGTCTGATTTCGTAACTCTCGTATAATATCGTCTGCACTAATTAAAAGGCATATTTGAGGTCACCTCTTTGAACCTTTTATATTGATTCCTAGAACGTAAAGATCCGATCATTAGATCAAAAGTTATTCAGAGTGGTTCATTCTTTATTTTGCACACTGTACATATATTGTTCATACATTGTGATCGTTAAGTTCTAAATCACTTAATTAATCTCTTTAACGGTAACTTATAATAGCATATTAACGTAATTTACATAAAAAAAGGAATGCAAGTTGTAAAACGATTAATATGTTTACACTATTTAGACTACGGTTAATATGTTAGACCGATTCAAAAAAGTTTATCCGAAAACGTAATAAGGTAATGTTATAGAATGACGTTATAATAAAGAAACTCTTTTTAGATTTAACTCTTCATTTAGAAAACAATCAAAATCAAAAACCATGGATCATACCATGTATTTTTCCAAACAATTGAAACACCTACAAAATGGTCTAATTATAATATGAAAAAAAATATTATTTTTTTTTGTATAGAGAAAAATTGATTTTTTTATATAAATTTTATAGTTGCATTTTGTAAAAAGTTTTGTAAGCAGTTTCTTTTTATTATGTTAATTAAGATACGTGATCGTTTGCGATTTAAGCTTACGATAGTTTATTTTATTTTCCAAGTTTTTGCAATTTATAGGTTACCTTATTCTTATAGTTAGTCTACTTCGTATCATTCCTGCTACTATAATTTATTTCTAATCAATTAACTTTTAATGGTTTTATTTCCATTTACTGCTGCCTCAATTCATAGTTGCCACAGTTTCTCGCCTATTTTAAAGGATATAAAATAGAGCAATTTAAAGAAAATGGATAGTAGAACACCTTAAAATTATCACATTGCTGTTAAAAGTTATATCTTAAAGGAATTTTCTGATAAGAAAAAATATAAAATTTTAACAATGATAACTTCATATACCTTGAGCAATAAATAAATAAATTATAATAATAATCCCCCAGAATAACTTTTGATCTAATAATAGGAACTTCACGTATAGGATTAAATTCAGTAATGGTTCGAGAGGGTGACCTCTAATATGCTAATTGATTAGGTCAGACGATTTTTTTAAGTTTCGAAATCTGACACAAAAACGCACTTTTTCTGAAAAAGTATTTCTTTTTTCTGACGGATTCAGATTCCTTACCCTCAAAATATGAAGGAGGAAATATGATCCCAATATTTCTGTTAGGAATGTGGTCCAAAGTTTGGGTCCTTTAATGTTAATATGCCTTTTTGATTATTTTCGCCATGCGTCGAAAAAATTGTAAGCGAATCAAAAATATTTTGAACGCAAGTATTAAATTCGTGTATCCAAAAATAATTCCATGCAGAAAATTATTTTTAATTATTATTTGTTCTTATTTAGTATTTTGTTTAATAATAATAAAAAAATTTGAAATTGTAAAGTATATAAGTTTATAAATAATTTCTAAGAATGTAATTTTATGAGGCAAAATACATAATTTGAACTCAATCAGTCGAATAGTTCTTGCGAAATCGAATTTTAATTATACCACTTCTTTAAAATTCGATTTCTCAGAAACTATACTTTAGCCCAAATTTTGTATTTTACTACATAAAATTACACTCTTTAAAATTATGGAAAATTTCCATACCTTTCAATTCAAAATGTTTCCGACTGTTATTTAATAAAACAATAAAAAGTAATAAATAATTATTAAAAATTATTTTTGCATGGAGTTATCCTTAGATAAAAGAATTTTATAATAGTGTACAAAAAGTTTACTAATTGTTCAAAAAATTCTGTAAGATATGATCAAATACGCAAAAAATTTAATTAAAATTAAGGAGTCTAACAAGGGAGACTAGGGAAGTGTGTCCCGCCAATTTTGAAATAAACTAGTGGGATGTATGCCTTATGAAGAATAATTTTAGGGGACAACATTCGTTTCGGCCCATAGAAGGTCCTATGAGAGATAAAAAATAATTCAATATATAGAAAAATCGGCATTTTAATACTTCAATGCAGACTATTAGTTATTGTGATTATCTCATACTCCAATTAATTTACAATTAATTGTTTAAATTATTAATTAATTGTTAATTAATTCGCAATTACATACTCCAATTAATTAAGAAAATTTTTTGAAAAAAAAAAATTTAAAAAACTTGACGCCAATTTCTTTTTTTTTAATTAACCTAACAGGTTTTTCTGAAAAACTACAGATATATATAAAATTTCCGAAATCAATTTTGACAATAAATATGCATTATATAGTGCGTGAAAATACAACAAAATTAATTGGAGTATGAGATAATTACAATAACTAATAGTCTGCATTGAAGTAATAAAATACCGATTTTTCTATATATTGAATTATTTTTTTATCTCTCATAAGACCTTCTAAGGGCCGAGACGAATGTTTCCCCCTAAAATTATTCCTCATAAGGCATACATCCCACTAGTTTATTTCAAAATTGGCGAGTCACACTTCCCTAGTCTCCCTTGTAAGCCACTTTCCTGATCAAACTATTGGGACTATATATTTCCCAGAATCTATATGTTGAGGATAAAAGATCCAAATCAGTAAAAAGGTTAGTTTATTCAGAGAAAGTACTTTTTTGTGTCTGATTTCGTAACTTAAATTTTATCTGCACTAATTAATTAGTATATTTGATGAAGATTAAGTTTCAGTACATGAAAATCCAATGAAAAGATATTAAATCAAAATGGAAATTAGATCAAAAGCTATTCAGGGTGATTCGTTTTAAGAAACTGGTCTTCAAATTGGATGCAATTTACAATCTAGCTGTATAATAATTTGTAATCTGAAAAGTGCTCAAATACGGTGCACTACTTTATGCAGGAATAATTGTTAAAAGTGAGAAAAAATATACAACTTACGATCAATATCTGTTAAATAATTTGTAAGCTAAAAAGTGTAATGATATAACTTAGTTTACACTGGAATAATTGTTTAAAGTAGAAAAAAGAATGCCACTTACAATTTAAAGTTGTGGAATAATTTGAAACATAAAAATACCATGTTATAAATCCTTATTTTTACAGGGATAGTTGTTAATAGTGAGGAAAATAGCACGACTTACGATCTAATAGTTACAATCCCTGGTCAACTTATTAGACGCACTATAAGATTCTATGTAAAATCTTAATTAACAGGTGATACTATACAGCATTATTGTTGTTACCGCCTGAAACCATTTTGCACTTGTTTTTGATCGTGTATCAATTGGTTAACAATGTAATGCAATACGTTAAAAATAAATACAAATAGGAAGTATATAAAAAATCTCCTGCATAAAAACCCAATACATGTATGTTTAAATATAAAAGTATTGCATATTAAATCGGGCAAAACCTGTAATTATTAAAACACTACAGTGCGTCTAATAATTTGATCTAATTATTATAATATATTATTACAATACCTGACATAATAAATATTCTGTATTTATGTAATATATCGTCTAATTTCTCCAATCATCTAATTTATATTATATTTCGTCTAATTTAACCAAATGACACACGATCGGTAAACAAGTACAAACCGATTTCAGTTGGGTAAAAACAATAAAGCTGTATAGTATCACCTGATAATTAGGTATAATTAAGTATCACCTGATATTACATAGACACGTATGGTGCGTCTAATAATTTGGTCTAATTATTATAATATATTATTATAATACCTGATATAATAAATATTCTGTATTTATGTAATATATCGTCTAATTTCTCCAATCATCTAATTTATATTATATTTCGTCTAATTTAACCAAATGACACACGATCGGTAAACAAGTACAAACCGATTTCAGTTGGGTAAAAACAATAAAGCTGTATAGTATCACCTGATAATTAGGTATAATTAAGTATCACCTGATATTACATAGACACGTATGGTGCGTCTAATAATTTGGTCTAATTATTATAATATATTATTATAATACCTGATATAATAAATATTCTGTATTTATGTAATATATCGTCTAATTTCTCCAATCATCTAATTTATATTATATTTCGTCTAATTTAACCAAATGACACACGATCGGTAAACAAGTACAAACCGATTTCAGTTGGGTAAAAACAATAAAGCTGTATAGTATCACCTGATAATTAGGTATAATTAAGTATCACCTGATATTACATAGACACGTATGGTGCGTCTAATAATTTGGTCTAATTATTATAATATATTATTACAATACCTGATATAATAAATATTCTGTATTTACGTAATATATCGTCTAATTTCTCCAATCATCTAATTTATATTATATTTCGTCTAATTTAACCAAATGACACACGATCGGTAAACAAGTACAAACCGATTTCAGTTGGGTAAAAACAATAAAGCTGTATAGTATCACCTGATAATTAGGTATAATTAAGTATCACCTGATATTACATAGACACGTATGGTGCGTCTAATAATTTGGTCTAATTATTATAATATATTATTATAATACCTGATATAATAAATATTCTGTATTTATGTAATATATCGTCTAATTTCTCCAATCATCTAATTTATATTATATTTCGTCAAATTTAACCAAATGACACACGATCGGTAAACAAGTACAAACCGATTTCAGTTGGGTAAAAACAATAAAGCTGTATAGTATCACCTGATAATTAGGTATAATTAAGTATCACCTGATATTACATAGACACGTATGGTGCGTCTAATAATTTGGTCTAATTATTATAATATATTATTACAATACCTGATATAATAAATATTCTGTATTTATGTAATATATCGTCTAATTTCTCCAATCATCTAATTTATATTATATTTCGTCTAATTTAACCAAATGACACACGATCGGTAAACCAGTACAAACCGATTTCAGTTGGGTAAAAACAATAAAGCTGTATAGTATCACCTGATAATTAGGTATAATTAAGTATCACCTGATATTACATAGACACGTATGGTGCGTCTAATAATTTGGTCTAATTATTATAATATATTATTATAATACCTGATATAATAAATATTCTGTATTTATGTAATATATCGTCTAATTTCTCCAATCATCTAATTTATATTATATTTCGTCTAATTTAACCAAATGACACACGATCGGTAAACAAGTACAAACCGATTTCAGTTGGGTAAAAACAATAAAGCTGTATAGTATCACCTGATAATTAGGTATAATTAAGTATCACCTGATATTACATAGACACGTATGGTGCGTCTAATAATTTGGTCTAATTATTATAATATATTATTACAATACCTGATATAATAAATATTCTGTATTTATGTAATATATCGTCTAATTTCTCCAATCATCTAATTTATATTATATTTCGTCTAATTTAACCAAATGACACACGATCGGTAAACAAGTACAAACCGATTTCAGTTGGGTAAAAACAATAAAGCTGTATAGTATCACCTGATAATTAGGTATAATTAAGTATCACCTGATATTACATAGACACGTATGGTGCGTCTAATAATTTGGTCTAATTATTATAATATATTATTATAATACCTGATATAATAAATATTCTGTATTTATGTAATATATCGTCTAATTTCTCCAATCATCTAATTTATATTATATTTCGTCAAATTTAACCAAATGACACACGATCGGTAAACAAGTACAAACCGATTTCAGTTGGGTAAAAACAATAAAGCTGTATAGTATCACCTGATAATTAGGTATAATTAAGTATCACCTGATATTACATAGACACGTATGGTGCGTCTAATAATTTGGTCTAATTATTATAATATATTATTACAATACCTGATATAATAAATATTCTGTATTTATGTAATATATCGTCTAATTTCTCCAATCATCTAATTTATATTATATTTCGTCTAATTTAACCAAATGACACACGATCGGTAAACAAGTACAAACCGATTTCAGTTGGGTAAAAACAATAAAGCTGTATAGTATCACCTGATAATTAGGTATAATTAAGTATCACCTGATATTACATAGACACGTATGGTGCGTCTAATAATTTGGTCTAATTATTATAATATATTATTATAATACCTGATATAATAAATATTCTGTATTTATGTAATATATCGTCTAATTTCTCCAATCATCTAATTTATATTATATTTCGTCAAATTTAACCAAATGACACACGATCGGTAAACAAGTACAAACCGATTTCAGTTGGGTAAAAACAATAAAGCTGTATAGTATCACCTGATAATTAGGTATAATTAAGTATCACCTGATATTACATAGACACGTATGGTGCGTCTAATAATTTGGTCTAATTATTATAATATATTATTATAATACCTGATATAATAAATATTCTGTATTTATGTAATATATCGTCTAATTTCTCCAATCATCTAATTTATATTATATTTCGTCTAATTTAACCAAATGACACACGATCGGTAAACAAGTACAAACCGATTTCAGTTGGGTAAAAACAATAAAGCTGTATAGTATCACCTGATAATTAGGTATAATTAAGTATCACCTGATATTACATAGACACGTATGGTGCGTCTAATAATTTGGTCTAATTATTATAATATATTATTATAATACCTGATATAATAAATATTCTGTATTTATGTAATATATCGTCTAATTTCTCCAATCATCTAATTTATATTATATTTCGTCAAATTTAACCAAATGACACACGATCGGTAAACAAGTACAAACCGATTTCAGTTGGGTAAAAACAATAAAGCTGTATAGTATCACCTGATAATTAGGTATAATTAAGTATCACCTGATATTACATAGACACGTATGGTGCGTCTAATAATTTGGTCTAATTATTATAATATATTATTATAATACCTGATATAATAAATATTCTGTATTTATGTAATATATCGTCTAATTTCTCCAATCATCTAATTTATATTATATTTCGTCTAATTTAACCAAATGACACACGATCGGTAAACAAGTACAAACCGATTTCAGTTGGGTAAAAACAATAAAGCTGTATAGTATCACCTGATAATTAGGTATAATTAAGTATCACCTGATATTACATAGACACGTATGGTGCGTCTAATAATTTGGTCTAATTATTATAATATATTATTATAATACCTGATATAATAAATATTCTGTATTTATGTAATATATCGTCTAATTTCTCCAATCATCTAATTTATATTATATTTCGTCAAATTTAACCAAATGACACACGATCGGTAAACAAGTACAAACCGATTTCAGTTGGGTAAAAACAATAAAGCTGTATAGTATCACCTGATAATTAGGTATAATTAAGTATCACCTGATATTACATAGACACGTATGGTGCGTCTAATAATTTGGTCTAATTATTATAATATATTATTATAATACCTGATATAATAAATATTCTGTATTTATGTAATATATCGTCTAATTTCTCCAATCATCTAATTTATATTATATTTCGTCTAATTTAACCAAATGACACACGATCGGTAAACAAGTACAAACCGATTTCAGTTGGGTAAAAACAATAAAGCTGTATAGTATCACCTGATAATTAGGTATAATTAAGTATCACCTGATATTACATAGACACGTATGGTGCGTCTAATAATTTGGTCTAATTATTATAATATATTATTATAATACCTGATATAATAAATATTCTGTATTTATGTAATATATCGTCTAATTTCTCCAATCATCTAATTTATATTATATTTCGTCAAATTTAACCAAATGACACACGATCGGTAAACAAGTACAAACCGATTTCAGTTGGGTAAAAACAATAAAGCTGTATAGTATCACCTGATAATTAGGTATAATTAAGTATCACCTGATATTACATAGACACGTATGGTGCGTCTAATAATTTGGTCTAATTATTATAATATATTATTATAATACCTGATATAATAAATATTCTGTATTTATGTAATATATCGTCTAATTTCTCCATTCATCTAATTTATATTATATTTCGTCTAATTTAACCAAATGACACACGATCGGTAAACAAGTACAAACCGATTTCAGTTGGGTAAAAACAATAAAGCTGTATAGTATCACCTGATAATTAGGTATAATTAAGTATCACCTGATATTACATAGACACGTATGGTGCGTCTAATAATTTGGTCTAATTATTATAATATATTATTATAATACCTGATATAATAAATATTCTGTATTTATGTAATATATCGTCTAATTTCTCCAATCATCTAATTTATATTATATTTCGTCTAATTTAACCAAATGACACACGATCGGTAAGCAAGTACAAACCGATTTCAGTTGGGTAAAAACAATAAAGCTGTATAGTATCACCTGATAATTAGGTATAATTAAGTATCACCTGATATTACATAGACACGTATGGTGCGTCTAATAATTTGGTCTAATTATTATAATATATTATTATAATACCTGATATAATAAATATTCTGTATTTATGTAATATATCGTCTAATTTCTCCAATCATCTAATTTATATTATATTTCGTCTAATTTAACCAAATGACACACGATCGGTAAACAAGTACAAACCGATTTCAGTTGGGTAAAAACAATAAAGCTGTATAGTATCACCTGATAATTAGGTATAATTAAGTATCACCTGATATTACATAGACACGTATGGTGCGTCTAATAATTTGGTCTAATTATTATAATATATTATTATAATACCTGATATAATAAATATTCTGTATTTATGTAATATATCGTCTAATTTCTCCAATCATCTAATTTATATTATATTTCGTCTAATTTAACCAAATGACACACGATCGGTAAACAAGTATAAACCGATTTCAGTCGGGTAAAAACAATAAAGCTGTATAGTATCACCTGATAATTAGGTTTAATTAAGTATCACCTGATATTACATAGACACGTATGGTGCGTCTAATAATTTGGTCTAATTATTATAATATATTATTATAATACCTGATATAATAAATATTCTGTATTTATGTAATATATCGTCTAATTTCTCCAATCATCTAATTTATATTATATTTCGTCTAATTTAACCAAATGACACACGATCGGTAAACAAGTATAAACCGATTTCAGTTGGGTAAAAACAATAAAGCTGTATAGTATCACCTGATAATTAGGTATAATTAAGTATCACCTGATATTACATAGACACGTATGGTCCGTCTAATAATTTGGTCTAATTATTATAATATATTATTATAATACCTGATATAATAAATATTCTGTATTTATGTAATATATCGTCTAATTTCTCCAATCATCTAATTTATATTATATTTCGTCTAATTTAACCAAATGACACACGATCGGTAAACAAGTATAAACCGATTTCAGTTGGGTAAAAACAATAAAGCTGTATAGTATCACCTGATAATTAGGTATAATTAAGTATCACCTGATATTACATAGACACGTATGGTGCGTCTAATAATTTGGTCTAATTATTATAATATATTATTATAATACCTGATATAATAAATATTCTGTATTTATGTAATATATCGTCTAATTTCTCCAATCATCTAATTTATATTATATTTCGTCTAATTTAACCAAATGACACACGATCGGTAAACAAGTATAAACCGATTTCAGTCGGGTAAAAACAATAAAGCTGTATAGTATCACCTGATAATTAGGTATAATTAAGTATCACCTGATATTACATAGACACGTATGGTGCGTCTAATAATTTGGTCTAATTATTATAATATATTATTATAATACCTGATATAATAAATATTCTGTATTTATGTAATATATCGTCTAATTTCTCCAATCATCTAATTTATATTATATTTCGTCTAATTTAACCAAATGACACACGATCGGTAAACAAGTACAAACCGATTTCAGTCGGGTAAAAACAATAAAGCTGTATAGTATCACCTGATAATTAGGTATAATTAAGTATCACCTGATATTACATAGACACGTATGGTGCGTCTAATAATTTGGTCTAATTATTATAATATATTATTATAATACCTGATATAATAAATATTCTGTATTTATGTAATATATCGTCTAATTTCTCCAATCATCTAATTTATATTATATTTCGTCTAATTTAACCAAATGACACACGATCGGTAAACAAGTATAAACCGATTTCAGTCGGGTAAAAACAATAAAGCTGTATAGTATCACCTGATAATTAGGTATAATTAAGTATCACCTGATATTACATAGACACGTATGGTGCGTCTAATAATTTGGTCTAATTATTATAATATATTATTATAATACCTGATATAATAAATATTCTGTATTTATGTAATATATCGTCTAATTTCTCCAATCATCTAATTTATATTATATTTCGTCTAATTTAACCAAATGACACACGATCGGTAAACAAGTATAAACCGATTTCAGTCGGGTAAAAACAATAAAGCTGTATAGTATCACCTGATAATTAGGTATAATTAAGTATCACCTGATATTACATAGACACGTATGGTGCGTCTAATAATTTGGTCTAATTATTATAATATATTATTATAATACCTGATATAATAAATATTCTGTATTTATGTAATATATCGTCTAATTTCTCCAATCATCTAATTTATATTATATTTCGTCTAATTTAACCAAATGACACACGATCGGTAAACAAGTATAAACCGATTTCAGTTGGGTAAAAACAATAAAGCTGTATAGTATCACCTGATAATTAGGTATAATTAAGTATCACCTGATATTACATAGACACGTATGGTGCGTCTAATAATTTGGTCTAATTATTATAATATATTATTATAATACCTGATATAATAAATATTCTGTATTTATGTAATATATCGTCTAATTTCTCCAATCATCTAATTTATATTATATTTCGTCTAATTTAACCAAATGACACACGATCGGTAAACAAGTATAAACCGATTTCAGTCGGGTAAAAACAATAAAGCTGTATAGTATCACCTGATAATTAGGTATAATTAAGTATCACCTGATATTACATAGACACGTATGGTGCGTCTAATAATTTGGTCTAATTATTATAATATATTATTATAATACCTGATATAATAAATATTCTGTATTTATGTAATATATCGTCGAATTTCTCCAATCATCTAATTTATATTATATTTCGTCTAATTTAACCAAATGACACACGATCGGTAAACAAGTATAAACCGATTTCAGTCGGGTAAAAACAATAAAGCTGTATAGTATCACCTGATAATTAGGTATAATTAAGTATCACCTGATATTACATAGACACGTATGGTGCGTCTAATAATTTGGTCTAATTATTATAATATATTATTATAATACCTGATATAATAAATATTCTGTATTTATGTAATATATCGTCTAATTTCTCCAATCATCTAATTTATATTATATTTCGTCTAATTTAACCAAATGACACACGATCGGTAAACAAGTATAAACCGATTTCAGTCGGGTAAAAACAATAAAGCTGTATAGTATCACCTGATAATTAGGTATAATTAAGTATCACCTGATATTACATAGACACGTATGGTGCGTCTAATAATTTGGTCTAATTATTATAATATATTATTATAATACCTGATATAATAAATATTCTGTATTTATGTAATATATCGTCTAATTTCTCCAATCATCTAATTTATATTATATTTCGTCTAATTTAACCAAATGACACACGATCGGTAAACAAGTATAAACCGATTTCAGTCGGGTAAAAACAATAAAGCTGTATAGTATCACCTGATAATTAAGAATCACCTGATATTACATAGATTCGTATGGTGCGTCTAATAATTTGGTCAGGGATTGCAATTATAGAATAATTTGTAAACTGAAAAGTGTTGTAAGATGCCATGATTGCTTAAAATGAGAAAAATAAAATAATTTTATCAGACGACTTTTTCGTAAAAAAAATTTTTTTCCTATTTTTTATCTTGTCGTTTGTAAATTTGTCTGGACGGTATCGTTTTAGAACAATTGCAACTATAACAAAATTTGAAAACTCATTTTAAAAACATTTTTTCAATCGAAATTCAGTTTTCTTATATGATTTAAACAGGAGAAGACAACAGTCTTTAATACAAATCTGCAAAGAATGTTTCTGAAAGTGATCGGATACAAAGATCTCCTCGCGTATATAAGAACAAACAAAGGCTACGAAAATGTTGAGTCACGCCAAATACAAAAGCCGTGTTCGACACAAGCAAACCGTTCGTTCACCTAGTGCGGAAGAATAAGAATAGCGGTAAAATAGAATGAATAAAAAAAAAATTAATAATAAAATAAATTCTGTTATAGACATTGAAAAAAAAATGGGAACGCAACAGTCTCAGACTTCCGTGAAAACCGGCCTTTCCTTTTTCGAAAGGAGAGGGTTTGGTATGAAAGACCATTTTTCCTCATGGATGATCCAAACCTTCAATCTCATCACCTGCTTTGCGGTTTATTATTTCTTTTACCCCTGACTTCTTTTTTTTTTTTATCTTCTCTCTTTGGATTGTCTTTTTTCCCCCCATTACACAGTAAAGTTTGATTTAAATTCACAGCAACCATAAAAATGACTTGTTGGAAAATAACCACAGGTGTTGAGTAGCACTGGGCGATGTTAAGATTTCGGCATCGCGATGTATCGTTACTCTAACATCGCGATGCTTCGTTACACTAATTTCTTGACATTTGGTATTGTGTAATTTCGAATTCTAGCTCTTTTTGATTGATAAATAAAGGCAATTATATTCTTGTAATAAACTCAATCCTCAGCTACCTTACACAAAATGTTCCTTACGCTCCTTACGTTACCTCAACGCTCCTTACGCTACCTCAACGCTCATTACGCTACCTTACGCTCGGCATCGCTACTCTAACATCGCGA
Source organism: Parasteatoda tepidariorum (assembly GCF_982258835.1). Taxonomy (NCBI): domain Eukaryota; kingdom Metazoa; phylum Arthropoda; class Arachnida; order Araneae; family Theridiidae; genus Parasteatoda; species Parasteatoda tepidariorum. The sequence continues at coordinate 59,632,279 of NC_141761.1, forward strand.
TGCTTCGTTACACTAATTTCTTAACATTTGGTATTGTGTAATTTCGAATTCTTGATCTTTTTAATTGATAAATTGAGGCAATTATATTCTTGTAATAAACTCAATCCTCAGCTACCTTACACAAAATGCTCCTTACACTACCTTAGCGCTCCTTAACTACCTTACTCTCGGCATCGCGACGCATCGCTACTCTAACATCGCGATGCTTCGTTACACTAATTTCTTGACATTTGGTATTGTGTAAATTTCGAATTCTTGCACTTTTTGATTGATAAATTGAGGCAATTATATTCTTGTAATAAACTCAATCCTCAGCTACCTTACACAAAATGCTATAAATTCGTCTTCTTAACAATAAATTGTAATTTTTTTTTTAATCGATGAATCATAAGAGTGGCATGATACTTTGAAAATAAAAAGAAATTTGAATAACTTATGCAGGAGGAGGGGGCTTGCAGCAAAAATTTGTCAACCGCTGCCTAGGTCATTAACTTTGAATATATAAAAATCAAAATTTTAATGCACATCGAGATCACTTATAAAAATCTTTATAAACAGAAAAATAAAAACTTTGCTGATGAATTGAGAAAGATTGAAAACTTAGGAACAGCTGACTCTAAAATGCACGCAACTTCCCAGTTACCCCCCCCCCTCTTCAATTTACTTCATTACTATCAATAATAAAGAAAATATAAATAATAAAAGCTCTTCGCGTGAGCTTACGGTCAATCTGTTTCATTGTCAGAAGTGCTCATCGTGCGCACTTGAAACTCTCGATGTACTATCGGAAAAAATGCTCATCATCGCTCGTATCTCGATAAATCACAATTTTCAATGCTTCGAAAAATTGAAAATCTGAACATCGATAATTTCCGATGCATCGATGTATCGCCCAGTCCCATTTTCCTACAGTTTCTCAAATGTATATGTTTACAAACAGACACCGTGTCCCAAAAGAATAGGGGGAAAAAAGCATAAAATTTATTAATCTGGAAAAAAAAAAATTTTTTTAATAATTGTATATGTTTTAGTATCAAAGAGTACTTTTAATTTGTTTCAGTTTTGTGACAAATTAGTTTATAAAACCAATTTTTTATTCAAACAACACAAAAATTTGATGCCTTTAAAATATACACATACGAAATGAGTTATGAGGGAAAATATGTTTTAAATTAATGAGTAAAAAAAAATTGAATTACAGTCGAACTCGTTTATAACGAGCTTGGATTTAACGAGAACTCGGATTTACCGAGGGAAACGAGAATATTTGGTTGGATGAATGTTAAGTCTATGGAACAGAAGTCGCTTTTAACGAGCAAGACCCGGCTTTAGCGAGCAATATTTTTCTGCCTTACAATCTTTTTTTCAAAATGATATGAAATGCGCGCGAAATTAAAAAAAAAACCGCGAACTGAAACTTCAAAGTAAGCTAACAAGCTACTATTTTAAATATGTAGATTAATGAAAAAAATAAATGTTTTGGTAAGAATCTTTTCCTTTATTTTTCTTTCCGTTTATTGCTTCTTTCCTTTAAGACTGTAGCGCAACTAGAAATTTTTTTACTGGTTGGGGGGGGGGATAGTTGTCATTAAATTAAGAAAAGTATTTAATTAAATTAATTAAAGTAAGTAAGTATTAATTAAATTTTATGTAAACTCAATAATTTGACCTCCCAACCTCCCCTCCCTCTTCTGGTTGCACGCCTGCCTTAAGGAGCCGTTTATTACGAGCACTCGGATTTAACGAGTACATGTTACGGTCCCTTTGTGCTCGTTATAAACGAGTTCGACTGTAGTTCATTTTGTATTTACTTCTTGCAACTTCTCCAAGGAGGACGAATTTGCTTTGAAAGTTTTAAACGTTTACAGGAGACATGTACAAAGAATTTTCCATTTCAATCTGTCAGTTTTTACACATAAATATTGCCTCCTTTTTCGGAAACCTTTCATCTTGTTAGGTGTCCCCATATACTATTCACGGAGTTTATATCCGGGTAAAGTAATGACGACTTTAAAGCATTGAGTTTGAAGTGTGAATTGGTGCTTCATCTTATTGAAAAGAGCAATTAAAATCGCACAATAACCCGAGTAATAGTTAAGATTTATTTTTAAAAATGTCTTTGTACTATACCGAGTTTTTCCAATGAAAAAATGGTTAATGAGGTTTTCTATTAAATCAACCTAGGTCCAAATTCACTACCTTGATGGCAGCTGAAATACATTTTAGGTTAATTTCTTAAATCTGACCGATAATTTTGATAATCATCAGGTTAATCTAAATTTCAATTTTTATCATCACTAAAAATTGCCAAAAAATCAGTTTTTAGCAAAACTTATTATCATTGTTATTTTTATTTTGCTCATTAAAGTCAAACAACATTTGCATATATTCTGCACCAGGGCTAGAAAAACCGCCCGTCCTCGGCGGTCAAAAATTCCCCGCGGACAACGAATTTCTCGAATCCGACGTCCGCGCGGACGGCCATTTTCCCGTTAATGTTCGTGATACATTTTCAATTTTTGTTATCTTACAAGAGTCTAGCGCCTCACTTCTAAAATGACCCTCTTATCTAGAAATACAGCAACATACTGCGTATGGTGGAATTAATGTTTTCTCTGTCTGGGAGTACTGTAGTGGTTGAAGGGGGCTTTTCAGCAATGAACTTACAAAAAAAAAAAAAAAAAAAATTACGTACTGGTCTTAAACAAGAAGCGTTAAACGCAATTATGAACATCTACCTAAATGCAAAACCCCTTTCAGATTTCTGTGCAGAAACCTCTGTAAATCATTGGCTTGATTGTGGAACTGGTAAACGTCATATTTGATTCATTTAAAAAAACGCAGCACCCTCGGATAAATTGACATTCCAGATAACTTGACTTTAGTCATTTAAATTATTTCATAAAATAAACACTAGGTTACTATTAGTAACCTAGTATTTCTCTTATTACTGTATAATGTAATCATAGTATTTTTAATCCTAGTAACTACTAATTCATTGTGCAATTTATATAAATATTTGTAATAAATAGGAGAAAATTATGTTTTAATTTATTTAGAAGATACGAGTAGTTTCAAATGAGGACGGGTACATTGTTGGACATGCCGTCCTCGGGGACGGGTAAAATTTCTGAGTTTTTTTGAGCCCTGTTCTGCACATAATTTTTTAATATTTTATTCTTCTATAAAGTGGAATTCAAAATAACAAAAAATAAGGAGGCTAACGTCAATAAGACGTTGGGAATTATCAAATATTTTTCGATTATAAAATAAAATAATAATGAATAATAATTAAAAATTCTTTTTTTGTATGGAATTATCTGTAGATAAACGAATTTTATAATTGTGTGCAAAAGTTTTTTTGATTCGCTTAAAAAGTCTTAGAGCTGTGGTGAAATAAGCAAAAAATAAAATTTACATTTAGAGGTCCAAACAGTAGACCGTTTTCCTCATCAAATCATTCGACCATATTTTATAAATTGCGGTTATCCCCCGTAATTTGAGGGTTCAAATCCGTCGTAAAGAAGTAATATTCTTACAGAAAAAGTAAGATTTCAGTCTATTTTCATAACTTAAAATATCATTTGTACTATTAACTTAGCATGTTTAAGCTTAAATCCTCGCATCATTAAGATATGTAAAAATTCAATCGTTGATCAAAATCAGTGTCCCGTTTTTTTCCGCGCTTTACATGGAAAATATCTTGAAATAATTATAGTTGTTTTTGCTTCCTTATGGGTAGTTTCACGTTAGAATAAAGACAACTAAAAAAAAACGCCTTTTTAACGTTTTGTACTAAATTTGCAATAATATCAAAGGAGTGTTAATTCGTATTAAAATTATGATACACAGCAACTTTGTAATTCGCTTTTTCCCCATTTCTCAGATTTTTTTTTCTTTCCTAGATAATCGCCAACCCAGCAGTTTTTCAACAGGTGACGCTGTAAGCGGACTCATATTATAGCGCATAATCATTTTAAAATACCTAAACAACACTTTTAATAACTATAACTGCTGCCATTTAAAAGTTTAGAACAGAAATAGTTCTTACCCGAAACAAAAGTAAACTCAAGTATTTATCCCTACGAAATTTCACTGAAATTTTTTAATTTTAAATTTTTAAACTGGCATCTACCACCGTTTGTCTTCCTTACTTGTATTATTTTGATTTCTAGCTTTTTTTTGTATTATTCTCTTAGAGAAAAACGTACGCGTCATCAAAAACATACATTAATGATGCATCCCTAATTTTATTTTAGCATCTTATTTTTCGTCAAAAAATTGCATACCGTTTTGTTCTTAACCAAGAACAAATTCCATTAATCACTTTACAACTCAACGCCTTATTGGTGTGAGTTAAATGCTTTTAAATGTATTTTTCCTCCCTTTTTAAATGATGAATCACGGTAATTGAGGCAGGTGTTTTTGATCGCCGTCTCGTGATGATCTGAGAAATAAACAAACAAAACTTAAGAATTACGTAAAAATTCAATAAAAGTTCATAAAATGGAAGGGGGATGTTAAATTTCACTTTTATGTGTCAGTTCAAGAAAAAATAGAATATGTTGATTAGAATAGAATATATAATCTGTCATTATAGCAGAATTCTCGTTATAAGCTGTACACATTATATCGATCGTTTACAATTATTTTCATATGATTTCATACAATTTTTACAACTATTTTCATAATCTATCACTAGCAGCGTTCAATTACCTCAATTTAAAGTATGCCTCTTAAATCATTGAAATAGCATCGTAATACGTAAAAATCTGATCTTAAACCAAGAAATATTCAGAGTATTCTTTTCTTTTTTTTCATTTTGTTTCAAAATGCTTCTCTTTGAAACTACCACTTGTCTCTTACACCCTAAAAAACATTAAAAAGAAGGGGGAAAAAATTTCAGTAAATTTTTGCTGCGTTTTATTATTATTATTATTTATTTATTTTCGTATGTGATAGCTAAACGATACGAATTTTGCCAGCGACAAATTGAGCTGGTGACAAAGTTGAACCTGCGACGAAATGTGCCTGCGACACACTGTGCCCACGACGAATTGAACGGACGATGAAATATCGCCGCGACGTATTGTGTCGACGACGAACTGACGCCCCAACCAATTGTGAGCGATGAATTGTCCCAGGACGAACTGTACGCGATGAATTGACGCAAGACCAAAATCCATGGTACAACAGTTAATATCCATCGGAAGGTTGGATAGATTGTCTCTAATGTAATAGAGGAGTACATGAAACCATAGCATTGCAGAAGAGCACGATCAATGTTTTATTTGTAATTTATGCTCTTAATTTTGATTCACAAATTTGACTTACGATAAATTATAAACATATTCCACATATGTCCCTTAATTTATAAGCCCCTGTTAGTTCCTCTGTGAAAAAAAGGTCATGGCAGTAATTTTTTGCTACCGACAAGGCTGGATAAAACAGGATATTAGTATGCTTTCGAAAAAAATAGTTTTTTTATTTCATTTTTATTTACTTTATTTTTTTTACATTAAGTAATTTTTATTTTTTGAGCAAATAGAGATAAATTGTCATCCAAATAAAAATGTAAGCAATTTTATACTAAGAGTTGCTTAGGGAGAGAAAAAAGCTTTAAGGACCGGTTTTGTCTAACTTTCCAATATAAAACATATTTTTTTTATATATATATATATATATATATATATGTATATATATATATATATATATATATATATATATATATATATATATATATATATATATATATATATATATATATATATATATATATATATATATATATATATATATATATATATATAAAATATGTTTTATATTGGAATTATATTGGAATAATTATGAAAAATGAACTTACCAAAGAGTTGATTGGATACATAAGAGCCTCCCGAAGAATAACCGGAGGCTTCTGACCTAGATTGTCCCACTAGGGGGTGGTAAGGTACATAAGACAACCTTTTGAAGTAGGGTCATCCAAGTGTTGTAAATTTGCCCAATACAATCTCTCTCTTTTAATCTAAAACAAAGAAAATAAATATTTTGGTTCATTACATTTTCCATAAAGTTAGCATACCGTTAGAATTAAAGCAGATACATTTAAAACACATGTTTTCAAAAAATGCGCATTTCAAAAAATGTGCAAAAAAATTCATGCTTTCAAGCTTCGCACGCAGTTAGTTTAAGTGTTATCTTGTTATAGCATTTCAAATTTAATAAAAAATGTTCTTGAAATCAATAATATTGAATCATCTACAGTTTTAGTACTGTTCCATAGATTAACTGAAAAGATAAAAATTTGCTTTGATAAAGGGGACGGACAAGTTAATTAGCTGTTGAGGGGTACTTTACTGTACTTATATCTTGATGAATTTGCTATTCCATATAAACTGTGGTAAAGTAAGTTAACCGTGCATCAAGCGCAATTTGTCAATAAAACCAGATGTTTTAAAGCACATTTTATTACATGTTTATGAAATTTGGTACTTAATAAAGTTTTAGACATGACACAAAAATTGATATAAATACGAAAATTTGCAGTACTTAGAGAAAAAAATACTGTATTCGCCAGCTATTTATCGACTAACAAAAAGGAAAAAAAACTTTGGTAGGTAGAAGTTAGTGACGATTAATATTTTACTACAAAAATTTAGACCCTCTGAAAAAATACTTTTTGGGTCATTGTATTTTTAATCAAATATTCTAAATATGTACAAAAAAGAAAATTTTTGAAAAATGAGTAGATAAACGGGTAATACACAATTGATTTACGTATTTAAGCAATAGACGCTACTATCTCTAGACTAGTACTGTTTCTTTGCATTTTTTTTACGCTGTATCCAATGATTGATTTAAAAAAAGTCGGTATTTTTAGAATTCGATTTCTCAGGAACTATTTGCCCGATTTCATTCAAATTTTGCACTTTGCCATGCAAAATTACATTCTTTAAAATGATATAAAAATTGTATACCTCACAACTCAAACTCTCTTTTTGAATAGTATTAAATATAATAACAAAAAAATAATAAATATGAACTAAAATTTATCCTTTGCATTGAATTATCTTCGGACAAATAAATTTTAGAATTCTGAGCAAATGCTTTTCAATTCGCTTAATAAGTTATAGAGATAAATTTGACGCAAAAAGTAAAATTAACGTTAAGGGGTCCAAACTTAGAACAGTTCTCCTGACCAAACTATTGGAACCATATTTACCAGATTGCGACTATTTTGGAGGTCAGAAATCCAAATCAATCGAAAAGAAGGTATGTTTATTCAGAGAAAGTACGTTTTTGTGTCTAATTTCATAACTTTAAAAATCGTCTGCACTAATTAATTAACATATATGAGGTCACCCTCTCGTATCATTGAGATTGGGTCCTAGAACGCGAAGATCCGATCATTAGATCAAAAGTTATTCAGGGTTGTCCGTTTTTAATTTTGAGCACTGTACGCGCAATATAGCGGTGGATGCAGCTCTGTGGTTCTAAGATTTTTAATGTAAAAGGAAAGATTTAATTGTTTCAGCTATCTTCGATTCCGACTACTTAACATCCATTTATGACCACACATTTTCCGTAATGAAGTTGATTGCTTCCCTTTTTAGCTCTGTGTCCATTCACTGGACAGTGTCAAATTAATATTTTGGTTTCGATTTTACAAAAAGAAAAAAAAATTGTTTCTATATGCATTCCAATTTATCCTAAATTTTAACCCAATCTCTATTTAAATGAGATACTTTTTTTTGTAATTTATAAAAGCGAAAGGAAGGAACCTCATCATATTCAAACAATTTCTCTGAAGAATTTATTTTTAAATTTTATATAATCTTTGTTATTAGAGTAATTACAAAAATTATCAAGACTAACAATTAATTAATTTTTTGGATTAATAATATTTAAGGATTGAATAATGCTATTTATTTTGTCTTATATTTTCCTGTCTACTAGCAGGTTCCACCCCCTGTTCGCTATCGCTGTTCGAAATCCTATCGTTTTTTCTCCTTCATCATTTAAGATCAAGAGCGGGCGGTTTATGTCCATTTTTTCATAAAAATTATGATTAGATTGACACCTGTTGCATTTTGAGTATCACTAAGTAGAGAGATATTAATAATAGATACAAATAACTAAAGGCCGGGATAGCCTGGTTGGTAGGACACTGGCCCCATGTCCAAGAGTTCGTGGGTTCGATTTCCGCCGGCCTAAGACTCCCCGTGTAGTAAATGGTGACTAATGCACGTTAAATCTGTCGATTCGCTAAGTCCTCCATGTTCCCATAACAAATCAATGCCTCTGGAGGTACTGATCCAGCAGTCTCCTTGTCTTCTGGATTGGTTCAAAATTACAAGGCTACGGAGTTGAACATTAGTAGTCATAAACCCAAAAATTGGGTTGGCTGTTCAACGACGGATATAAAATATAAAATACAAATAACTTGGAACGATCCGTGGTGGCGCAGGGTATAGAGCGTTAGCCTCCAAATGAGGTGAACCAGGTTCGAATCACAGCGTAGGCTGATCGATACGAATTCCGCACCCGGCTCGCACCGACTACACTGCTGACGTGAATTATCCTCTGTGGTACACGGATCATGGGTTAGAGTTCCCTTGCTCACAAGCTAACCGTGGGAAGTTTTCCACTCCTTGTAACGACAAGGAAGGCAAATTTCTCCCCATACTTGATTCAGAAGTTTCCTTTTCTTCTGGGTTGGGTTCAAAATTATAAGGCTACGGAGTTGAAAACTGGTAGTCATAAGCCCAAAATCGGTTCGGTTGTTTAACTACGGTTATAAAAAAATAAAACGAATATAAAATTAATTACGGTTATAAAGGAAAATAAAGTTATAAAGGAAAATTTATTCCCCCGTAGAGTTATTAAAACGGGCCGTACTGTGGAAAAACAGTTTCAGCGTGTGCGAAAATTCTTTTTTTTTTTTTTTCTTTTTTTTTTTTTTTTTCTAGGATCAATTTTTATAAGAACAAATCATTCTTGTCCCTTGATCTTCTTAATTTTTTTTCCCTTTTAAGATGATAAAAAAAGATCAATTTGTTTATAAAATAAAAAGTTATAACTAATTTTATCCAAGCACATTTTATTAATATGATAATCGTAACAAAATGAAAGGACAGGTTGATTTTAAAAATAATCAACGGTAGATAAAAAAAAAAATAATAATATTAATAAAGCTAAAAAATACAGAATGTGCGACACAATAAGAAACAATAAATGAGAAGTAATTTTACTTGTTAACAATATAAGGTTACAATATATCGTTATCGTTAACAATATAACGTTAACTTTATATATTACAGTTAGCATTGGAAACAGTTTTTCTTTCCCTTCGGTTCTTATATTTTTAAAAATCTTGATATTAATGTTAAGATATAGAAGACATCTAATCTCCTTTTTATTCCTCATTTATTCCTCTTTTTTTTTTTTTTTTTCTAGAATTAGCTCGAAAGCCTTTCTTCCTCCTTGATCTTCTTAAAAGCTTTTTTTTTCCTTGAAAGTCGATTTTAAAAAAAGATAATTTTGTTTATAAAATAAATATTTGTAACTAATTTCTAATTTTATCCAAACATATTTTATTAATATGTTAATCGTAACAAAATGAAAGGATAGCTGGAATTTAAGAAAAAAATCAAATTTACTTAAAAGAAATTAAACTTAGAAATAAAAAAGTGTGACACAATAAGAAGAAAAAAACACAAAATTGCAATACTTTTCAGGGAAATAGAAATTTCAAAAAAATCTGTCTAAGTTTATAATTTAAAACTACCCTATAAGCTCGTCGAATTTCAACTCTGTAATTGCACTTCAGTTTTTCAATCAACATATTTTTCTTCTTTTTTTCCCACAACAATTTCAATAGTTAATAATTATCGAATTTACGATTATTAATGCTTAACTTCGCAGCCTTGTAACTTTGAACCCAATTCAGAATACAAAGAAACTCCTGGATCAAGTATTGGAAGATATTTGCCTTCGTAGAGGACTTTTTGATGGAACTAGCCTGCATTTTCATCACATGGAAAGGAAAACTTTCCATGGTTAGCCTGACGGCAAGGGAACTCTAAACCCATGATCCGTCTACCACTAAGGATATTTTACGTCAGCACTGTGGTCGGTGCAAGCCGGATGTGGAATTCGTATTGACCATTCATCGCTGGGATTCGATCCAGGTTAACCTCATTGGAAGGCGAACGCTCTATCCCCTGAGCCATCTTGGCTCTAGATAAATTATAACTGTAACTGTACATAAGAACTGCACATTCATAAATGTCTTTTGCATCAGATATATTCAAATGAAAGCCTTGTATAGATTTCTTTAAAAATTATGCATTTTTATGAAAATAATGCAAACATGCTTGCAACATATATTTTAATTCTATTCAACGTGCACATGCAGTAAAAATTAATTAAATATAATAACGATTACAAAATATGCTGTTTATATTTCGAATTGTACATTAATACATTTTTTTCACAGCTTAATGTGACATACATGAAAAGGATGTTATTTTATATAAACATATTTTCAAATACGGAGAAACATATGTTCCCCGCATTTGAAAAAAAATTCGGTAAATAAATATTTTTGAAAATCATCAAATTAATTGACAAGGAAGAATAATGGAATAAATTATATTTCATGAAACTTATGCAAAGATACTTGCAATAAATATTTTAATTTATTTTAATGTGCAGTAAGACTTAATTAAATATAAAAATGATTACAAAACATGCTATTTATATTTTAATTTGTACATTAATATTTTTATAACCTTATATAATACACATGAAAAGGATATACTTAATGTTTCACCGTATTTTTAAAAAAAAAAATCAGTAAATAGATATTTTTGAAAATCATCAATTATTAACTCTCAAGGAAAAAAATAGAATAAATTTTATTGATTCTAAAACGTACCTATATTTGAAAATATATGAATGTAATAAATCGACAATTTTCCGCACACACCATATTTTCATATTAAAATTTGATTATTTTTATTATCAAAGTATGATTAAAGTGCGATTATTTTTATTTATTTGAATTATTATTTTCAAGTAATAAACCTCTTAGAAAAGCTGAAGACAAAATAATCCTATAACTAAAATTATTTTTGAAATTATAAACCTTTAAAAAAAAATACTGTTATAATCTGAATATAAATAATTTAATTAAAAATTAATGTTAGAATATAAACAATTTTAAGAGCAATTTGATTTATAATTATAAAACAATTTGTGAACAAAATTGACAAATATTAATATGTTACGCAGGTTGAATATTATTTTTAATTTGAAAATAAATAAATAAATAAAACTACAACTAAAGTACTTACTTAGGTTCAAAATCTTAAAAAAAATTCAGGTTTCAATTACTATCAATTCTAATAGTACCGTTATTAAATAAGATAAACGTAGTGAACTTCAAAGAAAGGTCATTCACACTGCCTTAATAAAACAAACACCGTCACATATAAATACGTACACATCACATCACATGCCGGTTCTTCATTTTTTTTTCTTCGAAACATTAAAATATTTACAACGATAAAAAATAAAGAAAAAATTCACCATACGAACTGTATTTAATAGAAAATTATTGTAAATTTTATTTTAATATTAATCCATATTAAAATAGGTAATAAATATCACATGCAGGAAGTGAACGTGAACTTACCTGTTATTTGTTGATACTTCGCAAAGTAAAGAATTATGAATGAAATTTTTTAACAAATCCACAGTGTTTCTTTTAGGCACTCATTTTAATAAATTTAATAGCTTGTCATTAAGTTTCACTACTTGAAATCCATTATTAATATGGGAGAATTGCGTATCTAACTGTTCTTCCACAATCCGTTTCTACTCTTCTATGCTGATCTGTGATCACTGAACTAAAGGTCATTGACACCTAACGGAGCTGACGGTCATAGAACTGATGAACACTCAAAATGCTATCAGAGATAACTGTTTCACTGGGATTGTTAAGAATTAAGCAATTTATTACATTTTTAATACTCTGAAAAAGTAACAGTAGCAATTATCTTGATTATAAACAACTTTTTAGCTCAATTCAAAACTGTCAAAAATTATTTTAATTTAGTAAATGTTGATAAATTTGGTTTTAAGTATGGAAGCTTTTATTTTTTAGTTTTTTATATATATTACAGATGGCGCCACTTAAAATATTCTCCACTTCTAACATCTTCCTTTTGTTTTTTTTTAATTAAGTAGAGAAAATGGCAGACGTTCGCAGTGTAGTTTATTTTAGTGTTGATAATTGCGTTATTTCTTATCATTTAATAGTTCGCTGCCTATTAACAATCGTTCGAAGTAGAATTTTAGTTTTCAATCAATAAATTCTATTATTTATTATTAAATGAACTTTGTGATGTCTTTTTAAGTGTATGCCCTTTAGTTTTTGATACCTGTAGACTACTAATTTTCCCGACATTTTTAGTAATGAGTTATAATTATTAAAATAAAGTCTGTCAAAATGAGTGATATAAACAACCAATTCACTGTTGAAAACATTGAACAAGTAAGTTGTCATAGTAATAAGGGTTGATTCTAAAACATATGTTTTAATGTTGACATTCTCTGTGGTTGACATTTAAAGATGCCAGTGTATTGTTGACATTTAAAATGGAGTAATCAAATGCGTGCACAATAGCAAATTGTTACAAATTTTAACAAAAAATTAATGTTATGAGCCGTCTCTGTTTTTAAAATAAGTAAACATACTAGTTTTTAAACATGCTTTAGTGTTGACATTTGGAAATATAGTATTAAATTCATGCATCATACTTAATTGATATAAAAAAATGTATATATCAATTATGGGAACAATATTATCTTAGATTGTAATAAATTTTCACATAAGTTTAATCACACAACATAAGTAAGTAATGACATAAGTTTTTATAGTAATAATTGATTCAATAATTAAATTAGAAAGTAAATAAATGTTATTACAGTTGAAAGGAATAGTGATTTAGCTGAATAGCAACATTTAAAAAAAAATCAGTAATAAATATTTTTTATACTTAAATGAGTTTGTTATTGAAAACTCTTCAAAACTTAACTATATTATTGGTATGTAAAGGGCAAATATAATAGTTATCCATTAGAAAATTTAAGATGAATAAAAAATACTATCTAACAGCTGTGAAAAAAAAACTGAAGTTGTAAAGTTGAAAAAAATACTATTAAGTGTTTAAACAATACGTTAATGCTAAAAATAATGTTTTCCGGGGGAAAACTACCCATAAGCATTAAAAGAAGTCTTTTAAAAATGCCACACTATCATAAATGCCCATAAAAACAAAAGATTATATAAAACAGTGAAGCGGAAAAAATAAAAATCCATCTTGATTTTCAAAAGAAAAATTTCAATGAACATCTCAGTTTTCCAATTACTGTATTTTCAAGAAAAAAGAAGTATAAAATAGAAGAAATAGAAATTCTTTTTCGAATAAAAGCAGAAATAGAAACTCTTTTAATTGCTTTGTCATAATAAAAACGTTTATAAAAAATAGTTTTTTAAAAAATAAAAAGCTAGGTAGAAACGAAAATTGTCCTTAATTTTGAAACGAAAATTTTAACACCAAAATTCTTAATCTAATATTTTTCTTACTGTCATATTTTTAACAAAAAGAGACGATAAAGGAATTATATTAGTTAGAAAGGCTCTTTAAAAAGATGCTGTGTCATAATAAAAAGTAGAGCTAAAGTTGAAAATCGAAGCTTTCTTAGTTACCAAATACCATTTGGAGAAAAAGTGACAGTAAAAGAATAGTGTTATCAGAAATGTTGTGTTAAAATACAGCAATATCAAAAAAACAGCTAAAACGAGAAAGGAAAAAAAAAACTGCCAAATTGTAATAACAATGTAATTAGAAAACTCAGCAGTACAAAACATGTGGTTCAGTATACAGTAAATATTATAGTTTGAATTCTTCCAATTTCGCTTTTCCATTTGTCTTCCAAGACATAAAATTGCAAGCACATTAATTTTAAAACTTAACAAATATATGTAAAAACTATTTCTGATAATTTATAGTCAAAAATACTATTTTAGATTATTTTTTATTTTATCTATTTATAAATTTTAAAAAATTGCTTTTCTAAGAAATATTTGACCGAATAGTGGCTGAATATTTGTTACATTCCTAATTGTTATAAAGTTTTCCTATGTAGATCGCATCATTAAGTGAAAATTTATTGATATTAAAACTATCAATTTTAAAACTTTATCCAGAAAGATTTTTCTCATTACAATACTGGTGATAAAAACAAGAATTTAAGTGAATATCAGAGATGTAGCAATATTTTAATGGACATGTTGCTAATTTTCAATTCATAGTCATAGCTTTTTTAATTGGAATTTAGCATAAAATGCTTGTAATACTAGCAAAAGGAAGACTAAGTTTGTTGCTAATGTGCTAAGTTTGAAAGCTATTGTGCTAGATTAAAAAAATTATCCACTTATATTACCCTTCATTTCTATTTCTAAAAATGGTATTGGTAGCTATTTCTAGAAATGATATACAGTAGGGAACCGATTATCCGTAACGATCGGGACCATCGCTATTCCGGATAACTGATTTTTCCGGTTTTCTGAATCGCTGCAAAAAGCCGTTTTTTTTATTGTTAAACCCAACTAAAAAAAATATTAGAAAATAATCTTAAAAAGAAGAAAAACGATGAAGTAATACAGTAATGATTATTTCTAAAATGATGGTATGGTATACATCTTTCAAAAAAGAAAGAAAAATCCTCAAATCTTATGAGGAAAAAAAATTTTTTTTTTGTTAAATGTTGGGAAAATTTATCGAATTTCGTTCCGGTTTTTTGGTTTTCCGGTTTTCTGATTTCCGGATAACGGGTTCTGTACTGTATCATAAAAATAAAAAAAATATCTTAGTTAACTTTTGATTTTATCCTTTCCCACAGTGCAGTGACTTGTGATCAATAAAAAATTTTCAGTAATAGTAAACTAGTTGTGTTTATGCTAAACTGTTAGATTTTCCATTTTGTGATTTGTGGCAGAATAATCATCAAGCTGCAAACTGCAAAAAACTAAAATAAATTTAAAAAAAAAAAAAAAAAAAAAAAAACATCAAGGAAGATGACCAACTCTAAAGGTAAAACTTGTAGTCAGCTCCTTGCAAACCTAAACATGTTTTTGTTTTTTTAAATTTGATAGTCTAAAATCTATTTGGCGATTGTAGTTGGCGCAACATATCACGATAAAATATCTCTTATACTGCCTCTTTTTACATATTTTCACTATGATATTCTAGGTTTTCTAATCATAAAATCAATTCAATATACTTAGTCAATATTGATTGATTGATTTACTTAATAAATATTGCTACAATATTGATTTTATTTTAATTAATAAGATTTTATTTATGTCTTATTTCTATTCTAGATTTTCTAGCTCTCTCTTTTTTTTTTAAGTGAAATTTACCAAAAGAATTTAAAATTGTTTTCCAGAATCTTTATGGTAAAATTAATCAGTTAAATGAAACTATAATATTTTATTTTAATGAGCTTATCATTCAATATTCTTACTATGTATGTTTTAACTAGTTTAAAAAAAAATACATGTATTACTCATAATACATGTATCTACTCTTGTTAGATAAAATTTGTGTCATATATGTAAAAAGAAGTCTTTAATCTTATAAAATTTATTCAAACAAAAGTTTATAATTGTGTGAACAAAAATATTACATTAATGAATTTTATAAATGACAATTTTTTAAATTTAGGCAAAATGATTGCAACTTATTGCAAAATTAATTTATCATGTTGAATGTTTTGAAGCCTATTTTCCAGCCTGTATAATATATACAAAGGCCGTACTTGGAAAATTTGTCCTCATTGCCTAATTTTTCTTTTACAATTATTAAAAACTGATGGGAAAAAAAATTACCCTCTTTCCCATGAATGTAATCACAATTTAAGATTGCATTAATAATCTCATATCGTGATTCCTATTTACGTGGTTTAAAATCGTCCAGCGTGTTTTGTATTTTTGCATTTTTTTTTTAAAATCAAATATTTTGTTTGTATTCAAAGGATTTAAAAGCCACGATTATGATTTTGGTTCTAGTGACTTAAAAATTATAGGTACATCAAAATCCGTATTAACACAATTTTAAAATCAAATATCGATATTCCTATTCACACGGTTTTAAAATCAAATGCTGAAATTTGTAGTAACACGATTTTAAAATAATATACCGAGATTTATGTGCACACAATTTTAAAATCAAACATCAAGATTTGTATCAGTGCAATTTTCAAATTAAATGTCGATTTTAGTATTCATTTGATTTAAATATCACACAACGAGATTCAGACAATTTAAATAAATTAATAAAATCTTGTATTGATATTTTTCTTAAAACGTTGATAACATTCCGTGGATAAATGCTTCGTACATGCACTATTTCTTGCTTAAATTTCAGGTATTTTTTCAATTATTTAGAAAGTGTTTTTGCACATAGCATTTTTGAATTGCAATTTACCAGTTTTCTATCAAACTCATCCTTGAGGAATAAATCAATATAGAGTTTCATAAAAAGCAGGGTTGGCAAGATTTTACCGCAGGTGGAAAAAACCATGGTAAATACCGGTAAAAACCGTTCTGGCTAAAACAGATTTTTGCCAAGCAAATTGGCAAAAAGTGGCAAAAACCTATATTTTCCAAGATGAGAGGACAAAAACACATTTTTGGTACAAAATTATTCCTAAAATTGAAATACATACTATAAATATGAATAATTACAAAAAAATTAACAAAATTATTATTCCGTAATTAAATCATAATGTAATAATATATCATTTTAGAAGTTTAAAACATTATTGATTGGAAAATTTGCGATTATTCTCTTTTTTCCAGTGAAATGAACTTATTTTAAGTTATTATAACTGTAATTTAAAGCATAAAATATCTATCAAGATATGTAGTTAATTATTGTACAAATAATGATTTTTTCTAATGTAGCAATAATAATATTATACAAATAATAATATTTATTTATTTGTAAAAAAACATTTATTTAAGGATTCTAAAATGAAAAGAGATCAAAACCTTTCAATGTTTTAAAAATTATTGCTTTTATATTAATGATTAATATGTTAAAAATAATTTTTTCGTGTAATGTATCAAAATTATTATTCCTTATGTAAGTATTTTGTAATAATATTTAATCAGCAATTTAGATAATTTGGTTTTTGCCGGTTTTTACGAGTTTTTGCCGGTTTTTACCTGGTTTTTGCCACTGTCCTGGCAAAAACCCTTTACCACAAAAACTCCAACCCTGATAAAAAGACATTCACAGCTCTGGGTGCCATAAATGAGTGACTTTGAACTTTTACTTTCTTACTTTTAAAATAAAGTGGTTTTGTCCTTAATTATTTCTTTAGAGATTTTTATACTGTGTTTCTTTTTTTGCATCCAAAGCTTATTTATGATATTTGTTCTAGACATTGCTTCACTTTTACAATGATGCAGAGAGTCAGGCTCAAGCAAATCAATTTCTCATTCTTGCTCAGAGCTCCAATCAGGCATGGGATTTTGCATGGGAATTCTTGCAGTTTTCCAAGGTAAATTTTCTAATTTCACAATCGTTTTTTTTAAATCTATTTTTTGCGTAAAAATTTCACCTTTAATGGTAATTTGTTATTTAACTCAGCTAACAAGAGAGATATTTGATTTTTCATTGGCTGGTTAGGCTGAATTTCATTAGAAAATAATCAGAGGTGTGCGAAATTTCTTGCAGCCAGCATATGAAATAAAAAGTGATAACACCTTGTTTTCCTTTTATATAATAACAAAAAAAAATTATCATTTTTAATTGGGATGATCGATAAATAAATAAATATATTGGTTCAAAGTATATCTACTTTTGAAAGTCTTGAATTGAATAAACCAGAAAAAAAGGACTACAGCATTTGATAAAAAATTGGCTGTAATTTGTTAATTTATAATTATTTTATAAACTATATTATATTTGTTATAACCTTTTGAAATCTTAGTAATTTTAGCTCGTGATAGTTCAGTGGTTAAGGTCTCTGGGCTGTCATTGTGAAGGGCAGAGGTTCGAACCTCTGTGGTGACTTCAAACCCACCCTGTTTCAGATTGAAGTGTACTAGCGTGATTGGCAACTTGTGCACAATGCTAACTACATTGTCACACTCATGCCTTTGGTCACGAAATTGTGGAGTCTTAATACTCTCTGGCTCACAAAAGGTTATTGCAGATATGCTTTTACTCAAAATTGTAGGGATTCACACTAAATCAAATTTTTTGTCTTTATGCAATTACAAAATTTACCCATACATATGTTAACTTTCTTTTAGCATTTCTTTAAATTTTTTTATACATAAACAAGTGTTAAAAATTACTTTTTGGTTAACCAGGTGCAAGTAAAAAATTGCTGAAAAATCTAGTGCTCCCGCAACTTTTTTTTATTTTATTAATTTTGTAAGCACACAAAAATATAATAATTTCAAAAAAAATTATAAATATTAAAATATTGAAAAGAGTGAAAACTTTGTTATACTTCACTTAATTTGATAAAATGTTATGAAAGATTTATTAGCGTATTACTTTTATCATTAGTGATTTTAACATTTGTCGACATAATTACTTGGGTTAAAACAACAGATCTATTTTCAGGTCAGATTAACATCACACACCTAACATTCTTTACAAATTTTTTGTCCTTCTGGCAAATCTTATCGCTGAAAATTTACATCATCTAGCCAGACGCTTCTAAATTAAAATTTTTTTTATTAGTTTAGGTTCCAAATGACCTCTAATGCTTTTTTCTAGCCTCCTGAAGTCCAGTTTTTTGGTGCAAGTACCTTGCAAGCAAAAATTTCTAAAAATTGGAATGAGTTGCCTCCTGATCTCTATGCTCCATTAAGAGATAGATTAATGAATGCTCTCTTTACATATACATGTGGTCCAAGAGTTGTTTTAACTAGGCTGTGTATTTGTGTAAGTATCATCCATCGACTTTCTCCACGTTAATAGTTATATTGTATTGATGTTGTTTCTTTCCAAGTGATTGTAATGATTGTTTGCTGAGAATTTTAAAAGAAAATGTAATATTCGATGTAAAGAATGTTTATATAATTACCTATTTTAAATACTATTATTCATTCAACTATTTTTTTGCAATAAAGTCCAATTCTTTCTAATGTTTCTCAAAAGCCAAAACTTGAATTTTGCAAGAAAAGAATTGCTGTACAATTTCACCCAAATGCTTCTTGCTGAAAGCATTAAATGTAATGAATCAAATTATTTTTTGAGGAAATTACTAATAATAGCCTTAGTTGGACCTTCCCTGGGGATTTTTAAGAAATAATTATTACTTGCATAAAAACATTTTTAAAGTCAACAATGCAATTGATAATATGTTTAGTCAAACCTAATTTTGCATGCCTTATAAATTGTTTCGCTTTCTAAAAACTTTTTGTCCATTAAAAAACTAAATGGTGTTGAAATAGATGGAGGACCAAGGCCGATGCCATCCCAGTTTTCTTGACCTTAGGTTCTAGGGTGCTGAAACAGATGTTCTGGTTCAATGGTCAGCCTTACACAGAACCCTCAGTTTAGATGTTTGAAAATGCATGATTGAAAATTTACCTGGTAAAATATGTTTGCTAAATTAGCATGAAACTCCCCTCGTTACGCTTGTCACAATACTTGCACTTCTCTTATTGATTGAAAAGGTTGGGCTTCTTTTTTTCAATTAAAAATTTTTCAGCTCATATAAAAAAAAAATATTTTGATGTTGTATGGAACTACTACTGTTAGTGCTGGTTGCAATTAAGATAAAACAGAAATTGATTCAAGCTAACGGAAGCTGTTTTTTTTTTTTTTTTTAGATCTGGTGTTGAGAGTTGGAGAGAAAAGGTGTCTTGTGCTATACTTGACCGAAAGAGGTTACTTAGTGAATGTTTGGCTAGGAATTCTATTTAAATTTGAATACAATTTGTTGTTCCATTTTATTTATAAAATTAAATATTTTTTAAAAAATATTTCACCCTGAAATATTTATCTGCCATCATAATTAACAATTAACTGCACCAACAAAATGAAAACTCCTATTGCAAATATAAATATTTTACCAATTACAGAAATGTTCAATCTAGCTCCTTATTCTTAACTTTTGTATAACATTATTGCATGCCTTTTTTCAATATTTATGAATAATTCCTTATGTACCATTATTTTAATCAACTCTAAAATCTTGTTAATTTATGTTGCAATATGGCATTAAAAAATTAAAGAAAAAGCGAAACGAAAGATCTGTTTCATATTTTATTATAAGAATTTTATTAAGCATCAGTTTAATTAAAAAAAATATTCATTTTTAAATTTCAATTGCAAGTATATTCCAAATTAAAAAATACCTCATGTCCATCAAAAATTATGTATTTTTTTAAAGAATTTAATATTGATGTTATAGTTAATTAGAACTATAATCGGATATTTTCAGCAAGATATAGTAATTTGAGCAAAATATGTCTTGTAATCAAGTACAAAAAATAAGAATAAAAAAATTATTCACAATTTGTGTCTCTTAATTGCTCTTTTATATTGTAGAATTTTATAACGAATTTGGTTTTCAGACTGATCTAATTAAAACTGCTCAATGTAATGTAAATCAATGTAATTCAGCCTGATCAATGTAAAATTGAACAGGGGAAGTCTAAATGTATACTTATATGATATCAGGGTTGGGAAAAAACCCAAAAATGTTTTTATTTATATACTGAAGTTTTATAATTATTTATTCTTCATTACTGTTTGTTTAGGATATAGCAACACTTTATGTTAACAAAAATCTTATATTTTACAGATGTCGTCTTTCATCATTAAGACAATCACAGATTTTTGGCCATCTGCTATATCTGACATAGTGAAAGGTTTTCAACCCCATAACATTCCAAATGCTAGTGTAAGTCTCTTAAAAAAATTAATTTATTGCATATGTGTGTGTAATTTTTATAGTTTTTTAAACCTATATATCTTCAGAGAGAGAGTGTTTTGTCTTTAACATTTTCCTGAATAGTCATACATAACAGTTTATAAAATCATCCGCTTTATAAAATCAAACTTCTCAGCACGGATGCACTATTAAATGGCGGACCCTGTATACTTTTACTCCATGTATTCATTGTATTTTTGCTGGGACAATTCTAAATTAATATGTACAGATCTTTTCATTTCCTGATGAAAATTTTACTGTCACCTAAAATTCAGGAGGACTGAAACAAGTGTTCCTTTCTTCGAAAGCTGCAGCAAGTAAAGTGTATTTTAATAACCCCGACAATCAAATTATTACAACACACTGCCTTTGTAAATTACGAGTACAGTATTTTTCATTTTATGAAAAAGCATTTGAATAAAAATATAGCTAGATTGAAAATTTGCTACCCACAAAATGGTATTTTTTATTCAAGTGTTCCTTTCTTCGAAAGCTGCAGCAAGTAAAGTGTATTTTAATAACCACGACAATCAAATTATTACAACACACTGCCTTTGTAAATTACGAGTACAGTATTTTTCATTTTATGAAACAGCATTTGAATAAAAATATAGCTAGATTGAAAATTGGCTACCCACAAAATGGTATTTTTTATTCTTTTTCAAATGTTTTTTTTCCCCTCTTTCTCTCTACTTAATTTTTATTCATTTTTTTTTAGAAAATTAGTGGATGAAAAGTTAAAGGTTTGATTTTGTTTGTGAGGGTTTATTTTTTTTTTTTAAATTTTTTAAAAAAATAGTGATTGTTTCTCATTTTTTTAATTACTAGTTAAATATATTTAAATGTAACTAATTTTTGTACTACTAGTATTCAAATGTAACTGTTCTTGAATAATGGATGTGTGACTTCTCACCTTGCAGTGAAAAGTTAACTGAAAAAATTTCATATTTGAAACAGCCTTAAAATTTTTATAGCTCTTTTTAAAACTAATTTCAGTAAACTCAGAAATTATAATTTTCAAAATTACGAAATGTCGAAAGATAAATTCTAATTTTTTTTCCCTGAAAATTTTCTTTAACCATACCATTTTAAATAATGTCTAGTTTGGAGATTTGTTTAAAAAGGTGTTAGTTCATACATGTGCTCATATCGAAAAAAAAACAAACTGAATGAGCAAGTAATAGCAATAATAGCAAGTAATAGCATGTAATTAGTAAACATAAAATATAATTTTTTGCATTTTGTCTTTTAATATTTAAACAATTGATTAAAAAATTGACATTGGTAGACAAACACTAAGGAATTATGAAACTATTGTTAATTGATTTAAAAACTGAATTCACTGCCTCTATCATAAAAAAAAATAAAAAAAAGAATTATGCATTTTTGAAATTTTGGCAATTTTTTCAAATTATCGGAAACTTCTGTTAAGTGTCTGTGCCAATTAAATTAAATTATAACTTTACTTAATCTCTGTTTATTTCAGCCTCAACAAGTTGCATTAGTTTTATTAGAATTGTTGACTGTCCTTATAGAAGAAGTAAGTGTTGTTATTTTTTCCTCTTTTTTTATCAAAATTTTATTTTATTTTATTTTTTTTTTTTTTTTTGTTTAAATTTAAACTTTACTGGAAAAAAAATTCTGGATTTAAAAGAATAAACTTGGCTTTTACAATTTTTAAAGAAAGATTTCAAAAAGAAGTATTTAGTTTCATTTTAATAATTTAATTGATTTAGTAATAAAAATTTTAAAAAATGATCAAAATAACCTTTTACTATTAAAGTAGCATATTTTATATGTTTCATCATTGATTATTTATTATGAATGAATTCCTTTGCATTTGGGATTTTAGCATGGATGTTGTTGACTTTTAGCTTTCGTCATGAGGACAGTTTGGGTATATGTCCCCCTCAATAATTAGAAGTATATACGAGGGCGTTTCGAAAAGTAAAGATACAATGGATCGCATTCCTTAAAAAAACATTTATTTAGAAAACGTCAGTTACATCTTATTAACTCGATTATTTATTATTTTTCGACATAATCTCCCCCGTTATCCAAACATCTGTTAAGTCGGTGCACAAGCTTTTGTATCCCACAGTCATAGAAGGTTGCCGCCTGTTGTCGGAACCACATTTCAACTTCATCTTTGATCTCATCGTCGTCGTGGAATGATATTTCACCAAGATGTGACTTCAGGTAAAGGAATAAATGGAAGTCGCTGGGCGCAAGGCCCGGGCTGTATGGCGGATGGTCCAATACTTGCCATTTGAATTGTTTGAGTAGTGCTTTGGTTACGAGCTCTGTGTGAGGCCAAGCATTGTCATGAAGCAAGCGGACTCCATTTGTCAGCATTCTCCTGCGTTTGTTTTGAATTGCCCTTCGAAGACGTTTCAAAGTCTGGCAATATGCAACAGCATTAATTGTCGTTCCGGGAGGCATAAATTCCAACAGAAGAATGCCGTGTCTGTCCCAAAAAACAGAAGCCATGATTTTTTTTCGCTGAAATCGAAGTTTTGAATTTCTTGGCTTTGGGTGAATTCGAATGGCGCCATTGCATTGATTGTTGCTTGGATTCATGTGTATGGTGATAAACCCACGTCTCGTCACCTGTCACAATGTGATCAAGGAACTCATCACCTGCTTCTGCATAGCGTGTGAGGAAGTCGAGTGCAAAGCCCATCCTTTTCTTTTTGTGTTCTTCTGTTAATATTTTTGGAACCCAGCGCGCACACAATTTCCTGTACCCTAACTTGACAGTCACAACTTCATAAAGAGTTGTCATTGACACTTCCGGTATGATCTGACACAATTCTTTCAATTTGAGACGTCTATTCGCACGAATTGCTTCCTCCGTTCTCTGAAGAAGGGCATCACAGATCACAGGTGGCCGACCTGTTCTTTGTTCGTCATGAATATCGGTCCTACCTTCAGAGAAATGACGACACCACTTCGTTACATTTTGTCTATTCATAACGTTCCCATAAACAGAAACAATTTCTTTGTGAATATCCGCTGGTCTCTGACCTTTTGCATGAAGAAAACGTATGACGGAGCGCGCTTCGCATTTGGCGGGATTCTGAATTGCAGCAGCCATTTTAAACACGACCTACTCCAACCAGAATCAACGTTGAAATGCCGAACGACCGCGAGGAGAAAGCTAACGGTTCAAGGTTAAAACCTGTGTTGCCAACTTGCTCGCCAAAACTTTTCTTTTCCTCTGGCGTACAGTGTATCTTTACTTTTCGAAACACCCTCGTATATATGTGTGTGTGTAACATAAAAAGCTTCTATTGATCTTTTTATGTTATTCCTTTTCTGAATATCCTTTTCTTGTTTTATTGTTTTAATCGAAACACTTTCTCACACTTTTAAATTCACATCCTGTCCTTAAATCTATTTTTGGCTCAAGCATGCATTAATTGAAAGTAAGATATTTCCCCCCTTTACTCTTTGTGGGAATCGTGTGACAAAGACTTTTATCATTTGTTACTTATTACGATGTTAATTTTTCTCGTTATAAACTTCTTTAAATCTAGTTCTTATGTAAGGTAAAAAAAAATTTCAGTATTTAGCTTAATAAAGTGATGTCAAATGCAAGAAACTTTTCCATAACTGAAATAGTCTGTGTTGCTTATTGTCTCGTAAGTTTTGATTTGGTAATGTAAAATTCAAGTTGTAATGAAATTTTGTTTCCTATGTTTTAAATGATAAAAAGTTAATTATTTAAGAATTTAAATAAATAAAAAGTTAAAGGAAAAAATTTTTAATATCAAATTTTTACTAATTTATTTTTTCCCCCTTTAAAATAGTTTCAGACTGTTCATTTGGCTCATGGAAAAACTGGAATTGTACGTCATACCTTAGAATCATCATTAAGCATAGTCATGAATATTGTTGAAGATATTTTATCCAAAACAACAGCTCCTGCTGAGCTGTGTGAAATGGCTCTAAAATGTTATGCCTCCTGGGCTTTACTAGGATCTTCAATATATGATTACAAAAATCTTTTAATTCTCACATTTGATTCTGTATATAGAGAGGAGATAAGCCAAACTGCTCTTGAAGCATTAGCAAATATAGCCAACCATCCAGAATCTTCCAAGTAAGTTTTAATTTTTTTAATTATCAAATGCAATTTTTATGACTGATCCATTTTAGTAGATGTTTGTTTTTATTGACTACTGGAACTGCATTCCGAAATATCAAACTGTCTAAAATACAAAGCTTTTTTTTTATCTACTCTATCTGAAAAAGTAGGTTTTAAAGTATCATAAAGAAATCCAAAGTATTTCTTAATATATATCTATATAGCTAATCCAGAATCTTCCAAGTAAGTTTTAATTTTTTTAATTATCGAATGCAATTTTTATGACTGATCCATTTTAGCAGATGTTTGTTTTTATTGACTACTGGAACTGCATTCCGAAATATCAAACTTTCTAAAATACAAAGCTTTTGTTTATCTACTCTATCTGAAAAAGTAGGTTTTAAAGTATCATAAAGAAATCCAAAGTATTTCTTAATATATATCTATATAGCGAGAAATATAAATAGATGTGAAAGTAGAAAATTAGTGCATGTCCTAAATTTTGTACCTACTTCTAAAACTATTTTGTTAGTTCTGTTATTCCACCTTCGTGAGTCCCGCAGTGGACTGATCGTTAAGACACGGTTCCAAGCAGATCACCGAAGTCAAGCATCACTGGCTGCGGTCAGTGTGCGGGTGGGTGACCACTTGGATCAGTCTGCGTAGGGACCGAGGGTGTGCGGTATTGGTCCTCATTAAACTGTGCTACCGTAAAGTGCTCGACTTTGCTTACAGGTCGTTGGGCTACCGATGCCGGGGTGCCATCCCCTCTGCAGAGGATCAAAATTGTGATGGCATGTCTTTGGATTATCCTCAGGGATGTTTCCCAGACCATCGCCAATAGCCCATTGTGCAGCTCTAGTGCAACGTAAATGAACTAGAACATCAACCTTCGTGAAATATTTAGAAAAAAAATTTTTTTTATCCATTTTATCAAGTTGAAAAACAGGAAACATTCCAGTATTAAATTTTAGCCAGCTTTTTTTTTTCATCATATTTTATCTGTAGCACAAATATCTCAAAAATCTTTGACCTAAAGTAGGTTGTTATAGTCTTTAAATAATTTTTATCTCATCTTTGGTGTATTTTTAAAACAAGGTATATTAATTCTGAAGTTATTATTACTGCTGTCAAAATTGAAATTTTTATTAAAACAAGTAATGGTTCACTAATTTGCTTTTTCATTTTTTGATTTAAACTTTTGGTCTTGTTTCCAACAAAAAATCGTTTGTGTATCTTCATCATTGTGTGAATATTACACATTTCCTGTAATGATCTTTTTTTTACCCTTAATAATCAATATAATTCTCTACTTATCGTAAATCATCCACTCATGTTCAAATACACTTTTTAAACTTGTAGTGGAGGACACTTGATGTTAGTACAGTAGGGAACCGATTATCCGGAACGATTGGGACCATCGCTATTCCGGATAACTGATTTTTCTGGTTTTCTGAATCGCCACAAAAAGCCGTTTTTTTATTGTTAAACCCAACTAAAAAAAAATTTATTTGGAAATAATCTTAAAAAGAAGAAAAAACGATGAAGTAATACACTAATGATTATTTCCAAAATGATGGTATGGTAAACATCTTTCCAAAAAGAAAGAAAAATCCTAAAATCTTATGAGGAAAAAAACCTTTTTTAAAAAAAAATGGCGGGAAAATTTCTTGAATTTCTTTCCGGTTTTTTGGTTTTCCGGTTTTCTGATTTCCGGATAACGGGTTCTGTACTGTACAGTTTTTTTTAAATATTAATTCATTCATTAAATTTATTTAATTTTTGTTTTATATGTGAGAAAAAATTTTGATTATTTAATAAAAAGTAACTAAAATAAAAATTTCCTTTGTTGACCTAGGTAGGAATTGACTTTAAAAATAAAAAAAATTATTGCTTGTTTAATTTCTAGACCCCTTGATCCTTAGACTTACCTATGTCTTTTTATTCCTAAATTTCTAAAAAAAAAAATTATTAATATGAATTATGATCTGTATTCGTATAAATTTCTATTTGTTATAAATTATTTAAAATTGTTTTAGACATCCTGCCACTATTCTAGAGATAATTGAAAACTTCACGAAATTTGACGTCCTTCTTGAAAAGTCTAGTCAAGATCACAATGTCGTAAGTAGTTTCATTTTGTTATCATATTTTATGCCGATAATAAATATAGCAAAATATTAAAAAAGTTAAAATTTCAGCCTTTTTGAGAAAAAAATTTCTTTGGAATACCCTAACAAATATGTGTCAGCCTTGTGGTCTTGGATTATAAAAACTTAATTCTGAAGTTGATTAAAGTTTATTCAAAATAATTCCAATAAATAAGAACAACTAAAAATAAAGTTAGTTTCATTTTTGAAAGCTTTAACAATGTGGGGAGAAATTCAATGCAATGAGCTACCCATTTCTTATAAAGAATCAATATGCAAATTGCTTATAGATTTAAGGATAGAAGAGACTTTTTTTTCCTCTTTTTCTTAAACTATTTTGTATTAAACAGGGTTCTTAGTTTTGATATTCCTGATTTTTGTGCTTGTTCAGAACATACCAATTTCTAAGAATACAAATTCTATTTTATTTTTTTTTTATTTTTTTTTTGAAAATATTGTTGAGGAATCGAAAAATTTTAGTTTCCAATCCAACATCTTTTTATTTTAATTAATTCTACTAGAAATTTCAAACTTCTGTAGTTCATTAACTCAAGGTATACAGCCTTACCTGCAAAATTCATCGTGTCAAAACTTCTAATTTTATGTTATAAGATTTTTATGGTGATAAATTCAGGGATCACATGCTTATATATTGTTTTAATCAATTCCTGAGAATATATATTATTTTAATCAATATCAGAATGAATCAATAATTATTGATTCATTCCTATGAAAAATGATTAATTCGAATCAACAGTACAATAATTATATCATAGAATCATAGCATTGAAAGATCATCCACTAGAATTACTTTGGTACAAAAATGTTTAGTGGCATATTTGTTTCCATCCCAAATTTATTTAAACCTTACTTATAAATTATTTGATTAAGAAAATCTTGAACTCTATTTCAAATACTAATTATATATTGTTAAGAGAGAATATTAACTATTTGATGTTGGTAATTTTTGTGAATGCAATGGTACTATAATAATTTTCCATGTGTTGATTTAAAACTACTTTAGTATTTATAAAATTATGCGGGAAACTGTTAAAGCTTTCTGTTCTAAACCAAGCAATTCTGAAAAACAGCATATTAATGAAATAAATTGAGAATAATTTATTATTCTTTAGTAATAAAATTTGCTTTTATTATTTAATTCGAGCAAATTACCCTTTTTTGCTGTTCGAATTTTTTTTTTTTTTTTTAAGTTGTCTGTTATATGGATATTGCTCTAAAAAATGCCCTGATTTTTTTTCTTTGGCCCACTATGAAGCCTGCATTATTGTCTTCTCATGCAAATAATCCTTATACTCTACTAAAGTAATAGTAATATATTCTTACACTCCATGGAAACCAGCAAAATTTCTATAAACACTTAAACTATGAAATTGCATAATAACATTCGTTAATAGTGTGTGTTCAATCTAATAAATTCTTGTTTTTCATTATAAGTTATGGTTATGGTAATTTCCACTTACCTTTTATTATGGACCGCCTTTTTTAAATGTGAATAAACATTTATTGTTTCTAAACTACAAGGTGATAATGATGAATCTACATAAAAATGAAATTATTCATGATTTATGGTAATTAAAATGGTGATGAGGGATTATGACGGTTAATTGCAGCAAGCCGTACAACAACTAACTTGTTAAGTTTTTGAAAACAAAAGTTATTATTTTCTTGTGTGCTCGCAGCTCCACCTGGAGACAGTTTTTACTGCAAGGGCTTGCGACAGTCTGAATGTAAATACATATATTTTGTTGCATCAGTTTATAAAGTTAATTTTTTATTAGGTCAAATGTAGCCTATAGTTTGATTTGCATTGTTATGAAAACACATTTAAAAATCCTAAATTTAATTAAGTTTTTTAATTTGTCATTTAAGTCACATTAGTTCTTAATATTATGTTAAACTTAACTTTCTGATTTTAGGAAAAAATAATGCTAATTTATAGCCTAATTATTTGTGTTGCTGAAACTCATTGTCAGTTACTCCTGGAAACTATTTTAGATAAGCCTGAAAAGAAGGATTTTATACTGAAACTAATTAGCATCATTCTTGTGAGTATATATATGTTTATTGGTCTTATTTTATGTTGCAACTTCATATGGCTAAGGATGTGTATATGTGCTCTAATTACAAAAAAGTGCTTAAATAAATGAAAATGCAATAACTACTAACTTGTTTACTTCAAAATAAATTTTTTATGTAAAATTAAGAGAACAAAAAGCAATTCGGCAAAGCTGGTAGATTAAAAATAAAATAAAAATGTTGTTACTCCTAACTTTTTAATTTCCGAAAGAAAAAAAAAAGGAGTGCAACTAAATCTAAAATTAGGGGAATAAGAAGTAATGCTACATGCATAGCAAATCATTGATTAACAAATCATCAGAGAGCTGTTAATATTATTTCTTATATTTAATGTTGTATTATTAAATCTTGTATATATATATATAATATTTGCATCAGACTTGGTTTATTACTTTAAAAAATCTTCAAATTCAATCAATCAAGCTATTAATAAATTTTCACTTCAGCACTTTTTGCTTGATCATTATAAGTCTGGCTTCAATATGATCCAATGAATTTATATTAGTTTTCATCATTTGTACCATAATAAAATTATTTGAACTTGATAGCATGTTCGTCAATAGATTTTAGGAACTAAAAGCTTTTATAATTTTAAATTTAAATGAATTTTTCCCCTTAAATGTTGATGAGCTAAAATGTTTAAAACTTTAAATTTTTAACATAGTATATTTGCACATTTTGATTGTTGTGGTTACATATTATATTTTGGTTGCATGAAAAACCTGAAAAAAATTATGGCTAATTATTAATCTAAGTATTATGCAATTGTTACTAATTCAGAATTGCTAGCTCTTACTTTTATAATTGTCATTAGCTCATTTGTTCCTTATAAAAGTTTCTGTTAAGAGAGAGAAAAAAAATTATTTGTTTTAATATCATTTCTTTTATTAATATTAGTTACCTTTCACTGACTGATTGTTAGTAAATAAGTTAAGAAAGTTTACATGATATTATTTTGTAAATTGTTTTTTATAAATACTTATTTCTATTTAAAAACACAATTAATAATAGGTACAATGTCATATTGAAAAAAAAAAAATTTCTAGGCACTTAAATGCTATTAATTACTGTTTTGTGAAACATCCTATTAGTTACGAATGCAAACTTTCTAAAATTCTGCCTGGAACTAGTTTTTCAGTCTAAAATTATAAGAGTAATTCTTTATGATGAAGATAAATTTTCTTAAAAAACCTATACACGTTTGGTTGCATCAAGGATACACCTTCATCAGTAGGATAAGTAACAGGAATTTTAAAAACATATTATTTAATCTGACAATGGTTACTTTATACTTAAGAGATAAATACAACAGTTAAAAGTAAACATTTAAATAGCAGAGAATGAAAATTTAATAATTTCCCAAAAATTGGACAAATGTGGTATAGCAGCAAGATCACTAATGACAAAGTATTTTTTTAATCCTCTGTAATTTTAATGTTTCGCTTCTATTTTACTACCATATTTATCTCTTTAAGTATAACATAACCTCTGTCAGATTTCTATCATCTCTGTTTTTACCATTCCTGTGTTTTATCAAACTGATGAAGGTGTACCAAAGTAACACTTTAACGTGTGTATATTTTTAATAAAAGATTTTTTTCATTTTTGTTTTTAAACTATGTTTTTAATAGGAAAAATTTAATGAGTTTAATATTTTTTCATTTTCACCTTAATGATACAAAAATATTTAAAAAATTAATATATTCGCAATACTTAGAAGTGTTTCTTTTTCTTCCTCTGTATTTTATAAAACACTTTGGTTGGTTGAAACTCTTGTATTTTCGCAATCCAATCTCATCTTCTGAGATATCAAGGAGTTTTGGTGTATAAGCTCTGAATTATATATATTTTTTACTGTTTGCATTTCAGTTTTCTGCACAAAAAAAACTTTTTTGAGTATTTGTTCTCATTATTTATCAGAAATGCAGCTCAACTCCTGGTCAGTATCCTGTTGATGAAGTCTGCAGCGAGCTTGCTTTTGGATTTTGGTATGCTCTCCAAGTAAGTAGTGATTGCATAAACTAACTCTTTAAAATATCGCATCACATAAAATATTGAGTAATTCTAGATTATTTCAGAAATAGATATAATTTATATTCAATTGTGATCATATATTTAATAATTTGTTTTTTAATATCGTTTGTTTTTTAAATATCGTCAAATTAAGAGACATTAAAGTTATGAGCCCAAAAAAAAATTTTTTTTCTTCATTTTTATAATGATTTTATTATTAATCCCTTTAGTGTTTTGGCAATTATTCCACGGATTTTTGCACTGTTTTAAAAATCCAGATATTTTGATAGAATTTTATCATGACATGAAAATTTTGAATTACACATTTGAGTATCTAATCTCCCTTTGGTGCACCAATTCCATCATAAATTCATGTGGTCTTGCTAGTTATTTTTGTCAGTAATAACTCTATTTTTCTTAAAAATTCTAGATGACTTTGATCTTATCCCGCAATAGGCATCCTCATTTAACTAATCACTTTTTGATGTGTTTGATTCATGACAAACTCATTATAAATGTGGCTTTGTCCATTGCTTTTTCTGCAGTTATTGTTATGAATTTCAGTTTTATTTTTAGAATTCTAATATTTTCAATAGGGTGGTAATATATAGCAGTTTTTGATATGGTTTTCTGCAAAGTTTTTCAAATTACTAATTTGTTTCAATATATTATTATGCCTGTGTTTATCTTCATTTTGCCTCTAGACTTTCTAAGATTTAGATAACTTTTAGTTGATTAAAATTGTCTTATTTTTAGAGGTTTCTGGATTTTAGAAGTCAGGTTTTTTTGAGGTTATAACTGCATAATCATGATATTTACCTGACATCAGGTCATGTTGACAAATTTTTATGAACAATATTTGGTGGGTATTTTTAAGTAAATTAAGTTCAATTGTCAAATCTATTTTTGCATAATTTGAAAATGTGAAGAAAATTAATACAGTAGAGCGCCTATTATCCGAACTATATCCGCATTCGCTTTTTTTTCCTTCAAGTTAAGAATACTTTTTAACTTATCAACATTTTTTCTAAATTTGGAAGTCCACTACATTTGATGACCATATTTAATTTACAACTTTTTTTAGCAGTTTTCTTATAGTAGCCATACATACATGTATTGTTATACAGTTAAACCTACATACCCCTTTAGCCCTCTTCAACTGAAAATTATCTTCCAAGAATGCAAACTTCATTTTGGCAGTCTAGAACTTCAAAATGATGTTGATCCAGTTCAGTTGATTTATTTTAAAAGAGTAAGGATCTGGCAGCTCAAAAAAGAGCATCTTCTTTGAAACAAAAGTCTAGGAAAATAAAGAAAATGTGGTAAAATCAGTAATTGTCAAAAAAAATTATAAAAAGCTGAAATATAATAAAGAAATTAAAAATTTAAAAAAAAGTTTAAGAAAAATAAATAAAAAGTATTTAGAAATTGGAAAAAAATACTTTTCACCATGCCAGAGCTATTTTAGATAGTACTGCCAGTCCTAAGCCTGGAAAAAGTGAGAAGGAAAGTTAGTGCATAAATAATAATCATTTAAACTAGACTTTAAAAAACTTTTCCAACTATCCGAAATTTTCATTTTCCGAACCACGTTCGGTCCCGAGCAGTTCGGATAATCGGCGATCTACTGTACTAAGTAAGACCATCTCATTATTTAAATGTTTTATTTCTGTTTCAAAAAATTCAGAAATAAGGTATTGTATTGTTTTTTTCAATTCAACAGTGACTATTTAGGCTAGTCTTGTGATTGTTTCTTTATTTTAGGATTCCATCGTTTCCACCTCCCGAGGTTTTGAAAGTCTTCTCTTAGTGTTTTACCCCTTCTTCCAAACATTATTAGATTCCTACTTAATAAAACTAAGGTATCCTGCTGATGATGTTTATAGACGATGGAAACTTGGTAAGATAGATGTACCTTTGCATTATCAATGATTTTTCTTATTAACTGTCAATAAATTTTTTTGTTGAAAAAATTATTTAATTTTATTTTTTTCTTGTATGTGACATATAAAATTATGTTTATTTCTGTTCTTTTTTGTTTCTTTCTGTTTAGATGAGAGAGAATCTTTCCGTTGTTATCGTCAAGATATAGGTGATTCCGTGGTTTGTACACTTTTATTTCAAAATTTATTACAGAAATTTCTATCGATAAACATTTCTTTAAAAATATTTTTCTCAGTGTTTTCTTAACCAATTATTTAAATTTATATGAAAGGGAATGAATTTTTCTTCTCTAAGGAAAATTTCCAATGGGCAAGGCACAAAATTTTATTTTTACAAAATAATTTTGCTTTTTACAATGGAAAATAAATCACTAATATTTTTATGGCTACTTAGTTTAAAATAGATTATTTTACTGCTAAAAAAATGTGAAAATATTAAAATTTTTCATTTGTATGCAATGCTATTTTAAAAACATTTATTATAGAATTTTATTACCGAATCATGAAATCAGAATATTTTATGCAATTTAATGTTATAGTAGCAGGGCTGATTGTGCTCCGGAAAAATCCGGATTTCCGAAATTTTCGCTAACAGTGATCCGGAAGTTTCTGGAGATCAAAGGTCCTGACATTTCAAAAAATCATTGATCACAGAAGTTTCTGGAAATCAAATTTTCAAATGTGGAACTTAAAAACACAGTTAATTTTATTTGTTTGCAAGGGAGAGCCAGAGAGATACTTTATAAGCTTATATTCGTGATTAATATTCTTTTTTTATCAGTAAATAGTTATTATAATCATAAACTCGGAAAGAAAGACATATTTGTAAATTTTATTTACTTCTCCAGGTCATCATAGGTATGTGTAAATGGTATAGGTATGTGTAAAATTTTAAATATATTTTAAGTAAACTAAGAAATATTGAGAAGAAAGAAAATAAACTTGTTTAAATTTTTTCTAATTTTTCAATTGAAACTCTTTTTGTTTTTTTAACTCAAGAAATTTTCCGGAATTTTGACTTGGGCTCACAATCACCCCTGTTTCTTTACCAATTATTTAAATTTATATGAAAGGGAATGAATTTTTCCTTTCTAGAGAAAACTTCCAATGGGCAAGGAATAAAATTGAAGTTATTTTTACAAAATAATTTTGCTTTTTACAATCGGAAAGAAAATCGCTAATATTTTTATGGCTACTTAGTTTAAAATAGATTATTTTACTGCTAAAAAAATGCTGAAATATTAAAATTGTTCATTTGTAATGCTGTTTTAATAGCATTTATTACAGAATTTTATTACCTAATTATGAAATCAGAATATTGTATGCAATTTAATGTTATAGTAGATTAAACAAATATATTAATGAAATTTTCTTGGCTTTATTAGCTACGGGTTTGTTGAGTTTCGTTTAAGAATCTTTCAGTATCTTTTACAGAGATTTTTCTGCTTGTTTTTAGCAGTTTTGCCTGAAATAACTTAAAACATCATTTCTTGATAGTTTACTTTTGAATGATTTTTTTTCTTTAATAATTTTGTAAATATGTTATATATTTTTTACTTTGAAAAACAATTGTTTTATAATACTCTTTTGACTTAAGCATAGTATATTTTTACTGATTTAATGCCCTTTTATTTTAACATTAGAATTTGCTATGAGTTGCTTTATTAAGTTTTGCTTCTTATAATTTCTGCATATTTTAGTCATTAATCTAACAGATTGTCAGTTTTTTGTATTTTTCTATAGATGAATTTGTGATAAGAATATAATTTAAGTGAATAGTAATAGAAAAGTAGTGTGGTCTCATTAGGAAGTTAAATATATAAATTTACTTCTGTTAAATAAAAATTAGTGTTTGATACTGCGCATTTTGTATCTTAATGCAACAATACGTAGGTTATCTAGCTTTTTAAAAATCAAGAATTGAGTTATAATTTTTGGTATCTGCATTTTCGATTGAAAACAAATATTTTGAGTGATTTTATTATTGTATCAGATGCATATTTTATTATTGAACTTTCTTTCAGATGTATTGCTATAATGTGTTAAAGCATTCAGCTCTGGCTAATTTAATGGCTCACTTAGAACTAGCCACTACTGCTGCAATTAATGACCCAACACAATGGCAGGTAATAATTATATATTCAAGATTATGCAGTAAATACCATATCTGCTAAGACTGTCAAAATGCTGACATGTATGAAGTTTCATTTACTGATAGTTGCATTTTTTAAATAATGAAAATTAATTATAATTTTAACTACAGAATTCTGCTAAGTCCTGTCATTTTTGAATTTACTGCAATAAATTTCCCTGTAATTACTAACTATACAAACTTTGTTGACAAAAGAAAACCTTAGTCTATATTTTTTCAACTGTACAATGTCAAACGATTAAAATAAAACAAAATTCAAAACATAAAAGTAAACTGAGTAATTGAACATACTTAACAAACAATACAAGATATAGGTGTTAGGATCTGTCAAGGATTGCACAAATTCAAGGTCGAAATGCTTTTCTTTTTAATAACTACCACCCAGGATTTTGATGCTTGCGTACCAGCAAATCCCGACGGTCATGATAACTTTGAGGAAGACTGCTTTTAAATGCCTACAAATGAAGTGTGCAATTAAAAACTTTCTGAAGCTCACAAGCTAAATAATTACCTATAAATATTAAAGCATTGTAAATATTGTTAATACAATTTATAATAAAATCAAAAAGAAGCAGTAGCTGGTTATGCATTGTTAAAATATTAAATTATATTTTGTTTCAAAAGATAGACATATATATTGTTTAGTCCACCAAGTAAACTAAACTTTTTTAAGCTATAGTTGACTTTTTACTTTTTTTTGTTGTATTTTTGCAGTTATTATTAGCCTGTTGCAAATATTTACGCCACTCTTTTTATCTTGTTTTATTTCGTTATTAAATGTTCTATCGTGTTTTAATTTATTCTCCCACTTTTACTTCAATTCATATTTATGTTGAATTTTGCTAATCACAACAATAAGAAACACAATAAGAACACAAATAAGTTCTAGTAATATTTAAGCTAAAGTATATAAATTGACTGTATGATATAGGTTGATATTATGTATTTAAAAAATGTTTTTTTAATTGTTATGATGCATGGCATTTTACCTTCCAAGTTTTGAGTCCCTTGGTAAAATTGTATTGAAATTTCATTTCTATTTACTGATTTCCTACTAAATAACGGGGGGAAACTAGTTTATTGATGTAAGAAAGCCTGCATCTAAAAGTTTTGAAAATCCCAGGACTAGCTCAGGAAGTTAAAAAAAAAAAATACTAAGCATTAACTATATAATCGAATCAATCAAATATTTTTTCTTTATTTTATAAGTTAAGTAGACCTTAAATAGTTTATCCGATGGTGCTGCGCTGAATCTTTTTGCAGTTTTAAGTTTAATCTGTTTATATATATATACATGCCTGTGACAGCTATAAATTTTC
This sequence comes from Parasteatoda tepidariorum, assembly GCF_982258835.1. Lineage (NCBI taxonomy): Eukaryota > Metazoa > Arthropoda > Arachnida > Araneae > Theridiidae > Parasteatoda > Parasteatoda tepidariorum. The sequence goes on from NC_141761.1 coordinate 59,669,079, forward strand.
AGTTTCTTTTTTTTTTTTTAAATATGGACAAACTGCTCATGATAGACCATAGACTACTGTTCTATAGGACAACAAAACATCTTTAAAGGAGAAGGGAGAGATAAAGGATAAATATTATATATATATATATATATATATATATATATATATATATAATTTTATAATTAAATCAATGACTTTAAAAGAAATCGCCTGTAAGAGTAAATATTTTTGTAGTTCATTATCTTTCATTTAAACCCTTATAAAATCATATGAATTAAAAATAAAAAAAAAAAGAAATTTTAAAAATGTTTCGAAAGTATTAAAAATTTACTAATAATACTAGCAAATAATGCTACGCGGCTTTCTAAAACCACTATATCATTCAAGATTTTTGTAATATTAAGTTGCAAAAGTATCGGGGAAATCAAAAATGAAAGATAAAAATTTTTTATTTTTCATTCGAACTAGAATGAAATGTTTCAAATAATGATAAAAATTGTACTCATCTTTTGAAATCTTGTAAAAATTAAAATTTTAATTTATTCCTGTTATTTGTTTTATGATAAGACGAAAGAATTTAACTTTTTTCTGAGATATATTTTATTACTTAATCTCCTCTCATTTTATGCCATTTTTTTACTACCAAATTCATTTGATATGACATGATGTTTATTTCAGTATTTAGAAGCCTGCCTTTTTGCTTTCAAAGAAATAGCTGAAAGCGTGGATATTAAGGAAAATTCTTATTTACCAGCATTTATGGCTCATTTAAGGAATATTCCTCTTCAACATGTAAGAGTGATTTCTGGTGCTATGGAAGCTATAGGTATTCTATTTATTTATTATGAATTGAAAAATTACTTTCATTCATTATTATAATGTGAAATTTCGCATTCTTTAAAAGTGCTTTAGAAAGAGTATAAAAATTTAATATTGTTTTGTTATTATCCATGCCTTTGCTTCCAGTAATAACAGGGTTATGTTTTTCCCTGTTGAAAAAAAAAAATTTAAATTATTAGCTCTGTTGATTTAGTTTTAATTTAATGTGTTTGGAGACTTCTATATCTTTTAAAAGCTGTTGTAAAACTTGATTATGCTGCTTAAGAGTATTTTTTTTTTCCCTTCTGACAACCTTGTTAATCAACTAAGAATACCATTATGGTGACTTTTTCTGCACTCAGTGGAGAATTAAACTTAGTAAAAGGGATTACAGTCTTATTGTGTTTAATAATTGATGAAAGATTCCTTCCATTAATAATGCAAATTACACTTTTAAAAATAGTGATGAGTTCAATTATCTATATTTATTTATTGTTTTTGAAATAAATAAATGTTATGTTTTATATTTCATATATTTATATATGTTATCTTAATTTTGATTAAGAATATTTAATTATGAAAACCAAAAGGAATCTATGCAAAATTTTAGTACTATCCATAATTCTTTGAGTGATGCTGAATTATGAGTAAATATTATGAAAATAAACTATTAAGTTTTGATTGGAAAGTATGTTAGGAAAAAATATCTTGTCTTGTTAAATAAAAAATGTTTAATTAGGTTGTTAGTTATGATTTAAACTAAGTAATGAATTCAGGAAAGCAATTTTGTATTTTAATAAAATGATTTGGACAAATGTGCATATATGTTTGCACAAAGGGAAAACATGTGACGTGCCTATGAAAAAGGGTTAAAGTGGGCTTGCCACACAGTTTTTCCAAGCGTTTGATGGTAACACTCTCTGACCCTGAGAGTATGGCAAAGGTTCCTCTGTTTGAAACTGGTGAAAACCTTAATGAAATTAGAAACTGCACAAACACTCACGGTGACTGCAACATAATTTTAAGGAGGAATAGGAACAAGAATAAATGACTTAAATAACATAAAAGTTAATATGACAACGGATGCAACACAAATAGGACAAGCGCAGTAGATAGTAACAAGTAAAACAATGGTGGTAAATACAAAAAAAAAAGCTATCTGCATAGAAGTAAGAGTAATAGGTTTATTTAAACCTATCCTGATTCTCATAAGATTGATACTAAGACTATATCGTAATCTGGAAATGGCTGAAGTCAATTACAAGTTGCAGTTTGAATGTACAGATTATAGTAGACTATTATATAGATTGTAGCATGTCTACCACTACAATTATTCAATTCCAATTCACTAGTATATAAGACTTGTTAGCTAGATTTTAGTTAACATGTCTTATTTCCATTCACTAGTATATAAGACATGTTAACTAGATTGGGGTACCTTTTCATAAATTAAAGTTGACATTCTCGATAGCCTCGCCCCACATTGGATTCTATGCTGGGGTACCGTTTTCATAGATGAATGTTGATATTGTCGATAACACACGATCTTGATGTATGGTGCCGAAACTCTATAGTAAAATTATGATTATCTCTAATTTAAAATCAATGCAAATTCTGATATATGATATTAAATAATGTGGTATCACATTGCATTTGATAACTTCGCTCTCTAGTGACAGATCCCATGTTTACCTAAACTGACAAACACAAGGGAACCTCAAAAGTAAGCAAACATAAGGATTTGGAAAGTAATGTCCATTGATTGACGCATTTGATGTCATCCATCCAAGGAACGTTACAAACAGGCTTGCTCTACACCGGGTAGTTTAAAATCATGCGAAAATCATAAGTAATATTTGAATAACTGATTAAAATGGGGCATAAGAAAAACAAATTTAATCTTAAAACATGGGAACAATTTGAAATGCATTTATTTTAAGTTAAAGCAAAGAAAATTCGTATAAGAGAGAGTTTACATTCTCAAGTTAGTGGTATGTTCTAATGTTAATCTTTTTGAGAATAGAGGGGAGGGAGTGATTTCCTCTTGCTAAAAAAGAACTGATTTATGCTGAAAAACTAGACAGGTTTGTTATTATGCCGAAATGTTTTAACACTGTTATTGTAAACTTGTTGTGTGCTGATAATTAGTAAGTATTTTGCAAAAGAAATTATTTCTACTTCACTTTGGCTGTGAGTACATCAATTATTAAAAATGTTAAGTTTTGGGAAAAAGTTTATAAAGAATAACTGTAATTTAGGAAAATGTGCAATAATGGATATAGTTGAAATTTCATCGCTAATATTTAATTCAAATTTTGATAGTGCAAGATTTAATAATATTTTGGCTTAAATTATGGGAAATAAAAATAATTTTAAATGTTTTCTTATTATAGTTCTGATAAATCAAGTCCATTATTACTTTAAAAAGCAATTAAAATGCCTGAACTGTGCACCAGCTTTGGAATTTATTACTTAAAAGAACGGTATTTTTATTTTAATTTTCCAATTGAATCTTGGTTTCAGCCTTATAACATCCAAATATTAAAAACTAAAGAACATGAAATTAAAACAAACTTTTAGAGCCTACAGTGCTCTTAATCTACTTTATGAATAGAACTTGATGATACGAGGTATATCCACAAAGTAAGTTCCGTTTTGTTATATAAAAAAAGCGTGTACAGATACAGAAATAATATTTATTGCACAAAAATCTACAACTGTGAAACTAATTTTCTACATAGCTTCCGAAATTTTGTAGGCACTTGTCATAGCGTGGCACAAGTTTTTGTATGCCTTCGTCATAGAAGGTTGCCGCCTGTGTTTTCAACCACGTAGTAACATGTTCTTTCAACCCGTCGTCATTGTTGAAGTGTTGACCACCAAGGAAAGATTTTAGGTGTAAAAAGAGATGAAAGTCGCTAGGAGCGAGGTCAGGGCTGTACGGAGGATGGTCAAACACGTCCCAGTCAAATTCTTTTGTCACGTTCGCAGTGTGAGGTCGGGCATTATCGTGTAAAAAAACAACACCTTTTGACAGTAATCCTCGGCGCTTGTTCTGTATTGCGCGGCGCAATTTCTTAATGGTCTCGCAGTAAACATGTGCATTGATTGTTTGGCCTCGTGGTAAGAAATCAATCAGTAAAATGCCTTTTTTGTCCCAAAAAGCGGTGCACCTGAGTTTTCGAGGTGTCAAGATTTGCTTAAGCTTAACTTTCGTTGGGGACGACGTGTGCCTCCATTCCATTGATTGCCGTTTAGTTTCTGGGGTCTCGTAAGATACCCAAGTTTCATCCCCCGTGACTATCCGAGAAAGAAAATCATCACCATCTTCATTGTAGCGTGTCAAAAACTGAAGTGCACTGCCCATCCGTTGTTTTTTGTGTTGTTCGGTAAGAATTTTGGGTACCCAACGTGAGCAAAGTTTTCGAAATTTCAGTTTTTCAGTAACAATTTCATGAATTAGTGATCGTGAAATTTGCAGAAATTCCGTAACGAGAGCACTAATTGTAAACTTACGGTTTTGCTTAAGCTTCTCTTCAACTGCGTAAAGCAGTTCATCAGTAACCAAAGACGGGCGTCCACATCGTTCTTCATCGTGGACTTGATCACGTCCTTCATTGAACTGTCTGACCCATCTTCTAACCATTGAATCACTCATAGCAGTTTGTCCGTAAACCTCGCAGATTTGCCGATGAATTTCACATGGTTTAACTTTCTTTGCATTTAGAAAACGAATCACAGATCTGATTTCACAAGCGGCGGCATTTTCAATTAAGGCTGTCATCATAAAGAAGCACTACAAAGAACACATCGGCAGCAGGGATCTGAAAATGGTGCACAATTCTTCTGCTCGAGTCAGAGTAACTAGCGCGCATGCTCGGAACTGCGATCGCAGCGCTGCAGCGGATAGAAATGGAAACAGAACTTACTTTGTGGATATACCTCGTATATTTATTCAGGTAAAAATATGTGTTTTGAAGCGTTTATGCCTAAATAATTATTTTAAAATTGACAAAATACTTTTAATATATTGTTCCCTAGCATAAAAAGTTCTATCTTAAACAAAAATTTCTGCCTGGTTTAACGTGTAGCATTTTAGATAGTTATTAAGAAACAATTTGTAAGTGTTAAATAAATATAAACTGGTTTTTTGTTTAGGGTCTTTTGCTGAATGGATCAACTGTCACCCAGATGTGTTAGGATGTGTTATTCCTTTGCTCCTTATGGGGTTACAGAATTCTGAATTTGCTATATCAGCTACATTTGCTCTAAAAGATATATCTAGGGACTGTTATACGTCAATGCATCCTTTTGCAGAACAGATACTTCATGCTAGCTTGGTAAATATTACTTTCATATTATACAAATTGTAGTTATGTTTTTAAAACTGTGTTTAAGTTTTTATGATAATTTATGTTTAATGCAGTCTGACTTTTTTTTTTAATCTAACTTTTAAGCCTTTTTTTTATCTGTCAAGTTTGTAGGAACTTTTACTATATTTCTTTGTTATATGAGGAATGCACTAGATTATATTCTTAGCATAATTCAAGGTTGCAATTAGAAAATTAAAAAAAACTTCTTGAACTAAACTGCTTCCAAAGGCAACTTTAGCTGCACATTTTTATTGTTTCAAAATGTTTAAATACTTTACAAAGTGTGTTACAATTGACTATAATTATTTATTACTGTACAATATATACTATTTTCCTATTCTGCACGCGATACTGAGCTATGTTATAAGCTTTTTATTTTATCTTCCGCATCCACTTATTGAAACTCCATCAATTTTTCAATTAATTCAATCATTATTTAAAGGACAAAAAAATTTCAAACCAATTCCAGTTGTGGTTAATGAATTAACCTAAATTTTAAAGTAACTTGACTCAGATCTATAATCTAACCAAAATATGGGTAGTATTTATTCTAATTGTAACCATAATATCTTTTTATTTAGGAAGCCCTGAAAGGCGATGTCTTGAAACCTAGGGAAAAAATAAGGATTATGTTCACAATTGGAAAAGTGTTATCTGTTATGCCATATTCTTATATTCTGCAGTATTTTGATCCTCTCTTAGAACCTGTATTCATTGAATTAGATCAACATCTACGAGGAAAAGTAGTAAGCTATTTTGCCAGTTAGTCTTTAAAAGAAATCCTTTGTGTTTTTTTTATTAAGTATTGTTTGTTATGTATTATGTTTATTTTTTATGTATGTAAATGTTTTGTTTTATTTATTATGTATATTGGTGAATAATGGAACTTAATTTCTTATATTAACAGAGAAGTACCCAGAGTTTGGTTCACAAAAGGTGAACTATGTTTTTTTAAAGAGAACTTTTTATAATTTGATATCTTCATTTGACGTTTATTTCTAGAAATGAAATGTGCTGAAATTTATAGAGAACAATGCATAGTTCATGAAAACCTATTTTATGAAATGTAGGGGGGGGGAGAGTATTTTAATTTATAGAATAATAAGCTGTTTTTATTGTTCATTTCCTTATAAAAAGTTTGTATCATGTTTTTTTTTGTTTGTTTGTTTTTTTTTCACTAAGTGGCTGTTATTATTTTTTTTATAGATGAAAGTTCTTCGACAAGTTGCTGCTGTCAATCTTTTCAACATGTTGTCAATGCTCTTTTCAGCTCTTGATACTCACTGGGAGAAAGATCCTGATGAAAGTATAACTCCAGAATTGCTACAAATCAGGGAAAATAATTTAAAACTGCCCCAACCATCTCATTATGTTTTAGAAAAGTTACTCGAAGTGATGAAAGAACACAGAGATACATTTGAAGTGACAGATGAAATAGCAGAGGTATACATACATGTTTATTTATTGTTAATACAGACTAATCACTTTATAGGTTATTTTTTAGATCATATTTTCGGGCTATTATAGTATCCAGGGATGAGATTCTTCCGCGGATTTCCGCTTTTTTTCAGATTTTTCCATTTTTTCCGCTAATTTCCGCTGAAAAATTTTTTTTGCGCAAGTTAAAATATTTTATGAAGAATTTAATTTTCCGCGGAGCGAAATTATTGAATTCCTCATTCCTCCCTCTGAAGTTTCTCTAAAAATCATTTCTTTGGGATAAAACTGGTTGACCTTCATACAGGGCTAAGATTTTTTTCACTTTTGTCTCTCGAATTTCAGTCTGTTTATCAAAATCTCCAATTCTCTACGAGTTTTTTTTTTAATATATATATATATACATAAATATCCCGCTTTTTTTTAAAAAAAAATTCGGTCGTTGAAGTAAAATCATTATATTTATTTATGATTTTCAAAGAAAAACAGAAAATTTAAACTACGTCCTAGCTGCTAACCCTTCCACATTTTCACTATTATTAGCTATTTTCTCCGATTTCATGCACAGAAAATAAGATTTTCCGTATTTTTTATCCATCGGCGGGATAGCTCGTATTTTCATAATTCAGACGTCGCTGCTTCTTGTATTCTGGAGTGAAAGCAAACAAAAAAAGAGAAAAAAAATAGAGCTTGATTTGCGGTGAAAATATTTATTTGCTCATTCAATTAATCTTGTAAAATTTTATTTATTACGTCTAAACAAAAAATACGAACAAGCCTTTTAGAAATCCCAAGTCCAGACTCTGCAAAGATCTCGATTTTTATTCACGCGATTTTAATATCAATCATTGATTTTGGTATTTACCTGATTTAAAAGTTGCGCATTGCAATTCTTATTTACGCTATTTAAATATCGTACATTATGACTCGTATTTACGAGATTTAAAAATCCAATATCGTGTTTTGTATTTATGCATTTTTAAAATCGCGATTTTATTATCAAACATCAATTTCCGTATTTATCTGATTTAAAAGTTGAACGTTGCGATTCTTATTCAGGCGATTTAAATATTGTACATTGGGATTCTTATTTACGAGATTTAAAAAACCAATATCGCGATTTGTATTTACGAGCTTTTAAAACCCCATGTAGCTACGCGAGCTTAAAATCCATTGTCGTGATTCGTTTTTGCGGTTGTAATATCGCGCGATTTAAAAATTATGCATCGTGATCTAAAAATTACGCATCATGATTTGTATTTTCGCATTTTTTAAATTCGATGTAGAGTTTCATATTCACGTGATTTAAAAGCCTCTTATCGGGATTTATAATCACATGGTTTACAAGTTTAAAAATCGCACTTTAGTTGTCAAATTTTTGTTTATATATATATATATATATATATATATATATATATATATATATATATATATATATTCATTCTTGGATTTCCTCTTTTTTACTTTCTGACTACTCTCATCCCTGAGTATCCTATCTTCCCAATGCGTATTCTCATTGATGCAAGAGAAACTTCATTCATAAAAAAGTTAAAACTGCTGTGATTTCTATTTTCACATCAAAGCAATTATTCAATATCACACCTCTTGGCCACTATGGTAATTATAGACATAAATTAAAAAAATTTCCTATTTCTTTAGAAAATTTTCTTTAAATTGGTAAATATATAAAATAGGAACAAGTCAGTGCAATAAAATGAGGTTGTGCAGACTAGGCAATGATTTCACTGCACTCTTGCTGCTCATGACTTAGTTCCTGTTGACCTACTAAACAACTGTCGTGTATGTACAGGAAAGTCAACATTGTTAAATTTTTACTGTTTAAAGTCATCTCATTTGCTATTTAGGGAGAGGGGTACGAGTTCAGATGCTGTCTTTGTCATTGGATGAGAGTCGAAAACCATAGCCATTAAAAGATCTGAAAGTACTGAAACATCAAGTACTGAAAAACTGGATTAGCTATTTGAATAATGTCATTTAGCTGGGTTGAGTGTTATTGCAACACAAGTTCAAGAATTTCTTTTCCATTCTTAAGTTATGGCATAAAAACAATACAATCCTTTTTTTTTTAATCTTTTCAAAAGTAGTTATTATTTGATTGTATATTCTTGCCAAAATGTTAATTTTGATGACTATTCAATCAAAAAATTCTTAACATTACATGTTTACATTTACAGCGCAACACATTTTTCTATTTTATTTAAATTACACATCATGTCATTTACCAAGAAAAAAAAATTTGAAAAGAATATTCTAAAATTGGGAACATTAAGAGTATTTTAGTCAAAAATAAATCAAAATAATCAAACTATCAAAAATAACTTTCACGTATATAAGTTTCATAACCCAGTTTGAAAAATTATGAGCAGTTATTTATTTGGAAACATACTAAGTTTATTTTTTGATCTTTATCTCATGATAATATCTTTAATGAAAATTTACACCGTGACAAATTTGTAACTCTAGTCATAATACTTCTACTATTTCCCTATTTAAAAATATCATATGCTTTATTATTTCTGACTGATTTCTTTTGTATTACCCCTGACTGAATATTTACTTACTTTTAGGCTTTGTGTGATGCATTAAAACGAGCTATTACTTTGCTCTCAACTGACAGCAAAATGTTCCTTCCAGAGATTTTACTTCTAATGGTTGCTGCTTATAAAAAATTACCCCATGCTCATATACTCGATATTACAAAACAAGTCATGATTCTGTTTTCTGAAGATGTGGAACAGAGGCAGATTATAAATGAGTATTTCTCCCAAATTTCTGAGCACACCATTCAACTGTCAATGAAAGACTTCCGCGAAAGCACAACTGTGATTGAGTCTTACTTGCAACTTTTGGACAATGTTATAAGGAAGGCATTCATCTTCTTTAAAAGTGAAACTGTGAATCCTCTAGTCCTCTTCCAATTCGGTGTTGCAGCTTTGAGCTTACCTGAAAAACCTACTGTAAAAGCAGCTGCTGGATTTCTGGTAAGGATTATCTTAATATTTTTTCATATATATATATATATATATTTAACTTGTTTCAAAAAGAATTTTTCATTTTAATGTTTATTTTTTAATGCTTGATTTTGTTCCATTAAGGTATCGATACTTTAAAACACTTGATTAGATAGTTAATCATTTCTATATCAAATTTGAATACTAAATAATATTCTTATTATTCTAAACTATAATCTTATTATACAAAAGTGCCTATAAATTTGAAAAACGGATTCTTCCTTTGCTTTTTACTCTTAATTGAATTAAAAAACATTTAAACACTGTTAATTTGTAAAAATTAATTTACCTGCTCTTTAAATTTTTTACCTTGTTCCAATTCTTCTTTTCTTTTTTTTTAATAACAATTTTGAATTTTTTAAGTGTAATAATCAAATATGAAATTGTATATATGTGTTCAAATGTGAAAAAAAGTTCTTTGTCTTAACTCTTAATTAAATTATTAAGCTGTGTAAATTTTTTCTCTGCACACATATTTTAAACTGTTAAATAAAACCTTTTTTTTTTTACAAAAAAAATGGGTACTTGAAACTCGAGAAGAACACCGATAAAATCTCATGGTTGGATCTAATCATGTGCTTGTGCATGGTTTTGTTAGCTTTTCAGTTAAACGCCTAGTTTATAATCGTACTGAATCAGTTTTTGAGTCAGATTTAATTGGATTCCTGCAAGTGACATCACTTAAGCCTAATTAATTGACTGCTCAATCGTGGCATTAACAAATGACACGATTTTCCCTTATGTGACGTCGCTTGATAGCATCCAATCATGTTTATATTACTCCTATACTTCACTATTCTACTATACTACTATTCTTTCACTACTTCATGAAAGTAATAAAAAGCCTGTTATTTTGTAAGTTAATTTACAACTTGAATAAAATTACCTAAAAACTAATCGATTTTGAAATTTATGCAGCAGTTTGTGTTTAAAATAAGGCCAAGATTTTTGTCATTGTTATGGCGAAAATTATTTAAAAATGACCTAGCTCTTTAATAATGTGCTAACAGTTTATCTACCTGATCTTGATGTCAATAAAGTATAACATTTTTGTACAGTAGTCATATTGTGAAGTTGTGTCTTATTCTTTGTTCACCTGACAAGATTTTTTTTCCTGCATTATCAAGAAACTGCTTTTCCACTAATTTATGTTTTTTATTTATTTTTTCAATTAATTTCTTTTTATTGTATGATTTTTATCCATTTTCTGCTGTTATATTATCCATAAATTTGGACATCATGGAAACGAAATCCGAAGTTTTTGGAATATAGGGGCATTTTATTACATGCGTTTTCCCCCCTGCCTTTCGTGGGAAGATTACCACGAAAAAATTGTACTTTTGATTTCAAATTGATGAAAAGTCTAGCATTTTGCAAAATTTGAGCATTTGTTTCAGACTTGATGATTGAATTGTCATAACTAGAGTGCATCGCGTAACTATTATTCAAATGCATATTTCAAAAATTGTGAGTTGTAATAGTTTCATATTAATAAAGAAATGAAGACTTTAAGAACAACATAAAAGTACATTGCAATAACCATTGAACATACAATTAGCAAAATAACATGGATTTACAGTAAAATCACAGCAAATCGATTGAATTCAGTTTAAAATTTTAAGTACAAAAAATAACTTTCATATAAATCAGAATTAAAAATTCTGTCAAAAATCTAGAAGTTGTTGCTAATTGAGCACATTAACCCTTTCGCGACGCAAAGCGCGAAAGCGCGCTTACCGCTGAGGCCGGCAGTCTCTCTAGCGTGTGTCTCCCCAGGGCCGGAGGGTTTTTTGATGTTAAGCCTAATTCCATGAAATTACCGAAATATCAGCGCATTGTTTAATATTGTTCTGTAGAGTATTTAAATGACATATGCTTTATATATATTTCTATGGATACTTTATTTACTTAAGTTATTTCTTGTTTAAATGTAATATAAATATTAATAAGTTTAAATATTTTGCATAATTTCCTCTATTTCCAGCTCAGTTAAAAATTTTCGACGCTTCGACATTCTAACGGTAAAAAGAAAAAAAATTCAAGCCTACAAGATCTAATTATCCACTAAAAACTAATCCGAAAATCGAAGGTAGCGAGAGATAAAAAAAACTCCCTTACTTACTGTAAATAAATATCACGTGCTAATTTAAAGAGCCCTCATAAAACATTCCCCCTCTCCACTCCTTCCCCTAAAAACCACGTGAATGTACTTTCATCTTGAGTAGAAGGTCAAATCTACATGTATCTGAAACCATATGGACATACAATGCCATCTTTTGGAAGAAATTTCATTTTTTAAAACGTTCCGAAACTCTGGCACAAATAAGTGACGGTCGGGGGTGAACGAGAAAACTTTCTGACACGCGGGTGTGTCGGCCGGGAAGTGAGCGCGTTTCTTGCTGTCACATATATGTGACAGTCGGCTCGAAAGGGTTAATGAGTGATTTTAAATGTGGGATTCAAAATTCGTATTAAATTATAAGTTCGATGGCATTTCTAATTTCAATATTTTTTTCTGCTTTTTTTAAAATTTAGTGTTCTTATTTATTATGCATTTTATCAAAACTGAAAATTTCATGTAAGTTATTTTGATTTTTATAAATTTTAATTGCACTTTGTTAAATTGAATATATATTCTCTCAATTTAATATCAATTTGAGGCTTAATTTTTCAAATAACATGATTTGTCTCACTTTCTAGATAGGCAAAAATCATGAATTGTCATGAAATCAATTCATAAAAAATCACTTTTTTTATTTTTTATTTTATTTTATTTTTTTTTTAATTTAAAAAGTCTGTTTATTTTTTGACATTTGACAGTCAAAACTCTGTTAAAATACCCTAATAATGCTTGAAATTAATCAAAAACAATAATATAATTGAAATATGTAATATTTCTAACTTAAAATGAATAAAAATTGTTAAATAATTTTAAAAAACTAATTATGGAATGGATTCGAGCTCAACACCAATTTTTATTTAAGTACAACATTCTCATGAATTGTAAAGACAGAGACCCAATTTGTCTGTTAGATATCTCATGAGGTATGAATTAATTAGTCATGGAAAAAAAATTCATTATTCCTTATTACTCTTGACAGAACAAGTCTTTCTTCATTGTTTATTCATCTTCTTCATTTTATTATCTACATTAACTACATATTTAATTAGTTTTATAAGTATATAAGTAAATATAAAACTAAATTGGTATAAGTGAAATGTGTTAATTAAATATTAATTACCTTACTCTATGTACAACCAATAGAATTTTATAATTTAAAAGTTTTATTCCCATTTTATCCACATTTAATCTCTCTTTGTTATTTATTTATTTTGACCTTCAATAATTTACATACATTACTCCATCTCATTATTTCTCAGGAAGAAAACCTTCAGTATTGAAAATGTAATCTGGCTCTAAATAAATATCATAACAATGAATATATTTACAAATTATACTGTATGTAAAAAATAGTTATGACTTAAATCAGAGTATTTATTTTATTTTTTTTTAAACAAAATTAAGTGTTTTAAATTGTGTTATACCTGCTTACTTTTAAAATTTCCACTTTGAAATACAAATCAATAAAATGCAACGCATGAAGAATAAATTTAAGTACTTAAAATATCTTTGAATTTCTTTCCTTTGTCCTGTTTAGGTTTTTTTTTTTTTCAAAACTTTATTATTTCTTGTACAACTGTATCAACACAGCTAAATTTTCTGAAATTTATTAAAATTAGAATATTTATTTTTATAAAATTCTCTTTGCTTAACATATTCCTCTTTCAAAATTTTTCTTTATTACCTGTATCATTTTTGCAGTTCAGTAATACTATTCAATATAGCTGGTAATAATTGTTCTTAAATATTTGTTTAAGTAAATTAATTTTAATTAATTGAAAAAGCTTAATTTTTAAATAAATTAATTTTTATTTTGTTAATTTTTGTTCTTGATCAAAAGTAAGGTAAATGATGGCTATATATTAATGTGATTATGTGAACTAACTACATTGTGGTAAGGTTTTATTTATTTTTTGTTTCAGTTCTTATGCAAAAGATTGATTTTATCTATTATTTACTTGTATAATGTTAAATCTTTTTGTGTGTTAAACCATCACCTAGGCAAATTTTGTTTCACACAAATTGTAATGTTTGGCATATTTTCTATTAAAGCGTAAGTTTCTTAGGTAATATTTATTTAGAAATAGTATAAAATAGTATTATTTCTGATAAAAATTTTGCCTCTCATCGTAAAAAATATCATATTGAATTGAATTTTTCTTGGAAAAGTCTGAATTTCAAAAAAGTCTGTATGTCTTATTTCTGTTATATGGCATGTTCAGTTATATGGCATTCCATTTAATGAACGATATCTTGGTGCAGTTTCATAATAAATACGAACACAATGTACACAAGTTCAGGTACAAAACTCTGGTTTTATCTGTAGTGTTTTGATTAAATGTAAAGCTGCATTTTATTATATATAAACTCTTTAATTGTTGCACTGGCATAAATTCCTATATTTGCTTTTAATATGTTTGTTTTTATTATCAGGCAAACTTTATTTCTCATAGCAGAGAAGTTCCTAGCATGCTCAATGTTGTTAATAGTGATGGAGAAATGTTGGTGCTACAAACATTAAAAGTATGCTGTTGTTTTTTTTTTTTTTTTGTTTTTTTTTTTTTCCTTTGAGTGAAATGGATTAATAATATTTGAAATTGTGAAAGTATAATACTTTTTACTTGTGTTGATATTTATTTCTATTCATACTATCTCTGAATTTCAATTTTTGAAATTATTTCATATCCATATGTTATTCAGAAAAATAAATTGCATAAATTTGATGTGAGCAGAAAAGTGAGTTTAAGCTTTCAGTTTAATTTTTGAATTATATTCTAGTTCAGGACATTTTATTAGTATGCATTTTAGGAAGATCTCCATTTAAAAATATAGGTGTTGTAAATTTTTTTTCTCTTATTATAGAAATAATTTAAAATATTGTGTAGGCAGTACTTCTATATAAAAATAATAATTTGTATAATAAGTTAAATTTGATGATCTATAAGTTTTAGTAATAAGTTTAATTTGATGAAAATTATTTTATTTGAGTAATAGTTTACAGTGATTCTGCTAGACTTAAGAACTACAGCTCCTAAAGACCCAGAACTTCCAAATTTGTCTCTCTTTTTACTGAAAGCAAGTCCCTATTTGAAATATAAATTCTTTACTTCTATTAATAGGCATTCATAATTATTATATCTTTTGATAAACAAAAAAAATTTTTTTTTAAAAAAAGAGTAATATTTGTGCTATCAAGGTTTTTATAAGACTTTTGAGGCTTTTTCAGGACTGATCAAACACTTGCATCAAGGAAAAGCAACAATATAATGTGATACTCGAAATTATTCTTATTTTTTTCTCTTACATTTTCTCTATTAATAAAAAAGAAAAATAATTTTTATACATGAATCTACTGGCTCACCATTTTTTTTTCTCACTTGAGATTTATGTGTCCTAGAGAACTCATAACTTATTTTTCCAATCCCATCAATGATCTTTGAAATGTTTGACATACTATAGTACATAAGGGAATTCGCTGGTTCATTTATTTGGCTGATTGAATATTTTCTTATTGCTAGATTATTTCAATTGATATTAATTTTTGAATGTTACACTAATATTATAATTTTTCTTGTAGCTTATTGGTGGGGAAGGCCCTAGATATAATGTAGAATTGATGCCTGACATTCTAATGGCTTTTAATAAAAAATATTTTGATAATTTATGTCGCTGGATGGGGCATCTGATTCAACAAGCAGGTTTTCCATCTGCAAGGGTTAATCAACGCCAAAAAGAAGAATTTGTCAGAATGGTACTCAAGTAAGTATCACTATTTTAATAGTTTTTGCTTGCCCATATTTGAACTGTTAAATAATATTTAAATTTTAAAACAAATTTATGTAATATTTCAATGTTTTTGTTTTGCTCTAAATATTGACTATTTATCCATTCTGGTAGAAAACTTTTCTTTCCCTCAAAAGATCTTTATTTTTATTTTATTTTTTTATAGGCTTGGGCTCTTGCAGGGTGTGTAGTTTTTTTAAAAGGTGCTTAATGGTGTTTATTTTCAATTTTTGTTTTTTAAAAGCCCTTAAAGGTGCTTTTTTCATTGGGTGAAGTGCTAAATTTTTCCTTTACCAGGTTGAATTTCTCCACGTATTATACAAAAGACACTTTACATTGTTCTGTTCAACGTTTTCACAATTAATTCAACCCTAATCTATTTCGGCATACCGTCAGTCAGTAACGTAGGAAAATGCCATTCGTTTTACATGATTCAAAATTTCATGATTTTTGACAATTGTCAAAAACTATGCCAAAAGTTTTTTGTTTTTTTTGACATGATGGATAAAACCGTCAATTGTCAAAAACTTGCCAACCCTGCCTAATTGTGATATATTTTTTAAAGTGCTTAAAAATATTTTTGAGTGCTTGAAAAGTGCTTTAAAGATGCTTATTTTTTGTTGAAAATTTTGACTATGCACCCTGTCTAGTAGATGCCATTTAAAAATAACAAGAGAAGAGAGAGAGAGAGAGAGATTAAATGTTGCCACATAAATCTAAATATTTATAATGAAATTTTAAAAACAGCCATAAAAACAGTTCCTAATTGAATTGTTATAAGTCCCTTCATTTATTTCCCTTATTGTTTCACACTATCTATATCTCTTAGTTTAATTTTTTTTCAAGTACAGATAATTGTTTTTTAAGTCTAGTTAAACCTCTATTTCATTATGACTGATATGTTAGCAAATGTTGTTGTAGATACATAAAGCTTCAATAGTATTTTGAAAACAAAATGCTCTGTGTTTGTAGAAAAAATATTGACGTTTAGGAAAAAAACAATGAATGAGAAGCAATCATGGGGTTAGCGAGTTGAGCAAACAGAGGCCAGAAATCCTCTTTCCTTAAAAATTTCTCTTCAAATTTGTTAGTGAATAAAAGTATAATTCAAATTAAGTGTTTCGCGTTGTATTTGAGCTACTTGTTCTTGATTATAATTTTTGAATTTTGTCTGAATTTCTCTTTAAAAAAAAATAATGCTCTGATGATCCTTATCTTTCTTGTGTAGGGAGAGAACAAACAAAAGAAAACTGAAAGAAACAGTGAATGAATTCAGTTTGCTCTGCAGAGGTTTAATTGGGACAGAATACGGAGCTCAATCTTGTCTATCATTCTCTTGATTTCTGTTCCTGATTTTTGTTTTAAGTGTATTTTAAATATTATATCTGTATATCTGTTCTTGACTCTAACTGTGCTTGTGTCATTTCTGCAAAGTGCAAAATTCATAAATTCATTATATTTTTTGTTTTTGTTTACCCATTGACTGCATGAATGTAAATTATGAAAATCAGTTTGTTGAAAGAGTAAAGTTTTTAAAGATTGAAATAGTTGTTTTTGTTATTTTGTTTATTAATCAACAATGCCATAAGTAAGCATTCCTAAATAACAAATTTCCTTATTGAAATGCAATTATTTATTTATTTTCTACGAAATGTTTATAACAATCATTAATTCAAAGTACCAACTCAGTTTTATAAAATAGTTTATAGTTGTAATAACCAGTATTATATTCAGATATTTTTAATTATTTAAAAAGGAAAGGTCTGAATATTTAAGTCCAGATATAAATAATTTTGACTTTATGTTCATTTAATTATTAATTTATAAGAATGTAAATTGGATACTGTTGTGATGTCCGCCGACCTCACCTTCCGTTATTATTAACAAATTAGTTGCGGAACAGCGGTGCTGCTTCACCAATCCAGAGATTATGTAAAGACGTTACTAATAGATGTTAATCGCTAATCTTTGTTACTTAATGTTAGCATGTTATGTTATGTTGATTTATTAAATATATATTTTAAGTTATCATGATTCGTAATTGGAATACTTCGTCAAGGATGCACACATTCTAACACGTGATGACGAAAAATGGGATCTTACTCCTTGGCATGAAGTAGAAGTTCAACTTCAATTGAATTTCCAGGTAGATGCAATTTCTTAAAGACCGTCGGCCATGCATATATTTGAGGTGTCCCTAACACTGGTATTATTTAATGCTTTCGGTATGTGTTTTTAAATGTTTAAATACTCTTTTACATGGTGCGTAGCATTTTTGAAAAGTGCTTAAAGGTGCTTATTTTCGTTTTTAAAAGTCCTTAAAGGTGCTTTTTTCATTTAGTGTTTTTAAAAAGTGTTTAATTTTCCATTTTCAAATTCCATTAATCTTCCATTGCGTACCGTCGGTCGGTAGCGTATGGAGGCGCTAATCGTTTTACATGTTAGATTAAATACTTACAAGTCCACATGTGCGACTACTGAGCTGGGTTAGGTGAGATTCTTGCTCTCTCATGTGCAACTCTGCTGCATTTCGCAAGATATTCTTAATTTCAGGCTTCATTTTCCACCCTCTGATATCGAACCGAAAAGTCTCTTGGATCATTTTATAATCGCTAATATAATCAAAGAAGGAGTTCTAATCCTCATCATAGTAGAAGCCATGTCGAAGTGGATAGAAGTGCGTCATATGACTTCAGCATCCGTCTGTGCAACAGTCGGATGTCCTGTCCTCTGAGAACTCTTTGCTACCCATGGAATACCTGGAGTCATCCGTTCCGATAACGGAGGCCAGTTGCGAGCATTGGAGTACCAGACTTTCTTAGAGAGGAATCTCATCCGAAGGGTTATGATCACTCTAAGACGTCCCTTCGGAAATGGTCATGCTGAAAAAACAGTCCACACCGTGAAAGATTCCATAAGACGTATTATTGTGAAAGGAAATTGAAAGACGTCTAGCCAAGTTCCTTCTTCAACAACATTGCACTCCTACCACGACATTAGGTGCTAGTCTTGCAGAACTGTTGATGGGGAGGAAGCTGAGAACTATCTTAGATCTGAATGCTGAGAGAAAGTTGAGACTAGAGCAAGATGTGTGTAAAAAATATGATGGTTTTCTTCAAAGATCGTTCAGTGTCGACGATCCGCTCTTTTTGTGAGGAACTATGGAAAGTGTCCGAGGGACTATAGAAAGTACTGCACTGCACTGTTGTATTTATAGATCAGTGTGACAATCCTTGAACTTAGTATTATTCCTTATTTCTTGCTTCAAAATTTTTTTTGTGCCTTTTATTCATTGGATTTAATATCGATAAGATCAAACATGAAGATTTTCTGTAAATCTGCAGATTTTTTTTTCTCTCCAGAGCTTGGTGTATTTTATCACCATCTGCTCTCTGATCTAAAGTGCATAATTTACACCAACGTCTATAATATTTTTTAATTACTATGAGAAAATGAATCACAAACCATAACCAGTTGGCTCTTAATCTGCAGTGCATATACAATTAAAATTAAAAATTATGGGCAATGGGTTACTTTCTTTGCCAGCAGTTCCCATATGATATTTTATGGAACTCTGTCTTTTGGTGGAATGATCACAGGGGTTCCAAGAGTTAAAATTTTATTAAATGAGTAATAATTTTTTAAACTTGTAATTATATTTATATCAAAACAATAAAGCATAATTTCTTTGATAACATCGTTATTTTATAAAATTATTTAAATAAAATGCCAGTAAAAAATAGAAATATCAAAATTTATAAAAAAAAATTGCATCAGTATCTCTTGTCCAACTTCTCATTTCAAAGTAGAATGACCAAATAAAAAAGTTATGAATTATATTTCTTTAATAACTGTTCTCGATGTTTATAAGAGTTCTTTTTCGAAACCATAATTCAGCTTAGTTTATTCATTTTCAGCTTATAAAAAAAATTGGGAAACCGTTGTTCTATACAAAGAGCAAAATTAACTGCTAGTTGACAGACTTCGCGTGCAGGTCGTCGGATTACCGAAGCGGGGGTGCCATCCCCTCTGCCGGGGATCAAACTTGTGATGGCATGTCTTCGGATCATCCTCAGGGATGTTTCCCAGACCGTCGCCAATAGCCCATTGTGCAGCTCTAATGCGACGTAAATGAACAGCAACGAACCCTCTACGTTTTGTATGCTTTCACCATTAGAGTGAGGAGAGTCATAGGAAAAGAAAGTACAATTATTTCTGTCTTGATTTTCAAATAGGTAGGTACATTATTTACGTCACACTAGAGCTGCACTATGGGCTATTGGCGACGGTCTGGAAAAATCCCCGAAGACATATCGCAATTTTGATCCTTTGCAGAGGGGGTGACTACCTTACTTTGGTAGCCCGAAGACCTGCTCGCGAAGAAGAGCACTTTACGATCTAACAATTTAACGAGGACCGATACCACTCCCTCGGTCTCTACGCAAGCTGATCAAAGTGGTCACCCACCCGCTTACTGACCTTTGATTTATTCGGTGCTTTATTGGGAACCGTGTCTTTACTATCAGTTAACTGCTGGACGATTTTCAAATAGATTAAAAACTTTTAAACTAGGAAACTATATGGAACTGAAAATTATATAGAACATAGGTCTAAAGGAAGAAGTCATGGAAATTTAGAAAATAATTTCCCAAGTAGCACAATTCACAAAAACGATATCGTAAAAACTTAGCTTTGAACATTGTACAATATCGTAGCGAAATATTGTACTATATAAAAATGGACCCCTTTTATAACGTATATTCAATATTGCAAAACAACATTGTTCGATATTGTAAAAACGTTGGGGAACGTCGATCGACATCTCTCTGCATTTACAAACGTTGTACTATGCCAACCGACATCGTCAACACGATATTCAAAAAACGAATGCTGTGGAATGCCGACAATCGCCAAAATTACGTTATTTGAGAAAGTAAAAATTAGCTTTTGAAAATATTCATGCCTGTTTGTAACCTGGAAAAAGCTGATAACAGAACCATTCTAGCTTGTTTAAAATTAAATTATTTGACATTACCAAAACTTATAGAATTTTAAATTCTGCAGCTTAGTTATTAATATTTAATAAGTTTGGGTAGGCAGGTATATTTTACTAATATTCTAGAAAATAAGCTAGAAAGTAAATAGTTTTGTTAAGATATTTCTTCTCTTTTTCAGGGTACAAGCAGCCATTTATACTGAGAAATAATTTTAATATTTTAAGTGATTTGTGCAATAATTTTCACAGCATCTATATTTTACTATGTAGATTAAAATTACAATATGTTTAATTTAAAACGATAAACTTTTTTGCTGTGACGTTTTAGTACTATATAATCTGTATTTTACTTAAATAGTATGCATGGAAAACAAAATTCCTTATCTTCAAAGCATCAGGTTTGATTTTAAGAAAACTGATTAAAAAGAAGAAAAAAAGCAATATTTACACTGATATTGTCATAATAAAATAACAGGAGTCACTTCCTCAGATTTCTGATTTAAAAAAGGGTAAGCATGGCAGAATAAGCTGCGATTTAATTTACTTATAGCCTTTGTCCATTAAAGTGTTGCCAAAATATCTATTCAGTTATCTTATTATCTATTCTCTACGGTTGTCAAATCTGTAAATGAAATATAGTTTTTATTAAACAGTAAAGAATAATATAATAATTTCTATAATTTATTATATTCTTTAATACAATCAATTGTTTCTAAAACAAAACTGTCATTTGAGACAAACTTAGTCTTCCTGCCTTCCCGGTCGTTGGCGGTGGCAAGAACTTCACCAAATTTTTCAGCTTTTTCTAGTCAGCTAGTTTCTTCAAACAGTCTGAAGGTAGCAGCTGAAAAAAAAAAAAAAAAAGACATGACATGAACTGGGGTTAATTTTAATATTTTTAAATTAAAAGACAAATAGTTATATTGAAAACATTACATGAACTAAAGTGGACAGAAGCATAACGCAAGTACTACTAGCAGCGTTTATGCTAATCCCTAGGTTGACAATTCTGTTGTATAGAATCAGAGCAGTTTTTATGTTTTCAGTAAGTTTATAACATATGGAATATGAGTAAGTTTACAGTAAGAACCTTACGACCCTTTACGAGTAAGTTAAAAACATATGGAAAATATTATATTTTATAATATAATAGATGGAAAAAAGTTTTTCTTTGAATAATTTTTAAAAATTATTTGGCTACCTTTCGATGAGGTGATCCGGGTTCCAACCCCAGTATCGGCAGGGATTGGAACCCGGCTGGGTCAATACGAATTCCACATCTAACATGTGCTTACCACAGTGCTGATTCAGATATAGTGAAGTATTTTGTGAAGGTACCGCTAAGTGGTAATAAATTTGGCTTGGACACAGATCCCTGTTCTTTAACTATTAAAACAAAGTTTCAATTAGCAAATCATAATTTTATTTAAAAAGTGAGATTTTTTTCTCTTGATTTTTAATATGATAGATTCATCAATAAATAAATAAATATTTAATCATTTTTATATTAAAATATTCATTTTAATCTTATATCAAAATAGATAAGTTAAGCTAAAAAAATTTTTTTTTAAAAATATGTACTCATTGGAATTTTTTTTTCACAAAATTTCTTTATAGAAAATCTGATAATGTCAAAGATACTATAAACATATTATGAGGAAAAAAATACCAGTTAATAACTCTACTGCTTCAAATAGACTTTAAAAGGGAAGAATGACACTATATCAGGAAAAAACATCTGAATTCATCAGCCCCCTTTTTTTCCCTTCTAATATAACCTCAAGCTTTAGAAATAGACATTTTCCACCAATAAAATATAATGTAAATTTTAATTCCATGCTTTTTCAATCAAAAGGTAGAATTTTAATTTACATTTGCATTTTTTTTTTAAAAATTCATGTTTATTAATTACTTTCTACAGCCATGCAAGTCTATATTAAGACAGCATTAAATGTGTACTTTAATCTGTACACATTTAATGCTATCCAATCAATCTCAAGAATCAAAAAGATTTTTAAAAATGTAATTTCAAATTTGTTGGAATTTAACATACACCAAGAAAGAAAGTAATTTCAATAACTAAAATTAATTAATGCAGCAATTTATTTAAAATAAATTTTAAAACTAAGAAAAGAAAACAATAAAAGTATCAATAATTTAAAACACTGTTTTTTAACTTTCAAAATCAATGATTTAAAAAAAAATCATTTTATTTAAATCATGTATTAAATCATGATTTGAATCAAGCTGATTTAAATCAACAAACCCTGATAGCTAGTAGTTGAGAAAAGATGCCATGAAAAACATTACAAAACTTTAAGAGTGGCTAACCTTTGAAACATACAATGCTGTAAAATGTAAAAGTATCAGAGTTTAGAATACAAACTAAACAAAATAAAACAGGAAGGACCAGGGTAATTAATTTAAGGAATAACTGATCCATTTTAATGCAAGATAATGACTCATGAAAAAGTAAAGTCTTATTACAAATTTTAAAATTCTATGTCTATAAAATTACCCAAGATGGTGTTTGTAACAGCTGAGAGGCTTTCAAAACACTGTTTCCCTTTTCATTCTAATTTACAATACGTCATCGCCAATTCCAAGATGGTGCTGAAGTAAAAGAGCATAGATAGCCTTTACAGATGGTTTCAAAATAACATATCTGAAAGAAGAAAAAAAATATATACATATATAATGTTTTAATAACCATTACAAAATGTATCTCATATTTTATCATCAATTAAGACCATACAAGTAAAACGGGCATGGGATTGCTGAAGGAAGGAATTATCTAAATTTTTCATTTTTATAATATATTATATATGACTTCGGTCACTTTTCACCAAAAGAGTTCTTGCATTAGTTCTTTACTTTGTATATGAGAAGCTTTCAAAGCAATTGCCTTTGCATAAATATATTAAACATTGCAGTATCAGATTGTATGTTTACAAATTCAATTATCACAAATTCTAAGTATAAATTGTGTGCGGAGAAATACCTATACCATCAAAACACTTATCACAGTCATATTTGACTTCAGAATCACATACGTTAAAATATGTTGCAAAGTTGGGACATATTCAGCTATGGATTGCTTTTCATTATGTACGGGGTATCTGCGACATTTAAGATTTTCAAATCCCTGACTTTCCATCAATAATTCCAAGAAGTTGTC
Organism: Parasteatoda tepidariorum; assembly: GCF_982258835.1. Lineage (NCBI taxonomy): Eukaryota > Metazoa > Arthropoda > Arachnida > Araneae > Theridiidae > Parasteatoda > Parasteatoda tepidariorum. The sequence continues at coordinate 59,692,801 of NC_141761.1, forward strand.
GTGACTTACCGAAGTTACTATTTTCTCCGACAAAAACACTAACAATAAATTTAAAAAGGCAATATAATAACATTAATTGAAATGATAGGTATAACCAAAGCTGTTATACTCTGAATCCTTGAGGCAGAATTTTTTCGAGCTATCTGCGACAAAACTCTCTAGCACTAATATCTTTCTGCAAGATACCTTTCATAATAATAAACATGTATGCTGCTAATTTAAAATAACAAAAGCACTGTGTTTAAAAAAAAAAAAAACTATATGTAACTTTTTTTAAATTGAACATGTAATTTTTATTATAACATTACATGTAACATTTTGGCATTTTGTTGGGAGGCCGGGGGACACAGAAATTATTTCCTTTACCTTTTGTAACTAATCATCACAATAAAATTGCAAATCATTAAATACGCAGTAGTACTTGGCAAAAAAAAAAAGATTTACGGCAAATTCACACGAATCGGTCGCCTCAAATGAGTGTTTCATTTCTAGATTAGGCTGTTGTATAAAAATATCGCATAAAAAAAAAGATTTAAAAACTATGGAGAAATCAGCAGCAATAACTGATAAAATTCAACACAATTATTGACTTAGAAAGTAAATACCCAAATACAAGATTCAAATTTTTCAGGTTGTTTATCGGGATATTTAAATTCAACATCAATAACTAACGAAAATACAACAGAAAAAATACATCAATTTATGCTACTATTGGCATATATTGAACATGTCAAAAAGTTATTATTTTAAGGCATGATTAAAATATAACTGGTAAATTTCTGTCAAAAAATAAAAAAAGGTAATTTTCGTCATATTTCAAGTCTTTTAAACATTTTTTTAGTCCGAGAGGAGCAGACAAATTGTTATAGTGCACAGAACCAATAAAAGTAAACAAGATCTTTGGGAATATCAGAATTGAATAATGTGATATAATTTAATAGTTAACAAACTTGGACTAAAAAAAAAAGAAGAGGAAATTGGCATAATTCTAGCAAATATATATACACATATCAAAACCCTGTCTGAAATTATTTATTACTTGATTAATGAGCTATTCGGTTCGGTAAGTAAGATGTAGACATATAAAATTTTCATGATTCAATTCTTTTTATTTTGTAATTTAAACAGTATATATATATATATATATATATATATTAACTAAATACCTTAAACATAATAATAATTAAACATACATATATATATATATATATATATATATATATATATATATATATATATATATATATATATAGCTGCAAACTTGTACGGTTGAGAAAAAAACTTCTTACTAGCAGCAATATTAGAGATCTTATTAAATCTTCAGCAGACATATTAAATCAATCTAGTAGACATACTAAATCATCAATTTAAAATTTCGAAAAAAAAAGACATTTCAATCTACCATGACAAATTAATAATTAAAAAATATGCAAATATGATCTATTTGCTAGCTCGCTTAGCTCTTAAATTTTTAATTAGTTTAAGTATTAAAAAATATTTTTCATCGAAAGTACAAGTTGCAGGTGTGAAAAAATATAAACATAAGCATGTCAGAAGGCTTAACACCTCCAAACATACTATAAAATTTCGCCACTGTTTTGTGAATATGAGAATTGAATAATGTGATATAATTAAATAGTTAAGCTGCCTGGACATGAAAAAGGAAAAAATCAATGTAATTCCTGGAATATATAATTATATATATTAAAAACAGAACATACCTGCCAAGATCAGAGAATTCGCTCACTTCCACAAGGTGCATTAATTCTCCTTCATCTTCAGCTGGTTTGAGTTTTCGGGCTCGCTAAATCGAAATCATTTTAATTCCACTTACATTATACGCTAAGATATAAATCTTATGAGACGAAATTGGATTTAAATATACGAAGACAAAAGATAAATAGACAGCTGGTGTAGCGGAAAATGATAAACAGCATCTTAACGTGTTACGGTTCCGAGTGGTGAATATCTCAAATTTCAGTATTTAGTGAAAACGATCGATGCCGTGACAAAAACACGATTACAATATCGATATCAAATATTGTCCGGTTGTTATTCGGATATCTCTAAATTTATATTTTAAATTTATTTTTTGGAATTACAACAATTTGACGTCCTTTTTTGTCTTTTAAATGATTAATTTTGATTTAAGAACACAATAAAGTTTTAAATGAAAATTTTACAAACAGATTTTTAATGTGAAATCGACGGGAATCGTACAATATCGTACACACAATTTCGGTTTTCGCCAATATTGACAATGTCGGTCGATGTAGACCAAAGCTGTTACAATATCCCTGTGCTACTTGGGTTTGATAAGTAAATACGAAAAATATTAAGAGGAAACATTATAGCACATTCCTATACAACTGAGAAGATGGGGAGGGGGGGGTCAAGATATGGAACCTGTCTTCTCCCCAGATAGCATATTCGAGCTACGCGGAAATATTTGTGATATGTAGACACCTAGGTTATTAATAAGAAAGAGTGTGTGGGGCGTTGTTATCGACAATGCCAACCTTCATCTATTAAAAGGTACCTCATGATTGAATCAAGTTAGCATGTCTTATATACTAGTGAATTGATGTTTAACTTTCCTAGTGGTAGTTACGCCACAATACTCCCCCACCAGAATTTTATCAGGGATAGAATTCCATGAACGGATACCACTAGTCGCTGTACTTGTGAAAGACCGGGAGAACTGGATTAAGGTCACCGGGTTTTTTTAATTTTATTTTTAAGTGCTGAATGTGAGAGGTGTATTAACTTCACGGTCGTAGTCGCTCCTGTGTTGCATTTAGCAGTCGAGTGTATGCAGGCTGACGTTGTGCATGATTAAGACGAGACTGAGTAGCAACAGCTTAAGGAGGTGGACAATGTCGCAGTCACAAGTAGCAAGTCAACAGTTCAATGTGGACCATCCATCGAAGTAGGCGTTACTGTCAAGATAGCGTGTGTTCGCATCCCGTCCGGGTCACCAATGTGGGGGGGGGCGCGGAGTTATCGACTATGCCAACCTTCATCTATCGAAAGGTACCTCATGATTGTATTAAGTTATCATGTCGAATATACAGGTGAATTAATTTATAACTTTCGTAGTGGTAGTTACGGCACAAAGAGTATATTTATAATAGATAAGAGTATAATAATAGGTGGACTGATCGTTAAGATACTGTTCCCAATGGAACACTAAAGTCAAGCATCACTGGCTGCGGTCAGTGTGGGGGTGGGTAACCGCTTGGATCAGTCTATGAAAGGATCGAGGGAGTGCGGTATTGGTCCTCGTTAAATTGTTCTACAGTAAAGTGCAGAGGATCAAAATTGTAATGCCATTCCTTTTCCAGACCGTCGGCAATAGCCCATCGTGCAGCTCCAGCAAAGAATACAGAGGGCTCTATATTCTTTGGCTCTAGTGCGACGTAAATAAACTATAACGAAATTTTAATTTAAAAATTGATTTAACTTAAATCGATATTATCAACCAATCGATATTATTGCGTTCCAATCCATCTTGTCTCTCAGCCATCCCGGCATGAAAAAAAAAGATTGAAAGACTACAAGCGAAGAAAACGAAATAGGGCATGAATATGTGAACGAAAAAGGTTTAATCGTTTTTTTTCATGCAGTTTTCCGTATCGGTTATAAAACACTACTAATATTTTTAAACAGTTTAAACCTTTTCAACTGTATGACACTGAACCGTTTTTATTTCTTTCAGAGAAAGCTGTACTGTTGACAATTTGCGCTTACATCACGCGCTCGAAGTTTAAAATCGAAATGAGCTAAAATTTTATTTAAAATCAATTTAAAAGGCTATTAATTTACATTAAGTATTTTTTATTCATGGTGGATATAGCTGGAAATTGTTCTTTTGAGGAAGACGATGTAAGATGTAGATATGTTTAAACCATGTTTGCTCTATTGCTTTAAAATAAGTGTATTTTTATTAAGTCTATATTTGATTCTTTTTTCATAAATGCTTTGACGATGTGGTTATTTTTTACGCTTTTAATTTTTTATTGTTAATGGTTGCAAATATGTTTTGTAAAATATTCTCTATTCATCTTGTTATTTGAAGATATTATAAGAAATTATATGAATGCAAGTGAGATTAAATTTAATTTGAAAAATTTCTGATTACTATAAAACTTTTAAGCTTGAAATTTTTGTTTTTTTTGCTTGAATTCAAAAACAAAATTACTCTAGTATTTTTAACTTAACATGGTGAGAATAGCATTTAAATTTTTTTGTAGCTTTTATTCTGCTAAATTACTATTGTTTGAAGTATTAAAAATTTTAATAAAATACTTAGTAAGAAATAAACAGAATCAAAATTTTTTCCTTTAAAATTCATAGCTACCATTAAATTATTTTGTACTATTAATAATTTAAAATATTCCCAGTGGTAAAGGCATATTGCATTATAAATAAATTTTAATTAACTTATTACGAAGTATAATTATCATAAATGCTTTGAATGATTTAAAGATAAAGTTCATAGATATAATGAGTATTTTTGAAATATGTTAATACTAATTTGAATAGTAATTTTAATATGAATATAAAGATAATATTGTAGAAAAAATGAATTATAAATTCAAAAAAAGTGTACTGATAAATTTAAAGATAATTGCATGTAAAAAATGTAACAATTTTATATTATTTATTAGAAAAAGAAAGATGTAATAATTGTTCTCACATCTACAGCGAACCATATTTTTATGAGACATTTTTAATTCTTTTAGCTTTTAATTTAAGTCACTTCATTTTAGAGTTATGGAATACTGAAGTTCTTGAATACAAAATTGGACATAATGTTATTATTCATGCACAAGAAATTAGAGATATCATTAGTAAAATAAAAATGTTTTTTAATTTATTAATTTGGGGACAAATATACATATCTTGATCTATCGCACCAACAACTATTGCCAAAGCCCCAAATGGATTTTAAATTTGCATTTATTTATTTAAAAAGAAATAAAAAAAAAACGTGTCAAGGTTTGTCAGACGTCTCTGAAAATTCTACTCTTCAAGTTGCTTACCTTGTGTAATGTTTCTCTTTTTAGTTTTTCGCAGGCCGCTGCCAGGAAGTTGCCAAGACTTGTCATTTTTTTTTTTTTTTTGCCATAGATCATGATAGAGATATATTCTCATTAACTTTAGGTTTTTTTTGACTCAAACATAGGCAATTGAAAATATTGGGCAATTTAAACTAAGAAGGATTCCTATAGATTTCCTATTGGCATGGGAAACATTCCGTAAAGCTCATGTTTTGATAAAATAAAAGTAGATATTGTTATTTGAAAATTTTAAATTTCTGTTACTAGTATGGTTATTGTTGAAGTTGCAAGTTTATCGTAGAAAAAAAAGCTAACATTTGCGAGAAATTTTAAAAACTTCCAGGAATACAGGTATAAAAAAAGTAGGTCATGGTCAAAAAAGTCATATTAAAAGTCATGGATATGGTACAAATAACAAAATAAAAGAGTTGAAAAATTATATTAATATTAATTTTATGCAATAGTAATATTTTTATTGAAATGAACAAAATATTGTGCAATGATAAATTATTTTCGTTACCGTTTTAACATTTGTCAAATTTTCATTGGACGGATTTGATATTTTATTTTTCTAATGCAATAATCTTAAGAAAAATTCACTTAATTAACAGGATTTGGATTGTATCTGAATTAATTTCTTATCATTTTGATTTAGACATTTTGAAATGTTTAATTAGTTATACATCATTAATTTTGAATGTTCAGAAAAGTACTAATTACTGTTTAAGACTAAATGAAAAATTTGAAAATATAAATCTCCCATTTATTTAATAATGTTGCTCAATTTGTACAATTTATAAAAATTTGGTAGTAAATTCGGCCTGGACAGACCCTTGGATGTTGTTAGTTATTTAATAATCACTCTGTAGGTATTTTAAAATGTCTATGGATAAGTTAAGTTGTGTGCATTATTTTGTATATTTTCTTTATACCTGGGGTCAAAAGATTCCAGTGATCTCATTTATTGATGATATTTACTAAAAGCTTGATCTATCATTAATTTTTCTTAATCAGGAGTTTTTTGCTGATGCTTTACGAAGTATATCTGAGATCGAAACATCTTCACAGAAAGTGGCAGAAGAGAGTTACTCAGTTAAACAAGGAAATCAGTTACTTCCATCGACACACCAAAATCAATTAAAAAACTATCATTCCGAAATCTCTAGTTCCTATAAAAAAACTGATTTTTGTGGTATCAAAAACTCTGATGATTATCATGATATTAATCCTGATATAAATAATTCAAGTTTTGTTCAAGATGAAAATTTCAGTACTAATCACCGTTTTCTTCCTGGATATACACCAAAAGCAATTAAAAGAAAGTTTCCAGGCCCAGCTGGAATTTTTTTTGATGAGGTAGTATAGTTTATTAATTCTTTGAAAAATTTATAATACAATTTTCAAGATACAGTAGAAGATGTATATAATTCAATTCTATATATTCTAATTTAAAAAGCTAAGTAAACAAAATGGATTAATTTGTTTTCTGCTAATTCTGCAGAAAATTTAAGTTTTTTTGTGCAAATAATAAATAGGTACAAGTGCAAATTTTGTGTTTTTAAAATTATTTACAAATATTAAAGCATTTAGTATAAAATTATTAAAGCATTTTAAGATTGATCTGTCTCAGACTAATATTGTAATATTTAGAAAGTAAGTTTAAAGATAAGTGTAATGATCTATTGATTAAGAAATTCCTTAAAACGCTAAGCCACAGATTTCAAGATTTGCATTATAAAGATCTTCTACTATATTATATTAATTTTTTTTAATCCTTTTATATATATATATATATATATATCAGGGTTGGGTTTTTGATGTCAAAAAGTGGTTTTTGACATGACATGGGTATAATACTGGTTTAAACCGTCAAAAATGTCAAAAACTGAAGTTTGCCAAGAAAATATACATATAAACTTCAAAACTACCAACAGTTGCCGTGCATTATATTGAAATTTAATTATACTGTAGGTAATCAGCAGGTTTTAAAATATTTTTTAATTAAAATTAAGGTAAAATAACAGATTTAAAATCTCAGAAATTTATATTCAAATGCATGTGCAGAAAAATTTTGCACAAAAATTGTTCAAATATTTATATTTAAAAAAAAAAAATTTCTTTTTGATACTTAAGAAAATTAAAAGTTTATTACTATGCATTTTTGACATATAAGGAACAAATAACTAATATTTATAAGGAACATACAAGTTATGTTGTATAAATACAAACTTGATATAAGATACAAGTGTATAAAAAAAAAATATTTAATGTTATACCGAATATCTTTATTATCCAGTATGTTAATTTGAATTTAAAAGTTGTTATATTTATGAATAATGATAAATATAATTCATATTGTTTATTATATTTATTTATAATTATTACACTTATCATTTTAAAACAATTTTTATCTCTTAATTTTTTTTTCTCCACTTGTTTTAAGAATACAAATAATGCATATCTTGAAAGCAAGAAGTAATTATTCAACAGCTGAATATTTAGATATTCAACAAAACTATATTGTATTCAGCAAAATGAAATTCACAAGTATTTGGATAAACTAAATTTTCAGCATAGTAAATGAATAGGCTGAATATACTGTAAATCGACACCAACTACTCTGTGTATTTAACAGAAAGCACTTAAATTTGTATTGTCTTCTGTTAAAAAGATTATTAAGAAGATTTAAAAGAATATTAAAAAGATTTTTCTTTAAAAGAAGATGTCTAATGTACAAAACTGCTAATGTTTATCTTTAAAAATGTCTTAATTTTTAGTATAATCTATACCAGTGGTGCGCAAACTAGGGGTCGCGACCCCTGTGGGGGTCGCCAGAAGTTTTTTGGGGGTCACCAAATTTTTATGAAATGCATTATTCCTGCATGCTGCATACTATACAGTGTACATATAAAGAGTGAAGCGCCGTCACTGCAATTTCATGCTGTCCACTCTTTCTTTGACCTAATGCGTAATGTATTCTCTATCTGGCTATCCGTGGAAAAACAATATCCCATTTTATACAAGAATACCATCAGAGTGTTAATACAATTTGCATCAACGTATTTAAGTGAAACTGGATTTAGCAAACTAGTTTCAATAAAAACTAAATACCGCTCGCGTTTAAACCCTGAAGATGATATGCGAATTGCAATTAGCAACATACATCCAAACATTGATGAGATAATTAGAAACTTGCAGCCACATACATCTCATTAAAGGGCAATTTACTGATTTTTGTGTTATACAAGAAGTATTTTCTTGAAATTATAAATAAAATTAATATGAGTCAAATATGATGATGTTTTTATTCGATAAAACGAAAGAAATGCTCAAAATATACATCGTATTTGTGAACATTTATCTCTAGGGGTCGCCAAAAATTTTCTCTCTACAAAAGGGGTCGCAGTTGAAAAAAGTTTGCGCACCACTGATCTATACTATACACTAAATTTCTTAATAATTTATTAAATAAATTTCTTAATAATACAGGGTGGCCACCCACCTGGAAAACCTGGAATTATCAGGGAATTTTTTTATACTGGAAAAAACCTGGAAATATCAGGGAAATTTGGATAAAAACCTGGAAAAATCAGGGAATTTTAAAGAAAAGCTGGAAATTTTTCTTTGATAATTTTTTTAATTTCACTAATTTAAATTATTTCATCCATTATACCCACTTTTTTTTAACGGAAATGTATCGCCAAACAGTTGAAATATCATCAACTTAGCAATACTTTGCTTGCATCAAAATTTGCACCATTATAATTCTGTTAAACTAGAATGCCATATAAAATTCTCCCACGGTTGCTAAACAAATGTGGAAACCTTTGACCGCTATGGGAATTTAGGAAAATTTAGGAAAGATTCTGGTGGAAAAAGGGATTAGGATATTAGCTTCTGTTTTTAAATTCTGTCCTTGGGCTGAATCCATTTATGGCTCAAGTTTGTTCCAATAATTTGGTGGTTATTTTTTTTTCTCGATTTTGACAAAATGTTTTTGTATTTTTAACTTTATAAAATTCTCCAAAAATTAGTTGATTAAATTTTATGATAATGGATTTTATATCGCACTCTTTTTCTTTTTCTACTCCCATTCAAAGAAATCTGTGAATTATTTTTTCTGAGCAAACCAACGAATCACACATTTTTTTACAATCGCTAACAGCAATGTTTGTCGACAAATTGTTAAAATTGTTGCATTAATGGCAATTTTTTCTAATTCATATTAACCTCTTATAACATATTTTAATTTTAAAAAAAGGCTCCTTTGTTGGTCAATATATGATTTTTGATTCAAAATTTTGTACCAAAACATTAAAAAATAAATAAAAAATCTTGAAAATTGTCAAAATAAATTATTTTTTTCAAGTATGATATGTTAAAAAAGTAACATTTTGAATAAAATATTTTATAATATAGATACTTTTCTTGTACACATCCTATACTTTATAAGAAAAAAGAAACAAAAACCTGGAAATTTTAAGATTTTTATCTGGAAAACCTGGAAAAATCAGGGAAATTTAAAATCTGATTCGAGTGGCCACCCTGTAATATCACTGCAGATTTTCAATAACACATGAAAATGAATACATAATATTACAAAAGATGTGAGTTTTCAAAAGTACAAGATTTTGGTTACTATTCAAAATATAAGTGTTTCTTCAAAATTTTAAATTTATTTTTTCTAGAACATATTTAGAAACACCATCCTTTAAAAAATATATAAATTTTATCCATTAATTAAATTTCACATATGAATATAGGTTTTTGACATTTTCGACATTTTTGACAGTGAGGTTTTTGACGTGACGGTTTAAACCATGGTTTAAACTGTCAAAAACTGTCACATGTCAAAAACCTGCCAACCCTGATGTGTGTATATATATATATATATATATATATATATATATATATATATATATATATATATATATATATATATATATATATATATATATATATATATATATATATATATATATAATATTTACTTTTACTTAATGTACATTTAGTATAGCAATTTATTTAAATTTACTTATATCAAATTGAACTTTTGAATTTTTTTATTTTAATTTTTTTTCTTCTTTCTTTTACTGACAACTTATTTAAGCTCTTTATTTATTATCCAAATTTTTGCTTAGAGGAGAGAAATAAACATAAATTCAGCTTAAATCTAGTATTCAAATAAGCATAAATTGTCTGAAAGTAAATTGAGCTATGTTTGAGATTTAGCTACTTATTTATGGTTTTTACATATATTTGGATTACCTATTCAATAATGACATAAAAATTTACTTTTATAAATCTTTCCAAACTCAATTTGCTATTTAATTTAAAAATGTCTTGCTAAAATTAAAATCTATCCCAATGTATTTTAATTCCATTATGTTGTATTTCAGTAAAAAAGTTTTAAAAAAAACCTTTATGATGCCAACTTGCCTTACTGAGTAGAGTAGTTAGAGATACTGACATAATTTAAAACTAAAAAACATGACTTTAACCAAAATTGTATTGGCAAGGTATGTGTTAAATGCCTCAATACTGATCAGATCTTTAAGAGACTAATTAAGTATTATTTATAAACTTGAAAATGATTTGAAACTAAAACGAAAACAGATATTGGTAGTTTTGTTGCTAAGCTAGAAGAAAAATGATATTTATCAATGCAAGGATTAGAAAAAGAGGGATATTTTGATAAATAAGCTAGCACGAACTGAGTTTACCTCTTAGATTTCTTAGGATTATTTATATCATATCTTTGTTCGAGTCTAAAGTTTACATAGTTGCATAAGTTTTTTTTTTCTTCATAAATTCTGAGAATTTACTGTTCTAAATTCTGTAAAGAAAACATTTTTCAATGTAGTATAATATTTTTAAATAGTACATTTTGATATGTAAAACTTATATAATTTTATATTTCAATTAGCCTCCAAGAAAACTGTCAGTTGGTAGTTCTGATGTTTCCAAGAACTTTAAGCCTACTGAGTTGGAAGTTGAAGTAATGTTTCTGTTCCTAGCTAATTATTAGCTCTTTTATCAATTAGTATTTCATTATAATGTTATATGACGTATGTGTGTGTATATATATATATATATATATAACATAAAAAGCTTCAATTAATCTTTTTATGTTAGTTTCTTTGCTATAAAACAACTCCTACTTTATTACTAATTAATTATTCAAATCGAAATACTTTCTCACACTTTTAAAAGCTACATCCTGTTTCTAGATCTATTTTTGGCCCAACTATGCATAAATTTAAATAAAGATCTTTTTTCCCTATTAAGCCGTGGGAATCACTCGAGCAAGTTCATTAACCAATAGTAATTTCTGAGATTTCCCTCTTTTCCCTAAATAGAGACATTTTAGGATTTTTTGCAAGATTTTCCCTACCAGAAAGACTGTTTGCTGATGGAGTAAACATCACTTCTTCGCTCCCACTCAACTAAGAATGATCAAATAAAAGTTACTCTGATTTAATTAAAATCCTGTGTCTGTTTTCCTGCTCGGTCCGACTGCATCATTTTACATATATATATCTAACAAAAGACAGCTTCAACTAAACTTTTTATTTTATTCCTTTTCTGTAAATCTTTTTCTTAATTTATTGTTCAAAATGAAATGCTTTTTCTCCCACTTTAAAATTTACCTCCTGTGTTTTAATCTATTTTTAGTTCAAGTATGCCTTAATTAACATTTTGAGGTTTTTCCCTTTGCTAATTTGTGGGAAACACTTTTTCCCTGGACCTATTTAGCAAACCAATTAAAATTTCCCTTATTCTCTTAAACGAAACATTTTACGAATTTACTTTGCAAGATTTTCCCTTACTCTTATTGAGGAGAGCAATGATTTTGTGTCACTTGGATGATTGTTATCTCTCTAATAATGATGAAATAAATATTGTGCCCTCTTTCCCTGCCTAAGACCTGTTTTTATCCTTCCTCTTTGCAATGACGTTAGATATATAAATCTTGATAAAACAAACTAAAATTTATATAATTAAAATAAATATTCTTTCAATAATTTCTAAAATATCATTGAATGCCAAATTTGTTGGTTGAGTAACACTTTAAAGGCATTTTAAAGCGTAAGACGTGAGCTTGAACGAGTTTTCGGCTGTCTTATCCTAAATATTTTGAATACGAGCCTGGGGTAGATTAGATTTGTTTGAATGCTTGCATACCTGGGATTTAATATAATTGGTTAAAGCTAAAATTTGTTAAAGATATAAAGCTGAAACTCATGGATATATGATATACATTATTTTATATATTTTTTTTATACTGTCTGTTTATTTGAAGGTAGTTAAGCATATGAAAATTTTTCAAGAGCCTAAAAATTTATTTAAGCCAAAGAGCCTGTGCTGGACTAGGGCTATTCTATTGAGACTGTCTCATCTCTAGATGACATAAAAACATTCTGTATTGGTATCATATAGCCAACAGATGTTGCTGTCAATAGCAGTTTTCATACTAGAATTGAACTGTGTAGATATGAATAAAATACTTATGTCCAAACTTGTCTTATTTTATGTATGACATGGTACACTAAAAACAGCAAATAAAGTGCACTCTTTTTTTGAATATTCTTTTTTCTCCTTAAATTGAAATCATATAAAATTCTTTTTAAAATGAATTTTTCCCATTTTTTTTTTCAATACTGTCTATGCATGGTTAAATATTTCTTAAGTTATTAATAGCAACTCTTGTTATTATTATTTATGGCTATCAGTTTATCGTAATTGCTATACTTAAATTAACTTATATTTTTTAGGTAGTAAAATTGATTGTGGTTATGAAGTATGCAACCAATTCTTGATTAAATATTTGATTTCAAAACTTAAAAACATAATATAAGATGATACCCACGAGCCTAACTGCTAGCTTAAAAGCCTAAAATTTGTCTTTATTTTTTATATGAAAAATATTTACCTTGTTTTAGCATAGCTAAAAAATATAACAATATTAAAATGCTGTTATATTTTTCATTATTGTATTAAAAGTTCAGTTTTTTTAAAAAAAATTTTGTATTTCGCAATATTTATAATTGTTTATATTTTTGTAGCCAATAAAAAGCTCTCAATTTTCTGTTGAAGAGTTGCTGACGGCTCCCTCGTGGAACAAACTTCAACTAGATGTTTCATCCAACCACAGTTTCCTCTCAAATGCTCAAAACTTCAGTGTTCAACAAGTTCGAAGTGATGTAAGTAGAAATGCATAAAATAGTAATTAACTCATGTAAATTATAACAATAATGTATAAAATAGTAATTAACTCATGTAAATAACAACTTTCTGATTAGCCTCAAATTTTTAATGGGGAACTGGATGCCTATATAGGTTTTAATCATTTCTTAATCACTACAAGCAGAATATATTCGCAATCAACTGCTTATATTTCAATTGGAGCCCTGTGTTCAATGACTACACAAGTTACAATTAATTCCTGAATGAGACCAAGCTAAAATTATTGCTAATCAAAGTCTGTGCTGAATGACATTACAAGTTTCAATTAATCCTAATTGCTTGTAGCAAAATTAATTACCAATCCCAATTTTTACTTTTCTTTCTGACTAGCAACATAATTCATTAATCATTCATAGCAAAACGGAGAGAAAAAAAATGTGTTTTGTAAAAATAAATATCCAATGTATTATTTGATAGAATGCATTGCTATGCTGTTATAAATGTTACCAGAAAATTCCACATGAAGTCTCTGTACACTTTTCCATTTTTATATATCCGTCGTTGAACAGCCGACCCAATTTTGGGATTACGATTACTAACGTTCGACTCCATAGTCTTGATTTTGATCCATTCCAGAAGACAAGGAAACTCCTGGATCAGTATCCCCAGAGATATTGATTTGTTATGGGAACATGGAGGACTTTGCAACTCGACAGATTTAACATGGATCAGTCACCATTTGCTACACTGGGAGTCTTTGGCTGCCGGGGATCGAATTTATCACTGATCAAAATTTTGACTATTTAACAGCATAAACAAATCAACAGATACAAAGCTAAAACAAAAGAAATAATAAAATGAAAATGTTTTAACATTCATGGTTTTCAAGTGATTAAAAGAAAAAGTTTTTTTTTTTCAATCCTAATACAAAACAATGTTAGGATGCATCATTTTATCCATAAACTTTATCTGTGTAAAATCAGGATGACCACAGAACTAGAAAAGTCAGGGAATTAAATTTAAAAACTCCCCCCCCCCAAAAAAAATTAATCAGAGAATGTACAGTCAACCCTCCTATAACGCGGTACTCTCAGAACGCGGTTTCCATATAACGCAGAGTTGAAAATGCAACAGCCCTCCTATAACGCGGTACTCTTAGAACGCGATTTCCGTCAAAAAAAAAGCTACAATCGAAAACCAATGTGAATGTGCCAAGTGAGGAAGACATTTTGCCTATTAAAAGAAGACGAGTTAGGCGACTCATATTATCTGACAGCGAGGATGAGTGTTGAAAGATTAAATTTTACTAAAGTCTTTCTTGTTTTTGTTGGAAAACAGTTTTTTTAGTTTAATTTTGGTATCATTTCTTTATATAAACTCTTCAATTCAATAAAAATAATTGATAATTTATCTTGTCCTTATTGGTCTCCATATAACGCGGTACGAATGATGTGATTTGTACTAATTCTGCGTTTCTTATAGCGCGGTTTCCATACAACGCGGTAGACGGTTTCCATAGAACGCGCTACGAATTAGCCTGGTTTGTACAGTTAAATCCGAGTTTCTTATAGCGCGGTTTCCATATAACGCGGTACACACTCACCGCGTTATAGGAGGGTTGACTGTATTAGTTAAGTTTTTAGGTACCTAAAATTGGAATTTTTTTTCCCTCTTCAAAAAATTTGTCTTGTAGTAATCTTTTACTTTTATTAAGTCATTTATTTTCTACTCTAATAGTTTTTTTTATAAGTGTTTTGTAATGTATTTTACGTTTAAGAATAATACACAGCTGAAAATTAATAATGGGAAATTTGTAAAAATCATTCTGGAATAAGCACAAAATGTTGGGAAATTTTTTAAGTTAGTTTTCACATAAGGTGTGACAGATACAAAATAATTTTTTTCATTTTTAATAATTTGAAAAATTTTATTTTTAAAGCTTTTTATTTATATGATTGAATATTTCTGAAGAAAATGTTAAAAAAACATTTTGAAGAAACAAATTTCAGGGAATATCATCTTTTAATTATCTTCTATTATGGAAGTTTTGTTGGTAATTTGTATTAAGCCAAATTTTTAATGCCTATTTATTTTGTATTAGGAAGGCTTACATCATTCTAAAAATATTTTTTTCTACTAATATTTGAAATTGTTATTGGCTATTAATGATATTCTCTATCTGTAGAATTTTTTGTATTTTTTTAAATAGCTTCCATTTTAAGAAAATAAGTTTTTTACAAATTTGCAATACAGGACTGATAATTTTATGAAATAAATAATATTTACTCATGTCATGCCAGTCTTTAAAATGGTACCATATATTTGGTGTTTGAGTTGTTCATTTGTTTTAAATAACTTTTAATAAAATTTTATTTTGTTGAAAAAGTGATTGAAGAATTAAATTTCTACTAATTACCCTGAATTTATTTATTTTAGACTTCAAGGAAAAAATTGCCAAAACATATAGTTGTTCCAATTCTTTGTCTGTATATAAAGCAATTTGACTCTGATGAACCAGTATCAATTTATATGGATGACACTGGTTAGTTTTGCATGCATATTTTAATGTTATTAAAGAGAAAACTATTCAGATAATTTTGAATTTTTCTATAACATTTCAGGTGAAATCACAGGAAAAGTTGATAAAGAAGTTCTTGAACATTACAGAAATTATATTAAAACTGGAACTTCCCTAGTTCTGAAAAAAGTAATACTTTTCAATAATATAAAAATGAATTTTTTAATGGATATTTCGTTTTTATTGTTATCACTATGGATTATATATGTACAGTGCACAAAAAAAGTCACCCAGAATAATTTTTATTTCAATTATCGGATTCCATGAGCTAAGTGTATATCTTGATGGTTCCTGAGAGTGACATCAAATATGCAAATTAATTAATGTTAAGTGCTAACTGTTAAGTTATGAAAACAGATACAAAAACATATATTCTTTGGATAAACATATTTGGATGTGATATATATATGTTACGGGCAATGTAATTATTTAGGTCAGTATTCATAATGCTTATTTATTATGAATAATGACCATTTAAATTGGACAATTTGATAAAATTGAATTACTTTACGATAATTTCTCACATTGCCCGGTCATTATAAATACCGCTATTATTTCTTTGGGCACTTTGATTAATTGACAGCAATGGGACAACCACGTGCGTGTGGTGTGATTCTGGCTGGCCAATTATTTCCGGTGAATGTTGACAATCAAATTAGTCGCTTTGGTGAATGTCCGAAATATTTATTACATCCAATTTGATACTAATTTATTCGTGGATATAATTTTTATTCGATATTTTAATACTTACTGACGATAGATTAGAACAAACATCAGTGTTTGGAGTATCGGGCAAATATATATCGGGCAGTGGCACTTGATCTTAAAAAAACATCAGTGTAGGGTATACCAGGCAAATGTATACCGGGCAGTGGCACTGAACCTTAAAAAAACATCAGTGTATGGTATACCGGGCAGTGGCACTTGACCAGACCTAGTATGACTAGACCTTCGGTAAATGTCCGAAATATATACTAGGTCTAGTGCCACTTTTGCTATAGCTTAAATATTTAAAAAAAATTAAGCAAAGCGTTTGAATCAATTTTAAACTGATACTGAAATTATTACTTTAAAATTAAAAAACAAATTTAATAAAAACTGAGCCGGATAAGAGTAATTGAAGTAGTTGCAATCTTACAGTGCAACTACTTCATCTTACAGTGCAAGTGCGGGAAAAAATTAAAAAAAAAAAATTATCCAGGTGCATCTAAAAGTGGATGAATATCCCATGACACCCTGTGGCTGTGTGTGACACAAATTGCCTACTTGACTTTTAGCATTATACATAATGACCTGGCAATGTAATAATTGCAACATAATTTATCATTTTGTCATATCCTTCTGGGCGCTTTTTAAATTGCCCGGGCATTATAAACAATGCCCAATTATTTACATTGCCCATGACATATATATATCACTTTATTTGGCTTTATGACCCTTGAAATATGGGGCTAGCCTCAATCTGGAAATCATGACTCTTATAGTTTTGTCAGGAGAGTGGATGTAAGTTAGAATGTTAATACCCTTTATGTTGTACCCTGTATTGTTAAGATAATACCCTTAATGGTATGTACCTTTAATTTTTGTGTTTTTGATCATATCTTTGAAACTAATTGAGCAATTTCAAAAAAAATTTTCTCCCAGAAGATAGTTTCATGTGAAAAATAAATTCTAATAACTTTTTATTATTTAATTTAATAATGGATGGAAAAATTTTGAATTATGAGGCCTACGTTTTTTTTTAAAACACATTAATCTACATATTTTTCTATAGAAAAATCTAAAGTTTAAATTGTTTTTAAATAGTGAAAGCTGAGAAAAAATACAATTAATTGTTTTTAAAAATCTAATTTAGCGACAATGAAAAAATATATAAATAGAGCAATTAATTCCTAAATGTAGTAAACTTACGAGAAACTTTACTTTAAGCTTAGCGTAAATCCAATTTATGATTTTTCATTGTTTTTTAACGATATCATTTTATCTTAATTATAAAAGATATCTGCTAATTTACACTTAATTTAGTAAAGAGATTTGAATTAAATATCATATTTAACGATTGTCAAGTTTTATAAAAACATGTTTTTGATTGAATGTGGTTATGCATCTGCTTTATTTTATTTTTTATTTGTGTGCTTTAGTATGCATATATTTGGAATAATATATTTTTAGAATTAAGCAATAAAAGCTTAAACAAAGACACTTGCTTTGCGAAAGGTATCTTTATAACTTCTAAAATAAAACTCTTGTAACCTCAACAATGATTATATGAAATGGTGTTAGTCACTCCTAAGAGTAATGAGTTACCAAACATCTAGAACTGCTGAATATATAGCCAAAATTTTTAAACGTTTTAAAGTATCTCAGTATCTAATGTATCATCCTAAACATTTTCATTTTAAAATTAAATTTTGCAAAGCTATTTAACTAATTATTTGATTATTTACATTTTTAAAATTTTCCTTTTTGCCACTGCATAGATTTTTTTTATGAAACACTAATATATTTTGTTCCATTTTTATTAGTACTTAAATTCAAGTTTTTTTTTATTTATTTAAATTAAACATTCCTTTGAAATTCGCTCAAAAGTCTCAGAACTAAAGCCAATGAGCTGAGAATTAAACCTTGTCAAGAATTTACATTTTGCTATTTTAAAATTTACACACCACATTAATTAAGAGGAAATTTTTTATTTTAATGTCTTTTTTATTTGTTAGATTTAAAAAAATAAATACATATTAGTACAACTCAAGAGACTATAACAGTTTGCTTGGTTTTTTAAATAAACAAATTTGAACTATTTTATTTTGACGTTTTAACCTATTCCTCTGCAAACTTTAAATAAGCTTTTCTTTTAGAAAAAGATAATTTGGAAAAAATATACCCAAGAAAGTTGTTAAAAATTATTTTTCAACTGTAGCACAATTCATAAGAAATTATTGCAATATAATTTGTTTTCAGGAAAAGGCCTCACTGTGCCTATGTTTTATAATTCGCAAAATTAATACAAGCTTTGCTAATGAAACAATTTTTCAAAATAAATTAAACTTGCTAGAACTTAATTTTGTTTAATTTTAGAGATTTATTGATAAAGGTGTGTTTTTCAAATCTTTTTGTTGTTGTTGTTCCATTTGAAATGTAAATCTAGATATATTATTATAATTAACTTAGTTGGTTGAAAGCTGGTAAAGCCAATTAAAATTTGTCCTATAGATTTCCAACGGTATATATTTCATTTGCAATGTAACAACCATATTCAGGTTGCAAATAGGATTTGTTTGAGCTTATTGTATTTACATGTGCAATTTTTCTCAACACCTAGTTTTGTTCTTTTAATATTTAGTCTGTTTTTCTTTCATAAATAAGATTTATTTCTACTTTTTAGATTACATTTGTATGTAATGTTATGCTGTTAGAAAAGACAAATTTAGTATCCATATATCTTGATGACGGAACTGTTCATCATATACAAAACTGGGATAGTATAGTTGAAGAATCTTTAAATGGTTGCATTTTTCCAGAGACTCCAAAACTTTTAAAGAAGTCTGGGAAACTACATCATTCAAAAATTACACCAACCTTAAAACAAACACCTAACAGAAACGATGAATTAACACCATCATCAGGATCTCGAACATTTCTACCCATAAGGATATCCCATGCTAATGTCAATTCTCCTTCAAACTCAAATGTAATTAATCATTCAAATATGTCAATTGATGCAGCAAATTTGAGTCATCCTGATTTAGAAATGGGTAAGTATTTATTACTGTAAAATTTATCCTTATGGTGTATTAATCTGTATTACCTGTGTATTACCTGTATGGTGTTGTCTATAAACTAAAAGTAACTTGTTAAGGGTGTTCTAAAAGTGACATAAGAAAAATAATTTAAAGAAGATTGGAAATGTAGTTAGCTGTGTTCCGCTCAGGAAATGGGCTGATTTATTTTTTATCAAGTTTCATGTTTAGTTACTAAGTCCATCAACAAGTGGCACTGTTGAGAAAAATTATGAAACTTTCATTTCAAAAGAATTATCATTTTCAATAACTATGCCGCACTGTAGTTTTTGTACTCAAAAGAGCATATTCTCTCCCTTTAGGGTTTAGTTATATTATTAAAACAGTTGTTGATGGGTGTTTAATAAGAAATGTTTGAGAACAGTCAGTTTTGTTGAATTTGATCTTATTGCTTTTTTGTAGTAAAAGTAGTGTGGTCAAGGGAGCCATGAAAGTTATGGATTTATTATTTTGCGATACTGACCACTACCTACAAACTACCTTTGATATAATTCCAGTATTTTATACTGGCAACCCTCCTTTTCTATAGTACTGCAGTAAAATATATAGTATTTCCAAAACAGTTTTTTAAATTATTGGTCATTCAAACTATTGACTACCCAGTATAACGTGGGTAACATAACAACTTAATGAATGTACTTATTGTTATTGTGAGCTATAGGTAGTTAAAAAAAAACATTAAGTGA
The DNA here is from genome assembly GCF_982258835.1 of Parasteatoda tepidariorum. Taxonomy (NCBI): domain Eukaryota; kingdom Metazoa; phylum Arthropoda; class Arachnida; order Araneae; family Theridiidae; genus Parasteatoda; species Parasteatoda tepidariorum. The sequence goes on from NC_141761.1 coordinate 59,713,115, forward strand.
TTTTTATATTTTATTTAATGTGCTTGTAATGGTGAATTATAATGAATAATTATTGAAAAATGGCGGAGAGAAAACTACTAACTAAGTATTTGATTTTATACAAGCAATATGGGGACAAGAAATAACACCTAAGGAAAAGGAAATGAGTATAGCCTGTGTAATACACAAGAAAGGAGATATACTTGGGTGTTACATTGCATAGAGGAATCGGCTTATAGTGTTATATTGTATAGAGAAATCGGCAAGTTTAAGTATTTTCAAATATTCTATTTAACAGATTTTCTGCAGCTATAGATCAGATATTCAACATCTGACAGATTATGAAGACAAAAGAATTCGGTATTGATACACACCACTGCTTAATCTACTTTAAAACTGCTTATAGTTTTAATCAAAAGGCTCCCATAGCAGAGTTTAAAATTCCGGGCAAGTTGTTAAGCCTCATATTAAATGAAACTAAAATCGTAATCTAATACAGAATAGTTTATGGTAATGAAGAAGTGTGTTTGACAGAAGGATGCACCAACGTGCCTTATTTTTAATAGCATTAAAAAAAAATGGTTAGAGATTCCAACATCAAAACCAGAGAAAAGAAGCTTTCTTATCTTTAGAAAAAGAGTCTCTTATGACGGGCCTCAGAATTAATGAGATACATGCCTTGCACAAAATCTTGAAAATCTACTTCAAAAGTGAGGAGTATAACTGTGAGGCAGTTGATAGCTTCACTCATCTAGGCTTTGAAATTAAAAAAGAATTACTATGTCCAACAAATGTTTTAATGTAATACGGAAATCGGACGTTATATCAAAAGAAAGACGAAGTTTTATTGTATTAAGATCTATTTCCACATTTTATTTTATAACCGTCGTTGAACAGCCAAACTAATTTTGGGTTTACGACTACTCATGTTCAAATTTGTAGCCTTGTAATTTTGACCCCAATCCAGACCCTGGATCAGTACCCCCTGATGTATGATTTGTTATGGGAACATGGAGGACTATTTACTACACGGCGAGTCTTCGGCCAGTGAGGACCAAACCCCCAACGGTTGGACATGGGCCAAAATCAGTATCGATTTTAAGCATCAATTATTTAGATTTAGACATGCATTTTAAAATGACCATAAATGAAGCTTTAAGACATCTCTTTCTACGTTCTTCATTTTAAAAATACGAGCGAGCTCAAAGCTTTGAAAGGAACAGTAAATGCAGTGCCAGGTGTTGAGTTCATTTAAGAGTTTTACTATTTTCTATGTAGCTGATAATATTTCGTCCATTTTGGAAGTAATATGACCGAATCAAAATTCTGTTTTTCTTTATAAGCATATTACTAGAGAAATTTTTCCTTAATAATTTGATTTAAAAATATTAAAGAGTTCAGAATAATTTTTTTCTGTGTATTAAATAGATGCATTCGAAATTTTCAAACTAAACTATAAATAATGGATTTTTTTTAAAAAAATAAAATTTAAGTAAAAATTTTTGAACTTAGGGTTATCAAATGAAGTTAGGAAATACATATCTTCCTAAATATTTCATATTTTCTGTCATCCACTCTACAGAGCAAAAAAAAAATTTATGTCGTGAAACGCCTAAAATAGCAAAGATTGCTTTTTTTTCTCTTTTCTATATTGAAAATAGATAAAATACTTTTCGTAAGTAAGTTTTTGCAGAAAATTTAAAGAATTATTTTATGATTGAAAATGTTAGTGCACAGTTTTCTTAGAGTGGCATTTAGAATAAAATTTTCTTTTCGCTGCAGTTTAAGCTCACTTTTATATCATTCTACAAATAGATACAACATCAAATATTTAGAGTTGGAAAGGTCAGCAAAATTGCAATTTAAAATTTTTCTACTGAGCATGCCTAGTTTCCTTATTGAAAATGCAGTTTTTTTATGCATTTAAATTTTTTTTAGATGATTTTGATGAACTTTTGGGAAATCTTGATGAAGAGTCTTTTTGTGAGGATTTTTAAAAATGAAGTTACAAGCTATGTATATTTATTTTCAATTGCTGATCAAGAAAGAGAATTATTTTTGTTTCTAGCTGCAATGCATCCAAGAATCTGAGTTAATGTATATATTAAGTGAAAAGAGTATTTTCATTTACATAATAAAAATGTATTATATCTAGTTTCTTTTAAGCACTCTACCATCCATCTGAAAATTTCAAATTAAATTCTTCAAGCAAGTCAAAAGTAATTTTTATAAAATTCTTCTTCTATAACGGAAAAAGCGAAAGTTGTTACTTTTATTAACTATTAAATAAATTTAATGGGTAATAGGCATTAAATAGGTTTTTTATGTGTTTAGATATGGGCTAAAGTGATTTTTCAAAAAAAAAAAAAAAAAAGTGTTTTAATTAAATGGGGCTTACCTGAGGGTGTGGAAAACTAAGCGATTTTTTTGAATTACTAAATTTTTATCTGGGGCTAATTTTTTTTTTATCATTTTAACACAATTGGCAAGCTATATTTTTTAATGTTACACAATGTATAAAACTTTCATCATCAAAAACTGTAGCAAGAAATAGTCTTGTGAAAACATGATAAAAATTACTTTTAGAATGTTCCTTATGTAAGAAATAAAACGTTTTCTTATATTTACTATTTAGTTTTATAGACAAGCTTCTAAGGTATTGGCTAAATAACATAATTAAAATGTTTATCAAAATCTGAAGATGACATATAACGTTTTGTCTGATGAAATATTGATAAAATCCATATTTTACATTACCTTTTTAAAATTGCATGTAAAAATTTTTGATTAGCATAATTTACAATGCAAGGTGTACAGTGCGAACATTAGAAAATGGAATATCTTAATAACTTTTGATCTGAGGATTAGATTTTTATGTACTAAGATGGAATCATAATAATTCGAGGATATTTAAAGTTAAACACGACTCAAAACATACTTTTTCTAAGTGAGCATTAGACATTTTTTTAATGGCTTTAGACCTTAAAATATGAAGGTAGTTACAGTCTGGAAAATAATAGCCCAGAGTTTTAACAGGATCCCTTTATGCTAATTTCAGGGTATCTGCTACATTTTAGATTTTGAAATTCATGACTTTCCAGGACTAATTCCTAGAATTTTTCATGACTTAACGAAGTTACTATTTTCTCTAACAAAAACACAAGAAATTTAAAAAAGCATTATAATAACATAAATTGAAATGATAGGTATAACCAAAACTGTTATACTCTGTATCTTCATATTTAAAGATTTTAAATTTACAAAAAACAGTAAAGAAAGAGCTGAAGCAATAAAAGAGCTGAAAAAAATACAAAAGGAAATAATACTTTTCGTGTTCATCGGAAAGGAAAGAAATACTCCTGATTTTTATGTTCTCATTTCAGAATTTAAAAAAAATTGCCAATGACTGGCTTGCTTCAGCTAGAATTTTGAATTGATAAAATAAAAATTCTGAAATCACAGAAGTTTAAAAGATAATTTGCTCTAGAAGTGATGTTTTTTCTTTGAAAGAACACCATAACTTTAAAGAACATGGTAAAAACATTTTACATTTTAATAAAATATGACTGTGAGTGGGGATTTTATCACAAATTCAGATATTCGGAACAACATGAAATGGGGGGTGGGGTAATTTTTAAATTCGATTTTAAAAAATAGATTTTTCAGCGACCTAAATCCATGATTTTCTTAAATAAATAGTTAAAATCATGACATTTCCTGACAAATTTTGCTCAATACCGAAATTCATGATATTCCATGACTTTTTGTGTATTTCACCATATCACTGGAATTATCAAACAACTTTTGCACTAAATTTTAATATACAGGGTGTTTATAAAGTCCCGGACCCATTTTGATGTTTAATAACATAAATGGTGAGATAGACTCAAAAAGTTTCATGACCCTTGTCAATGAACTTCCACGTGTGCCCCCTTCGTCGCAGGGAGAATATCAAGTCAATAGTCAATTTCACTGCAGGTAGCGGCAAGCATGTCGGCATCCACAGAGACTTGCAATTCTGGTCCTGTAAACATTGTCCTTTATAAATCCCCAAAGAAAGAAGTTCAGCCGCGTTATATCAGGTGATCTGGGTGGCCAAGGAATTGGGCCTCCTCGCCCAATCCATCTTCCTGGAAAATGGTCATCCAAAGAACTACGAACGATGATACCCCAATGAGGTGGTGCACCATCTTGTTGCAAAAAGACATGTGGCTGAAGCTCTTCTAGTTGTGGAAATACGAAGTTTTCCAACATGTCTAAGTATACGACTAATGAGACCGTCTTTTCTGTAAAAAAGAAAGGCCAAATGACTCAGTCGTGCTTTAATCCACACCACCCATTAACCTTTGGGGAATCCCTTTGTCTCACGGTATTCATGGGGGTTTTGAGATCCCCATATGCGCACATTATGGCGATTAACAATGCCAGAAACATGAAAGGATGCTTCGTCGGAGAACATTACGCGCTTCAGAAAATCAGCAGCATCTTCTATCCTTCCTACCATATCTGTTGCAAACGCTATCCTTCAAGGCCTATCATCCGGTTCCAAACCTTGAACTTTGTATGCATGCAGTCTTAATAACCTTGTACACCGTCGAAATTGGCATATCCAATTCTCCTGCCGCTGATCTCACAGATCTTCTAGGATTGTCTAAAAATGTCAGTCTGACACGCTCGACGTCAAAATCACTTGTGCAGGCACGTCCGGAACCTTTCTTATCTGAGATACTTCCAGTTTCTAGAAAATTCTTTTTCCACTGCAAGATGCTTTTGGATAGAGGATCTTTTTGGTAAATTCTTCTGCAATTTCTCAGTGCTTACATTATCGATTTCGTTTCTATGAACCATCATAAAATCTGTGCTTTCTCTTGTGGTGCATGCATTCTCCTTAATATCTGCTCGAATAAAACATCACATAGAAAAGTACTACATAGAACAAACACATCAAAAGTAAACAGAACATTGCAATAGTTGCCAAAAACAAAAGAGAGAAAAATGCAATTAATAAGCAGACGATATTTACAAAAGTAAAGATATTCAAACCTGAAAAGGAAAATATGAGTTATTCCATCAATAAATGCCATAAGTTTGTTTATATCTTCATTAATTTATGAGTTATTAAACATCAAAATGGGTACGGAAACAAAATGTTAACCGATTTCAAATAAAATTATAACAAGTATTTGAAAAACAAAGGAATTCGTTGAATTAGATATTTAATCCAAATAAACAATAACTTTTGACTTAATTAGATATGAACACATTTTTTTTAAAACTTCTTTTATAAGATCAGTTGAAATGCTTCTTAAAGAAAATCTTATCCAGATTTTAAATGACATCAATTTAATCATATAACTAATTTCAATTTAATGAATGATTTATTATATTGAATGTTACAAATACCTATGCATCATTATTTTTTAATGAAACAATGCTCTTCCTACCAAAAAAAGTCTTATTTTTAGGCAGTTATTTCTTTTGTAGCGGCTGCAAATTTGTTGTGTACCTTAGACATTTATAAAATTTTTAGAGCAATAATCAAGAGAAAGGGTTTGGCGCTTTGAAATGATCAGGTTATGATTTTGGTAAAAACTTGTTTATAAATACTCTACCTTTATAGTTATTGAACAGTAGAACCTTTATATTTCTATAGAAGTACCGTATTACCAAAATTAACCTTGCTCAGTTCATTGTTTAATGATAACTTTTATTGATATATGGAAACGTCTTCACATTTTAATAAATTTCTACTAAAAAAATAAAGGCATTTCCTTTTATCAGCCTCAAAGGCTACAAAAATTTAAGGCAATAAAAAGGCAATAAACAAATGTGAAAATCGTTTGTAATATTCAATAAATATGGAGAGGAGGGGAAGTAAAGACTTGTGGCATTTAGTCCTCATAACAAATATATAGAGAAAAATATGGCAGGTAATTTTACTTAAAAAATTCTTGAAAGAATATATAGATTTCGCTAAATAAAATTTTTTTTTTCTTTTTTAGATATCCATTAAAATAAACATGCATCACACAAAACATTGGTTCTGAATCTTTTTTGCCTTTCAAACCTTTTATAGAGGTTCTAAAATCTGAATGAAATTGCTGAACGCCCGGCATAATTGGTAGTAAAAGGTAATGAAAAATATAGAATTTTGTATGCAATGTTTACAAAATTAAAATTATAGGTAGAAGAAAATGAACACTTCAACAAATGAACTAGCATACATAGTGGAATATACTAGAAAACATAATGGAATATTTAATAGCTCTTAGAAAGCAGGATAGTTGAGTGAGTTTTCTCAAAATTTACATTTCCTTGAGGAGCTTTGAGAATCTAGTTTTTTGACAGGGAAATATATAATAATATAAGTTCATAAGGAAAATAGTCATTAGTAATTAATTGAAAATGCTCATCTAGTTCAATGGAATCCTCTGGCTGAGAGAGTTAAAAAATTCGTAATCCTTCCTCAAAAGAAATGGAGACACTTGAATTTTATAACAATAGATTTAAGCCTTTTACATATTTGGGGGAAAAATGGCTCTTGAGAAGCTAACCAATATCTAAATTACATAAAAGGGAGCAAGTGAAATATATAAGAAAAAGGCATAACTTTTCCTTATTAAGATTCCAATGTAAACAAATTTATTAGTTTTTTATTTAATCTATTCAAAGTTCAGCAGTTACTATATTTTTATGAACTAACGCTGTGAAACAATGACACAGTACCTGCATTTTTAAAAATTTTATTATCAACAAACTAGCCCATTACTGTTATGAAATTAGTAAGTAGGCAATTAGCAACTCTGTAATTTACATCATAATAATATGTTAATTCTTTTCAATAAAAGTAGTGCCAAATAAATTTTTTTTCTTCTTTTTGTTGTGACAAGACTAGGAGCATTACAAGGTGAAACAACAGTATAATACAATGCACTGTCTATATTTAGTTACAAAACAAATGTGCATTAAATGCAAAAAGAGAGAGAAAAAAATCACAAGTAGTTTATTCAAGGCACACAGCAACTTTCATTCCTTAGTTCTGCCTTAAGAGGCCCTGTTAGACAATTATAATAAAAAAAAATTGTGCAAAACATAAATGCATTTTAATTTATCAAATATTGATTCTAGAATAATAAAACATAAAATTTTCATATGAAAAATATCACACTATCAATGAAGCCTCCATACACTTACAATATTTCCTCATTACAGAAATTTTCCTTCATGACACATTAAATAGCTCAGAATTTTACCTAGTGCCTTCTTTTCCTTTCTATCATTATATTTTTGCAAAAATGAGATTTTTTTTTCTAAAAATACATTTAAACTGTAAAATAGATAAGATTGAGGAATACCATTTGCACGAGTATATTGTGTTTTGAAAGTTTCCACTTTAAAAAAAAAAGGTAGACTATAACTTAGAAAAAACTTTTTTTTTGTGTTATGTATCGAAATAATTATTAAAGATAGATGTAAACGTTTCAAAATTACAGAAAATCTGTAAAATGTTTAAATAAACAGATATTTATTACTAAGATTTCTTGAAATAACTTAAAACAGTTATTTTCATACACATTTTTGGTTATTCTAATGCAGAATTTTTTTTCAAGGTTAAAATAGAAAATTACAAAGCAGTTTTAATTATTAAAACTTCAGTAAATATTTTCATTCCAAAAATAGATATACAAAAAGAATCTTTAGAATATGTAAATATTTATAAAAAATAGTTATAAATATTTTTACGCAAAAAAAAAATAGTTAAATGGTATTTTGGAGGATGCTATTATTTGTGGAAAGGCACTGCTTACAAAACTTTCTATTACATCCAAAATATTTTAACATTTTTATTTTAGTTAGCAAGGAGAGATTTGCAAGCTAAAAGTTAATGAACATGTTTTTCATAAAAATCTGATTCTAAGTCTCTTACAAACCTTAAGGCAAATGCTTTACTAATTCATGAACTATTTTTTTTCTTCTAAGTAACATAACAAGAATGAGAAATGGTATTAAAATTGTGAAATGATTTGCTAAATTAATTAGTTATGTTATATATCCTATAAAATTATAAACACAATTTTTCAATCACTAATTCAGAACTTTTCTTCCCTGCATTTTTAATTAAATTTGTAACTTAAAAGATTATTGTTTGAACTTTCAATAAATAGACATTTACATTGTTTGTAAATGACATAACATTTCTTTAAATAACAAAAATTAATGAAGATTATGTTCATGTACGTTTTTCAGTAGTTCTCTGAGTGGAATAAGCAACTAGGTTTTTTTTATAAATAAATATACATTTTGTTTTAGCTATATTAAAAGATGTTACATTAAAAAACAACTATCAATTACATGCAATCATACTGCACAACACGACATATTTTTTAAAAAGGTAACAACCAAAGAAAAATTAATACATAAATCACTTAATATTTAAAATAATGAATCTCAGATAACAAATAGTTGCAATAAAATTTGTTTAAAAAATATATATAAAGCTAATGATAAAATTCGTGACATTTATAAAGGGAAATATTTATAGCAAAATAAAATATTTTAAAGTGTTTCCAAACACACAAAATTACGCTCTAAACAAACACTTATGTTTATATTTATTCTAGAAATACATATATAAAAAAAATTATGATAGAATACGATGACAATATTTGATTAGAATGAACTTAAAACTTTCGACTAGATAAATTAGATACAGCAAACTTAGCGCCCATAAAAGAGAAAGGAATGTGTAAGTAAGCAAATCACAAAGATAGTTATAATACTTATTCACAGGATTAATTTTTTTTATACATATGATTACTTAAAATTCCCACATTTTTCAAAGACATATCTAATTTACAAACATACTCGAATATAACAAAAATCTCACAATACAAATACAAGGAGGAAAAAAAAGAAGAGCATCACATACAAGCACATAAAATTCAAGTGCACATAATTTAGTTTAATTTGGAAACATTCTCTCTATATGTGCAAGATCATTCACAAAACTCTCAATAGTATATGAAATCAGTGTATAATTTAAAATTTTGTTTTTCATAATTTAAACTGACTAGTAACAACTAAAATAAGTCATTTCTTTAAAAGTTTATATTAATATATACTACATATCATCACATGAATGTCGAAACGAACCAATTCCAAAAACCTATCTTTTTAATTCTGATTAAAAATTGATAAGTGCTTAATAGAAAATTTTTCTAACCCTTAACAAAATAAATATTTTTTTAAAAAATTAAGTTTAATTTTGGGTTGCAAGTAATAAATAATAACTAATACACATTAAGAATGCATTTTAATATATGTATTAAAACTTAAATATACAATAAGATTAATCTTAAAATTTTTTTTATGACTTAACACTAGAATTACAGCTGCGTCTGTATGACAACATAGTCGAAATTTCCCTTTAATATTTCCTTAATTATTATTACAAATATCTTTTTTATTTATTATTAATTAGCAGTAAAATACTTAGTAATTTCAACCAACTTGTACATACTTAAAATTTAAATTACTTTTAATAATGTTTATTTTCTTGCTATGAGGCATTTTGATTTGCATCTGCGTGATATAAAGGGCAAAAAAAAAATTTTTTTTTTTGAAAAATTGAAGTAAATTGTAATTTTTGCACAATCAAAATGACCCCAGCCCTGATTTATGTTCACTTCTTTAATAGTTTTAAAATTTCAGCTTATTCAGATTTATGGTCATTTTATTTTATTCATAGATAACTAAATACTTGACTTCCAACTTTTGTCAGTTTTGAAAAGTTTGGATGTAACCTCAACTTCTCCAAAGAGAAAAAACTTAACATTTTATCATCGATCTATTTCCTATAAGCTATGCTAATTTGTTTGGCCTAAATAAAAGAAAGCAGATTTTTAATTAAAAGTTTGAGTTAAATGATTAGTTATAGAGTAATACTAATTTTAGTTTAAGTTATCTATGATAAAGTATCTACATTTTCCTGGTTGCTACAGTGACTACTGGCAGTCAATATTTTAGTAAAATTTAACATGTTACATCCCCTTTCATAACATGCTGGTCCTGGTTTATAGAAATTTTGAAGACCCATATCTACGGTTAACAAGTAAGATTACTTAAGCAATCTTTAGCCTGAAATTAAGTGTATAGACAGAGCTGTAATTTTAGAGTTGTAATAAAGTCACAATTACTTTTAGAAAAGTATATTGTTAGAATAAAGCTAAAATTACAAATTTATAATTTGGAAATATTTTTAAAATATTGTATATTTTAGATCTTAAAAATAATAACTTAAGAGTTAGAGTAATAATTTATGCATGTTAATCATGTTATTATCAATGATTTATAAAAAATTTTTTATCATTCACAGACAAAATGCTTTTCTAGAACTTATTATTATTGCTTTTAAAATAAATTAGAAAGTTTCAATATTACATAAAAATGAGGGATACTTTTAAGAAGAAAGTTAACACCAATCAGTATGAAAAATCAGCACAAATGAGCACCAAATTTTGATTTCAGAGTGCACTTTAGAGCTAAAATGTTATTGTGCACTAGAAATAAAAATATAAAAACTAGGAAAAAGCACCAAATTTTCTGAAACAGCAACTAAATATTAATGGTACAATACAAACATATTAGGAGCTAATTTTTGGATAAAAACAAGATTCACAAGAGAAAATTTAAATTAGTATTCACCATCTAATACTAACTACAGTAAAAATATCAAAATGAATTAAAATGGACAAAGAATAAAGTTAATTGACCGGTTAAAGTTACAGTTAGAGGTGAAGGACATAAATTGTACAAAAAAATTCAATTGTAAACTGATTTAAGCTCATAGTTATGAATTAGCAAAACATAATATTAATCATTCTATCAAAGGATAAATTGTTTTTAATCTTCTGCACTCAAAGACGTTGGGCAAATGTATTAGATATTTGCTCACATAAAATAAATAAAACCTGGCGTGCGTGGCAAAAAAAAGAGAAACTATTGTTCTTGAAATAAAGCTATTAGTGGGAACATGCCATTATGATAAAACATTAACTATTTCTTAGGAGAAAGGTGAACAAATAAAAACAATTTTTTCCACCAAAATACTTAAAAAAATCCTGTTCTGCAATAGAATTTAAAACAAACCAGTGTCTCAATTTTTATTTGCCACAAATTTACGAATTAAACTTTAAACATATCAAATTAATTTGCTTAATAAATAATTAAATACTTAAATATTGAATTAATTTCACTATTTTATTGATGAAACACTGTTATATCATTGCTCAGTCTACAAAATAAACTGTCACCCAGCATGTGCTATGATTATAGTTCCCAATTCATTGTTTTAGATTCATGGTTAGAATTAATGAAGTGTTATTGATATATTATTTTTTTTAGCAAAGGAAAATACAAATAAGCTGCCTTTATAAATTAAACACACTTGTTTTCATTAAGCTTAGGACATGAATTATCTGATTTTTTTTTTTGTTAAAAAATATATTCTTAAAAATCTTTAATGTAAATATAAAAACTCATAAATCACAACCACAAAGAATTAAATACCAAAAGAAACCAGGGTATTCAAGCAAACAAAATCTACAACATGAGCAAGCATTTGTAAATACTCCTTAAAAATAGCTTTTTAATTTATTTTTAAAAATATATAATCATTGTTTATACACACATGCGATATCTTAAATATTTTAGTACTTCTGCAGAAATATGATTAAAAGATCAAAAATCTAAAGATCTGAATTGCAACGTAAAAGCTTACGCCCCAAAAGCATAATTTCATAAGTGAATCTGCAGCATAGATTCAGAAATGCCTGCTACCTCAATACAATCAGCTAGAGAATATTAATGTAACAATTCAGCTTATTCAAACATAGTTGCATCTATACTTACAAATATAAGGCTTTTAAATGCTATACATATGAACTTTATGTTACTTAAATTTAAGTTGAATTTTACAGAATGACAGTGAAAAAATGGAATATATCTCTTTATGGTTAAGTCTGAAATCAGGAAAAAATTTATTTTTTTTTAACCTTTTGTTCAGAGGGCTGTTTTTACACTAAAAATTTTAATTTTATTAGAATTGAATCTAGAGATGCTTAGATCTCGGCAATTATTCCAAATTTATTTGTTTGGTTTCTAAAATATGCAGAGCTCGCTGCTGCGCTGGAGAATTTCTGCTATTAGGGCTGACGTTAAAAAATGTTCAGGTTTATAACAAAATTGATTCCAATTTTTTAAAAAGTTTTTAAGGATTTTATTAACAATGTTCGTATAATTGCACAATGTACCCCAACAATTGACATCAATATAATTTACCATTTTACTGGTATCAAGTATGCAGGATTTTATAATGAATGCACATTATTAAGTTTATGCAGTATAGAATGTACTATAGGTCTGGAAACATGTTCAAGAATAATTGGGTCCATTGATAAATGTTTTAAATGCAATATTCGCAATTTACTTTTCATAGAAAAAATCTACAACACATGTTTATGCTATAGGTTTTCAAAACATATCAGACAGTTCAAAGGACTTATGTTAAGATTTAAGGTATTTTTTTTTGTTTTTGCTTTCCTGTCTACAGCTTTTACTTAAATTTTGCTGGTTAAAATAATTCAGTTAACAATTTTAAAAGAATAAAACTGGTTTTGTAAATATTTCATGTTTGGGATGGATGATTTTGAAGGGTCTATAAAAAAATTTTTTATGATGTGTATGATTAAAAGCTTACAACAATTAAACTATAGTAAAAGTAGTTTTGGTATTTAATTGATATTTTGTCTTTTGAGCCATTAAGTAAGTTTTTGAAAAATAAGTATTGTATCATAGCAGGACTGTCAATATATTTTTTTAAATTTTGACTATGTTTTCATTGTTTGTGCAAGATTCATTTTTAAATAAATAAGTAATAGATTTACTGTTCATTTTCTTTTTTAAAAAAAAAAAATAAAATCAACATTATTAAATGCAGAATACGAGTAATTTACATTATTTGTAAGTCAAATTTTTACGATACAAACTATTTTAGTGAATGTTAAAAATCGTCATTGAGATACAATTATTGAAGCGATTTCTCCCATTTCTTGACATTTGATATTACGAGATTCGACTGTTGTAATTTATTATAGATGGTTTTTCATAGCACTCAACACATATATTTAAAAACAAATACACCTCATTAAAAAAAAAACTTTAGTTTTTTTTAAATGGGCGAAACTAGTTTACAATAATATGATAGTGAACAATGAAATTTATAACATTTTTATAAAGTAGAAAAATTACATGTAGGACACTCATGCATTGAATTTGTTAGAGAGCAAAAAAAAAAGTACTATAAACCCAATATTGATTTAATGTTACTGATTTACCAGATCCTGAGACAGTTTTAGAGTAAACAATTTAGCAAAAATGCTATACAACTTTTTGTAAGCACTTTTATGCACAGGTGCAACTACATCTCATCCCTAACAAAAATGTTAAACTATAATACACATACAACACCAATAAACTTATTTGTGACCTTAACAATAAATCATCCAAAACAGATCTTTAAAAGCAGTGCCATATACACAGTTATCAGGAAATGTTGGTTGTTTAATACATCCTGATTCAAAGGCAAGGAAACTAGAAAGAAGAAAATTTTAAGATTTAGTTTCTATTACTGACAATTATAGATGTGAACACACAATTTATAATTATTTCTCGCATAAAATGTAGCTTACTTCTAATAAACTATGCCATTAAAATATATACCTAAAATGTGTATAGTACATGAAGAGAAAAATAAGAACTTTTTCAGAAAAGAACTGTAGAAAAACACTTTCACTTTCAGGGACACAATAAATTAAGTTTTTATGCCAATTAATTATGTTACGAATAAAGTGTAAATAAAGTAATACGATTAAGCTTAGAAATACATATGTATAGATTTTTCGCATGTTTTGCACACTTTGTTTTCATAAATAAGCATAATAATGTTTTCTTAATAAATAGTCAGTAAATTATCATTTTACATTTTTCAATTACATTGTCAATAACTAAAAATTTAATTTTTAAATAAATCTAAAAGTAAATTTTCATCTTAAACAATTTGTGATTAAAAAAAAAAAAGATTTTTGACACTTTGAATTAATATTTTTACATTTAGTCATTTTCATGTTAATATTTCAGAGCTGCTTCAAAGTTGATTGAAATTAGTTATAAGCTTTCTAATTCCAGTAATTTAGTCTTTTGAAATTAAAATTTTGTTGGCATGAGACTGTACATTGCTTGTTTGTATAACACAGATTGCACACCCTATCTTAATTCACTTCATTTCTTAATAGGTATTTCCATTCCCTTTCTTATGTTCTTTTGCATTCTTTGAGCATACAGCATTAATTTTAAAAAAGCTTTTGTTACACCAAAATTTCAAAATGATTTGCATTTCTAAATAGAAAATTACATTACCCTAGCAAGAACAAAATAAAATTATATAACTAATCCTGGTTGGCAAAAAAGCCAAGTATTTCATTATAGAAATTTACACAACATTAGCAAGTGAGTGCAAAATATACACATAATACAAGAGCATTCGAAGTGTTCAATCGCTTTCTATTCATTATTTTAAGTTTCAAAAGTACAAAGGTCATAGAATTTAAAGCTAATTAGCGTAATTCACTTTAGTTTGATGATGCGAAATTTGCGTTTTGCTTTATTCTTATTCAAGACTTTCATTTATAATGTGTGTACCATTAATATTGATAATGTGTGGTTGGTGAAGTTTTTCCAAGTTAAAATAACGCTAAAAAATGCACCAGGACATGTAAAGAAATGAATTTTTAAAATTTTCAATAATGTTACATTAAATTAAAGTCTAAATGATTACTCTTTATTACTCTCCAACTAAAAGTCTGATTTAAATAGGAGAAAGAAATATGAATCGAACTAGAAGATACATAAGCAGAATATATAAAGTAGAATTAAGTTACAGAAATAAGCTTTCTAATTAAATTAGTAGCTGCAGTAAGTGTAGTCACATAAGTAAGGATGGAAAAAGGCCTAATTTTCCATATTTTAGTTAATTTCTACAAGTTTGATGCAAATGAAGAGTGATTGTTGAAAGGAAGGGAGCAAAAATTTATGTGAGCTCTTAACTTTAGTGAGTTTTAACTAAGTAAAGCTTAACTAGAAAGAAAGAAAGAGTTAGAGCAAACCTGATATTAATAAGAAGGCATGTAAGACAAGATATCAGTTAAATCATAATTATTCACTTGGTTCATTAAAGAGCGTGCCTGCCTTGTGAGTTCAATTTGATCAGGGGTTTTCCCAAATACTATGTTTTGCCAAAATGGGTTTTGCTAAAAGGAAATTATTGTGATTAAATAACAAAAAACCTTTCAATTAAAATTTGAGTTGGAAAAACTTCATCTAAAAACAAAATAATTTTCTTTGTTAGCATTATTACTATGAATTAGTAAAAAAAAAACTTATTACCTTAGTAAAATAACTATTTGTTTTTACTTACAAATTTATACACTAAATATTATTAAATGTATATACACTGAAATAAAAAGAGTAAAATAATTATATTCATTACCGAAAGATGTAAAACAAATAAACAAAAGCGCAAAGTATAGCAAATTTAAAATACTAAAAAAACACTATTTTAATGTTTTTATATTGATCAAATATTAAATTTAATAAAACAAAATAACTGACC
The DNA here is from genome assembly GCF_982258835.1 of Parasteatoda tepidariorum. Lineage (NCBI taxonomy): Eukaryota > Metazoa > Arthropoda > Arachnida > Araneae > Theridiidae > Parasteatoda > Parasteatoda tepidariorum. Next base: position 59,728,821 of record NC_141761.1, read on the forward strand.
AAAAAAAAATTGAATGAAAAAAAAATCAAAGTTAAGTTTTTATGTATTTGCTTGCAGTAATAAAAAGCTTTACTTTAATGATATATATCATTTTGAAACTTTAATTACAGCTTCTACGTTTTAAAAACGGTTTGAGTTATTTTATTTTATATTTTTGAAGGAAAAAAAAAATCAGTGAACAGTATACAAAAATATTCATTTAATTTATCATATAATTGCTTACATATTTAAAAAGTTAGACTAAAATTTTAATGTTAGTTCATAAAATGCATTTCATAAGAGTTTTTAACTTCATGAAGATATTCTAAACAAAGATTAGATGGCTATCAATTTGATGAGATTTAACTTAATCAGGAGCAATATTTTGTCAACATTATGCTACTTTGTTTTTAGTTAAAGGTATTGTTAGCCTATATAACTCACATTTGAGTGTAAGCTTTCGAAGACCAGCAGGTTTGGCTTAGAATGTACTTTGTTTCGGACTATTGTGGGTCTAAATTAATATTGACAATAATATTTTTCTCAAATTTAATATAAAACAATGAAATGAAACTTTAGTTTATTCTTTTATCTGATAAAAAACCAGTCTGAAAATCAAAGACTTCGACCATGTGGAAAACTTTCATTCACCAATTGCTATGATCATTTCAAAATATTAAAAGTAAACTTTATTTTTTACATTTTTCTTACATCTGATACACATGGTTCAAATTTCTGTCGTCATAATAAAAAAGGAAAAAAAGTTATTTAGCATTACTGTCAACAGAGCTAATTACACCGTATAAATCCTGATCTAACGTCATGGGAAGTGATACATTACTGAGTGAGTGAGAGCAAAGTGAAAAAGATATCAATACTTACTTTCTCTGGTGGAATGAAAGGCAAATTAGATGCTTGCATTTGAGAGTAGTAGAAAGGGCTGGACTCACTGTGGTATATATACTACAGGAAGAGAAATAACTATTGCAGATTAAATGTTATGGGAGGAATAAATTATTGAACAAAAATATTGCAGGATGGTAATACTTTCATAATTTATATTTGCTCTATTATTTCCTTAGGGCATAACATCTAGGTCTGGTAAAAAAAAAAGAAAAAAAAAAAAGCTGAAAATAAAAATCCAAAAATGCTTTTGCCCATAACACATTTTCAATAATTGAAATAATAACCAAAATTTGAGCAAGCAAAAAGTACATGTAGGAAGTATATATCCCCAGAATATTACCAATGTTTTAATAAAAGATATCAATGTACAGATTTCCTTGAAGTGCCTGAATAAAAATCTCGATCTGTGATTTTTAAATTAAAATCTTGAGATACCGATTACAATGTATAATTTTAAATCAAGTTAATATAATTTCAAATCGTCTTATTGGTATTAAATAATGCAAAAAACTAGTAATCTTTTTAAAGAATTTGAAAAAGCATTTTTTTAAAAATTAAATTGAAAAAAAAAGTAGAATACTGCTAAGAAGAAGAAAAACTCAATAAAGAAATAAAATGTATCTACTTTTAATCAAAAAAAAGGGAAGCAAATTAGTTAATAAACCAAAAACTTTTAACACTTGAAATAACACTCATAAAGGTTCAACCTTAAAACATTAATCTTATAAATTACATGTGAAATAACCAATAGATGAAAATGTAATAACCAATAAAAATTTTTTTACAATTTTAAGGATAAACTTAATAACTTTGAATTTAATTCTTTAATTTTCATAATTAATGTTTAAAGCATATAAATAAAATGCTATATTTAATGATAATAATAAAAACTAAACAGCTGTGTAATTATTTAGTTTTTTTTTATTATTATTAAACTATTCAATAATAATAAAACTAAATTATACAGCTACTATTTATTGAAAGGTAAGACATTATTAGGCAGACATCAAATAAGTGTTACTTACAGGTGAACCACCAGAGCTAGCAGTAACGGTGCTATCTGAACTTGATATATAATCATAATTTCCCTGATCAAGGTTTGGTGAACACCAGCTTTCATTTGAACATTTATGCAACTTTTCTGGACTTGAATTATAACTCTAAAAAGTAAAGATGCTTTTAAAAATTTGTTTATTTAAATTTAAAAATAAGTGTTATTAAAGAAAACATAATTAAGAAGTAAAATAACTCATACATTACTATAATTCATTAAACGCTAAAACTCTTCAATTTTATTTAGATTATATAATGCTAATTCCACTCTTTTATTCATAACATTATAGTACAAGAATTATTAATTATTCTATAACCAAGAAAAAAAATTTTTTTGTTGCATTTTTACACAATAGAGTCCATTGGTAATTAATAATATGGAAAGTGTCCTTTGTGTAAGTAGTGTAATATGGAAAGGGTCCATTAATAATATGGAAAGTGTATCGACAACAAATGAAGGAGATGATTATTAAAGAGCTCTCAGTTAAAAGGATAAATATTAATTTAAAAGAAATTTAACTAAATATTGGAAAATATAGAAATTGGACAGCCAAGAAAAGTCTTTTTATACATAAAATTAAAAATATTTTTAGACAATCAAGTACATGGGAACACTTACATTCATCACAGAATTACTAAGTTCATATTGACCATTTAAATCACACATCCTTTGTACTTGATTCAGTTCCATAAGATCTTTTAAATCTAGTACAACAGGAAGAATTTCATGCTATAGAGAAAGGAAAAAGAACATTAGATAAACTTTTTTTTTAAACACAAAGCTAGAACAGAAATTTTAAAATTTAAGAGATCAACAAATTGTCTAACTGACATTTGATACATAAACTTAAATTATTTATATGCAGTGGTGAACAAAATTTGTAAAATTCAGATTTGTAAAAATATTATTATATTATTTTTTCTACAATTAGGAAAAAGAATCTGAAATTTTTTAAATTCAATTATTGTTGGAGGTTTAGTTATTCTAAAAATTGAAAATGAAGTACATTAAAAGTAAATGTTTACTATTATTTTGTTAACAAAGCTGTCTTAAAATAGTGTTTAGCACAACAACATAGTTTAGTTACGTTACAGTTGAATTCATTTTATCATTAGTTAATAATGCATTTTGTTTTGTCCCTTGACAAACTCCATAGAACAATTACAGAATAAATATTTTTTGCTATTTCAAATTAAAAATAATTTTTTAAAGGTTATTACTCAACATTCTTTTGCATAGAAACAATGATATCTAATAATGAAATGAGAAAAAAATGGAAATACTAACATTTTGAAAGGCATCTTCCTTCACTAAATTTGAAAATGTCTTTTGAGTTGGCAAAGATGTTCTTGATTCATCAAGTGATACATCCTTAGATGGATGAAAGGGACTAGAAATAAAATATATTTAAATTATTAAAAAATAACAAAAAGCAAAAGGTTGTGAAAGATAAAACACAATCATTAACTAACCTTTCTATGTAATTTAGCATAGCCAAGTCTTCACTCGATAAACTCTGACAATCTATTTTGTTGTATGATTGTGAATCTTCAGTTAAACTTAATGAGTTTACCTACAAATGAATAAATCCATATCTTTATAAAAAAATTAATTCACAAATGAGACCACTAAAAAATCTAATCCTATTTACAGAAGACATTTATAGTAACATAGTATGTACAGTTTTGAAGAGACATAATGATAATTGCCTAAATGTTGAATATTTAGATTTTAAAATTGATATTGTTAATGAACAAATTAAAATTGGTGTTTATGATAAAAATAAAGCTTATAAGTTTAAGGTTATTTTTTTCTGTAATTTTGATACTAATTGGTGCAGAAAAATTTTCAAAAATTTAGTTTTTTCTCAATTGTCCAGAATTAACAAAATTTGCAATAATGTTGAGAGTCTTCAAGAGGCAACAAGTAAATTTTTAAAAAAATTTGGAAAATAATGGTTTTCCTTTTAATTTCTGTAATGAATTTAAAAAAATGATTAAATATTGTTAGTTTCGTTTTCTTTTAATAGGGCATGATCAAGCCTTAGCCGAGTTGCCCTGGTTAAGCATTTCTACTAATGATGGCAACTGCTTTCTCGCTCCTTTTTTTGCTTCCTTCTGTACATTAAATTAGAGAGCGTTGTTTTTTTCGTTAATTCCAATTTAGTTTAGGCTTTGTAATATGTTGTGTACTTGTTTTGTGATTTATCATTTTGAAGTAAGTTTTTGAACATTGTCTTTGTTTAGGTATTATATTTTCTTGTTTGGTTTTGTAATTTGCATTAAAATTTTCTCTTGACCTAGACTCTGGTAAAACCTTTGTGGTACAGAGAGAACAGCGTAGACATTTGTCGTGCTCTCTCGATAGAAAAGGTTGCACTTATGACTTTCGGGGCTGGTACCCCCTGACAACGTCAGCTTCGGCTGTTATATTTTTCATTTTTTTATTCTTCTGGTTCCATATAAGGCAACTTACAAGGAATAATTATAGAGTTTTTGACATGACATCACTTCAAGATTAATACTTTAAATCATAATAAAATCAATATTTTATATATTAATATCTGAAGATCAATATTATATGTTATATTTTATAACTATTCAGTTCATATTATAGGTAATGAGTTCTTAATTGTCAACAATCTAAATATTGATTTTAATTCCTTTTTGGCACAACTTCGGCAGATTTTTAAGAAAGCTCAAGTGGTCAGTAATAATTGTCTAAGCTCACCACGAGAAAATATTTTATGATTCTGAATACTTGCTAATACTTATATGTAGATAAGCATTTCCTGTAAATCAAGATTATAATATACTCCCAGATAAGTAAAGTAACTATAATTTAGAAAAAATATAAATGCTTGTTAAAATGAGTTAATAATTTTTTTCAATAAATCAATTTAAGTGTTTAATTATTAATAATTAATTTAGTTATTAGAATAAATTTTTAATACATGTTATTTCAGTATGTTATAATGGTTTTGGTATGTCTATATTCTAGATTTTTAGTTTTGCTAGTTCTAGTTTAGTAATATTTTTTAATTTTGACAAAATTGAAAAATAAATTTGGGAATAGGGTGGGTTTCGAAATTAGTGTTTTTCTAATTGCATGCTTCAGGGAAAGAAGAAGTTTATATAGGAGTAAATAAAAATCGATTTACACACAATGAACAAGATTTTTATTCGGTATATTTCTTATAAGATTATTGTTTTTGCCATTTTATTTTCAATAATTAATCACATTTACAGGTTAGGTAAATTGCAACTTTACGTGTTTTTATTTATTTACAATTATTTAATATTTATGATAATAGATTATGATTTTCTATATCAAAATTTTGAGTTTTTGACAGTAATTGTCAAAACAAAAAGGGGGTTTTAATGTCAAAATGATTAAAGAATATGTATGTCTTTAATAATAATGATTATTATTATAAATCTTTACAATAATAATCACTTGATATTTTATATGTGATTTTATTAATAATTATTTCATATTTATGATAGTTAACAATTATTTTTAACAATAAAATTTTCAGTTTTAGGTCTAAAAGGGTTTTTTTACAGGGTGGTTAACACAATGGGTAAAACTGTCAACTCTAAGTACAATATAAGAAAACCACTTAGATAGAGATAATGATTGAACGAATTTACATGTTTAATTTATATGACAAATATTTTAAGATGTTCTAAAGAATTTTTTAATATGTTTATCTTTCTGATTTCAATCATTTTTGAATTAAGTTGCAATTTTATGCTACCAACTCGCTTTCCTATGTGTCAATACATGTGTGTGTTTTTTTTTATCCACATGTATTATTCCTTCCAGCGAAATGACTTACTTTAAATATTCCTTTGTAATGTGTATTACTTCATTTTTAATTAAAAGTTATAATTACATACTTTTAAACTTCTCACATAGACTAAAAACTGCCTATTATTTATTGTAGGGACAGCAAAAAAAAATTTGCGACCACTATAAATGAATTATTATTTTTTAAGGTATTTACTATAAGCGTATGAAACAACATTAGTTACATAGCAGCAAAAATATAGAACAAAGTTATAATATGTTTCAATGCATATTCTCCAATAAAATGTCAAATCTAATACAGTTTTTATTTCACAAAGAACTTACCTGAGGAAATGATGCTTTTGAAATGGATTCACTCACATTAGACATCTCACTGATATTGGAGAAATAAGAGAGATTGTCGAAAGTTGCTTGATAGCCAGATGAGTTTCGGAATGTTTCAGAGTTCATAACATTCGGTGAGCTATCAATATTAGCCGACAACATAGAGTTCTGAATATTATTTACAGGGTTGTTAACATCTTGAGATATGATGGATTCAATATCCATCAGTACACCGGAATCTTGAAGAGCCATAAGATCTTCTGCAGTCTTTTTGTAGTCCAACTCATCAAACGACGAAAAAGTATCACTAATTGGCGTAGAAGTGAGACTCTTAGACAGTAACAATTGTTCAGACGGGGTAAAACAAATTCCCTTACACATGACATTTGAACAATCCGTTAATGGCTGGACACACAATTAAGGAAAAGAAAAATTTGGACTAACAATGACTTAGAAAAATCAATAGAAATGTTTAACTAAAAAGTGAAAACTTAATGTCTGTTGAGTAAATAATTAAGAAATTAAGCTCCAAAAAAAAAAAAAAAAAAAAAAAAAAAAAAAAAAAAAAAAAGTGCGTAGCCAAATTATTCAACAAAAAATAAGCACCGTTTAAGCACTTTTCAAGCACCCAAGAAATATTTTTAAGCACTTTAAAAAAATAAGTAGGCAGGGTTGGAAAGTTTTTGACTATTGACGGTTTTCTCTTGTTTTAACCGTCATATACATACATAAAAAAAAAAAACTTTTGGTATCGTTTTTGACAGTTGTAAAAAATCATGAAATTTTGAATCATGTAAAACGAATGGCGTTTTCATACGCTACGGATTGACAATAAGCCGAAATAGATTGGGGTTGAATTAATTGTGAAAATGTTGAATGTGTCTTTTTGCATAATTCATAGAGAAAATCAACATGGCCAAGGAAAAATCTCATTTTGAAAAAGGGAAAATTAAGCACTTTTTAAAAACACCCAATGAAAAAAGCACCTTTAAAGGCTTTTAAAAAACAAAAATCAAAATTAAGCACCTTTTAAAAGCGCTACGCACCATGGAAAAAAAAACAATTACAACAGTTAAAATTTTGTAAGAGACAGAGTCATATTTTATAACTAAAAATAAATGAATGAATAAAATGGCTGTATGAAGACTGTTATACGGCTTTAATAAACTAGCAATTAAACAAGTTATTTTCAACATTGTATATTAATTAATATACCAAAAGTTATTTATTTACAATTTGTTGCATAAAACATATAACCCCTCGAACAACTACAGAATTTCTGTTTCCTAGTGGTTACTTTCGTAGTAGAATTTACAGTCACTGGCAAATTCAAATTTGCCAGTGACTTCAAAGCAATCAGGCAGATATTATTGTTAAAATTAAGTTTCATTTAATGCATATTTAGCACAATTTGCAAACATTAAAAATGAAAAAGTAATACACAAAAACTTAATGTTTAAATTTAATTTCATACAATCATCATTTAGTTATTTTCATAAAATCCTCATAAAAAAAGAGAAAAGAAATATTTAACCTAGCTTAGTCCAACTTTATCCTATGAATTTGAAACGTACTTAGAGTGATTAATATAGAATTAAAAAAGTAAAGAAAAAACAATAGATCCACAAATACACTTCATGGTCACATACATGACTTAGTAATAGCAAACCTTAAAATAATGATCTAAAACTTAAAACCAATATGAATCTGTATAAAGGATACTTTCTTTCGCTTTTGACGAAGATTAGGCATAACCGGTTTCGAAGATTCAATTTCTGTTGGGGGACAATTTACTTGACATGCTGAGGATAATACAGAAAAAGTTTAAAAACAAGTTAACAAAAATTTATACAAACTATTTTTGTATAAAATCTTAACGAAAATATTTGAGGGAAAAAGTGATGTTTGCACATTATAAACTTGCATGAAAGATAAACCAGGTAGTAAAAAATAATAAATTTAAAGGCAATGTAAATTGAACTAATAGATTTTGCTATAAGAAATGCCATGATTTGTAAAAAGTAAAGGTACTATTGTATCCTAATGAAGATAGGGTATTCTTTGAGCTGCATATGAATAATCCTAAAAAACATGAATAAAGCACAAATAATGGTACAAAAACAGATTTGGTTCTAATTTTATAAGCAAAAACCTTCCTTAGAATAATAGGGGGAAAAACAGGCGATAAACAATTTGCAATAAAGAAAAAAAAATGGTTTAACCTAAGGGAAGAGCAAAAAGTTAGAACAAGATTACAACAAAGGAAAAACCTTAAGGTTTTCATCTTAGTCCCCCCCCCACACACACCAGTTTCTTATTTCCTTTCTTTTGTTTGATGGTTTTGTTCAAGCTTATTGCTCTTCTCCTATTAGTTAAACCACCTTATTTTTTATTTTTGTAACTAGTTTGTCCCATTAGAAAGCTTTACAACTGGGAAGTTTTCAAGTAATTGTAAACAAAAATAAATAGACAGTCATTAAAGTATACTTGATTCTAATCATTGTTTCCTTTAAGCCCTTAAAAACATCACAATAAATATTCAAATTAAAAAGTATGAAAGTTAAAAGGATCAAGATTTCTTTTCGGCAGGGACAGAAGTCACTAATCAAAAAGACAGTTTTTAAAAAAATTTAATGTAAAATTATGTAAAAAATGGCAATCATACATTATGCACCTATAAAAGAAAATAAATTATAAATCATGAATATTTTGCATTGCTATTGATTAAAACTTTAAAAAAAAAAAGGATAATTTCTTCCAAGTCGTCATAGAACAAAAAAATAGAATGGCTTTGATATTAGTACATTTCTAAAAAAAAAAAACTACTTTTCACAAAATACTTTTATTGAAAAGCGAAAAATTATATAGATTTGCTTCTATAAATGCAAACAAATAAATTCACAATTTTGAACTTTTTTAATTAATAAAAATTTAAATTACATACTCCTGTTTTCCTTCTGGTAAGGAATAACACTTGCAGGAACAGTTCCAGGATATTCTGGGGACTTTCTCTCATCACAGATTTGCAAATTAGAATACAGTAGTTGTTGTTCATTTTCATTTCCTTCTAATTTTATATTTTCTATTCTAAGGGTTTTAAAAAAAAGAAAACAAATATGAAATAAAATTAATAAGTGACAAGTAATCAATGTCTCTAAGGACCAATCCAAAACTACTCTATAAATTTTATTGACTTCTTCACTAAAGTCCTTTGAGACTAAAAAAAAGTAAGTAAAAAAAAAAAGTAATGATATGATTTAGAAAGTTAAGTGCTTTTAAATAAATAATTCCCATAAATAATCAAACGGGGGAGAAAGCTTACAATATCAAAGGTAACGCATTTGAGTCACTAATGTATTAAAATTAAATAAGAGATATTGGACATACACTAATCAAATTTTAAAATGAAATCTTAGAAATTACTAAGTATTATCTTACATAATTGATTTACAAAAGCATTAAATAACAAAGTTAAATAATATAGTTAAAAACTATGCTAGCAAGGTTCACTTACTTTAAAGTATCTAAAGGAGATAAGTTATTAATATTTTCAGATGCAGGAACAGGGTCATTATTAGTCATTAGAGAATTTGGACTCCATATGTTTGTTTTTGATTGAGGCGACAAGGAATATGAGCTTGGATATTCACTCACAAGAGGAACTTGAAATGATTGCTGACTACTTGGAGGAGTTGAAACAGCTGAATCTAAAAATATATTTACAAATTTATATCTAATCATTGGAAAAAGGTACAATTATCATTACTAAAAAATTTCAATATAAATAATTTTATTCCTGTTAATTGTTAAATTGCACTAAAAATTTAAAAATCTAAGAAATCTCAAATTTATAACTATGGAATTAAAAAAAAAGGGGGGGGGGCTCTAGTTGTTGATCTGATCACACAACCATGCAAAAGAGCAACTAAAATGGTAAGACTTATAGAAAAGCGGTCTCATACGTGTGAAATTGTGAGCAATATTAATTTTCTATGGCCAAAGAAATGTCATAGCATATCTCATCCTCATGCATGACAATGCTACAAAGGGTGCATAGCCAAATCTTTCAACAAAAAATAAGCACCTTTTAAGTACTTTTTAAGCACTCAAAAAATATTTTTAAGCACTATATACTTTAACAAAATGGAAAATAACTTTCAAAGACTTTATAAGATCATGATCATATTAGCCATTATAAAATGATCGAGAGATTCTCAGATTCGATATCAGAGGGTGAAAAATGAAAAATATAATTTTGAGATAGATCTGCCAAGCAAATGATAAATCTAATCATACGAATCACACAATTATGCAATTTTAAAAGATGATAATTATAGAACTAAATATTTTTTCCAGGAGACCTGTGTTAGCCCCAGTAAATAGTTATGGTTATTTAATTTTAATGAAGAAAAGTAAAAAACCAATTTCAATAAAAGTAAACATTATTTTGATGCATCTTATTACGATTTTTCTGAAATCGAAAAAGTTATTGCAATTCAATAAAGAAAATCATGAGTTAATGCAAATCACAAGTAATGAGATCTTTAAATCACGAGTTAATGAAATATGTTTAGCAAAATGCAATGTACATACCACAATCTAAAGTGCTATTACCATTTTATACATCTTATTAATCTATGTTTTTTCTTTATACAAATTTTAAATATAAATATTATCGAAATAGTCAAAACTATGCATTTACAAATGGCATTTAAGGCAATTTACACAAGGTATCTAAAAAAAAATAATATTAAATATACAACGTGCTAACTATTAACATATGTAATAAAAAAAAAATTTCGGACAAAGATAAGTAGTTAGATTATTGAAAAATTGCTGGTGAAGGAATTTAAATATTCTGCTAGTTTTAAGAAAATGTGCTAAGAAAAAATGGAAAATCAAAATCATATTTTAATGATTAAAAAACTATAAAATTGTATCGAAAATAATAATAATAAAAATAAAAAAAATTTCATACAAGTCTTAATTTACAAATATTTGTTAATTAATAAATATTTGTTCGTAAAGAAGAAAATCCAAGTAATAAGATTCAAATTGATGTATTTTAAGATATTAGACCTTATTTTCTTAAACCTAAATAATTAATTGAGGAAAATATCTAGAATTAAAATGCAAATAAACATATAATCCATAACTTTTAAAGTTTTTCGAATCTATATAACTCTAAGAAAAACTTTGATTGAATATAATAAAGATAACTAAATTCTCAATAAATTATTGAGAATTTAGTAAAACGAATATAGAAGTGTTAAAAATTGCAGCATTAGACTTACTGTGATAAATAGGAGTGTTTGGTCCAGAATGATAGTAAACAGGTATAGGAGAGTATTCACTTTCTTGGTTATAAATTTGGTCCTAAAATTTTACAAAATAAGTTAAATATTTTGAATTTTTAAAGCATAATTTCAAAAAACTTAAGGCTGCAAGTGAACTTACCATTTTACTGTCCTCAGGACTGTGCAAATTATGGACATTTTCTAAACTTTTGTCAGCATCAACCCTTTTTTTCAAAGTAGAATTCCAATGATTTTTAATGGCATTATCAGTCCTGTAAATAAATGAGCAAACATGTTTTACAAAGAAATAAATACAAAATTAGTATAATAATGTATAGTTTAATAGAACAAGAGCTAGATGCAGTTATACCACACCAAACTCAAATTCTGTTATTCTCGATTCATTATAATTCTATTATTCATTATTCTATTAATTCTAAATGGTGATATACGCCCCAATTCAAAAACACTATAGAGATTGAAAACAAATTTTTAAAAAATAATAATAACTAGGGTGCTATAGAGAGCCCTATATCAGAATAACCTATAAATATTTGGCCAAAAATACCCCTACCCTTAAATTTTGATAGAAATGTGAAACTAGTCATCCTTGACTCAGTTCACAGCCTTTCTCAGAATGTTGGATAGTAAATACTTATCTTTGCCTGTGGCAATGATTTAAGTGCTTATAGAAAAATACATAATTTCTTATTAATTTGTACAAATAAAGTAGAAAAGAAAATTTTAAAAACTGATAAGATAAAATAAAAAAAATTCTTTTTTTAAATTTCAATGACAATAAATTTCAATTTAATCTGATACCCTATAAGTCATTTAATAAAATTTTGCTTTCTGAATAATAGTATTATAATAATAGCGTGAATAATAATAATACAGTAGGGAACCGATTATCCGGAACGGTCGGGACCATCGCTATTCCGGATAACTGATTTTTCCGGTTTTCTGAATCGCTAGAAAAATCCGTTTTTTTATTGTTAAACTCAACTAAAAAAAAAAAAAAAAAATTGGAAATAATCTTAAAAATAAGAAAAAACGATGAAGTAATACACTGATGATTATTTCCAAAATGATGGTAAGGTAAACATCTTTAAAAAAGGAAAGAAAAATCGTAAAATCTTATGAGGAAGAAGAAAAAAAATTAAAAATGGGGAGAAAATTTATCGAATTTCGTTCCGGTTTTTTGGTTTTCCGGTTTTCTGATTTCCGGATAACTGGTTCTGTACTGTAGTAGGAATAATTCTTATAATCTTGTAAATATAATTTTGATTCATTCTAGAAATATTTTAATACTTGCATCTGAACTATACACGCATAGTAAGTAATTTATAATACGTTCAAATAGAGTTAATCTCTGGAATTTTACATTGAGTGTTGGCCGAAAACATTGTATCTTTTAGTACTTATCCCTTTCGGCACAAGGAAATTAAGCTATGTTATTTATTTGGTTAAAAAAAATTCTTTATTTGTTCAATCAAAAAAAGTTACATTTATATTATTATCCTCGGAGACTTTATCACAGCCACTACGAAATAAGTATCTACTTTTTTTAATTTTTGTGGTCCACTGTCCAAAATCATTGTGCATCTCGGTCCTAAATTCATGTTCACTTAAAAAAAGCATGCAAAATATGAAATTAATTACCTTCCAGGTAATAGCTTAGCTATTTTAGCCCATTGATTCCCCCATTTCCGGTGATATTCACAAATTAACCTTTCTTCTTCAACAGTCCATGCAGATTTTTTAATATCAGGATTCAGATGATTGTGCCACCTAAATTAACAATTCAATTAAAATATTTGTTTAACTAAAAAATATCATAATTTCTGACTAATTATTGACACTACCTTTCTCTGCATTGCTTTCCAATTCTTCCATTTAAATGCTTGGCAATTGCAGTCCATTTTTGAGGACCCAGTTGTTTAACAAGCTCAGTAACTAATAAGTCCTCCTGAAAATGAAAGCACAACTCTAATATAAACTATTACACAAGTACATCAAAGTTTAGAAATCAACTTCATTTTGCTTCCGAAAATAATGAATATCTTCAAATAATTAAAAACATGCCACTTTAAATGGCAGTCTAATCTACCTTAATAAATTAAATAATTTAATAAATTAAAATGCTTTAAATAAATAAAATTAAAAAAAAGCAAAATTAAATTCTTGAGGAATAATATATATTTATTACATTAGAAAGATTTTAGTAATAATTAACCTAATTATACATAAACTAGAAATATAACTGATATTCAGCCACTATTCCCCCTTTCTGTTGAATATTCAGCCAAATATTCAGCAAAGTATTTTTAGACTTTTTTTTTTTTTTTTTTGAACTTGAAAAGATTTATCTAAAATGGTATTTTTAGTATACATTATTAGAAATAAGTTTTACTTATATTTTATAAGTTCTAAAACATGCCATATTGCCAGCTAGTTCTAAAACTTGCTGGCAAATTTATGTTCTGGAAGACAAATAAGAACGACGAAATTTGAAATTGAAACTAGATTACTTTATACTGAACCAGGAGTTTAGTATTGCTGAATTTATTTTAAATCATATTCAGACCATGAATTTTTTTTTGAACATATATTTTGTTTTAAGAATTGCGAAAGTTTTTTATTTTTTATTTTAATGGTGCATTTTTGATACATTTTATTCCTTTATTGTCTCCTTTTTTTCCCCTGTAGAGTAGTAAGACAGATAACCAGCAGCATAGAAAACTGTGATTTCCAACCTTAAAGTTAAAAATAAGAACCAAGAAAAAAATTTTGCGGTTTCTTTTTAGTGATTTTATTATGACATAGCATTTTTTTCAAGAGGGTTTCCAATGGATGACTTTTATTCTTTTTTCTAAAAATACAGAATGTGAAACAGTTGAGATTTTTAGTGATAATTTTCTTTATTTTAAAAAGAATGATTTTAGTTTTGGCTTCAATCTAGTTTTACTTTTTTTTTTTAAAAATTTCACTTTTATTATAACATCGCAATTAAGAAGGTCTCTATTAAACTTTATTCCTTTTTCTTGAAAATACACTTTATTTGCAATACAGTACATGTTTAGTTAACCTTTAAAATTTTCGATCAAGAATTAAGATTTATTTTCATTTTTTATTGGCAACACTTTTAAAAGCGTTTCTGATCGGCTATATATCTTTTTATGTTTTATGGACACTTCTTTTTTCCAGAAAATATATATATCTAAACATAATATATGACCCAGCAGAAGAGAGCCTCCCTTCTTAAAAATTTTACCAGGAATAAATATTCCACTTACAATTTTTCATTTTTATTTTATTAAAATTGTTATTTTTTTCCATTATAGTGAAGCATGGCAATCATTTTGTTATTAAGTTCTTTTTCTTTAAAGAAAATTTGTCAAAATTAATTGAAAAGAGAAAAAAATTCTAATAAAAGATATATAAATAAAATTTTTTTGGTCTAAATATTCAATCTCCAAAATATCTTTGGGTCAAAATATTCTAGTATTTACAATGCAAATTAATATGATAATTTGAATAATAAAATTACGATTTGCAGTATTTTCGATATGATTTTCAAATATTTATGCAAGAATGAAATTACCCTTTAAAAACTATTTGTGAATAACACTGTGGATAGGTTTGGGGAGCAAAATGCTTAATCATTACAAGGTTTTACATATTAGTTATACAAACAGTTAAAAAAAATTATAAGGAAGTAAAAAAGTAACATGGAATCATACTTCTTTAGTCCAAGGTCCTTTTACAAGATTAGGATTGACAACTTTTGACCATCTTTGTTGACACTGAACATCGCTTCGACCAGGTAAGAAACTGGCGATTTTACCCCAATAGCCATCACCACCATAAATAGCAACCAGCCTTTTAAGCTCTTCATCCTAAATCAAGGAAGCAAATGCAAGAATTTTCATAAGTCATAGCTTTCATTTGGAAAAGAATAGCTCCAATAGATTTAAAGTCAACTATGATAAAAATTATTGTCAAACTACTATTACTGTATCTAAAATATTTTAGACACAAGGAATTTTAGGGATTTTTATGTTTACTGAAATACAAAACTATATTAAACCAATATCAATTAACAAATACCAAGTCATGATTGACCATTAAACATACTTGAATATAAAATGTTATAGTATGTTTTATTTAATTAGTGATTTTTATGTTTAATAAAATACAAAACAATATTAAACTATAACAATAAACTGCATTGACATTAAACAGACTTGAATATAAAATGCCTCATTGTATCTGTTATTTAATTCCTTTTATAAAGTTATAACATATATTTTTTAATAATATCAATATAGAGATTCACAATAAAACAGAAAATGTTAGCATATTTTTAAAAAAAAAATGACAGTTTCAAACTGATAACTATAAATAAGATTTATCATGCTGCTAAAAGATGAAATTTTTTTTCTTTAAAAAAAAGGAAAATTTTGTATCAAACAAAAAAATTTTATAATCTAGTAGAGTTAAGTATTAATGAGTAAATGAGTTTTACATATCAAATGAAGAAAATAAATTTATTCAAATAAATTATAATGATATATAAAGAGTAAGATACGCAAGGATTTGTTGATATTAGATATTTATTAGATCACTTTTTCATTGTGAAAGTTTAATCTACCTATTTTTATTTAAATATCAAGTTAAACATGGAAGAAGTTCTCAATTAATATCAGAAATAAAATTTCCCGATTTTCATCCTAATTCCAGACCTCGTTTTGACTATACTTAGCAATATTCCACTTGGAATATTGCAATATATCCACTTTTTTTTATTCATTAAGTAAAAAAAATTAATAACAGATTTTTGTATAAAAATCTTTCAAGTATTACTTTTTGTAAAAAACAGAAGTTTACAAGACAAAGGAACAGCATGCACAGTTTGAAATATAAAAGTATATAAAATATAAATAAAAGGAATATTTTGTACAAAAACTGGACAAATTAAAAAAACAATATAGTTTAAACCTAATATATTGCAAAAATAACATCAGTCATATAGTTTAAAACTAAGCATATATCATACCTCAGAAAAAAATCTATTTATACAGAAAGCTTATTAAAAAAAATTACCAGACTATTGGATTACATTGTTGAATTTAATAGATATTTAAGAAAAATTTGAAACAAGAAAATGCTAAAATTATTGTTAATAATTTTTACAAGTAATTGCAACTGTAAATTGATAGATAGATTAACTTTTAGCAGAGGTTACCAATCGATTTAAATAGTGCTTTAAATCATGATTTCCCTTAGATTTTCTTTAAAAAAAATCACTGATTTAAATTTAAAAAAATTCTTTTTCCTGCTTAATATATAACTAGTTATCATTTATATAAAAACATTTGTGTCCACAAATTAAAATGTTTTTAAGGTAGAAGAAGGAATGCTATTTTCAACCCTTTGCATATATTTTATTCCGTTGCACCAGAATCGATCTTTACACTTGTCCAAATATTATCCAAAAGTGCTCTTCATAACAAACAAAGAAAAAAAATGAAACTTAAAATTTAACATAAATTTTTTTTACCAGACAGTTAACCCTTTATAAGGCTATGGTAAATAATATTTTCCACGAATAAACTTTATTAATGTTGATTCCTCAATACATATATAATATTTAAGATTTTACATAAATATTTCAGGTACATTTAAAATTTATTCTTTCATATTTATAACTTGTACAAAATTTATGTTGTTAAAAAATTAAATATCCTTAGAAAGTTACAAGTCATCTATTAAAAAAAACTTTTTTTTAAAAACTATGGTTTCTAGAAAATTCAATTTTTTTTTATTTTTAAATACTGTGGCCCTAAATAATCAATTTGTGATGGCACAAATTTAAATACTAATAGTTAGTTGTTTATTTTCATATGAGATACTTTTTTAAATTTATAAAAAATTAAAACACATGTCAAACTGTGAAATATTCTTTTTTACAATATTTTCAAATTCTTGATAGAAAAAAAAAAATAAAAGCTCATATTCAAGATACTAAAAAAAAAAAAAAAAAAAAAAAAAAACTTATTTTTTTTTTTAAAGGCAAAGTTTAGAATTCATGAAAATAGTAAATATATGACAAAAAAAATTAGAAATTAATATTTAAACAAAAAAATTAGAAATTAATATTTGTTTTTATATTTAACTGTTTTATGGTTTATTAAAAAAATTTTGCTTCCAATTTTTTAAAAAAAGTAGAAAATATGTTTTAGTTTTTCTATGTATCTTCATGTAATTTATGTCTGCTTCGTCTGTGATTTTAAATAATTTACTTTCTCATAAAAAAAAAATATTTCATTAATCTCAAAAATTAGGAAACAAATTAACAAAAAATCATTGAAAACATTATGCTAATAACTGCAAAACCTAATTTTAAATTTAAGAATTGAGATTTTAAATGCAACTGCTGTTTGTTTGTAATCCAAAATTAACATGAGTATAACAAATGAATAACTGTCATATATTATTAAGTTCATAATAAAATATTCAATTGTTCTTACTAATGCACTTTTAACTTTTTACATAGAAAAGTGTGAAACTGTTAAAAAGAAAAAATTATAATTACTTAAAATCACCAGACATTTAAGTTTTGCTGGGGTTTTTTTTCCCCCTATTTGCAGAAAAATATAACAAAATAATTTATTTCTTAGATTTTAACTTAAAAACTTTACAACAAAACTTTAAGAACTGTCTAACACAGATTAAATGTTAAAAAATTTAACCAATTATACATACATAACTAATGATTTTACCTCAGTTTTTGACCATCTAGCTTTATTTACTGATTTGCTTTTAGAAGATTTTGGCATATCTGTTACACTGCCAGTAGAGCTATTTGAACCATCACTAAACAGCGCAGGCTCCCTTTAACAGAAAGAAAAGTATTAGTTAATATTACGATTAAAAAGAAAAAGTATATTTTATTTAACATTGAAGCATAATAAAACAATGAAAAAACGACCATACAGCAATAATGCCTATAACCAATCACTACTTGATTTCACAAACAATTCTCTTAAACAGTGAAATCAAAAGGTAGTAGTTTTTAAATTAAATGCCAACATAGATGAAAATGGAAATTTCCTATTATATCTAATTTTCTAGGTCAAGATCTTTTTAGAAGTCATTTTCATATATAATTCAAAAACAACAATTATTGTTATTAATGATAGCCATTATTTTTAAAAATAAATTACGATATTAATATTAAATTTAACACAATCATTAATGCATTTTTTTTACAAGTAAGAGCATCTTAAATTTAGGTATCTTGGATATGTATTTAAGGCTGTTATTAAAGAAACTTTGAAAACATACATAACTAAATGTAAATATAATTAGATAAACATACATCATTAAAAAATTTAATTCATTATTGAATAATACCAGTTCCCATAATATACATCTCTCAGATACATATAATATTTATTAAATTCATAATTTATATAGAATATTTAAAAAAAAAAAAGCTGCAAACCTGGGGCAAATAAATTCCAGCGAATCGATTTCATTACCGCTCATTTAAAGTTTCTGAATAATTAGCAACCAATAAATAATTTTAAAAACAATAAAAAGTTTGATATTACTTTCCACATCGTAATTTTTAAATTAAAAATAAACGAGAATTAAGATTCGAAATTAAACCAGAGAGCAAATGGCCCGGGGTAGATACAAACATATGCAACAAACCAAGGGTTACAAAAAGAGCAGATGGCGAAAGGCTCTGGCGACTACAGATTTGAACGAAGCGCCAAACGTGGGAGAGCGAATCAACAGCAGCGGCATTATTTGTGTCGCGAAGACGAGAACTTATCAATTATACGTAAAAATCTTTTTTTTTTCTTCCCCCCTTCAAGATAATAACTTAAGCATCGAAAACAAACGATTGATATAAGAAGTTCTTAGAAAAGAACTAAACTAAAGTTAATATTTATGCATAAAAACATTTATATTAAATGTGCTAATTGAAATTTTAAATATCCTTTTTATATTTTATTGTTTTATCCATAAGCAAATAGAATATTGTTTAAACAGCGATTATGAAATATTAATATCAGTTTTCATGGTTAAAACTTCAAACATGAGTAGACATTAATAAGTACCTTATGAAAACTATTACATTAGTCACTATTACATTAGAAAATTATGACATTAATTAGTACCTAAAAAAGCGCTAAAACTTTCAAGATCTCGTAAAATAGTAACAACAAATGTGGGGGGGGGGAAACATAGGAAAACTTACAATTTAAAAAGTTGAGCTTAAAAAAGGTCAAAAGTTCAAATTAAGTAGTAAAATTTCGATATAAAATAAATTGCATAGGTCCCGTAATGAGACTCTATATTAATTGAAAAAATAATAAATGGACTAATGCATGTCAAGGTCTTTTAGCGAAAAAAATCTTATAAACACAGAAATTCATTTTAAGATTTAAGTTTGAAACTTATTTCAATCTTTTGTTTCTCAGAAAACCAAGATAAAGGAACTCTTTTTTAGAAAAATATAATTTCGAAAAGAAACTAAGTTCAACACCGGTGGGGAGGTGAGGGATAGCAAAAGGAAAATCGCTCAGAAATGTGCCAAACAGAGCGATTCTGAACATTGCATTACAACCTCAGCTGTCTAACCTACCTACAAAATAACACCTGGCAGATTTTATGATAGAAAAATCAAGGGAAGAGAAGATGACGGGGTGGTCCGGAGGAAAAAAAAAAACGAGGTAGCTAACTCCCTGTTGCCCTCTTTTTTCCCCCCTTCTTACATGCTCGAAGCAAAATAAATATTCTGTAGTTTATTCGAAAACAATTCAAGGAATATAAAACGTGACATTGAACCTTCTAATATGAAATGCAACGGTACTTTTTTTTAGTTATTCTCTCCCTTTTTGGAAATGCGACTTACACCAGCTTTTTGCTCACCTAAATAAAAAATTAAAAAACTACACATTTAATCGAACCATCTGCAACTAATTGACATTAAAATACGATTAAAAATTTGCGAGTTAAATAGTTAAATCATTGTGTGTTGTCGCACGACCCCATTGGCAAAAATCATTGTGTACTTGCAAGTGATGTCATCGTAGAGGTTCGACACCAAGCGTGACGTTGCTCAGTGTCGAATTAATCCAATTAAGTATCCAATTGGGTATAATATAAAAAAAACACAACTACTTCCACTTAGTAGGAATAACATTTACCATGGCGCAATGCTAAATTCTATGCCACTATCCACATAAATGCCACTATCCACATAAATCAATTATTAATCAAAAATCGAATATCAATTACTTTTCTTTATAATGCAATAAAATCTGGCGAGCAGCTATTTAAACGATCAAACACTTCGTTTGTTTATTTGTGGCTTGAAGTTAGGCTCGCAGAAAATGCCGTTCATGGATTAAATTTAGTAGGAATAACACAACCTGTGACGTAGGCTATAGTATGCCCAATTAAATCTGATTTGAATCACATGGTTAGGCATAATTACTTCACTTCTTCTAGAGTTGCAAGAATCTAATTAACGCGATAAGAAATCCAAAATTAGCAAGAAAATCCAAAATAAAATTTAAAACAACTACACATTTAATTCAGCCAAGCTGCAACTAATTGGCATAAAAATTAAAAATGTGCTAATTGAATAGTTGATTGTTAAATAACTAACGCGATTATCAATCCTAAAATAGCGAAAATATCCAAAATACGGAACAACATGTTTTGTTTTAACTATTAATTTTAGTTCATGAAAAAAAAAATAGTATTTTTCTAAAATGACGATAAAAAAAGAGTAAGTAACATTGAAAATATCTTACTGAAAGAACCTTTTTATCAAAAAAATTGCATGAGTTCCGAAAAACATTAAAATTTGGTCTAAACATTTAAATTTAATTTTATTTGGTATCTAAACTTATGGGGGGAAATCTTATGGGGGGATGGTTTTGTAATTTTCCATTATTGTGTGTACATTTTTGTTGACCTGAAATTCACATGGTAGGATCCAATTTTTCTACATAAATTTCTATATTTTTTTTTCTGTCATCAGCATAAAAGTAATAAAGGTATTGTTATTCTGTAAAATATTTTTGTATCCTAAATTTAAAGGTATTTACCTGTAATATTTATTTTTCTTATTTCACTCTGCTATTATTACGTTTTCTAAATTAAGAATTTAAAACCATAGGAGTTATTTCTTCGTTATATGATATTCCCTTACTGGTTGAATACCAGTCCAATGTACGGAGTGGGAAAAAAAAGAATCAATAATTCAGTAATGAACACTATAAAATCATGCAGAAAACTGGAATACAAATAACGATACAACTAATGAAGCTAAAATAACTCAAATTTTTCTATTTTATCCTTTCGAGGGGCTGTAAGAAGCTATATCCACGGTATCAATACAGTTAATACCAGTAGTGCATGTTACCAAATATAAATAAGTATCATCGGCGTCAAAAATGGCATGATGATTTTTTACTTTTCTCCCAAACGAATTAGTACCATAGATTCATTAATTTTGCTTTCTCAGAGTTTCGGCGAATCCTTAATGGCCAGAAAATTACAAGGAAAATAAAACAGAAAACGATAATTCTGTATATAACGAAGATTCAAATTTCTTTGGTTGTCATCAGCATACAACTAAAAAGAAGTTATTAGAGAATTTTTCACCTGTAATATTACGTTTTTTATTTTTAATCCAAATTAAAGGCTTAAAATTAAAAACGGTACTCCTTTATTATTAAGTAATCCTACGACAATACCTCAATACGCATCATTTTAAAAGAAACATATTTCAAGCGGTATTTAATTATTAACCGTTCTACAATTATAAAACAGTAAATAAGTTGTATAATTACATAAAAAGGTTTTAGTAAAACTGTGTCAAATCAACCTGTGTAAAATAAGGAATACAAAACTGCGTAACATTATGACTTAACTTTTTGCGCAATTACTAAATTATCTTTTAGAATCAAAATTAACGAGTTTTTACGGTATCGAAAAATTAAAAACACACTCAGTTTTGTGAATGAAGTAATAGTGACAAAAAATAGGTAGGATAGGTTTAAATTTTTATCTCAACGGGATTGGGGACAAAAATTGCGGATCCAATTCTATGTTTATACAATAAAAATGTTGGTGACTTTTAACTCAGTAATTTTTAATTATGATATAAGAGTTTGCTTCTTGTTAAAAATAAAAAATCGTAGAGTAGTTTCAAGTAGATGAATAAAAAGGCAACGCATTTATAATGAAAAAGCAATGAGAAAAGCAAAGCCAAGTTTAAGATTTAATCTAAATAAAGGTACGTAATACCATCGCTCAGCATTATATTTCGTGAAAGAACAGGAAAAATTCTTTTTCACTCATATAATTGGGGGTAAGATTACAATTGAATTATTATATTTTCGTAGAGATAAATTTATGGTAAAAAACAAGCAGGTGCTGGGACCTAGATGTATGACTTTTTTAACTCATTCATAAATAGTTGTAATAGAAAATACTTTGAAAAATATATAACTACAAAATAGGTTATCATAAGGTTTTAAAAAAATTGCATTGAAATCGTTTCTTTTTAATGTATAATAAATTTTGCAACCAAGCTTTGAAAAAACGTTTAATTTTAACAGAGACTAAAGAGAGTGTCTGTTCCAGTAGTAATTGTCTTCAATGACATCATGTGTTCGTCTTAGCGCCAAACAATAGATTACATTGAAACTCATAATTATAACAATATACATTGAAGCTCATAATTATAACAATACAGAAACAGAGTACGTCATTACTACATTACATTAAAATAATATGAAATCACTTACATCGATCTCAAGTACAAATTGCTCTCAAGTAAAGAATAAGACAATTTTCGCTTACATTTGCGAGAAGGTAGAACTCTTCGTGGAGTATCATTTGGGCTATCCATGACAAGTTTACTTACACTATACTTGTCATGGAAATTGCGTGAAAATAATTAAATTTTATACAAATAAAGGAAGCTCTAAAATCCCTAATCTTACTTAGTAACATTTTGTTCCTTTTTTTTTTAATCAACTTCAAGTAATTATACGTGAATCACGCGAAGAAATACAATTTATAAATTCTTAACATAACCTAAGAAGTCGAGAGACACTTAAAATTAGCGCGAAATTTTCATTTGGTGAAAAGATGACACGAAAAAGATAATACAATTTAGAATAGAGGTGGGTTACTTTCAAAAAAGGGATTGCATTAGCATTTCGTGACATTTAAAGTATAGAGCACTTCGGTACATAAATTTCAGCAAAATAATTGTTGGTTTTACCAATGTAACGTAATATTTTTTTTATGTAATTTAGAAATTTTAGTAAAAAAAAAACTGTTTAATAGCGAGAAAGCATTTTTAACTGCCAGCTTTATAGCAGTTACTAAAAATTATGTTTACAGCATAAATATAAACAGCAGTACAAAACTGTAAAATTAGTTTTAAATGTCATCTTTACCAACTTTACTGTAATTTTTGTATTCATAATCTTAAAATGTATCACGGAACAATAAATTTTCAAAACGACCATGCTATTCAAATATTTACATACTTGCAGTTAATTCAGGCTTAATAAATTAGCAGGGGTCTGTCCAGACATTTTGTGAAAGGTCCGTTTTTCGTGAAATTGTGAAAAAATTACTCACAATCCTTCAACCAGGGTCCGCTTTTATGAATTTGTGAAAATAGGGTCCGATTATTGCAAAAAACTTTTTCAAGCAGTTTTTAAATTGTAAAGATATACAAGATTATGCTCAACACTGTAAAATTATAATTAAAAAAAATAAATTTTAAAAAATAAAAAACAATTGCTGCTTCTAAATTAGAGATGCAACATACAAAATGTTTGGTATTTAGCCTATACTGCTGAACGCAGAATATTAATTTCGGACGAATAGTGGAAGAATCGTCTGCCGAAGACAAAACTTAATTCGTTTACATCCATCTTTCTTGTTTTCTGCCCTGGAAAAGGTTTATTCGATTAACAAAATAATAATGAAGATAAACAAATTTGTGAAGGGTCCGATTAAAAGAAAAATCATTTTGTGAAGGGTCCGTTTTTAAGTTAAAATATTTTGTGAAGGGTCCGTATTTAAGTTAAAATATTTTGTGAAAGGGTCCGTTTTTATGAAAAGATATTTTGTGAAGGGTCCGTTAACGGACCCAAATTTCTTCTAAACAGACACCTGATTAGCCACCCTATTTCTAATTCAATAGTGGAGAATCTCCATTAAAATGAATATTCAGGTAGTTGGCAAACTCAATTTTGTTAACAAAATCCGGAATATAAAAATTTAATTGAAGCTTGTAGGATTTAATTTTTGGAACGGATGTCAGGCTCAGCATCTACACAGCATTTGCATTTAGTTTTGGTGACAACATAAAATAAAACCGAAATTCGCAAACTTAAGTTGTGGGAATGTAATGCTCCTCTATGGGAATGGAAGAACACGTTTTACTTTTTAAACGCGCAGTTGAAATTTTTTGTTTTCCAAAGCTAAATTTATCTATCTATATATATGCATCATATTAAAAAAGAATGATCGTCTTTTGTCGCAACTGAAGATATCTTCTAGCCTTCCCAACAGTTCCAAATGCAAGACCAAGAGTGGGTGGTCGAACCTTTTTCACATTCGAAACTTTTGTTTTTAGTCCTTAATGTTACTATTTTGTTTTAAAAATTTTATTTAAACATTTCACTTTTTCTTAATTTTTTTTTTTTTTTTTTTGTTTGCCGTCGCGATTTGTCTTTGCCAAGATTATGAGATGAACTAAGCTTAAGCTGGCAAGTCAAAACCTGAACCCATGATAATTATTTTTTTAAAATTTTATAGATGTACTTTTTAACTACTTTGAAACTAAACAAATATACAAAAGTCTATTTGGTTCACCCAGTAAGTGGAAAAACTTTCACGTGTAAAAATTTAGAAGAATTATAAATAATATCAATAATAAATTTTATATGGCTTTTCCCTTCGAAACCATTTTGATCTCTCCGGTCAGATCCACAAATAATCTTGGAGATCCGTATCTTAAATTATGAATTTAATGACGTCAACTACTTAATGGTGAAAGGTCCGCTAACAGGGTTGGGTTTTTAACATCACACGTCGAAAACTGAAATTTGACAAAAATTGTCGAAAGTAATTTATTTCGTTTTAAATTTTTTTTTAGTTTAGGTGATTTTTTTTACAAAAAAACTGAAAAGAAAACGTTTTCTATATAAAATTATTAAAGCCTTTAATAATTCTAGAAATAGAAGTAATATTTAAAAAATAATAATAAATATTAAATTTCATTTTGCACTATAATGGATTTGTTTTTATTTTTGGATTTTGTTCATTCAAACATTATAAATTTTCCTTAAAAAAATATTTAATTCAAAATTTATATTAGTCTATAAAATGCGTTCTTTCTTCTTTTCTTTGCATTTTCATTCTGTAAACTCTAAATTTTTTTTTCTTTGGTTGGAATCTATAGCCCCCCCCCCCAAATATTTATATATTTACCATATTACATAGACATATACACACACATATATATATATATTTTATAAATAAATTTTTGTGAAAAATGGAAAAGTTTTTTTAAAAAAAGTATCAGTTCTTTTATATTTAAATAATTAAAAGTATTTATTTTCCGCAAAAATGTTATAAGTTTACAGATAACTTTTAGAACACTAATGTTCATATAAAAAATATATTTGCTGCTAACAAAACTAAATGTGCGTGCAGCCTTTCATTAATCTACTACCTGCTGTGCAAGTGACCCTTCACTCAAAAAGGTTGTGGATCCCTATTTTATACCATATTAATCTACATATTTTTCTATTGAAAAATCAAAATGAATTATTTTTAAAAAAAGGATTTGGCGACAATGAAGAAATATTTAAATGGGGTTAACTTACAAAGAACTTGACTTAGCACGGTAGAGTAAAATTTCATTATTATTTATTTTTCACTAATAACAAATTGCTAATCTCTTTTTAATTATAAAATATGTTTCTTTTTTAGTCGATTAAAAATTTATTCGTAATTTAGTAAAGAAATTTGAATAAAACATTTTATTGAATAAAAAACATTTTATTCATTGAATGTCAAGTTCTATAAAAGCATGTTTCTGATAGAATGTGATTACACATCAGATTATGATTATATTTAATGTGATTTTATTTTTTATTGTATTTTCAATAATTGATACAACTTCAATAATATACAACGTATGCATAGATCTGGAATAATATATTTATCAATTTCTTCAATATATATTTTATAATTAATACAAATATCTAGTCAATATTTTTAAACATCTCATATTATATATTGTCTTAATCCTAAAATAAATTTTAAATTATCTGTCTGAGCATACTTCACAGAATTATTTTATCAACTATTTAATTAAGTTTTAAAATTTTTAAAAGTCTTAACTTTAAGTTAGCTATAATTTAGAAATATATAAGATCTTTAATAGTGATGATATCATTAAATCTATTAAACTAAGTAGAATGAGATGGGTCGGGCATGAAGTGAGAATGAGCCCAGAACGAACATCATTAAGAGTCTCTAATGCAACCCCCTTCAATAAAAGGGCAAGAAGAGATGCGAAGACTGTGTGAATGAGGATTTTGCCATCCTAAAAGTAATGAACTGGGAATCAATTGCTGGGATAAGGGCAGAATGGGAAAAGCTTCTGAGGATGGCCCAGGCTCACAAATGGCTGTCATGCCAATGCTGATGATTCTTTAGGCTACCACGAATATTATATTTTTATTAATATACTAATGAATTTTTTTAATACTTTAATTTAGGTTTTCCTTTAAAGTAAAATTCCTTTTTAAATTATTGTCAAGTTTTCTTTAAAAGAAAACTTAGAATTATTACCTGCTAACTGAGAATAAAATCTTTTAAAAATTTAAAAGCATTCTGCTGTCTAAAATTATTCAATGCAAAATAGATGACTATTTATTAAGCATACTATTTTTTTAAAAAATGAAGATAAATTATTGATTGTCTTTTTTTCATTGTTACTTGTGACGCCAACAGATTATCTAAAATAGTGTTGATGTTTTATAAATCACTGCAAGGAATATAAGGATTAAGGAACATTAAGAGCTGTCAAATACATAGCCAAAATTTATAAGCCTCTTAAAATATCTTAGAATTTTAAATGTCGTCCTGACATCTTAATTGTGAAATTTAATTTTTATTTACCTGGCCACATGTGATTCATAAAACTATTTTACTAATTATTTCATTATATTTTTTAATCTTTATTTATGCTATCACGTAGATTTTTTCCGATAATGTACTAAACTATTTTGTTTAATTTTTATGGTACTTAAAGTTCTTCTTTAAACAAGCACTCATTATATTGCTAAGTTTTTTTTTTTCTTCCGAGTCTCAGAACTACAACTAGTTAGCTGATAATATTTTAAGAACATTTTCTATGTTAAAATTACTCAGTGCAAAATGTCTGACTTATTGTAGTAAATAAGTGCATCTTTTTCTTCAAGATTGAATAATCAAATTATTTATTTATTTACTTTATTGCGTATTTGTTTGGTTAGTGAAAAGTAAGTGCATATTTAGTGCAACTCTAAAGACCATAACTGTTTGCTTTATTTTTTAAAATGAACAAATTCGAATTGCAATCACACACACACATATATATTACACAATTAAGAAAACTGTTCTTTAAAAGAAAATGTTGAAAAAATTTACAATTGATAAAATTATTTTTCAACTTCAGCACATTCCCATGATATTATAGTATAATTTGTTATTAGGAAAATGCCTTATTTTGTTAAACAGCAAATATTAAAAAATTAAATTTGTAAAAAGATTCCGAAGCTGTGCTAATTTTAGAATCATCATCTGATTTGAAAAATGTAATAAAAAATATGCAATTTCGAACTTATTTTGATTAAAAAAAAAATAATACGCAACGAGAAGGTAATACTTCTTACAGAAACTATGAACACCAATTTTTCCTATACTTCGTCATAAGATTATAAGTGTTATGAATAAAAAAAAAAAAAAAGATTAAAAGGCGAATAAGGATGAGAATGATGTTAGCATAATCCCTTTGATAGTAGTGCAAAATAAAAGCATTAAATAATAGTTTGAAATAAAAGTAGTATTTCTAATTGAATTTCAGTAATATTTCTATATTTGTGAGTTCAATTGAAAGATTAATTTCAAGTTTTATTGTTGTAAATTCATAATAATCAAACTAAGATCTTTTTACTTATCAATAGAAGTCAGCCTCAAAAACAAAACTTACTCATGGTCAATATTTCCAAACCAGGGTTTCGGAACTGGGTGTTTTGCATTGGGTCAGTGTCAACACCGAAAACGGTGGTTAGAGACAATGTATTGTTGGTTATAATTGAATGATATGCTCGAAACATAACTTTTTAGAAGCATACAAAATCATAAGTGGATTCTACTAAAATATGAGTTAGACTATAAGAAAATAATTCACATTGATTTATGGGATCAGCTACTAATGGAATGCAAACACAAACCAAAACAGTTACTATTAATACTTACTACTCACAAAATATGGGATTAAATATTAAATTATATTAAATAATTTAACGTTTTTCAAATGAAATGGTTATCTGTAAGAATAAAATAATAAACAAAGCAGATTCAGATTTTGTTTGTGTTTCTACCTCTTTTACCATTTAATCTTACTATTCATATACAATAGTAATATACATTAGCATTATAATTTACATTTTGGTTCATTTTAATCTCTATAACAAAGTTAACTAGATGTGTACTATACATATTTTATTAAAAGAAATGTGATCAAAGAAGTGTTTATGTCAATAGAAACAGAATTTAAGGTTAAATTGTAAGCTGACTGCTAACATTAATCAATAATTATACTCATGTCATTTGCTTGTTAAGCTTTCTAAAATAAAATTTACGTTTAATTTATCTTCCAATATTAACACTTTATGCTAATACAGATTAAGTAATAAAATTATATACTATGTAATAAAATTGTATACTAATAATAATAATAATATACTATATTATATAACAAAGGGAATTAAACCCCCCCCCCAAAAAAAAAAACCCTAGGTTGGGCTTTTTTCTGGGTTTTTTTCAGTCAATAAGGGCTGGAAAAAAAAACAGGTTTTTTCCAGCCCTGATTAAAGATAATAAATTATAGAGATAAAAAAAAATTCAAAATAAAAAGTAATATTTTTAAAAACCACGTTTTAGTAGTTGAGAATAATAATTAAGAAAAAAATTGAAAAACGAAAAACGTGGGGCGCATGAAATACATAACAGTAATGTTATATTAGTGTGTGTATGTGTGCTCTTGAGAATATGTGTATGTATATCAGTAATTGTAATTGTATCTGAATGTGGAATATGCTTTTGTATATGCATATGTATGTGGATGTATATGTGGCTGTGCATGTGTATGAGTAAGAAAATGTGTATATGTATGTGTATATGTACTGTTATGTATTTCATGCGCCCCACGTTTTTCAATTTTTTTCTTAATTATTATTCTCCACTACTAAAACGTGGTTTTTAAAAATATTACTTTTTATTTTGAATTTTTTTATTTTAAACTATGATTTTTTTCATTTTTAATTTTTATTTTATATTTTTAAAAAATTATTATTTTTTAATTATTATTCTTCACTACAAAAAACG